>NC_092048.1:94167569-94799173 GCF_003086295.3 Arachis hypogaea | reverse complement strand
ATAAGAATTAGACAGCAACAAGCACAATTGGTAACCAGCAGCAATTCACAATTTTTAACACCATAAGAGCATGATCATCAATCAATCAAAACAAGGCATGAATTCATCCATCCAGACAACATAAACTGCAAAAATTCAAAGCTAAATCCACTACAATATCAATTAACTACCTAACCACATAAAATCTACTAACATGAATTTTCAACTAATCTAACTAACAAAAATTAACCAAACTAATTAAACTACCTTAACAGAATATTAACAGAACTCAGAAAAGGGAAGCAGGGGGAAACCTAGGAAGGAAGAAGCAGAAACAGGAATGGCAAGGGATGACAGACAAGGAAGGTGAAGCAGGGGTAGAGCATTGCCGACCCAGAGACGGCTGTTGGTGGCGGTGATGGAAGTAGAATCGGCAGTGGTGGAACTCAGAAATAGGGAAACACAGGGGTTCTGTTTGGGTACAAAGACGAGGAAGGGAAGTGAAATGGAGAAGAAGGAAAGAGGGGATAGGGAAGAAAGAAGGTGGTTGCTAGACTGAGGGGGCGCTGGCGGCGAATGGATGGCCACGGCGGTGATGCTGGTTGTGGTGACAAGGAAGAGAGGGGAAAAGGGAGAAGTGAAAAAAAGAAAATGAGAGGAAGAGGGAAGAGGGCCGGTCGGCGGTGGCGGTTTGCCGGCGGCGATGGCTTGGCGGTGGTGTGTGATGATGGTTGGCTTTAATGGTGGATTGGGGTGGTAGTAGGAGAAATAGAGAGACGTTAGAAGAGAGGGATGAAAGGGGACGCGACTAACGCTAGGGATCTTCGCGTAAGGGTTAATGATTTCAAACCCAGGCGTACGTGTAAGCGTGGTAGGTGAGAAATAACAAGCGATGCATATGCGTTTGGCATGCGTAGGCGTGACAGGAGAAAAGAAGGAGGTGACGCTTACGCGGACGTCACGTGTACGCGTGACATGGGGAAAAGCATGCGTACACGAGAAGCAGGGACGCAGAAGGTGCTCTCTGCCTGGGTGGTATGCGTACGCGTGATATGGGTGCGTACGTGGAAGTGTTTGGAATCGTAGGGTCATGTGTACGCGTGGGTCATGCGTACGTATGACAGGGTGCTCTGTTTTTAAAAATTTTTCAAGTTTTAGCACCAAACCAAGCATTGCAAACATCCAAACAGTTACTAAAACATCACCAAACCTTATTAGACATACTAAACTACCAAATAGACTCAACCAACCAAACTAAACATGAAATTAAACTTATTTACCAATATATACAAAAGAGAAAAATGAAAAGGGTTTACGATGGTGGGGTGTCTCCCACCTAACACTTTTATTTTAAGTCCTTAAGTTGGATATTTGGGAAGCTCCTTGTCATGGTGGCTTGTGCTTGTACTCATCCTTGAACTTCCAACAATGTTGGGATTTGTAAAGTGTTCCAAGATTCCAATTCAATTGCACCAAACTTTGATGGAGTTCTTCACAAGCCATGAGCTCCCAAAGTTGATATTCATATTGTAATCCAGGATCCCATATCTTATTTTCACACCTGTCTTCAAGTTGATCATGACAATTCCAATTGGATGGCAAGTGATCCGAATTCTCAAGTAAACACCAAAGCATCTTCCTAGATCCTATCAATTGAGTTCCATACCGCCCCTTGCACTTAGACATTGAGGCTTCAATATTAATGAGCCTAACATTATTTTGCCAACAACCACATAAATCTCTCTTACTCTTCAATCCACAAATATTCCTAAGTTGACCATCTGTCTCAAGCAAACCATATTCAAGTGGAATGAGAAAGCTAAGGGATATGAATTTTACCCACTTCGATGGTGTAAAGGATGATGGTGACATAGGAAGAGAGGCTCCCAACGGCCTTGTGGTTTCTACTTCCTTGTGCTCTTCTTGGAATACTTTCACCTCATGACAAGCCTTTCCACTTTCCTCTCTTTGCTTAACAACTTCTTCTACTTCTTCATTGCTCAAAATTTATTTTGGAGATTGTGCACATTCTTCCTCAACTTTGCTTTCATTCCCAACGACAGAAGGTTCAACAAGATCATCAAGGAGATTAGTTAGTGTAGACAAGAATTCACCGATGATCAAATTCATTTCTTGATTACCCTCTCCTAATTCTTCAACCTCTCCTTCCAGCTCAATTATCTCAACTTTCTCCTCTTGTTGCAATTCTTGCTTCAACTCCTCTTCTTCACCTTAAAGCTCCAAGTTCACTTCCTCACTACGCTCTTGGGTTGATCCTCCACATTCGTCAATGGAGTACTTTGATCGCATGAGCGTCGGTGGGAGGCTATGCGGTTAACGGCTTCCGTCATGGTAGCCACCATGGTTTCCAACCCCTTTAGCTCCTTTTGATCCTCTTCTTCTTGCTTTTGAAGACAAGAATAGAGATCTTTTTGTTCTTGCATTCGGGGTTTGAGCAATTCATCCAATGAAGGCGGTGGTGGAAAAGAGGGTTCATTGTTTGGAAGAGAGGTGTCATAGTTGAAAGGTGGTTCATATTGGTGAGAGTCTTGAGGTGGTATATATGGGATTAGTGGTTCTTGTTAGTAGTGGTGTTGATGTTGGATTTGTGGTGACTCTAAATACGGTTCATATGGTTGTTGGTATGGTGGGTATAGGTTAGGATCATATGGAGGTGAATGATGGTATGGGACTTGTGAGTAAGGTTGTTGAAACCTATGTTGAGGAGGGGGGTTATAAGTATATGGTGGTTGTGGTTAACAACCACAATGAGGTTCACCACATCCATTAGATTGGTATGCATTAAGAGTTGGATTGTACCCATAAGAAACCGGAGGAGGCTGTTGCCAAGAAGATATGCTATATGATTGAGCCTACTCCCACCTTCGATCTCCAATTCCTTGATGCAAATTTTCATTGAAGCTTTCATTTCCTACAACATATTTTGAACCAAACTCATAGCCAAAGGGATGAGAATTCATAGTAAAAAGGAAAAAAAAAAACAAAAGCTAATAAGAAAAACAAGCTCCTAAACTAAAACTAGCATGCAAGCAAAAAGCAACTATTCACAATATTCACATATGAACAATAACCAATAACAAGCACACATTGCAAATCCCCGGCAACGGCACCAAAAATTTGATGTGAGAATTATTGTTGATCTAGAATTTCACAAAAGAGAATCTCGTTGCAAATATAGTTTCAAATCCACAATCAACCAATATCAAAGTTTAAAGTAAAGGATTGTCACAATCAACAAAAAATAACCAAGAGTATTTAAACTCCCAGGTCGTTCTCCCTAGGAATTACAATCGAGTGCTCAATTATTGGTTATGAGATCAAGTGTAACGACCCAATTTCCGGTATGCCATGGTCATACAAGAAGCTAAGTGTTACCAACTTGTCCTTACTAACTATTATCTATTATTTAATATATGAGCCTGTGCCTTGTTAGAACGTTACAAATTTTACGAGTAAATTTTTTGTTATTCGCTGCGGATGATAATGTAAAAATAAACAAGCATACATTGACAGAAATAATAAGGAAGCATAAAGAAACATAGACACAGAACTGATAATATACATCATGAACACTATATCAAAATAGGTAGCGTTTACAAAGATCAAGTTAGTTCACATCCTCATCAACCTACGTAGCTAATATATACACGACACTCCCAGGGCCTGGCCCATACAAAAAGCCGCTAAAATGGCACCCAGGCTAGCCTAACCACTATATATCTCCTAGCTCTTGGGTGTACTAACACAAGTGAGAGACTAACTATCAGATAATGTCAGACTAGAGTGTCATCAAAAGAATGCCCCTACGGCTGTCAAACTATATCTACATGTGGCCGTTTGGAGAATCATCGCGAGCCTCGTCCATCTCCTCATCCTGCTCTATCTTTGTCATAGGATCCTCCTCCTCCTCATCGTCCGCAACTACAGCTATACCCTCAGATCCACCAGAAACACTGCTGTCACTATGTATAAAACCATTCGCGAGCACAGGTCCGTTCGCGTATATAGGGGCTACCCCACCGTCCGGTAGTGCCGGCTCATCAAGTTGTGGAAAATCAGGGATCGGCTCAGGGGAAAAATCTAATTCTGGTGGTATCGCAGGTACGTAGTCACCAGCTAACTCAGGCTCATCAGGAATGATAGGCTCAGGTACCGCCTCATTCAAAGGTTGAGCTGGTATAGGGGAGACCATCAGGAAAAGGATGTACAGGTGCTTCAGGATGTAACCAGGATAAGGGAAAGTCGTAAGGAGCATCAGGGTCAAAATGCGGGCTAGATAGAGGATGTTGAAAAGCTTGATTAGGTAACGCATATCGTCTAATATGAGGCTCCAATCCCATGATGAAGTAACTGTGATGTACCGGATCCTCGTAGACATAAGGGTCCTCGAACTCATAGAAGATCACGCCCGTCTCCATCTGAGGGGGAGGAAGGGAGAGAAGGGGTAAGAACTGGGGAGTCCTTAGTAGGGTCGGGGTTATTAGTTACATTCATTTATTCGATCTCGATTAGTAGATGGGTAATAGAATACAGTAAAGTAGTGAACAAAAGTTAAAAATAGATAGAAAAATAAAGAACAGAACACAAGAAAGAGAATACAAGAAGATAAAGCACAGACATAGCACTCAAGCAAACAAACATAAAGAAATAGATCACACACAAGTAGGAATGCAACAGAGAATAATGCGCAGACAAGAATGATGCATGTCTAGTCCTAGTGCAGGTAATGAGCTCATTTGTCGGTTTCTACCCGCTCCCGACGTAACCCGGCATTACCAACCGAATATGGCTTTCCTGTTGGCAATACCCCTGTGTACAGGAAATAACCCCTCTGCCACCACAGGGTCCACTGCACGCAGGAAATAACACATCTGCCACTGCAGGGATGTATGCCGAAACACCTTCTGTATTCAGGAAATAACCCCTCTTCTACTACAGAAATGGAACAGGTGGTCACGGTACTCTGTAGCAGGAAATAACTCTTCTGTCTTATAGAAATAAAATATGGATCTGTATCGCAGGAAAGCGTTTCTCAGTGGTCACACCATTATCTATCTGACTGCCACAATGCAGCAGATGAACATATAGATATCTCTGAGGTTGTCTTAATGCAACAAATGACCTCTCAATAGGTCCTCTGCTCTTTATCATGTAACTCTCTTCGCTTTGTCTCTTTATTCTGCTCTATTTGTTCTTTTTTCTGCACTTCCGTACTTTATTCTGCTTTCTCTGTTTAACGTATGTATTTAAAGCTTATGTAAATTTCGGTATTATTAGTTAGCCTGCCCCAAGTATAGGTTCATTAAGTCTATACTGAAACAGTTTAACTTTTCATATAATACCTAACCCTATTCGCAATTCAAGGACTAACTATGTTGCCCTAGTTCGTTCACTAGTCTCTGTCTGTTTTTCTGTCATTAAAACTTTACAGACTTTTTCTTCGATTTTTATCTTTTCTTCAACTTTTTATCTTTTATTTATCTTTACCTCACTAATATGTTTTTACCACTCCCTAAGTGTTTTATGAAGGTAATTATGAGATTCTGCGCTTAAAGTTGTCTTTCTAAAGCTTTTACAGAAAACTGCCTTTTCCGCATTATTTTATTATTTTTATTAAAATATTATTTTAAATTAAATATTATTATTTAATATTTTATTATTATTTATTATTTTATCATTAATTTTCGAAAATTAATTTACCTTTTACTTTTAACCTTTAAAATTCACTTTTTACCACCCGTAACTTTTAATATTTCTACTTTTACCACCCTAACTTTCAGAAATTACCAAATAACCCCTTAAACACCAAAAATTTTACTTCCTTGCCCTTTTAAGGATCTAAAGCCTGTTCTTCATTGTTCTTCATCACATTCAAAGTGTTCTTCATGTTCTTCATAAATTCTTCAGATTCTTTCTCTGTTTTTACCCGTTTTTCAGTCTTTTCAGCAATCGATTTTTACTATAATTCATAATAAATTAGCAGCCACTAAAACCCCATCTTTTCTACATGATTTCAACATAAATTGAACCTCAATTTAAGCTTATGGTTTTATTTTTCCAGCTGCCCCAAGAACATGAACTTAAAGCTTGAATTTCATCAAATTTCATCAAAATTTCACCAAATTTTCACCAAGAATCAATCATATATGCAACCAATTTTTAGCACAGCCAAATCATACAACATTCACACAACTCAAACACAAATAATCAAGATTAATTTCGTTACACCCTACCTGGTTTTGCTACTCCTAATTCAGTTAGACTTTCAGGTGGTCCTTTAGCACTTTTTCCTCCTAAATCACATTAAGAACAACTTTAAATCCAAAAACCCTCAACTAACCAAATATCCTTCAGCACGTTATGAGGTGATTTCTAACCTTAGACTTTCTAGAAAGTCACATTTCTTGGCCCTCAAGTCAAGTTAAGCATGATTCCTAAGGAAGAACATCAAGAAAACACATGTTTAAACATGTTTCCTTGAAACCGAATCAAAAGAGAGATGGTGCAGCCAACTCACCTTGATTCCAGCCTTGATAAGTCATATGATCATGTAGAAAAAGAAGAGAGGATTATTTTGGTTGGATTGGAATTTTGATTTGAGTTTTAGTTCAGCAGAAATCAAGCTTTGAAGATTTGGAACTAAGAACTTTTCTCTCTTTTTCTCTCTTCCTATTTTCGGCCACAAAGTGAAAATGAGCCAGCCTTGGGGGTTTTGAGGATGTAGGGTGAGTTGTGATTGGTTGGCTTGGAGGTGGATTAAAATATTATTAAAATATCTCAGGTGAGAATAAGACATGTATAATGAGGCCTTACCATTTCTAAAGTCATCAGAGAGTGCTAGTGCTAAGCTGCACCAGTAAACTGTGAACCCGGTTAAATTGATTTTCTATTTTTAACTAAAACTAACCAGGTAACCTTATAATATCATTTAAGAAGCTTCTAATACTAATATAATGATAATATCATCCTACTATCTCTCTTCTCTCATAAATCGAGTCCGGTTCGTCAAACTGACACTATTTACGAAAACCGAGTCAAAACTCCTACGATACGGTTCAAAAACTAGGTTCTTCGTGACCGCATTATCGAGCTTGCCTCGGAAAAGGTTCTAGCTTAAAGATGACATAATGACAATGGGGATTGAGATACTTGATGATATATCAAAGGTTTTCCCCTTACTGATCTTCCGGAGAAATTCGTACTTTCAGAAAAGATCTCGCGTACTCGAAAATGAAGGTTGTTACATTCTACACTCCTAAAAGAAAATTTTGCCCTCAAAATTTCAGTTACCTGAGAATAGATGCGGGTAATCATCTTTCATCTTATCTTCCAGTTCCAAAGTGTGCTCTTCTTCTCCTCTTTGTCCCCAAGCTACTTTGACTAAGCGAACAGTCTTGCCTCTCAGTTGCTTATCACTTCTTTCTACGATCTGAACTGGTGATACTTGATATGTCAAATCGTTTCGTAACTGTATTGTCTCTGGTTGTAAAATGTGATTCTCATCGGGAATATATTTCTTAAGTTGCGAGACATGAAAAACATCATGAAGGTTTGATAGATATGGAGGAAGGGCTACTTGATAAGCTACTAGACCGACTCTTTTAAGTATTTGGAAAAGTCCTATGTATCGAGGGTTAAGCTTTTTAGTCTTAAAGGCTCTACCTATTCCAGTAATCGGGGTTACTTTAAGAAAAACATGGTATCCTTCACTAAACTCTAAGGGTCTACGTCTATTATCGGCATAGCTCTTTTGACGGCTTTGTGCTGTCTGGATCTTCTGGCGGATCCCCTTTATCTTCTCAGTAGTTTCTTGCACTAAGTCTGGACCTAAGACACTAGCTTCTCCGTCGTCATTCCAACACAGTGGTGTCTGACATCTCCTTCCGTAGAGAGCTTTATATGGTGCCATCCCGATACTTTGTTGGTAACTGTTGTTGTAGATGAACTCAACCAATGGCAATACCTATCCCAACTGCCCTGGTTATCCATCACACAAGATCTTAACATGTCTTCCAATGTCTGGATTGTTCGCTCTGATTGTCCGTCTGTCTGAGGATGGTATGCTGTGCTCATGTGCAATTCTGTTCCCAATGCTTTCTGGAAAGCTCCCCAGAATCTGGAAGTAAACCTCGGATCTCGATCTGAAACAATTGATGAAGGTATTCCATGCAATCGTATGATTTCTTGAATATATATCCGTGCCAGCCTTTCTAAAGTATAATCAACTCGAATCGGAAGGAAGTGCACTGACTTTGTCAACCTGTCCACAATTACCCAAATGGCATCGTGTCCTGTTGAGGTCCTTGGCAATCCTGTGACAAAATCCATAGTGATCTGCTTCCATTTCCATTGTGGTATTTCTAAGGGTTGCAGGGTTCCTGACGGCTTCTGATGTTCCACCTTCACTCTTTGGCAGGTTAAACATTTTGAGACATAATCAGCTACCTCTTTCTTTAAGCCTGGCCACTAGAACATTTGTTTCAAATCTTGATACATCTTTGTCATTCCAGGATGCATAGAAAATCTACTTTGATGGGCTTCTGCAAGAATCTTTTGCCGCAAATCTCCAGAGCTAGGCTCACAAATTCTGTCCTTGTATCTCCAGAGACTACTACGATCTAGTCTTACAGCTTCTGGTTCCTCTACTTTCATCCGTCTCAGCATCGTCATCATATCTGAGTCCTGTGCTTGTGCTTGCTAAATCCTAATCTTAAAATCTGGTGTTATATGCAACTGCGCCAAACGGACTCCACTTAACATCTCAGTCATAGCCAACTTAAGGTCCTCAAATTTCGTAAGTAGCTTCTCTTCCTTTATCATCATCCAAGAGATACTCAAATTCTTCCTACTCAAGGCGTCTGCCACCACGTTCACTTTTTCTGGGTGATAACTTAACTTAAAATCATAGTCCTTCAGGAACTCCATCCACCTTCGTTGTCGCATATTAAGATCCTTCTAATCAAAGATATATGATAAACCACTATTTTATGGTTTATCTTGTGCTCAATTGAGTGGATTTTATCAACTCTTTACCCACTTATTCGTAATATTTGCATGGTTTTACATTTGCCTTCCTAATTATGTGCTTTGATTGAAAACATGCTTCTTTGATCCTATATTTGCTTATTATTAATCCTCTCTTATTACCATTAGATGCCTTGATATGTGTGTTAAGTGATTTCAGAGATTACAGGGCAAGAATGGCTCAGAGGATGGAAAGGAAGCATGCAAAAGTGGAAGGAATACAAGAAGTTGGAGAAATTGCTAAGCTGTCCAGCCTGACCTCTTCGCACTCAAATGGCTATAACTTTAGCTACAGAGGTCTAAACGACGCGGTTTCAGTTGCGTTGGAAAGCTAACGCCCGGAGCTTCGATTTGATATATAATATGCTATAGTTGCCCTGACGCTAGGTGACGCGACCGCGTGACCCATGCGGCCGCGTTGCAGTGACGAAAATAAGTGTGTTTGAATTCACAACCAGCGAATTTCGGGCTATTTCTGACCCAGTTTGCGGCCCAGAAAACACAGATTAGAGGCTATAAAGTGGGGAAATGCATCCATTCATCATCAGGCTCTCATATTCACAATTTTAGGAGTAGATGTAGTTTTTAGAGAGAGAGGTTCTCTCCTCTCTCTTAGGATTAGGATTTAGGACTTCTCTTAGTTTTAGGAGTAACTCTCAATCCCAGGTTCAATGTTCTTTTTATTTATTTCTCCAATTTAATTTGTATGTTAGATTTAAGTTCTTTTGTGAATGCAATTCGAGGTATTTTCAGACTTAATTTTGCTTTATTTTCCCTTTTGGTCTTGGTTAAGAAATTAGTAACTCAGGAATTATCCAACTCAATAGCATAATTGATAATTGTTATCCTTGCTAATTGAATTGATCTTCAATAATCTCAACCTTTTCTTAGGAATTAACTAGGATTCAAAGATCTAACTAATTAGTCGCTTGACCTTCCCTTGTTATAGCAAAGGTTAACTAAGTGAAATTAAGATTCAATTTTCATTATCATTGATAAGGATAACTTGGTCTGGACTTCCAATTTCTAATACCTTGCCAAAAGTTTATGTTTATTGTTATTATTTTATTCCCTCTGCCATTGATTTTCTAAGTTTTTACCTTGATCCAAAAACTCCAATTTACAAACTCATAACCAATAATAAGAACACCTCCCTGCAATTCCTTGAGAAGACGACCCGAGGTTTGAATACTCGGTTATCAATTTCAAAGGGGTTTGTTACTTGTGACAACCAAAACGTTTGTATGAAAGGACTTTTGAAAGTTTAGAAACTATACTTGCAACGAGGATTTATCCGCAATTTTCTAGACCACGTAAAAGTTTCTCTCATCAATATACTTTAAACTTTTGTGGTCAGAGAAAACTTCTAGTTAAGCGCCATACAAATAGTGTCTCCAGATCTTCAGAGCAATCACTACTGCAGCCAATTCCAAGTCATGCGTCGGATAATTTCGTTCATGAGGTCTCAGCTGCTGGGAAGCATAAGCCACCACATTTTTGTCTTGCATCAGCACACATCCAAGTCCTTTATGAGAGGCGTCACAGTATACTTCGAAAGGTTTCTGCGGATCGGGTAGTACTAGTACAGGTGCAATTGTTAGCTTTTCCTTAAGCATCTTGAAGCTTCTATCACACTCAGCCCTCCAGATAAATGGAACTTCCTTTCGTGTAAGGTAAGTCAAAGGTAAGGCTATCTGTGAAAATCCTTTGATGAACCTCCGGTAATAGCCAGCAAGTCCAAGAAAACTCCGAACTTCTGTAACAGTTATAGGTGGTTCCCATTGCACTACTGTTTCAATTTTTTAAGGATCCACTGCAATTCCTCCCTGTGATATAACATGTCCCAAAAATGCTACCTTCTCTGTCCAGAATTCGCACTTTGATAGTTTAGCATATAATTTCCGAGTCCTTAGTATCTGCAATACAATCCTTAGATGCTCTTCATGCTCTCTTTCTGTCTTCGAATAGATGAGAATATCATCTATGAAAACTACTACGAACTGATCAAGGTACGGACGGAAAATACGATTCATGTAATCCATGAAAATCGCAGGAGCATTAGTTAGTCCAAACGACATAACCGTATACTCATAGTGACCATATCGAGTTCTAGATGCAGTCTTCGGTATATCTGACTCTTTCACTCAAATCTGGTGGTAGCCCGATCGCAAATCAATCTTCGAGAACACAGTTGCACCTTTCAACTGATCCATCAAATCATCTATCCGTGGAAGTGGATACTTGTTCTTGATAGTGACTTTATTTAACTGTCGATAATCTACGCAAAGTCTCATTTCACCATCCTTCTTCTTTACTAGCAACACCGGAGCTCCCCAAGGTGATGCACTAGGACGAATAAATTTCTTTCCAAGTAGCTCATCCAACTACTTCTTTAATTCTGCAAGTTCCAGTGGTGACATCCGGTACGGTGCTATGAAAATCGATCCGGTTCTAGGTACAAGTTCAAACCTGAATTCTATCTCTCGTTGAGGAGGAAACTCAGGTATGTCGTCCGAAAAAACATCAGGAAATTCCTTCACTACTCGGATTCGTTCTAAGCTTAGTTCACTGTCACTCGAGCTAGCCGCTAACAAAACGTACCCCTCACAATCACTCCCGTCTAATGTAACTCTTATAGAATTCAGATATAAAGTATGAGATAGAAATGGTTTAATATCTAAACTACCAGATGGAATAACAGCAGTTCTTTCAAAACAATCAAGGAAAACATGATACTTAGATAACCAATCTAACCCTAGAATAACTTCTAAACCACATAGAGGCAAACAGATTAGATCATGTATAAAAGTTTTGTTCCTAATAGTGAATGGTACTTGCAGGCATGCTAAACTGGTCAAAGCATTTTGGGATGCAGGGGTAAGGACAATTAGATCAAAGTTCAACTCAGAGAAATCTAGTCCCAACTCACGAGCAACAGTTAAAGAGATAAAGGAATGCGATGCACCCGAGTCATACAGTACAGTTAGAAATCCATTTTTGACATAACACTGACCTTGGATCAGGGGTCTGATTGCATAGCATCGTCAGCAGTCACAGCAAACACTCGACCTTGTTGCTGGGTTCGCACTGGATTTCGAACAAACTTTCTTGGGTAGATCCTAGCTGTGTGTCCAGATTCCTCACAAGTAAAACAAGCATTCGTTCCTTACAGCTTCCAAATCTCACATAGCCATAGCAATGGAGATCATCACAGCTATGAAGATAGTTGTGCCTTGCATTGATTCGTCGTTCGAAGCTCGATTAAACTATGCCTATTCGCAGTCATTAAGGTCCTATCCGCACCAAACAATCAACATTAAGGTGATCAGTCTTAATATCTCAAGTTCGGCACGAACATTCCCAAAATGAGCACTCATAGACATTCATGCCAAATGTATCTTAAAGATACCCTAATAGCATGAGACACACAAGCAGAGTATGCAATGAAGCATAGTCAGTCCACTCCCCAGGCTCTACTGGGAACGAACTGCTCTGATACCAAATTGTAATGACCCAACTTCCAGTATGCCATGGTCATACAAGAAGCTAAGTGTTACCAACTTGTCCTTACTAACTATTATCTATTATTCAATATATGAGCCTGTGCCTTATTAGAACGTTGCCAATTTTACGAGTAAATTTTTTTTATTCACTGCGGATGATAATGTAAAAATAAACAAGCATACATTGACAGAAATAATAAGGAAGCATAAAGAAACATAGACACACAACTGATAATATACATCATGAACACTATATAAAAACAGGTAGCATTTACAAAGATCAAGTTAGTTCACATCCTCATCAACCTACGTAGCTAATATATACACGACACTCCCAGGGCCTGGCTCATACAGAAAGCCGCTAAACTGGCACCCAGGCTAGCCTAACCACTATATAGCTCCTAGCTCTCGGGTGTACTAACACAAGTGAAAGACTAACTATCAGATAATGTCATACTAGAGTGTCATCAAAAGAATGCCCCTACGGCTGTCAAGCTATATCTACATGTGGCCGTTTAGAGAATCGTCGTGAGCCTCGTCCATCTCCTCATCCTGCTCTATCTCTATCTCAGGATCCTTCTCCTCCTCATCGTCCGTAACTACAGCTATACCCTCAGATCCACCAGAAACACTGCTGTAACTGTGTATAAAATCATTCACGAGCACAGGTCTGTTCGCGTATATAAGGGCTACCCCACCGTCCGGTAGTGACGGCTAATCAGGCTGTGGAAAGTCAGGGATCGGCTCAGGGAGAAAATCCCATTCTGGAGGTATCACAGGTACGTAGTCACCAGCTAACTCAGGCTCATCAGGAATGATAGGCTCAGGTACCACCTCATTCAAAGGTTGAGCTAGTATAGGGGGTTCGGGACCATCAGGAAAAGGATGTACAGGTGCGTCAGGATGTAACCAGGATAAGGGAAAGTCGTAAGGAGCATCGGGGTCAAAATGCGGGCTAGATAGAGGATGTTGAAAAGCTCGATTAGGTAACGCATATCGTCTAATATGAGGCTCCAATCCGATGATGAAGTAACTGTGATGTACCGGATCCTCGTAGACGTAAGGGTCCTCGAACTCATAGAAGATCACGCCCGTCTCCATCTGAGGGGGAGGAAGGGAGAGAAGGGGTAAGAACTGGGGAGTCCTTAGTAGGGTCGGGGTTATTAGTTACATTCATTTATTCGATCTCAATTAGTAGATGGGTAATAGAATACAGTAAAGTAATGAACAAAAGTTAAAAAATAGATAGACAAATAAAGAACAGAACACAAGCTGGAGAATACAAGAAGATAAAGCACAGACATAGCACTCAAGCAGACAAACATAAAGAAATAGATCACACACAAGTAGGAATACAACAGAGAATAATGCGCAGACAAGAATGATGCATGTCCAGTCCTAGTGCAGGTAATGAGCTCATTTGTCGGTTTCTACCCGCTCCCGACGTAACCCAGCATTACCAGCCGGATATGGCTTTCCTGTTGGCAATACCCCTGTGTACAGGAAATAACCCCTATGCCACCACAGGGTCCACTGCACGCAGGAAATAACACATCTGCCACTGTAGGGATGTATGCCGAAACACCTTCTATATTCAGGAAATAACCCCTCTACCACTACAGAAATGGAACAGGTGGTCACGGTACTCTGTAGCAAGAAATAACCCGTCTACCTAATAGAAATAAAATATGGATCTGTACCGCAGGAAAGCGTTTCTCAGTGGTCACACCATTATCTATCTGACTGCCACAATGCAGCAGATAAACATAGAGATATCTCTGAGGTTGCCTTAACGCAAAAAATGACCTCTCAATAGGTCCTCTGCTCTTTATCATATTACTCTCTTCGCTTTGTCTCTTTATTCTGCTCTGTTTGTTCTTTTCTCTGCGCTTCCGTACTTTATTCTGCTTTCTCTGTTTAACGTATGTATTTAAAGCTTATGTAAATTTTGGTATGATTAGTTAGCCTGCCCCAAGTATAGGTTCATTAAGTCTATACTGAAACAGTTTAACTTTTCATATAATACCTAACCCTATTCGCAATTCAAGGACTAACTATGTTGCCCTAGTTCGTTCACTAGTCTCTATCTCTTTTTCTGTTATTAAAACTTTACAGACTTTTTCTTCCATTTTTATCTTTTCTTCAACTTTTTATCTTTTATTTATCTTTACCTCACTAATATGTTTTTACCACTCCCTAAGTATTTTATGAAGGTAATTATGAGATTCTGCGCTTAAAGTTGTCTTTCTAAAACTTTTACAGAAAACTGCCTTTTCCGCATTATTTTATTATTTTTATTAAAATATTATTTTTAATTAAATATTATTATTTAATATTTTATTATTATTTATTATTTTATTATTAATTTTCGAAAATTAACTTACCTTTTACTTTTAACCTTTAAAATTCACTTTTTACCATCCATAACTTTTAATATTTCTACTTTTACCACCCTAACTTTCAGAAATTACCAAATAACCCCTTAAACACCAAAAATTTTACTTCCTTGCCCTTTTAAGGATCTAAAGCCTGTTATTCATTGTTCTTCATCACACTCAAAGTGTTCTTCATGTTCTTCATAAATTCTTCAGATTCTTTCTCTGTTTTTACCCGTTTTTCAGTCTTTTTAGCAACCGATTTTTACTATAATTCATAATAAATTAGCAGCCACTAAAACCCCATCTTTTCTACATGATTTCAACACAAATTGAACCACAATTTAAGCTTAGGGTTTCGTTTTTCCAGCAGCCCCAAGAACATGAACTTAAAGCTTGAATTTCATCAAATTTCATCAAAATTTCACCAAATTTTCACCAAGAATCAATCATATATGCAACCAATTTTTAGCACAGCCAAATCATACAACATTCACAGAACTCAAACACAAATAATCAAGATTAATTTCGTTACACCCTACCTGGTTTTGCTGCTCCTAATTCAGTTAGACTTTCAGGTGGTCCTTTAGCACTTTTTCCTCCTAAATCACATTAAAAACAACTTTAAATCCAAAAATCTTCAACTAACCAAATATCCTTCATCACGTTAGGAGGTGATTTCTAACCTTAGACTTGCTGGAAAGTCACGTTTCTTGGCCCTCAAGTCAAGTTAAGCATGATTCCTAAGGAAGAACATCAAGAAAACACATGTTTAAACATGTTTCCTTGTAATCGAATCAAAAGAGAGATGGTGCAGCCAACTCACCTTGATTCCAGCCTTGATAAGTCATATGATCATGTAGAAAAAGAAGAGAGGATTATTTTGGTTGGATTGGAATTTTGATTTGAGTTTTAGTTCAGCAGAAATCAAGCTTTGAAGATTTGGAACTAAGAAATTTTCTCTCTTTTTCTCTCTTCCTATTTTCGGCCACAAAGTGAAAATGAGCCAGCCTTGGGGGTTTTGGGGGGTGTAGGGTGAGTTGTGATTGGTTGGCTTGGAGGTGGATTAAAATAATATTAAAATATCTCAGGTGTATAACTACTAAAACTAGATATATCGGAACACTTGCAAAAATATCTCTAAAAATTATTTTCTGAGCTACTAGCATAAATGACACTAGTAACATATTTATTATGAGAATAAGACATGTATAATGAGGCCTTAGCATTGCTAAAGTCATCAGAGAGTGCTAGTGCTAAGCTACACCAGTAAACTGTGAACCCGGTTAAACCGATTTTCTGCTTTTAACTAAAACTGACCAGGTAACTTTATAATATCATTTAAGAAGCTTCTAATACTAATATAATGATAATATCATCCTATTATCTCTCTTCTCTCATAAATCGAGTCCGGTTCGTCAAACTGAGACTATTTACGAAAAACCGAGTCAAAACTCCTAACTGATACGGTTCAAAAACTAGGTTCTTCGTGACCGCATTATCGAGCTTGCCTCGGAAAAGGTTCTAGCTTAAAGATGACATAATGACAATGGGAATTGAGATACTTGATGATATATCAAAGTTTTTCCCCTTACTGATCTTCCGGAGAAATTCGTACTTTCAGAAAAGATCTCGCGTACTCGAAAATCAGGGTTGTTACATCAAGTGGGTTGATGATAAAAAGGTAAGAAATTAAATGGTTAGAAATTTAAATGAAAAGAAAGTAAATTAAGAAACTAAAGGTAATAAATAATAAAAAGGCATTCATGACAAAGATTGAGAATCATGGTTTTCTAGCCTAGTCATTGATTATAACACAATAGTTATCAAGAGCTAATCCTATTTCGTTATCTCCACTATCGGGAGAAAGTCAAATAAGCCTAGTTAATCCCAATCCATAAATAATGTTAATGGAAACAAGATTAACTAATCACTCTAGATCACTAATCTAAATTGGGTATTAATAACTCAAGATTGCCTAATTTCTCTTTCCAAGCCAAGAATGCGCAAAATTCTACTCTAAACCTAAGCCAAACACTTTATCAAACACTTGGTGTGTAATAAAGAAAAATATATTAAATTGCCAAAAATAATAAAATTCACTACTACCAAATGCAAGAGAATAACAACAATAACTCAAACAAACATCAAAGAAACATAAAATATCAAATTTGCATTAATTGAGAATTGAAATCAATAAGAGAGTTCAAAAACTAAAAAGAGGCATAAAAGAGAAATTAACAAGAAGAACTAAGAGGACAAAGATGTAAGAATAAGAAATTGCAAGAAAAACTAATTGAAAATAAGAATCAAAACCTAAATCTAAGAGACAATGAAACTAAGAACCCTAATTTCTAGAGAGAAGAGGGAGCTTCTCTCTCTAGAACTAACTTAAGGCATGTTCCTTACACTACACTAATTTCTCCTCCCTTTATCCTCCTTCATTTTGGCCTCTAATAGCTTCAAAAATGAGTTGGATTTGGGATTGATGCAGCTCAAAAATCGCCAGTCACGTTTTCTTTAATGAAGTCACGTGCTGCTTGTCACGCGTATGCGTAGGTCACGCGTACGTGTGGCATTGAATTCCACAAATCCTTGTTCTTCATGAATTCTCCATCTTGCATGATTTTTCTTCACTTCTTTGATCCAATCATTGCCTTATAAACCCTGAATCACTGAACAAACATATCAAGGCATCCAATGGAATTAAAGTGAATTAAATTTATCAATTTTAAGGCCTAAAAAGTATGTTTTTAATCATTTAGCACAATTTAGGGAGAATTAAAAAACCATGCTATTTCATTGAATAAATGTGAGAAAAGTTGATAAAATTCACTAAATTCAGCACAAGATAAACCACAAAATTAGGGTTTATTACATTACAAGAGTAGTGGTCATCTTTTGACAACAGGTACTAAAAGTGACTTTAATGGAAGAGTAATAGATTTTCCACCTAAAAAAGAATGAATATATGGTCAACAGACAAGGTTTAAAAGGGAATAAGTGAAATTTATTTCTCCGCGAAGCATTGTCCTTCTGAAAGTTCAACAAATCTTCTAGTGAAGTAGCTTTGATATACAAAGATTGAGACTCTTGAAGATGGTAAGGAGACGGAATGGCTTGAGCTAACCAAAATTGTCTAGAAATGGCATTTGGCATGTAGATTGCTGTTCTTAGGTCATCTTTACCTGGAAATCCAGTAAAAAGTAGTTGGGGAGTCAAGACTTGTGACCAAATAATGATACTTTCTTTTTGTGTAATCTTTGCTGGGGTAAGAGATTGCGTCAACCATTCCGGACCAGTTTGACAATTAGCAAAAGGAGTCAAATTGATGTTGCGGTCTTTCTCTGGCAAATAACAGAAAGCACGGAAGAAGTGTTTCATCTTATCATGTGAGGCCATTAACTTGTTAGGAAAAACTAAGTTAAGCAGATGGTGTCCTGCAATCACAGAATCTGTAGGACCCTTTTGGGTCAAATGTGGGTTGTAGCTCAGACTCAATAATGGTAGACAGCTATAATTGAAAAAACCAAATGGGACTGTCAACATTAATGATTCTCTTTTTCTCCCTTATAAGGTCTGTAATCCAATCTAGAGTGAGATATAGTCAAGCCAAGAATAATTTGGCTAAACACAACTTCATACCTTCGGCTAACATAATGTCGAATGGAAGATAAGTGACTTCGACATGAATACTCCGGACACAGAAAATAACGCCGCTCAACCAATAGAGAAGAAAGGCTATTGATGCTAGGTCATTTTGGCCAGTTTCACTGACCTTTTCTTTACTGTTTTTAAGGTAGTTTCATGCATTTTCTTAGGAAATAAGCTAGTTTTGGGTGGATATTCACTTACATCTTGATTCAAGCATACATTGTGCATTTTACATGATTTCATCAGGATTTTGCATGAATTATATGATAAATTGGATGATGCATGATCCATGATTAAGAGCAAGACTTTGATGCACTTTGTTTGATTGATTTCAGGCCAAAAGAAGAAGAGAAGAGCCACGTTAGTGGCTACGTTAGTTACACTAACGTAGGCACTAACGTGGAAGGAAGGAAAGCCCCAACGTTAGTGGGAAAACTTAGTGGCATTAACTTTGAAGAAAGGAAATGGAGCCAACGTTAGTGACACTTAACATTATCACTAACGTTGGATCAAGCTCATAAGTGGGCACGTTAGTTGCCACGTTAACTTAGTTAACGTGGCCTCTAACGTTAAGAAGAAAGGGGGAAAGCCAACGTTAGTGATATTCAACATTGTCACTAACGTTGGCCCAAGTTACAACAAAGCCACGTTAACTTAGTTAACGTGGAAGCTAACGTGGAGAAAGGTGGTGATCGACAACGTTAGTGACACCAAACATTCTCACTAACGTTGGAGTGAACTCACAAGCTCCCAATAAGCCACGTTAACTCCCACGTTAACTTAGTTAACGTAGTAGTTAACGTGGGCAAAAGTCCCACCTGGCAGCCTGACCATGCCTTCTTCAAACACGCATACCTTGAGCCACAAAGCTCCAAATGAGGTGATTCCAGTGGCATTGGAAAGTAGGATTCCAGATCTTTCCAAGCATATATGGCACTACATGGTTGACACTAAATTTGAGGGAGAAAACCTGCCCCGAAAGTGCAATGATGAACATGGTATCAGCCGGTATTTAGGCCAACTGACCTCTTCACCTTCCAAGAAGTATAACTCGAGTTGTAGAGCTCCAAATGATGCGCTTTCAAAGGCATTGGAAAGTAGACATCCAGGGCTTTCCAACGATATATAATAGTATGGGGTGGACACTAAGTTTGAGCTTCAGAAATGGGAAATTGCTAGCGTTATTGGCAATCAACATTTCCAGTAACGTTGGCATATATGCCAGCGACCATGTCCACTTCAAAGGAGCATAACTTGAGCTACAGAGGTCCAATTGAGGTGATTCCAGTTGCGTTAGAAAGCTCACATTCAGAGCTTTCCAACGATATATAATACTCTATAGTGGGTATGAAATTTGAGCACAAACAAGAGGCATCTTTTAAGCCCCAAAAATACCAACTGGGCAGCAAGTGCAACGTTAGCCACAATAACTTTATCACTAACGCCACACTTGTAGCGTTAGTGTGGCTAACTTTGGCACTAACTTTAGCACCTGGGCCTCAACTTAACTCACTTCTCTCTCAAGTCCACTTCAAAGCTCAAGCAAGCAATCCCACAATTGTCAACCAATCAAGACCACAAGAAGCATCTAGAATCGGAATTTTTATTTTATTGTAATTTGCTTTTATTTTCATTTTGTAATTTAGGAGAGCCTATATAAAGGCCTTAGTTTTTACATTCAAAGCATTATGGAATTATGGAAATTGAAGGAAGGGGGAGAGAGTGAAGACCAATTCGAACTTCTGTGAATTGGCACACTCCAAGGGGAGTGGGTCTTCGGACCCCTCCCCTCAACCACTCTTCTTCCTTTTCTCTTCTTTTCTTCTCTTAGTAGTAGTTTTTCTTTTAGTTGTAATTTTCATTTATGAATGTTAAATTTTCAATTTCAGTTTTTATCTTCATCTTTACTCTTCTGCACTTTCTTTCTTTTCTATTTTGGTAGAGCAATGATCAACTAACTCTTTTCATTGGGTTAGAGAGCTCTTTTGTGATTCAATGGATTAAGTGTAGTTCTTATTCTTCTTCTTCTTTCTTTCCTCTTGATTTTACTAGAGAGCTTTCGATCTTCATCCAATTGGGTAGTTATCTTGGAAAAGAAACTATTCATACTTGGATCTCTTCTGAACCTTGAAAGAGGAATGAAGAGATCAAGCTAGAAATGCTTTCTCATGCTGGACCAAATTGGGTGTGGATGGATATGTGACTATAATCCTTCCAACACTTGATTTGGGAAATGCATGTGGTATAATCAGTGACCATACTTCATCTCTTCTCATGAGCAATTGACCAAGGAATTGGCTATTGATCAAGATTTGAGAGATTGAATTACAAGGAATTGTAATTCGATCACTTAAGATTGCCAAGGAGATCAATGAATGCATTGATTGAGGAAGAGATGAGAATGAACTTGATCCGGAGAATTGCAATATCTCTTGATCACAATGTTCATTTTATTTTTAGTTCTTACATTTACTTTTCTTGTCATTTTACTTTTCTGCACTTTATTGCTTTCTTTACTTTTCTGTCAATTTACATTTCCTTGTTACTTATCACACCATTATGATTCGTCTAACTAGGATAATCAATTAACCATTGATTGCTTAATCCGTTAATCTCTGTGGGATTCGACCTCACTCTATTGTGAGTTTTACTTGACGATAATTCGGTACACTTGCCGAAGGGAGATTTGTTGAGAGACAAGTTTTCCCCGCATCGAGTTTATGGCGCCGTTGCCGGGGATTAATTGTGATTAATAAACTACCGGTTGGTTGATTACCTAGATTAGACATTTTCTTTTGTTTTGCTTTATTCATGTAATTGCTTTAGTTCTTTATTTTCTATGCTCTCTAACTGTTTGTGTTAATGACTCACCAAGAAGCCCCTGTTCGTGACAGCTTTGGCTCTTGGTGATTTTGTTATTAATACAACAGTTCTTTACTCAGCTTCTTTCCAAATAAAATTGGCATATGATCACATTCTAAGTTTGGTGTTGCCCTGCAACAATCTGTTTTCAATCTTTCTGGATACTTGCATCAATTCTAAGAGAAAGTGTCACACTAAGTTTGGTGTGCCACTTATTTTTCTATGCAATGTATCCAGCAACACCACTTGTTTGTATAATCATAATGCCTTTGCTTCTTAGGCTTGCAGTGTTATCCTTAATTTTTGCTTGCTTAACCACATACATCACTTACATTTCAGTATGTAAGACGTTCATGACCCATCATAGACCCCACCACCACTGTTTTATTTGCTGCTTGAAGACAAGCAATTAGTCTAAATTGGTGTGGGAAGGGAGAAAAGTAGGAGAAAAAGGGCAACAACAATAAAGATGAACTAGAAGGTGGTAAAGTTCCTTTCTCCTCTTACTTATTTCCAGTACATTCAATTGCATGATTGTCTTCTAAGTTCTTTGTATGTATGTGTGCTTGTTCCCTGTAAATAAGCATGTCAATTCTGTCTTTTAAACTTTTTATTGATTAAGGCTGTGTTTTCTATTCTGAATGTCATTATTGCATCCTTACTTTGCTTACTTGTATGCTTGTCCCTTTTGAATAAAATGAAAGGAGAATGAGTGTTTTTAAAAGACCAGAGTAGAGTTCATACTATAGAATGAGTTCATGAGTTTGTGGTGTGGTCATAAGTTAGCTAAGTTGGTTCAACCACAAGGGTGGGAAGACAACTATCTGTCATGAATACTATGCTTGAGACACACCCCATGAGACTAGCTAAATAAGAAGATCCTAATAAGAAAGAGGGAAAGAACAATGAAAGTGGAAGAATAAAAGAAAAAAAAAAGTAAGCAATAAGGCTAGGCACCAATGGTTTTAATCTTGAAGCATGTGTCTGTGGTGCTCCTGTGTGAGGGATCTACTTGGATGAATAAGCTCTTTGGGGTGCTTTATCACTTGGTAACTTGGGTTAACTAACCCGGGATTATCAGCTGAAAGTCCACTATCAAGAGTAACCCTCACTACAGAGCATTTAGTAACCCAAAGAGGTGCTGGACACCAAGGTCTCAAGAAAAGAAAATAAATAAACCATATGCCTGTGGTGTGTATGTATGGGGGAGAGACTTGAGCAAGTAAGTCCTTAGGGGTGCTTCAACACCTAGCACCTTGAACCAACTGGTTCGGGAGTGTTGGCTGAAAGCTTATTTTAAAGAGTTACCCCTTACAGAGCACTTAGCTTAAAGAAAACAAATAAGCCCTGAAATGACAACAAAAGGATCAATGAATAAAAGTCTCATGGGATGCAATCAAGGTGAGTGTTTTAGGACATGATAAAGGTCTGAAAGTCAGGAATGAACCTAAGTTGCTATGCATGAAACCACCATAAAACCAGGGACATGACTTCCACAAGAATGACTCATTTCTCTTGGCATTCCATTCATCATTCTCTTGTTCCAATACTTGCTTAGGGACAAGCAAGCTTTAAGTTTGGTGTTGTGATGCCAGAGCATTTTGGCCAGTTTCACTGACCTTTTCTTTACTGTTTTTAAGGTAGTTTCATGCATTTTCTTAGGAAATAAGCTAGTTTTGGGTGGATATTCACTTACATCTTGATTCAAGCATACATTGTGCATTTTACATGATTTCATCAGGATTTTGCATGAATTATATGATAAATTGGATGATGCATGATCCATGATTAAGAGCAAGACTTTGATGCACTTTATTTGATTGATTTCAGGCCAAAAGAAAAAGAGAAGAGCCACGTTAGTGGCAACGTTAGTTACACTAACGTAGGCACTAACGTGGAAGGAAGGAAAGCCCCAACGTTAGTGGGAAAACTTAGTGGCATTAACTTTGAAGAAAGGAAATGGAGCCAACGTTAGTGTCACTTAACATTATCACTAACGTTGGACCAAGCTCATAAGTGGGCACGTTAGTTGTCACGTTAACTTAGTTAACGTGGCCTCTAACGTTAAGAAGAAAGGGGGAAAGCCAACGTTAGTGACATTCAACATTGTCACTAACGTTGGCCCAAGTTACAACAAAGCCACGTTAACTCCCACGTTAACTTAGTTAGCGTGGAAGCTAACGTGGAGAAAGGTGGTGATCGACAACGTTAGTGACACCAAACATTCTCACTAACGTTGGAGTGAACTCACAAGCTCCCAATAAGCCACGTTAACTCCCACGTTAACTTAGTTAACGTGGTAGTTAACGTGGGCAAAAGTCCCACCTGGCAGCCTGACCATGCCTTCTTCAAACACGCATAACTTGAGCCACAAAGTTCCAAATGAGGTGATTCCAGTGGCATTGGAAAGTAGGATTCCAGATCTTTCCAAGAATATATGGCACTACATGGTTGACACTAAATTTGAGGGAGAAAACCTGCCCCGAATGTGCAATGATGAACATGGTATCAGCCGGTATTTAGGCCAACTGACCTCTTCACCTTCCAAGAAGTATAACTCGAGTTGTAGAGATCCAAATGATGCGCTTTTAAAGGCATTGGAAAGTAGACATCCAGGGCTTTCCAAAGATATATAATAATATGGGGTGGACACTAAGTTTGAGCTTCAGAAATGGGAAATCGCTAGCGTTATTGGCAATCAACATTTCCAGTAACGTTGGCATATATGCCAGCGACCATGTCCACTTCAAAGGAGCATAACTTGAGCTGCAGAGATCCAATTGAGGTGATTCCAGTTGCGTTAGAAAGCTGACATTTAGAGCTTTCCAACGATATATAATACTCTATAGTGGGCATGAAATTTGAGCACAAACAAGAGGCATCTTTTAAGCCCCAAAAACACCAACTGGGCAGCAAGTGCAACGTTAGCCACAATAACTTTATCACTAACGCCACACTTGTAGCGCTAGTGTGGCTAACTTTGGCACTAACTTTAGCACCTGGGCCTCAACTTAACTCACTTCTCTCTCAAGTCCACTTCAAAGCTCAAGCAAGCAATCCCACAATTGTCAACCAATCAAGACCACAAGAAGCATCTAGAATAGAAATTTTTATTTTATTGTAATTTGCTTTTATTTTCATTTTGTAATTTAGGAGAGCCTATATAAAGGCCTTAGTTTTTACATTCAAAGCATTATGGAATTATGGAAATTGAAGGAAGGGGGAGAGAGTGAAGACCAATTCGAACTTCTGTGAATTGGCACACTCCAAGGGGAGTGGGTCTTCGGACCCCTCCCCTCAACCACTCTTCTTCCTTTTTTCTTCTTTTCTTTTCTTAGTAGTAGTTTTTCTTTTAGTTGTAATTTTCATTTATGAATGTTAAATTTTCAATTTTAGTTTTTATCTCTATCTTTACTCTTCTGCACTTTCTTTCTTTTCTATTTTGGTAGAGCAATGATCAACTAACTCTTTTCATTGGGTTAGAGAGCTCTATTGTGATTCAATGGATTAAGTGTAGTTCTTATACTTCTTCTTCTTTCCTTCCTCTTGATTTCACTAGAGAGCTTTCGATCTTCATCCAATTGGGTAGTTATCTTGGAAAAGAAACTATTCATACTTGGATCTCTTCTGAACCTTGAAAGAGGAATGAAGAGATCAAGCTAGAAATGCTTTCTCATGCTGGACCAAATTGGGTGTGGATGGATATGTGACTATAATCCTTCCAACATTTGATTTGGGAAATGCATGTGGTATAATCAGTGACCATACTTCATCTCTTCTCATGAGCAATTGACCAAGGAATTGGCTATTGATCAAGATTTGAGAGATTGAATTACAAGGAATTGTAATTCGATCACTTAATATTGCCAAGGAGATCAATGAATGCATTGATTGAGGAAGAGATGAGAATGAACTTGATCCGGAGAATTGCAATATCTCTTGATCCTAATGTTCATTTTATTTTTAGTTCTTACATTTACTTTTCTTGTCATTTTACTTTTCTGCACTTTATTGCTTTCTTTACTTTTCTGTCAATTTACATTTCCTTGTTACTTATCACACCATTATGATTCGTCTAACTAGGATAATCAATTAACCATTGATTGCTTAATCCGTTAATCTCTGTGGGATTCGACCTCACTCTATTGTGAGTTTTACTTGACGATAATTCGGTACACTTGCCGAAGGGAGATTTGTTGAGAGACAAGTTTTCCCCGCATCAAGTTTATGGCGCCGTTGCCGGGGATTAATTGTGATTAATAAACTACCGGTTGGTTGATTACCTAGATTAGACATTTTCTTTTGTTTTGCTTTATTCATGTAATTGCTTTAGTTCTTTATTTTCTATGCTCTCTAACTGTTTGTGTTAATGCCTCACCAAGAAGCCCCTGTTCGTGACAGCTTTGGCTCTTGGTGATTTTGTTATTAATACAACAGTTCTTTACTCAGCTTCTTTCCAAATAAAATTGGCATATGATCACATTCTAAGTTTGGTGTTGCCCTGCAACAATCTGTTTTCAATCTTTCTGGATACTTGCATCAATTCTAAGAGAAAGTGTCACACTAAGTTTGGTGTGCCACTTATTTTTCTATGCAATGTATCCAGCAACACCACTTGTTTGTATAATCATAATGCCTTTGCTTCTTAGGCTTGCAGTGTTATCCTTAATTTTTGCTTGCTTAACCACATACATCACTTACATTTCAGTATGTAAGACGTTCATGACCCATCATAGACCCCACCACCACTGTTTTATTTGCTGCTTGAAGACAAGCAATTAGTCTAAATTGGTGTGGGAAGGGAGAAAAGTAGGAGAAAAAGGGCAACAACAATAAAGATGAACTAGAAGGTGGTAAAGTTCCTTTCTCCTCTTACTTATTTCCAGTACATTCAATTGCATGATTGTCTTCTAAGTTCTTTGTATGTATGTGTGCTTGTTCCCTGTAAATAAGCATGTCAATTCTGTCTTTTAAACTTTTTATTGATTAAGGCTGTGTTTTCTATTCTGAATGTCATTATTGCATCCTTACTTTGCTTACTTGTATGCTTGTCCCTTTTGAATAAAATGAAAGGAGAATGAGTGTTTTTAAAAGACCAGACTAGAGTTCATACTATAGAATGAGTTCATGAGTTTGTGGTGTGGTCATAAGTTAGCTAAGTTGGTTCAACCACAAGGGTGGGAAGACAACTATCTGTCATGAATACTATGCTTGAGACACACCCCATGAGACTAGCTAAATAAGAAGATCCTAATAAGAAAGAGGGAAAGAACAATGAAAGTGGAAGAATAAAAGAAAAAAAAAAGTAAGCAATAAGGCTAGGCACCAATGGTTTTAATCTTGAAGCATGTGTCTGTGGTGCTCCTGTGTGAGGGATCTACTTGGATGAATAAGCTCTTTGGGGTGCTTTATCACTTGGTAACTTGGGTTAACTAACCCGGGATTATCAGCTGAAAGTCCACTATCAAGAGTAACCCTCACTACAGAGCATTTAGTAACCCAAAGAGGTGCTGGACACCAAGGTCTCAAGAAAAGAAAATAAATAAACCATATGCCTGTGGTGTGTATGTATGGGGGAGAGACTTGAGCAAGTAAGTCCTTAGGGGTGCTTCAACACCTAGCACCTTGAACCAACTGGTTCGGGAGTGTTGGCTGAAAGCTTATTTTAAAGAGTTGCCCCCTTACAGAGCACTTAGCTTAAAGAAAACAAATAAGCCCTGAAATGACAACAAAAGGATCAATGAATAAAAGTCTCATGGGATGCAATCAAGGTGAGTGTTTTAGGACATGATAAAGGTCTGAAAGTCAGGAATGAACCTAAGTTGCTATGCATGAAACCACCATAAAACCAGGGACATGACTTCCACAAGAATGACTCATTTCTCTTGGCATTCCATTCATCATTCTCTTGTTCCAATACTTGCTTAGGGACAAGCAAGCTTTAAGTTTGGTGTTGTGATGCCAGAGCATTTTGGCCAGTTTCACTGACCTTTTCTTTACTGTTTTTAAGGTAGTTTCATGCATTTTCTTAGGAAATAAGCTAGTTTTGGGTGGATATTCACTTACATCTTGATTCAAGCATACATTGTGCATTTTACATGATTTCATCAGGATTTTGCATGAATTATATGATAAATTGGATGATGCATGATCCATGATTAAGAGCAAGACTTTGATGCACTTTATTTGATTGATTTCAGGCCAAAAGAAAAAGAGAAGAGCCACGTTAGTGGCAACGTTAGTTACACTAACGTAGGCACTAACGTGGAAGGAAGGAAAGCCCCAACGTTAGTGGGAAAACTTAGTGGCATTAACTTTGAAGAAAGGAAATGGAGCCAACGTTAGTGTCACTTAACATTATCACTAACGTTGGACCAAGCTCATAAGTGGGCACGTTAGTTGTCACGTTAACTTAGTTAACGTGGCCTCTAACGTTAAGAAGAAAGGGGGAAAGCCAACGTTAGTGACATTCAACATTGTCACTAACGTTGGCCCAAGTTACAACAAAGCCACGTTAACTCCCACGTTAACTTAGTTAGCGTGGAAGCTAACGTGGAGAAAGGTGGTGATCGACAACGTTAGTGACACCAAACATTCTCACTAACGTTGGAGTGAACTCACAAGCTCCCAATAAGCCACGTTAACTCCCACGTTAACTTAGTTAACGTGGTAGTTAACGTGGGCAAAAGTCCCACCTGGCAGCCTGACCATGCCTTCTTCAAACACGCATAACTTGAGCCACAAAGCTCCAAATGAGGTGATTCCAGTGGCATTGGAAAGTAGGATTCCAGATCTTTCCAAGCATATATGGCACTACATGGTTGACACTAAATTTGAGGGAGAAAACCTGCCCCGAATGTGCAATGATGAACATGGTATCAGCCGGTATTTAGGCCAACTGACCTCTTCACCTTCCAAGAAGTATAACTCGAGTTGTAGAGATCCAAATGATGCGCTTTTAAAGGCATTGGAAAGTAGACATCCAGGGCTTTCCAAAGATATATAATAATATGGGGTGGACACTAAGTTTGAGCTTCAGAAATGGGAAATCGCTAGCGTTATTGGCAATCAACATTTCAAGTAACGTTGGCATATATGCCAGCGACCATGTCCACTTCAAAGGAGCATAACTTGAGCTGCAGAGATCCAATTGAGGTGATTCCAGTTGCGTTAGAAAGCTGACATTTAGAGCTTTCCAACGATATATAATACTCTATAGTGGGCATGAAATTTGAGCACAAACAAGAGGCATCTTTTAAGCCCCAAAAACACCAACTGGGCAGCAAGTGCAACGTTAGCCACAATAACTTTATCACTAACGCCACACTTGTAGCGCTAGTGTGGCTAACTTTGGCACTAACTTTAGCACCTGGGCCTCAACTTAACTCACTTCTCTCTCAAGTCCACTTCAAAGCTCAAGCAAGCAATCCCACAATTGTCAACCAATCAAGACCACAAGAAGCATCTAGAATAGAAATCTTTATTTTATTGTAATTTGCTTTTATTTTCATTTTGTAATTTAGGAGAGCCTATATAAAGGCCTTAGTTTTTACATTCAAAGCATTATGGAATTATGGAAATTGAAGGAAGGGGGAGAGAGTGAAGACCAATTCGAACTTCTGTGAATTGGCACACTCCAAGGGGAGTGGGTCTTCGGACCCCTCCCCTCAACCACTCTTCTTCCTTTTTTCTTCTTTTCTTATCTTAGTAGTAGTTTTCCTTTTAGTTGTAATTTTCATTTATGAATGTTAAATTTTCAATTTTAGTTTTTATCTCCATCTTTACTCTTCTGCACTTTCTTTCTTTTCTATTTTGGTAGAGCAATGATCAACTAACTCTTTTCATTGGGTTAGAGAGCTCTATTGTGATTCAATGGATTAAGTGTAGTTCTTATACTTCTTCTTCTTTCCTTCCTCTTGATTTTACTAGAGAGCTTTCGATCTTCATCCAATTGGGTAGTTATCTTGGAAAAGAAACTATTCATACTTGGATCTCTTCTGAACCTTGAAAGAGGAATGAAGAGATCAAGCTAGAAATGCTTTCTCATGCTGGACCAAATTGGGTGTGGATGGATATGTGACTATAATCCTTCCAACATTTGATTTGGGAAATGCATGTGGTATAATCAGTGACCATACTTCATCTCTTCTCATGAGTAATTGACCAAGGAATTGGCTATTGATCAAGATTTGAGAGATTGAATTACAAGGAATTGTAATTCGATCACTTAATATTGCCAAGGAGATCAATGAATGCATTGATTGAGGAAGAGATGAGAATGAACTTGATCCGGAGAATTGCAATATCTCTTGATCCTAATGTTCATTTTATTTTTAGTTCTTACATTTACTTTTCTTGTCATTTTACTTTTCTGCACTTTATTGCTTTCTTTACTTTTCTGTCAATTTACATTTCCTTGTTACTTATCACACCATTATGATTCGTCTAACTAGGATAATCAATTAACCATTGATTGCTTAATCTGTTAATCTCTGTGGGATTCGACCTCACTCTATTGTGAGTTTTACTTGACGATAATTCGGTACACTTGCCGAAGGGAGATTTGTTGAGAGACAAGTTTTTCCCGCATCAAGTTTATGGCGCCGTTGCCGGGGATTAATTGTGATTAACAAACTACCGGTTGGTTGATTACCTAGATTAGACATTTTCTTTTGTTTTGCTTTATTCATGTAATTGCTTTAGTTCTTTATTTTCTATGCTCTCTAACTGTTTGTGTTAATGCCTCACCAAGAAGCCCCTGTTCGTGACAGCTTTGGCTCTTGGTGATTTTGTTATTAATACAATAGTTCTTTACTCAGCTTCTTTCCAAATAAAATTGGCATATGATCACATTCTAAGTTTGGTGTTGCCCTGCAACAATCTGTTTTCAATCTTTCTGGATACTTGCATCAATTCTAAGAGAAAGTGTCACACTAAGTTTGGTGTGCCACTTATTTTTCTATGCAATGTATCCAGCAACACCACTTGTTTGTATAATCATAATGCCTTTGCTTCTTAGGCTTGCAGTGTTATCCTTAATTTTTGCTTGCTTAACCACATACATCACTTACATTTCAGTATGTAAGACGTTCATGACCCATCATAGACCCCACCACCACTGTTTTATTTGCTGCTTGAAGACAAGCAATTAGTCTAAATTGGTGTGGGAAGGGAGAAAAGTAGGAGAAAAAGGGCAACAACAATAACGATGAACTAGAAGGTGGTAAAGTTCCTTTCTCCTCTTACTTATTTCCAGTACATTCAATTGCATGATTGTCTTCTAAGTTCTTTGTATGTATGTGTGCTTGTTCCCTGTAAATAAGTATGTCAATTCTGTCTTTTAAACTTTTTATTGATTAAGGCTGTGTTTTCTATTCTGAATGTCATTATTGCATCCTTACTTTGCTTACTTGTATGCTTGTCCCTTTTGAATAAAATGAAAGGAGAATGAGTGTTTTTAAAAGACCAGAGTAGAGTTCATACTATAGAATGAGTTCATGAGTTTGTGGTGTGGTCATAAGTTAGCTAAGTTGGTTCAACCACAAGGGTGGGAAGACAACTATCTGTCATGAATACTATGCTTGAGACACACCCCATGAGACTAGCTAAATAAGAAGATCCTAATAAGAAAGAGGGAAAGAACAATGAAAGTGGAAGAATAAAAGAAAAAAAAAAGTAAGTAATAAGGCTAGGCACCAATGGTTTTAATCTTGAAGCATGTGTCTGTGGTGCTCCTATGTGAGGGATCTACTTGGATGAATAAGCTCTTTGGGGTGCTTTATCACTTGGTAACTTGGGTTAACTAACCCGGGATTATCAGCTGAAAGTCCACTATCAAGAGTAACCCTCACTACAGAGCATTTAGTAACCCAAAGAGGTGCTGGACACCAAGGTCTCAAGAAAAGAAAATAAATAAACCATATGCCTGTGGTGTGTATGTATGGGGGAGAGACTTGAGCAAGTAAGTCCTTAGGGGTGCTTCAACACCTAGCACCTTGAACCAACTGGTTCAGGAGTGTTGGCTGAAAGCTTATTTTAAAGAGTTGCCCCCTTACAGAGCACTTAGCTTAAAGAACACAAATAAGCCCTGAAATGACAACAAAAGGATCAATGAATAAAAGTCTCATGGGATGCAATCAAGGTGAGTGTTTTAGGACATGATAAAGGTCTGAAAGTCAGGAATGAACCTAAGTTGCTATGCATGAAACCACCATAAAACCAGGGACATGACTTCCACAAGAATGACTCATTTCTCTTGGCATTCCATTCATCATTCTCTTGTTCCAGTACTTGCTTAGGGACAAGCAAGCTTTAAGTTTGGTGTTGTGATGCCAGAGCATTTTGGCCAGTTTCACTGACCTTTTCTTTACTGTTTTTAAGGTAGTTTCATGCATTTTCTTAGGAAATAAGCTAGTTTTGGATGGATATTCACTTACATCTTGATTCAAGCATACATTGTGCATTTTACATGATTTCATCAGGATTTTGCATGAATTATATGATAAATTGGATGATGCATGATCCATGATTAAGAGCAAGACTTTGATGCACTTTATTTGATTGATTTCAGGCCAAAAGAAGAAGAGAAGAGCCACGTTAGTGGCTACGTTAGTTACACTAACGTAGGCACTAACGTGGAAGGAAGGAAAGCCCCAACGTTAGTGGGAAAACTTAGTGGCATTAACTTTGAAGAAAGGAAATGGAGCCAACGTTAGTGATACTTAACATTATCACTAACGTTGGACCAAGCTCATAAGTGGGCACGTTAGTTGTCACGTTAACTTAGTTAACGTGGCCTCTAACGTTAAGAAGAAAGGGGAAAAGCCAACGTTAGTGACATTCAACATTGTCACTAACGTTGGCCCAAGTTACAACAAAGCCACGTTAACTCCCACGTTAACTTAGTTAACGTGGAAGCTAACGTGGAGAAAGGTGGTGATCGACAACGTTAGTGACACCAAACATTCTCACTAACGTTGGAGTAAACTCACAAGCTCCCAATAAGCCACGTTAACTCCCACGTTAACTTAGTTAACGTGGTAGTTAACATGGGCAAAAGTCCCACCTGGCAGCCTGACCATGCCTTCTTCAAACACGCATAACTTGAGCCACAAAGCTCCAAATGAGGTGATTCCAGTGGCATTAGAAAGTAGGATCCCAGATCTTTCCAAGCATATATGGCACTACACGGTTGACACTAAATTTGAGGGAGAAAACCTGCCCCGAAAGTGCAATGATGAACATGGTATCAGCCGGTATTTAGGCCAACTGACCTCTTCACTTTCCAAGAAGTATAACTCGAGTTGTAGTGCTCCGAATGATGCGCTTTCAAAGGCATTGGAAAGTAGACTTCTAGGGCTTTCCAACGATATATAATAGTATGGGGTGGACACTAAGTTTGAGCTTCAGAAATGGGAAATCGCTAGCGTTATTGGCAATCAACATTTCCAGTAACGTTGGCATATATGCCAGCGAGCATGTCCACTTCAAAGGAGGATAACTTGAGCTACAAAAATCCAATTGAGGTGATTCTAGTTGCATTAGAAAGCTGACATTTAGAGCTTTCCAACGATATATAATAGTTTATAGTAAGCATGAAATTTGAGCACAAACAAGAGGCATCTTTTAAGCCCCAAAAACACCAACTGGGCAGCAAGTGCAACGTTAGCCACAATAACTTTATCACTAACGCCACACTTGTAGCGTTAGTGTGGCTAACTTTGGCACTAACTTTAGCACCTGGGCCTCAACTTAACTCACTTCTCTCTCAAGTCCACTTCAAAGCTCAAGCAAGCAATCCCACAATTGTCAACCAATCAAGACCACAAGAAGCATCTAGAATAGGAATTTTCATTTTATTGTAATTTGCTTTTATTTTCATTTTGTAATTTAGGAAAGCCTATATAAAGGCCTTAGTTTTTACATTCAAAGCATTACGGAATTATGGAAATTGAAGGAAGGGGGAGAGAGTGAAGACCAATTCGAACTTCTGTGAATTGGCACACTCCAAGGGGAGTGGGTCTTCGGACCCCTCCCCTCAACTACTCTTCTTCCTTTTCTCTTATTTTCTTTTCTTAGTAGTAATTTTTCTTTTAGTTGTAATTTTCATTTATGTATGTTAAATTTTCAATCAGTTTTTATCTTCATCTTTACTCTTCTGCACTTTCTTTCTTTTCTATTTTGGTAGAGCAATGATCAACTAACTCTTTTCACTGGGTTATAGAGCTCTATTGTGATTCAATGGATTAAGTGTAGTTCTTATTATTCTTCTTCTTTCTTTCCTCTTGATTTTACTAGAGAGATTTCGATCTTCATCCAATTGGGTAGTTATCTTGGAAAAGAAACTATTCATACTTGGATCTCTTCTGAACCTTGAAAGAGGAATGAAGAGATCAAGCTAGAAATGCTTTCTCATGCTGGACCAAATTGGGTGTGGATGGATATGTGACTATAATCCTTCCAACACTTGATTTGGGAAATGCATGTGGTATAATCAGTGACCATACTTCATCTCTTCTCATGAGCAATTGACCAAGGAATTAGCTATTGATCAAGATTTGAGAGATTGAATTACAAGAAATTGTAATTCGATCACTTAAGATTGTCAAGGAGATCAATGAATGCATTGATTGAGGAAGAGATGAGAATGAACTTGATCTGGAGAATTGAAATATCTCTTGATCCCAATGTTCATTTTATTTTTAGTTCTTACATTTACTTTTCTTGTCATTTTACTTTTCTGCACTTTATTGCTTTCTTTACTTTTCTGTCAATTTACATTTCCTTGTTACTTATCACACCATTATGATTCGTCTAACTAGGATAATCAATTAACCATTGATTGCTTAATCCGTTAATCTCTGTGGGATTCGACCTCACTCTATTGTGAGTTTTACTTGACGACAATTCGGTACACTTGCCGAAGGGAGATTTGTTGAGAGACAAATTTTCCCCGCATCAGCTATATGCTCATTATTAGAAACATGTTCTTCATTTTGACCTCTGTTGTTGAGAATGAAGCTCTAGTATGTGGTGGAAGAGAGGTCAATGGTATACTCAACTCCTGTGGTCGACTTGGTATTAGTTAAAATTTCTTCTCCCAATGGAGGTAGGCCAGTTATAATAGCTACATCCAAAAGAGTAGGAGTAATCATACTGTATGGGGTGTGAAAAATATGAGAAGTCTCATCCAAAAAATATAATGCACCTCCCATTAATCCTGAATTAACAGTGTAAGAGTTTTTACTAAGCTGAATTAGATCTATATTCCAATTTCTTTCCACATGGTTATCTTCTCAATTTTAACCCTTTCTAACCAAGTACAGTAACCTTCAATGTTGGTCTTTGGGGATTTTTAAATAGCCTGTTGTTGGAATCAAAGTATCCAATGGGAATAGAGTCTTGGAAAGCAACGGATTTTCTTTGAGAGCTGAGTGACCAGGAAAAGAATTTTTTTATCTTGTTTGCAACTTTGGGAGAGAAGATAGGCCCGATAAAAGTTGAGTATACACCGTTAATGGTAAAAGGGAGTAGCACCTGAGATTCTCCTATTTTTTATTTTGAAACCTTTTGTTCAGGAGCAAAATCTTTGTCATTTTTGACAACAAGCTTATCACAAATGGCCACTTTAGATGAAGAAAGAAGACTTGTTGACATGTTGTGAATTGAGGCTGTCATAAGAGCACAGATTGAAGAATCCAAGTATTGGGTCCTGGGAGTTGTCAATAACGAACAAACAAGCTGTAATGAGAAAAAGTAGTGCATAAGAAATGAATAAAAATTGAGCTTATGTGGGTTTAATTTTATTTAAGCAGTAAAATACTAATTTAACATAGATCAAGACTTAATACTGCTTGCTAATATTCATGAATATATATATATATATATAGCAGCCTATTTTTTTGGAATTTTATCACAAATTTACAATATGATAAAAAAGAAGAGATGCCTCTTTAGAAATTAGAACATTCTACTATTTTTCCAATTCAAAAACACTAAGCTAAAGAGTATTTGAATTCTAGCACACATGAACATGCCCAAGAAAGTAATCTTTAATTTTTGGTTCATAGAAATATAAAAAAAATTCAATACAGTGGAGCTTGCATGTAATTTGAAGAACAGAGAACATATTGAACAAGATCATAGTATAAAAAATTTTTTATAAATCTGTGGTTATAAATATCAGCAATTTAAGTAATTTACCAAATAACAAAATTGGCTCATAAGGTCATATTAGTAAAATTAAGAGAATGAACACAAAAGAAAAATGAGAAAAAGAAAAAGACAGCAACATAATAGAATTAAAGGATAAGAGTTAAGATATCAAATCTTAATTTGGGCAAGGAATGTAAAAAAAAAAAAGGAAAAACGCTTTTCAGAGTAAGATTTTGGTACTCAGATGACACAAGAGGTATTGTTCACATTATTTTTGGGGTTGTGGTTCCTCTAAATCAACGATGAGAAAGAAAAAGATAAAAATGAAACTAGCAATTAAATCTTACCTGAAATATCAGAAAAGCTTGGTGTAATTGAACCTTTGTGAGTAAAAAAAGCCCATCATTATAGACAAAATAGGAAAAAAGGAGACACACAGGTGAAAGAAGAAGTTGCTGGGTATTGCAAATACTAACGTACTCTTTCTCTTTTTCACAAGTATTATTATATGATAGGGTAGTGGACTGTTTTTTTTTGTTTAGTCAAAATAAAAATAAATAAATAAATGGATAAATAAATAAATAAATAAATATAACCAAAAAAGGGAGAGTACGAGTAGTCGAGTACTCCTATTCACATTCTAAGTTGACATTTTAAAATAATATACTTGTCAATATGTGTTTTTATTATTTATATATGTATTTAAAAAGAAAAAAATATATAAAAATCTTGACTAAAATAAATTAAAAAAACACCGTATAAACACTGTATGACTTCAAAATAATAATAATAATAATTATTATAAACAAAATTTTTAGATATGTTTGTATAATAATAATAATATGTTTGTATAAACAATATGTACAACAATAATAATAATAAATTAAAAAAACAAATAAATATATGTTTGTATATATTTTTTATTATTATAAACAACAAAGTTTTTTCTCACTTTCAATCACTGTATGACTTCAAGTAAAAAATCTTGAGAGCATTATGTTAGACAAAAAAATATTATTTTTATAAGAAAATTATGAAAAGAAATAATTAGTTATATGGGTAATGTTTTCATATATAATATTTATACTTATTTTAATTAAATTCGGTCATTTGACAGTTTAGTTATTAATTTTGATTTTTTGAATTCACATTAAGTTTGGAGTGCGAGAACAGTTACGGATGCAATTCAAAATTTCCGAAAGTGATGTACAAAAGGTAACTGTCAGTTGATATTAGGTTAGTTTATAAATAGAGCTTTAGGCACACTTTGTAGGGAGTTCAGTTCTTTTGAAAAACACTTAGAAATCCAAAATACTCTCAACCCTCTTGGCATCAAAGAGTAAAATTGGAAATCGTAAGTAATTTCTCTGAACTCAAACACTTGTACTTTGTTTTTTTCCAGTTTTCATTATAAAATTTCTCTACTTTTACGTGCTTCTCTCTTTTATGTTTATCTTTTCTTCTTCATCCTTTCTTTAATTTCTTGTTTGTTTTAATTTCTGCAATTTACTTTGCCTCCGACACCTTGTATTTATTTATTTATCTACTAATTTCTTTCCTTTTAATTTTTATTGACAATACAATTACGACATTGAGATACCCACATTTTTCTTTTAAACATTAACAAAATTTGAGTAAAACACACTGTAAACAAGATAAGGCAAGCACATGCCTCAATGTATCACGTTTATAAACATGATACGTTCGAAATGACGGATTATGCATATCTCGTTTACACTATAAACGAGATATGACTATATCGTTTACGCAGTAAACGAAATATAATAGGACAAAAATCAAACATCTACAAAAGAATAAGCAAATTATTGGTATTCTTTACAAAACTATCAATTCTTCATTCTCTTCCATTTTTCTTCCTAAAACTTAGAAAAAATGTCCCGTGGCAGTGATTTTTTTTTTGTTGTGATAGTGTGTCCCAATTATCAAATGAGAAACAGTGATAGTGGGGTTGTATTTGAGTGTGAGAGTCTAGCGCTGTTCCGAAGTCGAAGAGCCAATTCATTGTTTGAGCTAAAGAGTATGATATTAATGCACGTTAGTGGTGCAGAGAGAAAAGAGGTTGGTCTAGTTGGGTATAGGATACTAGCACTGATGAGGAATAGGGTGTTTCAGTTTCATCTATTTTGACTCGATGGCGATGAGCATGTGCGCCTTATGTTTCATTTGCACGGGAGAATTATGGTTGAACAAGTGATGGAGCTTTTAGTAGAGGTTTGTGGCGTTAGTGGCAGTGGTAGTGGTTCCTCGAACTTTGTATCGGATGACCCTCCTCTCACACCACGTCCGTTGCACTGTGCTAGTCCAGTGCAGGACATGGATGTTAAGGATGAGGAATCTGACGTAGAGTACATTGCTGATAGTCACGAAAGTGGTTCATACTAAAGACTCCTGTTGGTGGATCAGTTCGATACCTTTTGTCTGCTCCGCTTCTGATTCTAGAGTTATCATCTGTGCCCAGCCACTACCACACATTGGATTTGGATGTGATACATGAGGAAACTCCATACTCGAATACGGGGCCCGACGATTACAACACAGATGGTGGCGTCAAGTTTAGGGTTGGTCACAAATTCAAGAGCAGAGAGGCAGTGCTACAAGGCATGAAGAACTATAGCATTCAGCAAAGTGCCGAGTATCACGTAGTTGAGTCGGACAGGCTAAAGTACCACATACGATGCCGAAAATTCCCTGCTGGTTGTCTTTGGACTTTCCGTGTCTCCCTCCGACAGAATTTTAGATATTGGTGAGTCTTATAGAATTTTACTTAGTGGTTAAAATCATTGTTGTTATTTTGGTTAGATTTTAATTCGATTATACTTGAAATCGTTAGGAAGGTGCACAAATTTAGCGGACCACACACGTGTCTAGCCCCCACCATGTCGCAGGATCATCGACAGTTGGACAGTAACTTCATGTGTAGATTCATCTTGCCCCTGATACAGTTTAATCCATCAATTTCTATCCCTGTTCTACAAAGTACAGTGAGACAAAGCTATCACTTCAAGCCGTCATATAAAAAGGTTTGGATGGCAAAATAAAAGGTAATTACGCAGATATATGGTGATTGGAAAGAGTCATACAATAGGGTGTTGCGGTTACTCCATGCATTGCAGAGTTGTTGTCCTGGCACGGTATGTGACGTTAGTGCAATGCCGTACTATAATGGACACTTGATGGTTCCGGACTGTAGTTAGTTCGACAAGGTTTTCTGGTTGTATCCTCCATGCATTGAAGCTTTCAAGCATTGTAAGCCGTTCATCTCGGTAGACGACATGCACTTGTACGGAAAATATGGTGAGGTGTTGCTAATTGCAGTTGTCCAAGACGGTAACAGTAACATTCTCCCTGTCACTTTCGCCATTGTTGAGTCTGAGAGTACAGAGTTATGGCCTTCCTTTCTATCCAATCTGAGCCGCCATGTCACACTGTAGGAATGGCTTCTAATTATATCTGATTGATCCCAAGCAATCAAAGCTGCACTTAGATCTAATGATAGCCTATGGAAGCCTCCTAGGGCATTTCATCCATATTGTGTCAAGCACATGGCTGCGAACTTCATGTCTCGGTTTAAGTCAGTTGAGGGCAAGCGATATCTCATTAATGTTACAAGTACTGGCTACAAGTGGTACATGGATGCTCTGAGGACGTTATCATGTGAGATGGCTAATTGGGTCGAGATATTTAATAAGGAGATATGGTTGCAAAATTGTGATGGTGGACGTCGGTTTGATCTCATGACAACTAACCTATCTGAGTGCATCAACGTAGTTCTGAAAGGTACAAGATATCTACCCATTTCAGCTATAGTTAGATGCACCTAGAAGAGGTTGCAGCAAAGTTCATCCGTAAGGGTAGAGAAGAGCAAGCTCAAATGGCTACGAGTAACCAGTTTTCACAGTGGTTGTAGGCTGTGGTTGAAAAGAATAGAGAAGGCATCTAAAAGATGCGGGTTACACATCACGACAAGAGGGCTTCGATCTTTGTGGTTGAGGAATTAGAGTTGTCTAAGGGGTGGAGTTAGGGTTCATTCTGGGTCCGGTTGAGGGAGGGGACATGCGACTGTAGGCTTTTTCAATCACTTTATTTCCCCTGTCGTCATGCACTTGCATCTTGTGCAGTTGCCAGCGTCGAGTAGGGTCCATATGTTCATCCAGTCTACCTGAAGGAGTCTATATTCAAGGTTTACGAGTTGGAGTTTCCGTCTATCCCTGACGAAAAGCTTTGGCCAGACTGGCACGGGACATGTTTGCGCCCTAATCCAGTCATGTGTAGAAAGGCAACTGATAGACCAGTTTTACCAGGTTTCACAGCGATATGGACGAGGTGGAGCATCAAGAGAAATGGTGCGGGTTATACCGGCAAATCGGCCATACATGTAGGGGTTGTTCGAATCAACCCACAGATGATATTTAGCAGTTGTTAAATTTGTTATTGTTTTCAGTAACAGTAGAAAGCGTCTTATTCAGTAGTGGATTCATTATGTTTTGAATTTGTGTTGTTATATTTAGCAATCGAAATGACAATGTTTTCTACCTTATAACGATAATTTGCATACACAACAGCCACATAAAAGACAATAAGTAAATAAATTCGTTAAATAATATACATAAATAAAACAAGGATAAAAGGATTACAACATCACTATAGTATCACGAAGTTGTGCACAACAAAATAGCAAACATACAGCATAAACTACTAAACTAATATAACAACATAGACACTGTCAAGGATGCTGGTCCCCATGGTAATGAAGATGCTCCCCAGTGCCACAAGGTGGAGGCCGTGTCTGACAAGTAGGTCTGCGGGCACGTGAGTCTTGTGGAGTTGGTGGTATAGGAATGGCCACTGTATGTGACGGGTGCGGGGGAAGCTGGGGATGGTACAGGTATGGCTGGTCAGAGAGTTATGCCTGAAAGTGTGGTGAAGGTGGTGGATACTGAGGTGCAGGAGGTACCCACTGTAAAGTCGTCATCAATCAGCCGAAGTTAATAGAAGGTGGTGTGTCATACTGAACCTCGGGCTTGTAGCCTGGGCCGTGGAAGGAGCTGACACCAAGAGACATCTGAGGCACCCAGACCGAGTTCGTCGCAGGTGGGGTAGAAAATTGGATCTCACCCACCATCAATCTCTCCTGTTGGCTGGACGACGCACCGAGGTCGACCTAGCCTGGTAAAGCTGTGAACTGGTCATCATGGTCGAAATGGCTGACTGATGGTGCTGGTGGAGGTAGTGGTGGTGGTGGTGGTGGTGGTGAATCATCGGCATCATGGGGTATGTTGCCATAATCCTCCTACAGAACATTCTCCGCCTCCTCCTCAAACTCAACGTCCAGCCTCTACCTATGGAGTCTTGCTTGCTCCTGTCGAGGCCCTCCACCTCCTCTTCCGAGATCCCTGCACCCATCTCTATTCGGACAGGCCTCCGGGTGTCTAGACGAACCTCCCTGGCATGCCTACAACGATTATGGATATCTGGTGGAAGCTACAGGACCTCCTTGGGCATATTAGGTGCATTCTGGACGTTGTCAGGGAGGGACAAAAGTCTAGGATCATCAAGCACATCCTCCCCGGACAGATGTCTGAACCTGCAAGCCCGCTAATACCAGTCCCAGTACTCCAATGTCAACCTGTCATTGGAAGTAGGTTGAATGGTGATCATGTGGCCCACATCAAACTGAGCCCTGAATGTGTCGTACCACTACCGAAGCCTCGTAGGCTACTGATAAATCCATATTTCATGGTATTTATTGGGTGGATTTTATCAACTTTTCCTACACTTATTAAATGAAATAGCTTGATTTTGTAAATTCTCCCTAAATTGTGCTTAAAAGTAAAAACATACTTTTTAGGCCCTTAATTGCTAAATTTTATTTACTTTAATTCCATTTGATGCCTTGATGTGTTTGCTGAGTGATTTCAGGTTTGTAAGGCAAAGATTAGATTGAAGGAATGAAGAGAAAGTATGCAAAAGTGGAGAATCCATGAAGAAATGGAGTTTGGAGCAAATCAGCAAGTGTGCGCACGCACAAGTATGCGTGCGTACGCACAAGTGAGAGTCATCAAGTGTACGTGCGCACAACCTTATGTGCGTACGCGCAAGTGGAAAAATAGCAAGTGTGCATACGTACAGGGACCTCATTAATGCAATTTGCTGGCTGCGAATTTTGGGCCCTCAAAACCCAATTCAACTCATTTCTAAAGCTATTTCAACACTAATTCAAGTGGAGGCAAGGGGGAGCAATTAGTTTTAGGTTTTGTTATATTGTAGGTAGTTTTCTAGAGAGAGAAGCTCCCCATTCTCTCTAGAATTTAGGTTTTCTTAGTTAATTTCTCTTTAATTTCAGTCTTTAATTCTTGTTTTAATGTAGTTTACTTTATGTTTTCATGCTCTTTTGTCTTGATCTTCTTTATTTTTCTTGTTATTTCCTTTATTTTGTCACTTTTATATTATGAACACTTTTGTTGACTTTAATTTCATTTAATGCAAATTTATGTTTCCATGTTATTATTGCTTTCTTTAGTTGTTATAATTAATTTCTTGCATTTGGTAGTTTTAGATTTTATTATTATTGTAATTTAATATACTTTTATTTTCATGTACACCAAGTGTTTGATAAAAATACTTGGCTTAGTTTTTACTTAGTTTTTCTTCACTCTTGGTTTGGAATTGAGGACTTTGGTGACCCTTGAGTCATTGATGTCCATTCTAGATTGATATATTAGAGTAGTTAGTTGATTTGGTTTCCACTAACTCTAAGTCTTCCATTAATAGAGTTGACTAGGACTTATGGATTGAAATCAATTATGCCTATTTGACTTATCCTCGATGTTAGGATTGACTAAGTAAGATTAACTCTTCATAATCATCATATGTTTGTGGTCAATGGCTAGGACAGGTAACCTTAGCTCTCAATCCATGCCAAGAGGTTTCTTAGTATTTGAATTTTCCTTTCTATTGATTAATTGTCTTGAGTTTAATTGCCTTTGATATTTAGTTATTACATGCTCATTTACTTACTTGCTATTTACATTTCTTGCCCCTTGCTATCAACCCCCATTTTCCCATAGCCAATAATAGAGCACCCTAATTACAACTCCTAGGGAAGACGACCCGGGATTTAAAACTCCCGATTATTTTGTGTTAAATTGTGACAATCTTTTGAATTAAACTTTGATTGTGAGAGTTCATTGTTGGTTTGGACTATACTTGCAATGAAAGAATTCTATTAAGAAATTCTAGATCAACACTAAATTCTCACCATCAAGTTTTTGGCACCGTTGCCGGGGAATTGCAATGTGTGCTATTTATTGGCTATTGTAAATATGTTAATATGTAAATATCTTGCTTTTTTTTTGTTGTTTGCTTGATTTTGTTAGTTGTTAGAAGTTTGTTTGAATTGCTTTTTCCCTCTTTTGTATGAATTCTCACCCTTTGGCTTGGAGTTTGGTTGTTATGGTATTGTAGGAAATGAGAACCTCAATGATGGAATGCATCATGAATTATTGGATCAATTGAGTGAGGAGCTATATACCTCTAGGCAACCCTCTTGGCAAGAACCTCCTCCATACTCTTATAGCTACTATCCACCTCTTGATGCACACTAATACCAATCAAACCTTCAATATTGTGACCAACTCTACTTACAAGCCATACCACACTATTACCAAACACCTCCACATGAGTTTAACCTATATTCACCATACCATCAACCTTATGTGCCTCATGAATAACTTTATGAACCACACTTAGAACCACCACAATTCCAACACCAATACCCCATACCACCTCAATACTCTCATCAATACCAACTACCTTCAACATATGAGGACCTTCTCCCACATGATGAACCTTCTTTTTCCCCACAACCTTCAATGGAGGAAGCATTCCAATTCCTCCTTCAAAAGCAAGAAGAGTACCAAAAGAGGCAAGACAACATCATGGCTACCTTAGCTGGAGCCTTATCCCACTTAGCCTCACTACACTCTTCCAACAATTCAAGTACTTCCATGGATGAAAGTGAAGAATCAACTTCAATTGAAGCTTGTGGAGTGGAAAAGAGCTTGGAACTACAGGGAAAAAAGAAGAATTGAAGCATGAATTGCAAGTGGAGAAGGTTGAATTCAAGGAACTAGAAGAAGTTATTGAAAGACTTGAAGAGGTGGAGATCATACAAAAAGCACTATCACCTCCTTCATTTAAGTGGGTAACATCCTTAACCATGAGCTTCATTATTCCACTTGAATATGGTTTGATTAAAAATGATAGTCAACTTAGGAATATTTGTGGATTGGACAATAAAGGAAAATTAGGTAGTGGTTGGAAACATGATCCTAGGCTCATAGAAGTTGAATCTTTGAAATTTTGCTTTAATGGTTCGTGTAATTCTCAAGTAAGTAGATCTTGGAGGATGTTTGAATGCTTGAGTGAGAGTTCTAGATGCTTGCCACCCAGATGGAATCATATGAGTCAACAAGAAGATCGGGTGTGCAAGATTTGGGATCCTGGAGGCAATTGGAGATGCAAACATTGGTGGGGATTCAAAGAACAATTCAAGCACAAGCCACCATAGCCAAGGCTCTCCCAATTGTCCAACTTAAGGACAATAAATAAAAGTGCTAGGTGGGCGACACCCCACGATAGTAACACCTTTCTAACCTCTCTTTGTATATAGTTTTAATTTATTGCATTTTGTTTCTGGTAGACAGCTTATGTTTAGTTTAATTTCAAGCTTAGTTAAGTTAAATTTTAGTTTAGAAAATGTAGTTGTGCAATATTGGATATTTTAGGGTTGAAACCCTTTTGTTGAGCTCAAGTTTGGTACCTTAGAGCTCTAAAAAACTTTGAAAAAAATAGAGCATGTGCGTGCGCACAGGCCTTGTGTGTACGCACACCTACCCAAATTTCTGCACCTGTGCGCATGCACCCAGTTGTGCGTACGCACACACCTTTGCACAGCCCCTGTTCAGAGCGCTCGCACGCCTTGTGTGTAGGCGTTCCCCTATTTTTAGCAATCTGTGCGTATGCACCTTCCTGTGCGTACGCACACAATCCTCTTTTTGCGCACCCTGTGCGAGCGCACCACCTTGTGCATGACCACAACACCTTATACCCCTTCTGCTGGGAGTGTTCGCATGCCTTGTGCATCCGCATTCCCCTTCTTTTCACCTCTTGTGCGTACGTATGGACCTGTGTGTGTACGCAAACACGTCGAGATAGCTGTCAATTTTGACGTTTTATTTTCCGAAAAAAATAGCTTCGTGTGCGTACGCACACATGTATGCGCATGCACACACCAATTTTCATATTCTTCCCAGAGCCCTCGCACACCTTTGTGCGTACGCATGGCCCTGTGTTCATACACAGGACCCTATTTTCTCACCACCATACATCCTCTCCTTGTCCAGTAGTAGTGAGAAACCTGTCAACGTTAACCAGGTCGACCGGCACCGTCTGCTCACCTCCGAACTGGTGCTTCACCCGATCGAGCTAGTGAAACTCCACAATGTTGAAGCACACAAGTGGGACGACAGACAACCAAGTCCCCCACTTGTCAGCTGACCTCATCCAATTCGGAGTAATATCCTGCAGCCGGAGGTCAGCGTATGGCTTTCAACAAAGCTAAAATACACAGTGTTATAGGTGCTTCAGAAGCAATTCACTACATACTTATGGAAACGTGTTACATTAAACAAAGTAAAGCATAACGTTATACCTCATCCAAAACGAGTTGATCTAATGACGTATGACATCAGAGGACGCTCTGTGCATGGTGGTCCCTTGTTTGCTGGGACATCCCTATCAACTTGTTAACAGACGAAGAAATGGAATTGTGTCAATCCATGTAGGTAAAACTTGAATTGAATAAATATAAGTCGATAAAATCTCATAACGAAAACAATTACCTCACTACTAGTGGAAAGGTCAAAATCTGCCTTTCCTCAAGACACCACTGTGGAAACATGTGGTATATCCACGACATAAGCAATGGTGTGCATCTGGCTATGTCCGTTGTATCACGATGTGCTACATGGCACAAGGAATGGTACATCCATGCAAGCACAGCAGACCCCCACAAAAGACCGCTACACATCCCAAAGTCCGCTAACAATGGCAACAATCTGATGTGCACCTGATTGTTGGACTTATCGGTCATCAGGTAACCACCAATCAGCAGCATGATGTAACACCTGGTGTATTGTCACAGTGTGGTTGGATCAGTGGTAGCTGGCATGTGCCGGACTTGGTCCCGGAACCAGGTCATCTTGATGCTAAACAACTCCTTCCTCTGCACACCCTGTTGTGATGGAAAAGGCGGTCTGGCACCTAGGAGTTCCTCCACATACACCCATCTCAGTCACTGGTGCGAAGTCTGAAAGTCATCCAGGCACCCACCCACCGGCTCTCCGTCTGTGCGTAATCCAAGGTGGAACGCAATATCCTACAGGGTGATCGTGCACACACCCCCCATGGTAAGTGAAAAGTGTGGTTCTCCAGAAGCCCCTGCTCCACGAATGCAGTGATCAGAGAGTTGTCAACCACAAAGTCTCTAAGTTACACTGTGTCGCTGACGAACGGACTTCTACTAGTAAAGAATTCACAAAAGTAATCTTGTTGTAAGTATAGTTTCTAAACTAACAATAATCCTTTCGTACAAAAACTTTGGTTGTCACTAAAGCAAACCTAATAAAAATAAACCGAAGTATTTAAACCTCGGGTCATCTCTCAAGGAATTGCAGGGAGGTGTATTTATTATTGGTTATGGAAGATTATCTTTTTGGGATTTTTGAATAATGAACAGGAAAAGTAAATTGCAAGAATTAAAGTAATAACTAATAAAGCTCTTAGCAAGGTATGAGAACTGGAAATCCTATCCTAGTCATCCTTATCAATTGTGATGAGAATTGTTCATTACTCCCACTTAGTTAACCCTTACTAAATAAAGGAAAGTCAAGTGGACTAATCACTTTGATACCTCAAGTCCTAGTCAACTCCTCAGGAAAGACTAGCTTTAGAGGGATCCAAATCAACCAGCAAATTCCAATGATCAATCAACAAGGGAGTTTGATAACTCAAGTGTCACCAATTACTCAACCAAAGCCAAAAGGAGAGAAATCTAAATATTGAAAGCATTAATCACATAAATTGAAGAAAGCAACCATAAATCTGAAATACCTCAAATTGTATTAAATAAAGAAATCAAATCTAACATGGAGTTCATAAACCAAATTGGGAAAATAAACAAACTAAAGTAATAGAATAAATAAAAGTAGAAGAGAAACTAAATTAAAGGAATATTGAACCTGGAATGGAGAAGAAGTAAACCTAACCTAAGAGAAATCCTAAATCCTAAAACCTAGGGAGAGGAGAGAGCCTCTCTCTCTAGAAACTACATCTAAAACCTAAATTTGTGAATTATGAGAAGTTGTATATGATTCTCCCATTCTGCAGCCTCTATTCTGTGTTCTCGGGCTTAGAATTGGGCCAAAAAAGAGCCCAGAAATCACCCCAGCGCTTTCTGCAAATTTCTGCACGTGGCGCATGTCACGCGTACACGTAGGTCACGCGTGCACGTCATTTGGCGAAATTCCTTTTCACGCGTACGCGTCAGTCACGCATACGCGTTGCTCGTCTTCTGCGCTAGGCACGCATGCGCGTCGTCCATGCGTGCGCGTCGCTGCCAGCTCTTCAAAACTCCATTTTTTGCGTTCCTTCCACTTTTGCATGTTTCCTTTCCATCCTCTAAGCCATTTCTGCCCTATAAAGCCTGAAAATACTTAACACACAAATCACGGCATCGGATAGTAATAGAGGATAATTAAAATTAACAGTTTAAAGGCCTAGAAAACTTGTTTTTAATTATATCACAAAATAAGGAAGGGATTGTAAAATCATGCAAATTATATGAATAAGTGAGCAAAGAATTGATAAAAACCACTCAAATGAGCACAAGATAAACCATAAAATAGTGGTTTATCAATCTCCTTACACTTAAACATTAGCATGTCCTCATGCTAAGCTCAAGAGAACTAAAGGAGTGAAGAGGAATGGTACAACTTATGAAATGCAACCTATCTATATGAATGCAACTTCATGCAAAAATACTTCTACCTACTTGGTTAAAAGTAAACAAATTCTCCAAGATAAATATAAATCAGATTCCACTAATTCAAATCACACAATAAGAGATAAGTAAACTTGTAAGAAGATAGCTCATGAAAGTAGGGAACATAGAATCAAGCATTGAACCCTCATGGTAGTGTATATGCACCCAAATCGCTCAAGTGTCTAAGGTTAATTCACTCTACTCTTCTCTAGTCATATTTTCTAAACTTTGTTCTTCATCTAACCAATCAACAAATATTTAGTATACCAATGCAAACATCATGAGGTCTTTTCAAGGTTGTAATGGGGGTAAGGTAAGGGTGAGGATATATGTATGGGCAAGTGAGCTATAATATGAATCTTTGACTAACCTAAGCTCTTACCTAACACACACACACTCTATGTAACTCTAAGATCATGCCTAGCTACCCATAATTCCCACTTTTGTATCACATACTCATATACCAAATTTTCCTTAATTTCACCCCATATGCATTGATCTTTTATTAAACTTGACATCGGAATAATTTTTTTCCCTTATTTATTTATTTATTTATTTATTTATATTGTAATAATATATATTTTTTATTTATTTTTTTATTATTATTTTTTTAATTTTTTTTTGAATCATAAAAGCAAACATAACATATCAATGTACATGAGTTTTTAATTTTTCTAGTCTAACATGAGTAGGTACCCAAATTCCCAATATTTTGTCAATAAAATTCAACACTTCCTTATCAACCCAAGTTCCCACGGTTCCCCACACTTAATTGACACACAATCTCTAACTTAAGCTAACCAAAGATTCATTTGGGATAATAAATTTTTTTTTCGCTTAAGGCTAGTGATATGGTAAAATGTAGAACAGAAGGGGATTAAAGGCTCAAAGTGGCAAACAAAGGTGATTGAAAGGATAGGCTATTTGGGATAAGTAGACTATTGACAAATAATGGCCTCAATCATATGCAAGTATGTAAATACACTAAACAATGGACATATAAAGTGGAACAAAATATAGATTACAATCACAGAGAAGAAAACACACAAGAATAAAATTTTATGGTTAAATAATGTAACCATGTAATTAGGCTCAAATCTCACAGGTTGTGTGTTCTTAGCTACAATTCATGTTCCAATTTATAGTCTTCAAATAAGTTTAACACAAATTTTTCAATTTAAATTAGTAAAACATTGTAAAAAGGGTCTTGAAAAAGAAATTCATTACTTTAATCAAGTAGTGGTAAAATATGCAAAAAATCAAACAAACATGAAATCAAACATGCAAATGTAATAATGAACTAACAAATTAACATTGGTGTTTTAAAAAGGAAGTAACTAACCCACGGAAGTCGGTATTAACCTCCCCACACTTAAAGATTGCACCGTCCTCGGTGTATGCTGAGATGCGCAAGTGGACGGGTTACTCCAACTGACGCTTTTCTTCAAAGATTGTGCAGATGGACTTGTCTGTTGCCCTATTGAGAAGCTTCTCTTTTCCTTTCTTGGTGGCCATCCTGAAAGAAGAGGATAAAACTAGAAAAGTAACCCAGAAATAAAGATAAGAAATAAATAAAATATGGTTGGGTTAGTGCCAAATAATGAAAGTCTCAATTACATGGTAGCTACAACATGCAAGTGAGAAAACAGTAGAAGCAAATGGCATATCAATATTGCAAAAATTACAACAATGGGGGAGAGAGTGTGGGTAATAAAAGATAGTGTAAGTGCATAGCAATGCAAATAAAATACAAGTATCATAAAAGATTAGCATTGACTTATGAATAATAATACCCAGTAATATAAAAGAAGTCACTAAGCGCCAAAATAATGCAAGAAAAGAGGCAACAGTTGAATAAGAACATATAACACCAATGGAAAAATAATAGACTAAGAAAAAGAAAATAAAATCATGAACAATGTTAAAATGCAATGAATGAAAATGTGAATGAAGTAAAAGAGAATGAAAGAAAATAAGGATGAGAAGTTAAAGAAAGGAAGAAGAAGAATGTAAGAAAGGAGGAAGAAAGAAAGAGAAAAGAGAGAAAGGAGAAGGAAATTAAAAACAGGACGCGACGCGCGCGCAGGGCATGCGTGCGCGTGAATCTGTATTAACCATGTGACACGTACGCGTCGCCTACGCATACGCGTGGGTGGTCTGAAAGCGAAAGGACGCACACGTGTCAGGGACGCGTACGCGTGGGTGATGTTGTGCCTCTAGCATAGTGCTAGCCCCAGACCACCACAACTCTCTGTTCAACACGCTTTTATGCCAATTTTCATGCCCATGTGTATGCGTCACTAACGCTTACGCGTGCGTTGAATTTTCTTCAGGGGACGCATACGCGTGGGGTGGCTTGTGCTTCACGCACCCCTCCTGCGCATCTCTCGTGCAACTCTCTGCCCAGGTGCGCATACACGAACGACACGTGCGCGTCATAGACGCTTGCGCTTGATCCCCCTCTTTTTTTTAATGCAAAATGCAGAATGCAGATGACTATGCAGAAATTATGAATGAACACGAATAAAAATAAAATAAAATAAAACTAAGAACAAAAAGGTAAGACTATACCATGGTAGGTTGTCTCCCACCTAGCATTTTTAGTTAAAGTCCTTAAGTTGGATATTTGGTGAGCTCCTTGTCATGGAGGCTTATGCTTAAACTCATCCTGAAACTTTCACCAATGCTTGGACTTCCAATAGGCTCTATCAATACCAGGTAAATTTCTCAAGTTTTGATGGAGTTCTTCGCAAGCTTTGAGCTCCCAAAATTGATCCTCATATATTCCTGGATCCCAAATCTTGATTCTACACCCGTCTTCAAGTTGATCATCATGATTCCCTCCGGGTGGTAAGCAATCTGAATTCTCACTAAGGTATCCAAACAGCTTCCTAGACCTATTCATTCGAGCCCTACACTAACCCTTGTATTTAGATTTTGAGCTCCCAACCACAATGAGCCTAGGATTGTGTTGCCAACCACTAACCATCTCCCTCTTACTCTTAAAGCCACAAAGAGCTCTAAGCTGACCATCTGTCTCAAGTAACCCATATTCAAGCGGGAAGGTAAAGGTTAAGGATAAGTATTTTACCCACTTGAATGTTGTATTGGATGGTAATGGCTTTAGGGGAGAGGTCTCCAACATCTTTGGCAAGGTGATTTCAAGCTCCATTCCCTTGTGCTCTTCCTTGATAACTTCCACCTTTTTGCAAGCTTCTTCAATTCCAACCTCTTCCTCTTGGTAGCTTTTTTCCAAATTAAACTCTTCTTTATGGCTTACCAAGGGCATGGGGGGTTGTGCTTCTTCTTCTTTAATCTCCATCTCTTGATCAACCCCTTCAAAGTGTTCAACCATGAAATGCCATGGAGGTTTCGCATCTCCTAAGTCTGCAACCACTTCTTCTTCTTCAATAATTACTACTTTGTCTAGTTGTTTTAGCGATGCATGGAAACTTGTCCTTTAACAAATCTCCCTCGGCAAGTATACCGAATTATCGTCAAGTAAAAACTCACAATAAAGTGAGGTCGAATCCCACAGGGATTGATTGGTCAAGCAACTTTAATTGGAAGAATGTTCTAGTTGAGCTAAGTAGAAATTGGGTTGAGAATTGCAGGAAATTAAATGGCGGGAAAGTAAATTGCAGAAAATAAATGACGGAAGGTAAATTGCAGAATCTTAAATGGGGAAGGGGAGTTTAACATGAAAGTAAATAGCAGAAAGTAAAGAGAATGGGTAAGACCAGAAATGGGGAGTTCATTGGGCTTAGGAGATGTTGCGTTCTTCGGATCAAGTTCATTTTCATCTCTTCCTCAATCAATTCATTCATTGATCTCCTTGGCAATCTTAAGTGATTGAATTCCAATTCCTTGGTAATTCAATCTCTCAAATCAGATCAATAGCCAATTCCTTGGTCTAATTGCTCATGAGAAGAGATGAAGTGTGGTCACTGATTATACCACATGTATTTCCAAATCAAAGTATTGGGAGAATTATATGTCACCATATCCATCCAAACCCCAATTTGGTCCAACATGAGAAAGCAATTCTAGCATGATCTCTTCATTCCTCTTCCAAGGTTCAGAAGAGATCCAAGTATGAATAGCTTCTTTTCCAAGATAACTACTCAATTGGATGAAGATTGAAAGCTTTCTAGTAAAATCAAGAGAAAAGAGAGAAGAAGGATAATGAAAACTATTATTGATCCATCAAATTACAACAGAGCTCCCTAATCCAATGAAAGGGGTTTAGTTGTTCATAGCTCTGGGAATGAAAAGCATAGATGAAGAGTACATTCTGAGAATTAAACTAAAAGTTGCAGAGAAAGTAAAATACAGAGAGTAATTCTAATAATGCCAAAAGCTCCTTTTTCTAGTTCAAAGTTCTCCCTATTTATACTATTCTTCTGATCTTCTAGTTGGCTCTTCAAGTCTTGGATATGGGCCTTTGGATCTTGAGTTGAAGCAGTTATCTTCTTCAGTGGGCTTAGCTTTACTTGCAGAGAGAAAGTGTGAAGTAAGCAGGGATTCTAGCTTAGGACGTTAGTGGCGTTAACGTTAAGTGAAAGTGTGGGTTCGAGAACGTTAGTGACAATCACCTTTTTCACTAACGTTCCTAACCCAAGGAAGCTCCACGTTAACTTCAACGTTAGTGGCATCAACGTGACCACTAACGTTGCCTCTTGGTCCTTCGCACACGTTATTGGGACTTACTTTTTTCAATAACGTTGAGAATCCTCCTTTCTCCCTACGTTAGAGTTCACGTTAGTGTGGCTAACGTGACCTTTAACGTAAGCTTGCCACATCTTCGCGAACGTTAGTGACACTTACCTTTTTCACTAACGTTCCAAAATGCCCCTACTTCCCACGTTAGAGTTCACGTTAACTAGGTTAATGTGTCTTCTAACGTGGTATTGCTAGCCATCTCCAACGTTAGTGACAAAGGTGAGTGTTACTAACGTTGGCTCATCATCCCTTTTACTCACGTTAGCTTCCACGTTAATGTAGTTAACGTGGGAGTTAACGTGGCTCATAGTGGCTCATCCCAACGTTAGAGACAAAGGTGAGTGTCACTAACGTTGGCGATTCTTTGCTCCCTCCACGTTAGAGTCCATGTTAACTGAGTTAACGTGGCAACTAACGTGGCTCAAAGTGGCTTAGCTCAACGTTAGTGACAAAGGTGAGTGTCACTAACATTGGTTATTCTTTTGTTTCCCCACGTTAGAGTCCACGTTAACTGAGTTAACGTGGCTCTTAACGTGGCCAATATGAGCTTGGTCCAACGTTAGTGACAAAGGTGAGTGTCACTAACGTTGGCTTCATTTTTTTCTTCCACGTTAACTACCACGTTAATGTAGTTAACGTGGCAATTAACGTGGGCTATGATGGCTTCGAGGACGTTATTGGTGATTACTTTTCTCATTAATGTTGCAAGCTAGCTCCCCTTCCACGTTAGAGGTCACGTTAGTTAGACTAACGTGGCTGCTCACGTGGTTCTTCCTTGCTTCCTTTGTCCTGAAATCAAGTAATAAAGTGCATCAAAGTTCTAGTCCAAGTTATGAGACATGCATCATCCAATTTGTCATTCAATTCATGCATAATTCTCATGAATTCATATAAAAATCACAATGTTAGCTTGAATCAAGATGTAAGTGAAATTCTACCCAAAACTTGCTTATTTCCTAAGAAAGTGCATGAAACTACCCTAAAACCATAAAGAAAACGTCAGTGAAACTGGCCAAAATGCCTTGGCATCATTTAGTATAAAATCGTACTCATCCTTAATGATTTTCTTTCCATGACAACTCCTTTCAACTATTCCTTCATCTTCAATGGTCTCTCCTACCTTCACCTTTAGGGCCTCCTCTAGCTTCTTGTGAAGTATGAAATCCATTTCGTCCCTAAGATGGTCCCTTTTCTCTTGTTCCATGTCACTAGCATAATTGGGATTGTGCTGCTCTTGGGCTAATGGATGTGGGTGTTCTTCCATGGAGGGCGGTGATGGGATTGAGAGATCATTATGTGGCGGTTCAACACTCTCCATCTTTTCTACTTGTTGCTCAACACACTCATCCGTGGGAATGCTTTGTTCATTGCATGAGTCTCTTGGGCCAAACTTTTGACGGATGGTTGCTTGAAGTTGATCCATTGCTTCCTTGACACGATCCCTTGACTCTTGTCCAGCTTGAATAACATGATTAGGATCATATGGCTCTTGGGTTGATGGATATGGACATCATATATATGGAGGTGGTGGTTCATGGGTTTAATTGGGTTGGAATTGGGGTGGATCTATATACGGCTCATAAGGCTCATAGGGTGGTTAATATGGTGGATAAGGATTAGGGTCATATGAAGGTGAATGGTGAAAAGGGACTTGTGAGTGTGGTGGTTCAAAGTTATGTTGAGGAGGGGGTTCATAAGCATATGGTGGGGCTTGTTGGTAACCACAAGGGGGTCCACCATATTTATCATCTTGGTATGCACCATGGAATGGCTCTTGACCATAGTAATTTGGTGGAGGTTGGTTGTCACGAGAAGGTCCACCATAACTATTGTCTTGGTATGCATCATATAATGGTTGTTGGATATAGCGCATTGGAGGGTGTTGTTGCCGAAAGGGTTGATCAAATCCTCGTGGCTCCTCCCATCTTTGATTATTCCAACCTTGATGCTTGTTCTCATTATAGCGCTCATTCCCTACAACAACATTGGAACCAAACTCATAGCGACAGGGGTGAGAATTCATAGTAGCTAATAAAAATTAAAAACAAAAAAAAAACAAGCAAAAGCAAATATTTACAATAACCAATAATAAGGCACACGTTTGCAATTCCCCGGCAACGGCGCCATTTTGACGAACGAACTTCTGCTAGTAAAGAATTCACAAAAGTAATCTCGTTGTAAGTATAGTTTCTAAACTAACAATAATCCTTTCGTACAAAAACTTTGGTTGTCACTAAAGCAAACCCAATAAAACTTAATCGAAGTATTTAAACCTCAGGTCGTCTCTCAAGGAATTGCAGGAAGGTGTATTTATTATTGGTTATGGAAGATTATCTTTTTGGGGTTTTTGAATAATGAACAGGAAAAGTAAATTGCAAGAATTAAAGTAATAACTAATAAAGCTCTTAGCAAAATATGAGAACTGGAAATCCTATCCTAGTCATCCTTATCAATTGTGATGAGAATTGTTCATTACTCCCACTTAGTTAACCCTTACTAAATAAAGGAAAGTCAAGTGGACTAATCAATTTGATTCCTCAAGTCCTAGTCAACTCCTCAGGAAAGACTAGCTTTAGAGGGATCCAAATCAACCAGCAAATTCCAATTATCAATCAACAAGGGAGTTTGATAACTCAAGTGTCACCAATTACTCAACCAAAGCCAAAAGGAGAGAAATCTAAATATTGAAAGCATCAATCACATAAATTGAAGAAAGCAACCATAAATCTGAAATACCTCAAATTGTATTAAATAAAGAAATCAAATCTAACATGGAGTTCTGACGATCAGATTCCCGCCAGTAAGGAATTTTATATAAAAATAATCGCGTTGTAGGTATAATTTCTAAACCAACAGAGAATCCTTTCGTACAAAAGTTTGGTTGTCATAAGTAACAAAACCCAATAAAATTTATAACCGAAGTATTCAAACCTCGGGTCGTCTTCTCAAGGAATTACAGGAAAGTATGATTTATTATTGGTTATGAAATTGTGTATTTTTATTTTGGGTTTTTTTTTAATTAAGGAACAAGTAATTTAAATGACAAGAAAAATAAATAAATTAATAATTATAAAAATCTCTTGAAAGGTATAAGAATTGGAAATCCTATCCTAGTTATCCTTATTAGGTGTGATGAGAATTGTTATTGCTCCCACTTAGTTAACCCTTACTAAATAATGGAAAGTCAAGTGGACCAATCAATTTGATCCTCTCAAGTCCTAGTCAACTCCTGTGGAAAGACTAGCTTTAGAGCGATCCAAATTAATCAACAATTCCAATTTTCAATCTACTGCTGAGTCTGATAACTCAAGTGTTACCAATTACTTAACCAAAGCAAAAGGGAAAATAAATCTAAATTAAATTGAAAGCATCATAAATAGAATAAAACAATCATAAATCTGAAATACCTCAAAATATATTAAATAGAACATTCAAATCTTAACATGGAAAAGTTCATAAGCCAATTTAGGAACATTAACAAGTAAAAGCATTGGAATAAATAAAAGTAGAAAATAAATTAAAGGAACATTGAACCTGTGATTGAAGAAAACAAAGGAATCCTAATCCTAAATCCTAAGAGAAATCCTAAATCCTAAATCCTAAGAGAGAGGAGAGAACCTCTCTCTCTAAAAACTACATCTAAAACCTAAAATTGTGTATCTGAATGTTGTGTATGTTGTCTGAATGAATGGATGCATTTCCCCATTTTATAGCCTCTAATCTGTATTTTCTGGGATGAAAAATGGGTCAAAAACATCCCAGAAATTGCCCCTAACAATTTCTGGTACGTACAGCTCGCTGCAAAGTCACGTGGAAGTGTGGATTGGGTTTTTGCCAGGTCACGCGTCTGCGTGATCCACGCATTCGCGTCACCTGGATTCAGGGAAGCTATGGTAAATTATATATCGTTGCGAAGCCTTGGATGTTAGCTTTCCAACACAACTGAAACTGTGTCATTTGGATCTCTATAGCTCAAGTTATGATCGATTTAGTACCAAGAGGTCAGGCTGGACAGCTTTAGTAGTTCCTTCAGTTTCTTGTATTCCTTCCACTTTTGCATGCTTCCTTTCCATCCTCCAAGCCATTCCTGCCCTGTAATCCCTGTAATCACTTAATGCACATATCACGGTATCTGATGGTAATAAGAGAGGATTAATATTAACAAATATAAGGCCAAAGAAGCATGTTTTCAATCATAGCACAAAATCAGGAAGGAGAATGTAAAGCCATGCATTTTGTATGAACAAGTGTATGAAAGATTGATAAAATTCACTCAATTGAGCACAAAATAAACAGTAAAATAGCGGTTTATCAACCTCCCCACACTTAAACATTAGCATGTCCTAATGCTAAGCTTAAGAGAAACTATAAGAGAGTGAAGAGGAATGGTAAAATGTATGAAATGTAACCTATGAATGTAACTAAATGCAGAATGCTTTTTTTCTACTTGGTTAAAAGTAAACAAATCCTTCAAGAACAAATATAAACTGGATTTCACTAATTCAAATCACAAAGATGAAGTACAAATAGAATTGCAGAAGAAAATAGCTCATGAAAGCCGGGAACAAGGAATCGAGCATCGAACCCTCACTGGAAGTGTATGCACTCTTATCGCTCAGGTGTTTAAGGTTCGATTCTCTCAATTCTCTACTAACCTTGCTTTCTAAGGCTTGCTCTTTATCTAATAATCAACAAAAATTTAATGCACAAATACACATATCAAGAGGTCTTTTAAGGGTTGTAATGGGGTTAGGGTCAAGGTAGGATTGTATTTGGCCAAGTGGACTAAAATCTGAATCCTTAATTAACTTAAACTTTCCACCTAACTTTAGACAATCCATGTAATCATAATACCACATCTAAATATCCATTAACCATGTTTTCCACATATTCATGCATTCTAATTTCAACTACAGTACATATGCATTGCTTTCACCATTTATTTTGGGGCATTTTGTCCCCTTTTACTTATTTGCTCTTTTTCTTTTCTTCTTTTTTTTTCTTTTTCTTCTTTTTTTTTTCAAGGCATATGATTAAGGTATTGAATGCATGAACATATTCTCAACATTCTTTCACATTTTCATAAAGATATATAACACCCAATTCTTAAACCAAACATTTCCAAATCCAACTTCTCCACACTTAATTCATGAGCACTGTCACTAGTCTAAGCTAACCAAGGATTCAAATTAAGGGCATTATTATTTTCCACTTAGAGTTAATGATGTGCTAAAGTAAAGAACAAAGGGGTATAATAGGCTCAACATTGGTTTGCAAAGGATAATGAAAGGGTAAAGCCATATGGGTATGTAAGCTCAGTGAAACAAAGGCCTCAATCATGTAAGTGTATGCATACATCAAACCATGGAAATATAGAATCAAGCAAGACAAAGATCACAATTTTAGAGATAACAACACACACCAAAAATAAAATATTGGTTGATAAAATGCAACCAATTCAAATAAGCTAAAAAATCTCACAGATTTTGTGTGTTCGAGCTCTAAACCATGTTCCAAAATAAAATTTCTTCAAACAAGTTTTAACAAAAATTAGTGAAATACTATAAAAAGTTTCTTGAAAAAGAAAATATTACTTTAACCAAGTGGTAAAATATGCACAAAATCAAACAAATATGCAATCAAACATGCAAATGCAACAATGAACAAACAAAGAAAATAAAACATTGGTGTTGGGAAGAAAATAACTAACCCATGAAAGTCGGTATCGACCTCCCCACACTTAAAGATTGCACCATCCTCAGTGCATGCTGAGATGTGCAGATGGACGGGTGGCTCCAAATGATGTTTTTCTTCCAGAGAATGTGCAGATGGACTTGTCTGTCTCCCCATGTAAACGTCTTCTGTTTCCGTTCCTCGGTGACCATCCTGAAAGAAGAGAAAAAGAAAAGTAACCCATAAACAAAGATAGAAAACAAATAAAATATGAGTGGGTTAATGCCAAATAATAAGGGTCTCAATTACATGGTAGCTACAACATGCAGTGAGAAAACAGTAGAAGCATGATGAGCAGATATTTTATACGCTTTTTGGGGTTAATTTCATATAGTTTTTAGTATATTCTAGTTAGTTTTTAGTTTATTTCCATTAGTTTTTAGGAAAAATTCATATTTCTGTACTTTACTATGAGTTGTATGTTTTTCTGTAATTTCAGGTATTTTTCTGGCTAAAATTGAGGGAGCTGAGCAAAAAAATCTGATTCAGGCTGAAAAAGGACTGCTGATGCTGTTGGATTTTGACCTCCCTGCACTCAAAGTGGATTTTCTGGAGCTACAAAACTCAAAACGGCGTGCTTCCAATTGCGTTGGAAAGTATACATCCAGGGCTTTCCAGCAATATATAATAGTCCATACTTTGCTCAAGGATAGATGACGTAAACTGGCGTTCAACGCCAGTTCTCTGCCCAATTCTGGCGTCCAGCGCCAGAAAAGGATTAAAAGTTGGAGTTCAACGCCAGAAATGGATCCAAACCTGGCGTTGAACGCCCAAAATAGCCTTATGCACGTGAATTGCTTAAGCCTCAGCCCCAGCACACACCAAGTGGGCCCTAGAAGTGGATCTCTACACCATCCATCATAGTCTACTCATTTTTTGTAAACCTAGGCTACTAGTTTAGTATTTAAACAACTTTTAGAGACTTATTTTGTATCTCATGACATTTCAGATCTACATTTTGTACTCTTTGACGGCATGAGTCTCTAAACTTCATTGTTGGGGGTGAGGAGCTCTGCTGTGTCTCGATGAATTAATGCAAGTATTTCTGTTTTCTATTCAAACATACGTGTTCCTATCTAACATATCCATTTGCGCCTAACTATGGAGAAGGTGATGATCAGTGACACTCATCACCTTCCTCAATCCATGAACGTGTGTCTGACAACCACCTCCGTTCTACATCAGATTGAATGAATATCTCTTAGATTCCTTAATCAGGATCTCCGTGGTATAAGCTAGATTGATGGCGGCATTCATGAGAATCCGGAAAGTCTAAACCTTGTCTGTGGTATTCCGAGTAGGATTAAGGGATTGAATGACTGTGACGAGCTTCAAACTCGCGAGTGCTAGGCGTAGTGACAGACGCAAAAGGAGGGTGAATCCTATTCCAGCATGATCGGGAACCTCAGATGATTAGCCGTGCTGTGACAGAGCATTTGGCCATTTTCACAAGAGGAGGGGATGTAACCATTGACAACGGTGATGCCCCAACACACAGCTTGCCATAGAAGGACGTGCGTGCGTGAATCATAGAACAGAGGAAAGCAGAGATTCAGAAGACAAAGCATCTCCAAAACTCCAACATATTCTCCATTACTGCATAACAAGTAACTTTTAACCCATGCTCTCTTGTTCATTCGCAATTCAACTAATAAATATAATTGACTTCCTGACTAAGAATTGCAAGATAACCATAGATTGCTTCAAACCAACAATCTCCGTGGGATTCGACCCTTACTCACGTAAGGTATTACTTGGACGACCCAGTGCACTTGTTGGTTAGTGGTACGAGTTCTGAAAAGTGTAATTCACAATTCGTGCTCCAAGTTTTTGGCGCCGTTGTCGGGGATTGTTCATGTTTGGACAACTAACGGTTTATTTTGTTGCTTAGATTAGGAAAATTTTCTTTTTTTTTGTTTAGAGTCTCTTATTATTGTCGTGTTAAAATTTTAGAATCCTTATTTTCTTTTTAAAATATTTTTCAAAAATAATTTCTCTATTAAATCATGTGCCAAACTTTAAGTTTGGTGTTTTCTTGTTGATTTTTCTGTGTTTTTCAAAAATTTTAGTTTGGTTTTCTAAAAATTTTAAGTTTGGTATTCTTCCTTCATGTTCTTGTGTTCTTGTGAGTCTTCAAAATGTTCGTGAGTTTTCCTTGTGTCTTGATCTTAAAATTTTTAAGTTTGGTGTTCCTTGGTGTTTTTCCTCCAAAAATTTTCGAAAACAAGGAGCATTAGATCTAAAAATTTTAAATCTTGTGCTATCTTATTATTTTTCTCTCTCTTCTTAAAATTCAAAAATATCTTTTCTCTCTATTTTAAAGCATCTTTTTCGAAATCTATTTCTAAAATTTAGATTTTTATTTCAAAATTTAAAACCTTTTTCAAAAATCATCATATCCTTTTCAAAATCTCTTAACCACTTTCTCTCTCCTCACTTTTTCGAAAATCTTTCACTCATTTTTATTTATTTTATTTTGATTTATTTTGATTTCGAAATAAATAAATAAATAAATAAATAAATAAAAATAATTTTTATATCATCTCCCTTTCTCCATCATGGACCTAAGCGGAAATGAATAGTCCAGGAGGACTCTGGGGTCATATTCTAACCCCTCTACTGCTTCATATGGGAGTAGTATCTGCATACCCTCCATTGGAGTCAGTAGCTTTGAGTTGAATCCTCAGCTCATTATCATGGTGCAGCAAAGTTGCCAGTATTTCGGTCTTCCACAGGAAGAACCTACAGAGTTTCTGGCACAGTTTCTATAGATTGCTGACACAGTACATGATAAAGAAATAGATCAGGATGTCTACAGACTATTACTGTTTCCATTTGCTGTAAAAGATCAAGCTAAGAGGTGGTTGAATAACCAACCTAAGGCCAGCATAAGGACATGGAAACAGCTGACAGAAAAATTCCTGAATCAATACTTTCCCCCAAAACGGATGACACAGCTAAGGCTGGACATCCAAGGCTTTAAACAAGGAGATAATGAATCTCTTTATGATGCCTGGGAGAGATACAGAGAGATGCTACAAAAATACCCCTCTGAAATATTTTCAAAGTGGGTTCAGTTAGACATCTTCTATTATGGGCTTGCAAAAGGAGCTCAGATGTCTCTTGATTACTCAGCTGGTGGATTTATCCACATGAGAAAGACAATTGAAGAGGCTCAAGAGCTCATTGATACAGTTGCCAAGAATCAGCATCTGTACCTAAGCAGTGACCCTTCCATGAAAGAAGAGGTTAAGACAGCAACTGCTGAACTCAGTCCTGTAAAACAAGCTGCTGAATTCAATCAACAGTTGGACTTTCTAACAAGGCAGCTAGCCAAATTTAAAGATAGGCTGCAAGAGACAAGAATGGCAAATATACATATGGAAGAACAGTTTAGGCAAACAAAGCAACAGCTATCAAGACAAATAACAGAAGAATGCCAAGCAGTTCAATTAAGAAGTGGGAAAACATTAAATAACCCACCTCAAGGCAGCAAAAAGCCAAGAAATAAGCAAACTACCCAAGATTCACCTGAGGACAGTAAGAGCCCAGGGAAAAATCATTCTGGCGCTAAAACGCTAGAAAATTGGTGGAAGGCTGGCGCTGAACGCCCAGACCATGGCCAAAACTGGCGTTCAACGCCAGAAATAAAGCAGGATTGGCGTTCAACGCCAGAAATGGGCAAGGATCTGGCGTTGAACGCCCAAAATGGGCAGGATCTGGCGCTGAACGCCCAAAATGGGCACAATTCTGGTGTTCAGACGCCAGGAACAGACAAGGAGTTGGCATCTAACGTCACTCCAGTTTCTAACTTTGGCACTCAATTGCCAGTGAGGGATCAGACACACACAAATGCTGATAACAACCCCTCTAAAAAGGCTTCTTCAACCACTTCTGTAGGCAGTAAATCTACAGCAACTAAGGTTGAAGAATATAAAGCCAAGATACCTTATCCTCAAAAACTCCGGAAAGAGGAGCAGGATAAGCAATTTGCTCGCTTTGCAGATTATCTCAGGACTCTTGAAATAAAGATTCCATTTGCAGAAGCACTTGAGCAAATACCTTCTTATGCCAAGTTCATGAAAGAGATCTTGAGCCATAAAAAGGATTGGAGAGAAACAGAAAGAGTTCTCCTCACTGAAGAATGCAGTGCAGTCATTCTGAAGAGCTTTCCTGAAAAGCTTAAAGACCCTGGGAGTTTTCTAATACCATGCGTATTAGAAGGTAATTGCACCAAGACAGCTTTATGCGATCTTGGGGCAAGCATCAACCTAATACCTGCATCCACTATCAGAAAGCTTGGCTTAACTGAAGAAGTTAAGCCAACCCGGATATGTCTCCAACTTGCTGATGGTTCCACTAAATACCCATCAGGCGTGATTGAAGACATGATTGTCAGAGTTGGGCCATTCGCCTTTCCCACTGACTTTGTTGTGCTGGAAATAGAGGAGCACAAGAGTGCTACTCTCATTCTAGGAAGACCCTTCCTAGCAACTGGACGATCCCTCATTGACGTCCAACAGGGGGAAATAACCCTGAGAGTCAATGATGATGAATTCAAGTTGAACGCTGTCAAAGCCATGCAGCATCCAGACACATCAAAAGACCGCATGAAAGTTGATCTTATTGACTCTTTGGTAGAAGAGATCAACATGGCTGAGAGTCTTGAATAAGAGTTGGAAAACATCTTTAAAGATGTTCAGCCTGATTTAGAGGATTCAGAGGACTTGAAAGAGCCTCTAAAATTTCTTTTGGAAGAGGAAAAACCTCCTAAACCTAAGCTCAAGCCATTACCACCATCCTTGAAATATGCATTTCTGGGAGAAGGTGACACTTTTCCAGTGATCATAAGCTCTGCTTTAAATTCACAGGAAGAGGAAGCACTTATTCAAGTGCTAAGGACACACAAGACAGCTCTTGGGTGGTCCATAGGTGACCTTAAGGGCATAAGCCCAGCTATATGCATGCACAAAATCTTATTGGAGGATAATGCCAAACAAGTGGTTCAACCACAGAGGCGGCTAAATCCAGCCATGAAAGAAGTGGTGCAGAAAGAGGTCACCAAATTACTAGAGGCTGGGATTATTTATCCTATTTCTGATAGCCCCTGGGTGAGCCCTGTCCAAGTCGTCCCAAAAAAGGGAGGCATGACAGTGATTCATAATGAAAAAAATGAACTGGTTCCTACAAGAACAGTTACAGGGTGGCGCATGTGTATTGACTACAGAAGGCTCAATACAGCCACCAGAAAGGATCATTTTCCTTTACCATTCATAGACCAGATGCTAGAAAGACTGGCAGGTCATGAGTATTACTGCTTTTTGGATGGCTACTCAGGCTATAACCAGATTGCAGTGGATCCCCAAGATCAAGAGAAAACAGCATTCACATGTCCATCTGGAGTGTTTGCTTATAGAAGGATGCCATTTGGGCTGTGTAATGCGCTTGCAACCTTCCAGAGATGCATGCTCTCTATTTTCTCTGATATGGTGGAAAAATTTCTAGAAGTCTTCATGGATGACTTCTCAGTATATGGAGACTCATTCAGCTCCTGTCTTGATCACCTGAAACTTGTTCTGAAAAGATGCCAAGAGACCAACCTAGTTTTAAACTGGGAAAAATGTCATTTTATGGTGACTGAGGGGATTGTCCTTGGGCATAAAATCTCGAACAAGGGAATAGAGGTGGATCAAGCAAAAATAGAGGTAATTGAAAAATTACCACCACCTGCCAATGTTAAGGCAATCAGAAGCTTTCTGGGGCATGCAGGATTCTATAGAAGGTTTATAAAGGATTTTTCAAAAATCGCAAAACCTCTAAGCAATCTGTTGGCTGTTAACACGCCATTTGTGTTTGACACAGAGTGCCTGCAGGCGTTTGAAACGCTGAAAGCTAAGCTGGTCACAACACCAGTCATTTCTGCACCAGACTGGACATTACCATTTGAGCTAATGTGTGATGCCAGTGATCACGCCATTGGTGCAGTACTGGGACAGAGGCATGACAAGCTTCTGCATGTCATTTGTTATGCTAGTCGCGTTTTAAATGATGCCCAGAAAAATTACACAACCACAAAAAAAGAATTACTTGCAGTGGTTTATGCCATTGACAAGTTTAGATCATACTTAGTAGGATCAAAAGTGATTGTGTATACTGACCATGCTGCTCTTAAATATCTACTCACAAAGCAGGATTCAAAACCCAGGCTCATCAGATGGGTGTTGCTTCTGCAAGAGTTTGATATAGAAATAAGAGACAGAAAAGGGACAGAAAACCAAGTGGCTGATCATCTGTCTCGGATAGAGCCAGTAGAAGGGACGCCCCTCCCCTCTCTTGAAATCTCTGAGACTTTTCCGGATGAGCATTTATTTGCCATTCAGGAAACACCATGGTTTGCCGATATTGCAAACTATAAAGCTGCAAGGTTCATACCCAAGGAGTACAACAGGATACAAAAGAAGAAATTAATTACTGATGAAAAGTACTACTTGTGGGATGAACCCTATCTTTTTAAGAGATGTGCAGACGGAATAATTCGTAGGTGTGTGCCTAGAGAAGAAGCACAGAGGATCCTATGGCATTGCCATGGATCTCAATATGGAGGCCATTTCGGAGGTGAGCGAACAGCCACCAAGGTCCTCCAATGTGGCTTCTATTGGCCCACACTCTATAAAGATTCCTGAGAGTTTGTACGTAACTGTGACAGTTGCCAAAGAGCTGGTAATCTGCCTCATGGTTACGCCATGCCTCAACAAGGAATCTTGGAGATTGAGTTGTTTGACGTATGGGGAATTAACTTCATGGGACCTTTCCCACCATCATACTCAAACACTTATATTCTGGTGGCAGTTGATTATGTATCAAAATGGATTGAGGCCATTGCCACACCCACCAATGATACTAAAACGGTGCTGAAGTTCCTCCAGAAACATATCTTTAGCAGGTTCGGTGTCCCTAGAGTACTAATCAGTGATGGGGGCACTCACTTCTGCAATAAACAGCTTTACTCTGCCATGGTTCGGTATGGAATTCGCCATAAGGTAGCTACTCCATATCATCCACAAACTAATGGGCAAGCTGAAGTCTCTAACAGAGAATTAAAGAGAATCCTAGAACGGACAGTAAATACCCGTAGAAAGGATTGGGCACGGAGCTTGGATGATGCTCTGTGGGCTTACAGAACAGCATTCAAGACCCCTATAGGGACCTCTCCATACCAACTGGTCTATGGTAAGGCATGTCACCTGCCCGTGGAACTGGAACATAAAGCCTACTGGGCAACCAGATTCCTGAACTTTGATGCCAAATTAGCTAGAGAAAAAAGATTGCTCCAGCTAAATGAGCTAGAGGAATTCAGATTCACTGCTTTCGAAAATGCCAAGCTTTATAAAGAAAAATAAAAAAAGTGGCATGACAGAAAGCTTTCATCGAGAATCTTTGAACCAGGACAAAAGGTTCTGTTGTTTAACTCTAGGCTCAGGCTATTCCCCGGGAAACTGAAGTCCCGGTGGAGGGGACCATATGTGATTACAAGTGTATCACCATATGGTTATGTGGAGCTTCAAGATATTGACTCTGACAAGAAGTTCATTGTTAATGGACAGAGAATCAAGCAGTATCTTGAAGGCAATGTTGAGCAAGAGTGCTCAAGGCTGAAGCTAGATTAAAAGCTCAGCAAGGTCCAACTAAGGACATTAAAGAAGCGCTTGTTGGGAGGCAACCCAATTTTTATTTATTTTCATGGTTTTTCATGTTTTATTAGGTTCATGATCATGTGGAGTCACAAAATAAATATTAAAAATTGAAAACGGAATCAAAAATAGCAGAAGAAAAATCACACCCTGGAGGAGGATCTCACTGGCGTTTAAACGCCAGAATTGCACCCTGGAGAAGAGCTGGCGCTGAACGCCCAGAACAAGCATGGTTCTGGCGTTCAACGCCAGAAATGGGCAACAAATGGGCGTTCAACACCCAGAACAAGCAACAATCTGGTGCTGAACGCCCAGAGTTGTGTGCAAGGGCATTTTGCATGCCTAAATTGGTGCAGGGATGTAAATGCCTTGACACCTCAAGATCTGTGGACCTCACAGGATCATTTCAAGATCTGTGGACCCCACAGGATCCCCACCTTCCCTCCTCATAATCCTAGTTTTTTTCCACATCTTCTTTTTCATCTATTCCTTCTTCTTTTGCTCGAGGGCGAGCAACATTCTAAGTTTGGTGTGGTAAAACAATTATGTGAAGGATCTATAGCTCAGTGGTAGAACATGTGACTGCAAATTAAGAGATCCCTGAGATACCTCAGGGGATGCACTTCCCTCCACATAATTATTGGAAGCAACTGAGGATAGAAATACCAAAAATCACTCGGAATCAAGCCACAAAGGCAAGGAAGAGACAAAAAAGAGCTCAAGAACATCATTAGTTCCTCAAGAAGGAAATGCCATCATTACTAAGGTGGACTCGTTCCTTGTTCTTATTTTTTCTGTTTTTTGTTTTCTCTATGATAAGTGCTTATCTATGTTTGTGTCTTCATTACATGATCATTAGTAGTAATTAGTGTCTATTTTGATTTTATCTCCAATTAAGTTATACTCTATTTTTCTCATCATCAGCAAACATGAATAAAATAGTAGATCTTTTGAATAAGAGGCAATAAAATTTCGAGTTTTTAATAAGAGAAATTCTAATTAGTTACATGTGGTGGCAATGCTTTCTGTCTTCTGAATGAATGCTTGAACAGTGCATATGTCTTTTGAATTTGTTGTTTAAGACTGTTAAATATGTTGGATCTTGAAAGAATGATGAACATGAGACCTGTTATTGACAATCTGAAAAATCAAAAAAATGATTCTTGAAGCAAGAAAAAGCAGCAAAGAACAAGGCTTGCAGTAAAAAGAAAAAAAAGAAAAAAAAAGCAAGCAGAAAAAGCCAATAACCCTTAAAACCAAAAGGCAAGGGTAATAAAAAGGATCCCAAGGCTTTGAGCATCAGTGGATAGGAGGGCCTAAGGGAATAAAATCCTGGCCTAAGCGGCTAAACCAAGCTGTCCCTAACCATGTGCTTGTGGCGTGAAGGTGTCAAGTGAAAACTTGAGACTGAGCGGTTAAAGTCAAGGTCCAAAGCAAAAAGAAGAGTGTGCTTAAGAACTCCAGACACCTCTAATTGGGGACTTTAGCAAAGCTGAGTCACAATCTAAAAGGTTCACCCAATTATGTGTCTGTGGCATTTATGTATCCGGTGGTAATACTGGAAAACAAAGTGCTTAGGGCCACAGCCAAGACTCATGAAATAGCTGTGTTCAAGAATCATCATACTGAAATAGGAGAATCAATAACACTATCTGAATTCTAAGTTCCCATAGATGCCAATCACTCTGAGCTTCAATGGATAAAGTGAGATGCCAAAACTGTTCGGAAGCAAAAAGCTACTAGTCCCGCTCATCTAATTAGAATCTGAGCTTCACTCGAAAACTCTGAGATATTATTGCTTCTCAACCTATTAGCCTTCTATTTTATTTGTCTAGTTGCTTGAGAACAAGCAACAATTTAAGTTTGGTGTTGTGATGAGCGGATACTTTATACGCTTTTTGGGGTTAATTTCATATAGTTTTTAGTATATTCTAGTTAGTTTTTAGTTTATTTCCATTAGTTTTTAGGAAAAATTCATATTTCTGGACTTTACTATGAGTTGTGTGTTTTTCTGTAATTTCAGGTATTTTTCTGGCTGAAATTGAGGGAGCTGAGCAAAAAAATCTGATTCAGGCTGAAAAAGGACTGCTGATGCTGTTGGATTCTGACCTCCCTGCACTCAAAGTGGATTTGCTGGAGCTGAAAAACTCAAAACGGCACGCTTCCAATTGCGTTGGAAAGTAGACATCCAGGGCTTTCCAGAAATATATAATAGTCCATACTTTGCTCAAGGATAGACGACGTAAACTGGCGTTCAACGCCAGTTCTCTGCCCAATTCTGGCGTCCAGCGCCAGAAAAGGATTAAAAGTTGGAGTTCAACGCCAGAAATGGATCCAAACCTGGCGTTGAACACCCAAAATAGCCTTATTAACGTGAATTGCTTAAGCCTCAGCCCTAGCACACACCAAGTGGGCCCCAGAAGTGGATCTCTGCACCATCCATCATAGTCTACTCATTTTTTGTAAACCTAGGCTACTAGTTTAGTATTTAAACAACTTTTAGAGACTTATTTTGTATCTCATGACATTTCAGATCTACATTTTGTACTCTTTGACGGCATGAGTCTCTAAACTCCATTGTTGGGGGTGAGGAGCTCTACTGTGTCTCGATGAATTAATGCAAGTATTTCTGTTTTCTATTCAAACATACGTGTTCCTATCTAAGATATCCATTCGCGCCTAACTATGGAGAAGGTGATGATCAGTGACACTCATCACCTTCCTCAATCCATGAACGTGTGTCTGACAACCACTTCCGTTCTATATCAGATTGAATGAATATCTCTTAGATTCCTTAATCAGGATCTCCGTGGTATAAGCTAGATTGATGGTGGCATTCATGAGAATCCGGAAAGTCTAAACCTTGTCTGTGGTATTCCGAGTAGGATTCAGGGATTGAATGACTGTGACGAGCTTCAAACTCGCGAGTGCTGGGCGTAGTGACAGACGCAAAAGGAGGGTGAATCCTATTCCAGCATGATCGGGAACCTCAGATAATTAGTCGTGCTGTGATAGAGCATTTGGATCATTTTCACAAGAGGAAAGGATGTAACCATTGACAACGGTGATGCCCCAACACACAGCTTGCCATAGAAGGACGTGCGTGCGTGAATCAGAGAACAGAGGAAAGCAGAGATTCAGAAGACAAAGCATCTCCAAAACTCCAACATATTCTCCATTACTGCATAACAAGTAACTTTTAACCCATGCTCTCTTGTTCATTCGCAATTCAACTGATAAATATAATTGACTTCCTGACTAAGAATTGCAAGATAACCATAGATTGCTTCAAACCAACAATCTCCGTGGGATTCGACCCTTACTCACGTAAGGTATTACTTGGACGACCCAGTGCACTTGCTAGTTAGTGGTACGAGTTGTGAAAAGTGTGATTCACAATTCGTGTACCAAAGCAGATGGCATATTAATAGTGCAAAAGTTGCAACAAAGGGGAAGAGAGTGTGGGTAATACAAGATAGTAGAAGTGCATATCAATGCAAATAGAAAGCAAGTATCATAAAAGAATAGCATTGACTGAAATAAAATCACCCAATCAGAACACAACAAGTCATGAAGCGCCAGAGTGATGCGAGAAAAGATGTAACAGTTGAATAAGAAAATTTAACACCAATGGAAAAATAATAAATAAATGAAAGTATGCAAATAAATTAAGTAAAATAGAATGGAAAAGAATAGGGATTAGAAGTTAAAGAGATGAAGAAGAAGAAAGTAAGAAAGGAGGAAGAAAGAATAAGAAGGGAGAGAAGATAGAAGAAAAGAAATAGGAAGAGAAAAGAAAAGATTTGGATTTGGGGAAGAAAAGATAAGATATCTGGCGCTGATCTGGATAAGCTGTGCGTCGCATGTGACGCGGATGCGTGAGTGACGCGGTCGCGTGGTGTGTGATGTTTTTCAAGTGATGCGGACGCGTGGGTCACGCGGTCGCGTGACTCTCTGTTTCAAACTCAATTTTGCCAAAATTTAGGGTGACGCGTTCACGTGGGTGACGTGGTCACGTGAATGGCCATACTTTGAAAACGACGCAGCCGCGTGGGGCACGCGGTCGCATGATGGGGCTGGTGCTTCCAGCATCATTCCAGCCCAGCTCCATCATAACTTGCTGCCATACACCTCTTTTACGTCAAATTTTAAGGGGCACGCGTTCGCATGGGTGACGCGGACGCGTGGGCATGTTTGTGCCTAAGGCATGCCTCCAGCCACACTTTTGCGTGACTTTCTGTTCAATTCTTTTTTTCTTCCCAGCGCACCTATGACGCGGACGCGTCAGCGACGCTTACGCGTCGCATGCGTTTTTTTTTATGCAATATGCAGAATGCAAAATGCAGAATGTAGATGACTATGCAGAAATTATGAATGAAAACGAATAAAAATAAAATAAAATAAAACTAAGAAAAAAAAGGAAAGAATATACCATGGTGGGTTGTCTCCCACCTAGCACTTTTAGTTAAAGTCCTTTGGACATTTGATGAGCTTTCTGCTATGGTGGCTTGTGCTTGAATTCATCCAAAAATCTCTACCAATGCTTGGACTTCCAATAATCTTCATTATTCTCAAGTGAATTTGCCAAGCCTTGAGGGAGTTCTTCACAAATCCTCATGTATGCCTGGATCCCAAATCCTGTTTCTGCACCCGTCTTCAAGTGGAACATGATGATTCCATCTGGGTGGTAAGAAATCTGAATTATCTACGGAGTACCAAACTCTTCTTTTAGATCTAACCAAATTATCACCAGTTGAGCCCTTACATCTAGCCCTTGAAATATCAACTTTGATGAGCCTTGATTTGTAACTCCAACTACTAAACAGTCTCCTCTGACGCTTTATGCCACAAAGCTTCCTGAGTTGGCCGTCCGTTTCAAGAATACCGTACTCAAGTGGGATAAAAAGACGAATAGAGATAAGTTTTACCCACTCAAGTGAAGGAGTAGATGACAACCTAGGTGGAGAAGTCTCTAATGTTCTTGACAAAGCGTACTCAACTCCCGTCCGCCCTTTTCTAAGGATTTTCGCTTCCACATTATTCTCAGACTCAATCAGAGAAGAGTCTTCATATTCAAGGAGTTCATTTGCGGATGTAGATTTATCAATAGGAGGACTTGATGCATGATCTTTATCACCAAGGGAGCTTACTTCTTGATCTATCACATCCAAGTCTTCATAAGGAATATGCCATAGAGGTTGTGCACTGGCCTTCTTGACATCAATTTCAATCTTATTGGAGGAGTACTCTACAATTCTAGATTCCCATGGAGGTTCAGCATCTCCTAAATCTTCAACCACTTCTTCCTCTGCAACTATTATGGCTTCCTCCACTTGTTCCAATACAAAGCCATGTTCTTCATTATCCACTGGAGTTTCTAGTGTCTCCTTCATTCTGCGGTCTTCTTTTGATTCTCCACATGTAGCCATGGGAGTACTTTGAGTGCTCAGATGTTGGGAAGCTAATTGATTTACTACCTCGGTCAAGGCAGTTGGTGCACGAAATCATGATCGTTCATTCCTTGGTAACAGCGTTAAAGACATAATACGCACGTTCATAATCTTAGTTCTTTGTCACAACTTCACACAACTAACCAGAAAGTGCACTGGGTCGTCCAAGTAATAAACCTTACGTGAGTAAGGGTCGATCCCACAGAGATTGTCGGCTTGAAGCAAGCTATGGTCACCCTGTAAATCTCAGTCAGACAGATTCAAATGGTTATAGAGTTTTAATAATTAAAAGATAAATAAAACGTAAAATAAAGATAGAGATACTTATGTAATTCATTGGTGAGAATTTCAGATAAGCGTATGGAGTTTCTTAGTTCCTTCTGAATCTCTGCTTTCCTACTGCTTTCATCTAATCCTTCCTACTCCTTTTCATGGCAAGCTGTATGTTGGGCATCACCGTTGTCAATGGCTACATCCCGTCCTCTCAGTGAAAATGGTCCAAAATGCGCTGTCACCGCACGGCTAATCATATGTCGGTTCTCGATCATACTGGAATAGGATTTAGTAATCCTTTTGCGTCTGTCACTACGCCAGCACTCGCGAGTTTGAAGCTCGTCACAGCCATCCCTTCCCAGATCCTACTCGGAATACCACAGACAAGGTTTAGACTTTTCGGATCTCAAGAATGGTCGCCAATAATTCTATCCTATACCACGAAGACTCTGATCTCACGATCAGGAAGCTAAGAGATATGCATTCAAGCTTGCTTTCATGTAGAACGGAAGTGTTTGTCAGGCACGCGTTCATAAGTGAGAATGGTGATGAGCGTCACATAATCATCACATTCATCATGTTCTTGTGTGCGAATGAATATCTTAGAGAAGAAATAGGCTTGAGTTGAATAGAAAAACAATAGTACTTTGCATTAATTCATGAGGGACAGCAGAGCTCCACACCTTAATCTATAGTGTGTAGAAACTCCACCGTTGAAAATACATAAGTGAAAACAGGGTAGACATGGCCGAGTGGCCAGCCTCCCATGGAGGTCTTAGAACATAAAAATTACATAATGTGTTCCAGAGATGTGAAATAAATCACTAAAAGTAGTTTTTATACTAAACTAGTAACTAGGGTTTACAGAAATGAGTAAATGATGCAGAAATCCACTTCCGGGCACGCCTGGTGTGTGCTTGGGCTGAGCATTAAAGCTTTCATGTGTAGAGGTCTTCCTTGGAGTTGAACGCCAGTTTGTAACTTGTTTCTGGCATTTAACTCTGCTTTGCAACTTGTTTCTGGCGTTTAACGCCAGAATAGGGCAGAAAGCTGGCGTTGAACGCCAGTTTGCATCGTCTAAACTCGGGCAAAGCATGAACTATTATATATTTCTGGAAAGCCCTAGATGTCTACTTTCAAACGCAATTGAGAGCACGCTATTTGGACTTCTGTAGCTTCAAAAAATCCACTTTGAGTGCAGGGAGGTCAGAATCCAACAGCATCTGCAGTCCTTCTTCAGCCTCTGAATCTGATTTTTGCTCAAGTCCCTCAATTTCAGCCAGAAATTACCTGAAACCATAGAAAAATACACAAACTCATAGTAAAGTCCAGAAATGTGATTTTTATTTAAAAACTAATAAAAATATATTAAAAACTAATCAAATCATACTAAAAACTATGTAAAAATAATGCCAAAAAGCGTATAAATTATCCGCTCATCACAACACCAAACTTAAATTGTTGCTTGTCCCCAAGCAACTAAAAATCAAATACGATAAAAAGAAGAGAATATAATATAAATTCCAAAATATCAATGAAACTTAGCTCCAATCAGATGAGCGGGACTAGTAGCTTTTTGCCTCTGAACAGTTTTGGCATCTCACTTTATCCCTTGAAGTTCAGAATGATTGGCATCTATAGGAACTCAGAATTCAGATAGTGTTATTGATTCTCCTAGTTCAGTATGTTGATTCTTAAACACAGCTACTTTATGAGTCTTGGCCGTGGCCCTAAGCACTTTGTGTTCCAGTATTACCACCGGATACATAAATGCCACAGACACATAACTGGGTGAACCTTTTCAGATTATGACTCAGCTTTCCTAGAGTCCCCAATTAGAGGTGTCCAGGGTTCTTAAGCACACTCTTCTTTTTGCTTTGGACCTCGACTTTAACCGCTCAGTCTCAAGTTTTTACTTGACACCTTCACGCCACAAGGACATGGTTAGGGACAGCTTGGTTTAGCCGCTTAGGCCAGGATTTTATTCCTTTCGGCCCTCCTATCCATTAATGCTCAAAGCCTTGGATCCTTTTTACCCTTGCCTTTTGGTTTTAAGGGCTATTGGCTTTTTTCTCTTGCCTTTTGGTTTAAAGAGCTTTTGGCTTTTTTTGCTTGCTTTTTCTTTCTCTTTCCCTTTTTTTTCTTTTTTTTCGCCATTTTTCTTTTCTTTTTTTTTCGCAAGCTTTTGTATTTACTGCTTTTTCTTGCTTCAAGAATCAATTTTATGATTTTTCAGATTATCAATGACATTTCTCCTTTTCATCATTCTTTCAAAAGCCAACATATTTAACATTCATAAACAACAATATCAAAAGACATATGCACTATTCAAGGATTCATTCAAAAAATAAAAAGTATTGTCACCACATCAAAATAATTAAACTAATTTCAAGGATGAATTCGAAATTCATGTACTTCTTGTTCTTTTGTAATTAAAGCATTTTTCATTTAAGAAAGGTGATGGATTCATAGGACATTCATAGCTTTAAGACATAGATACTTAAATACTAATGATCATGTAATAAGACACAAACATAAATAAACGTAGAGCATAGTAAACGAAAAGTAGGAATATAAGAGCAAGGAGATTAAGGAACGGGTCCACCTTAGTGAGGGTGGCGTCTTCCTCTTCTTGAAGAACCAATGGTGCTCTTGAGCTCCTCTATGTCTCTTCCTTGCCTTTGTTGCTTCATCCGTGGTGATTTTGGTGCTCCTATCCTTAGTTGCTCCCAATTGTTGTGTGGAGGAAAATGTATCCCTTGAGGCATCTCAGGGATTTCTTGGTGAGGGAATTCCTCATGCTCTTGTTGATGTCCATGCGTGGGCTCTCTTGTTGTGCAGTCAAATGCTCTACTACTCAGCTATGGACCCTTGAGATGAATCTCTCCATCTCCCATGACTCGGAGGTGCAAGCTTTTGTCTTCCCTTTCCTCTTTCTAGAGGTTTCTCCGGCCTTAGATGCCATAAATGGTTATGGAAAAACAAAAAGCAATGCTTTTACTACACCAAACTTAAACGGTTTGCTCGTCCTCGAGCAAAAGAAGAGAAGAGGGAATAGAAGAAGAAGAAAATAGATGAGATGGAGAGGTGGGAGTGGTTCGGCCAAAGGGGGTTTTAGGTGGTTATGATGTGTGAAAAGGAAGGAGTGATGGTTTGAATTTGAGTGGGTGGGTGTAGGTGGGTTGTATGATGGTTTTGGAGGAGTAATGGAGGTGATTGGTGGAGGTTATTTTGGGGAAGAGTGTTATGGAAAGGTGTGAGGAGAAGAGAAGAAGAGGTGGGGTAGGTGGGGATCCTGTGGGGTCCACAGATCCTGTGGGGTCAAGGACTTAGTATTCCTGCTCCAATTAGGCATGCAAAACACCCTTAGAATGCATGTCTGGCATTAAACGCCAGCTTGCTGCTTGTTTTTGGCGTTTAACGCCAATTCTATGCTCTGTTCTGGCGTTAAACGCCAGTTTGGTGCTTGTTTCTGGCGTTTAACGCCATCTTGATGCTTCTTTCTGGCGTTAAACGCCAGTAAGCTCTTCCTCCAAAGTGAGCTATTTTTAATGCTGTTTTTCATTCTATTTTTGATTTTTCAGTAGTTTTTGTGACTTCACATGATCATCAACCTAAAGAAAACATAAAATAGATATGGAAAATAAATAGATATAATTAAATAACATTGGGTTGCCTCCCAACAAGCACTTCTTTAATGTCAATAGCTTGACAGTGAGCTCTCATGGAGCCTCACAGATGTTCAGAGCATTGTTGGGACCTCCCAACACCAAACTTAGAGTTTGACTGTGGGGGCTTTGGTTGACTCTGCAGTGAGAGAAACTTTTCATGCTTCCTCTTCATGGTTACAGAAGGAGATCCTTGAGTTTTGAACACAAGGTTGTCCTCATTCAGTTGAAGGACTAACTTTCTTCTGTCTACATCAATCACAGCTTTTGCTGTGGCTAGGAAGGGTCTTCCAAGGATGATGGATTCATCCTCATCCTTCCCAGTGTCTAGGATTATGAAATCAGCAGGGATGTAAAGGCCTTCAACCTTTACTAACAAGTCCTCTACTAATCCATAAGCTTGTTTTATTGATTTGTCTGCCATCTCTAGTGAGATTCTTGCAGCTTGTACCTCAAAGATTCCCAGTTTCTCCATTACAAAGAGTGGCATAAGGTTAATGCCTGACCCCAGGTCACACAGAGCCTTCTCAAAGGTCATGGTGCCTATGGTACGGGGTATTAAGACTTTACCAGGATCCTATTTCTTTTGAGGTAATTTCTGCCTATCCAATGCATTCAGTTCATTGGTGAGCAAGTAATGAGCGGATAATTTATATGCTTTTTGGCATTGTTTTTAGTATGTTTTTAGTATATTTTAGTTAGTTTTATTATATTTTTATTAGCTTTTAAATAAAAATCACTCTTCTGGACTTTACTATGAGTTTGTGTGTTTTTCTGTGATTTCAGGTATTTTCTGGCTGAAATTGAGGGACCTGAGCAAAATCTGATTCAGAGGCTGAAAAAGGACTGCAGATGCTATTAGATTCTGACCTCCCTGCACTCGAAGAAAATTTTCTAGAGCTACAGAAGCTAAATTGGCACACTCTTAATTGCATTGGAAAGTAGACATCCTGGGCTTTCCAACAATATATAATAGTTCATACTTTGCCCAAGATTTGATGGCCCAAACAGGCGTTCCAAGTTAGCTCAAGAATTCTGGCGTTTAACGCCAGAACTGGCACAAAAGCTGGAGTTAAACACCCAAACTGGCACAAAAGCTGGCGTTTAACTCCAAGAAAAGTCTCTACACATGAAAGCTTCAATGCCCAGCCCAAGCACACACCAAGTGGGCCCGGAAGAAGATTTCTTAATTACCTATTTCTACAACCCTAGGCTACTAGTTTTTTATAAATAGGACCTTCTGCTATTGTATTTTCATACCTTCATACTTTGAGATACTTTTGATAGACCTTTTCATGTTTGGGGGCTGGCCTCATGGCCATGCCTAGACTTTGTTCTTATGTATTTTCAACGGTTGAGTTTCTACACACCGTAGATTAAGGTGTGGAGCTCTGCTGTTCTTCATGAATTAATACAAGTACTATTGTTTTTCTATTCAACTCAAGTCTATTTCTTCTCCAAGATATTCATTCGCACCCAAGAACATGATGAATGTGATGATTATGTGACACTCATCACCATTCTCACCTATGAACGCTTTCCTGACAACCACTTCCGTTCTACATGCAAACAAGCTTGAATGTGTATCTCTTGGGTTTCTAATCTAAGATTGGAACCTTCGTGGTATAGGCTAGAATTATTGGCGGTCATTCCTGAGATCCGGAATGTCTAAACATTGTCTGTGGTATTCTGAGTACGATCTAGGAAGGGATGACTGTGATGAGCTTCAAACTCGCAAGTGTTGGGTGTGTGACAGACGCAAAAGGATCAATGGATCCTATTCCAACATGATCGAGAACCGACAGATGATTAGCCGTGCGGTGACAGCGTGCGTAGAACATTTTCACTGAGAGGACGAAAAGTAGCCATTGACAACGGTGATTCCCAACATAAAGCTTGCTATGGAAGGGAGTATGAATGATTGGAAGAAGGCAATAGGAAAGCAGAGGTTCAAGAGGAACAAAGCACCTTCATACGCTTATCTGAAATTCCTACCAATGAATTACATAAGTATCGCTATCTCTATCTTTATTTTATGTTTTATTCATCTTTTAATTATCAATCCTCCATAACCATTTGAATCCGCCAGACTAAGATTTACAAGATGACCATAGCTTGCTTCAAGCCGACAGTCTCCGTGGGATCGACCCTTACTCACGTAAGGTTTATTACTTGGACGACCCAGTGCACTTGCTGGTTAGTTGTGCAGAATTGTGACAAAGTGTGATTCATGTTTGAGAGCTCCAAGTCCTTTGCCGCCATTGTTGATGATCACAATTTTGTGCACCAAGTATTTGGCGCCGTTGCCGGGATTGTTCGAGTTTGGACAACTGACGGGTCATCTTGTTGCTTAGATTAGGTACTTTTCTTTTTATTTTTTAGAATTTTTAAGAATGAATTCTAGAGTTTCAAGGTGATGTTCTTATCATCACAAAAGCTGATTGATTCTCATCAATTTAGCTGCTGAATGTAATGTCCTGCTGAAGCTTGGCAAGCCATGTCTAATCTTTTTAGACTGAAGCTTTAGACTAACATTGCATGATTCCTAGAATTCTTATTAAAAGTTTTTAATCTCTTTATTCTCTTTTCCATATAATTTTCAAAAAAAAAATTTATAAAATCATAAAAAATCAAAAATATTTTATGTTTCTTGTTTGAGTCTAGTGTCTAATTTAAAGTTTGGTGTCAATCGCATGTCTTTATTCTTCTAATTTTCGAAAATTTCACGCATTATGTTCTTCATTGATCTTCAAGTTGTTCTTGATGATTTCAGTGCTCTGATCTTTAATTTCTCTTATTTGATGTCTTTTGTTGTTTCTTATATGCATTTTCAAATTGCTATAGTCCTTAGTATACAAACTTCTAAGTTTGGTGTCTTGCATGCATTGTTTATTTGATCTTAGTTGCATTCTTTTTATTATTGTTTCTCATCATTTAAAAAAAAATTCAAAAAATTTTTAAATTGTGTCTTTTCAAGTCAATAACACAGAGAATTGAAGATTCAGAACATTCAGCAGAGGAATTAAACAGAAAAAGCTGGGCGTTCAAAACACCCACTGAAGAAGAAAAACTGGCGTTTAAATGCCAGCCAGGGTACCTGGCTGGGCGTTTAACGCCCAAAAAGGTAGGATTTTGGGCGTTTAACGCCAGGAAGACACTATAGGGAAGATTTTGTTTTTAATTCAAATTTTTTCAAATCTTCATAATTTTTCAAAATCAAATCTTTTTCAAATCATATATTTTCAATCATATCTCTTCAAAATCAATTTCTTTCCATTTTTTTATTTTTACTATTTTTAAAAATCCTTGCTACAATTAGTAATTTAATTCAAAATTTTCAAGTTGTTACTTGCCTATTAAGGAAGGATCAAATTTTAAATTCTAGAATCATATCTTCTAATTTCTTGTAATCAACTTTAATTTTAAAACCTTCTTTTTAAAAATTGATTTTCAATCATATCTTCTCAATCATATCTTTTCAATCATATCTTTTTTATTTCTAATTTCAAAATCCTTTTCAAAATCACTTAATTTCTTTCCCAATCTTAATTTTCGAAAATATCAATCAAATTTTCAAATTTCTTTTTATTATTTTAAAAATCTTTTACTTTAATTTCGAAAATTCTTCCCCTCTTCTCACATCCTTCTATTTAAGGACTAACACTCCTCCACTATTAACAATTCAAACTCTATCCCTCTTGATAAATTCGAATTCTTCTCTTTCTACCTCCTCCTTCTATTTTTCTTTTCCTCTGACACCTCAAGGAATATCTATACTGTGACATAGAGGATTCCATACTTTCTTCTTCTCTCTTTCATATGAGTAGGAGTAAGGACAAAGACATTCTAGTTAAGGCTGATCCTGAACCCGAAAGGACCTTGAAGAGAAAGCTGAGAGAAGCTAAAGTACAACTCTCTGTAGAGGACCTAACAGAGCTTTTCAAACAAGAAGAAGCCATGGCAGCCGAAAACACCAACAATGCAAGGAAGGTGCTTGGTGACTTTACTGCACCTACTCCTGACTTCTATGGGAGAAGCATCTCAATCCCTGCCATTGGAGCAAACAACTTTGAGCTTAAGCCTCAATTAGTTTTTCTAATGCAACAGAATTGCAAGTTTCATGGACTTCCATTGGAAGATCCTCATCAGTTCTTAGCTGAATTCTTGCAAATCTGTGACACTGTCAAGACTAATGGGGTTGATCCCGAGGTCTACAAGCTTATGCTTTTTCCCTTTGCTGTAAGAGACAGAGTTAGGACATGGTTGGACTCACAACCTAAAGAAACCCTGAACTCTTGGGAAAAGCTAGTTAATGCCTTCTTGGCAAAGTTCTTTCCACCTTAAAAATTGAGTAAGCTTAGAGTGAAAGTCCAAACCTTCAGATAGAAGGAAGGTGAATCCCTCTATGAAGCTTGGGAAAGATACAAGCAATTGATCAGAAGGTGTCCTTCTAACATGCTTTCAGAATGGAGCATCATAGGTATCTTCTATGATGGTCTGTCTGAACTATCCAAAATGTCATTGGACAGCTCTGTTGGAAGATCTCTTCATCTAAAAAAGACGCCTACAGAAGCTCAGGAACTCATTGAAATGGTTGTAAATAACCAATTCATGTACACTTCTGAAAGGAACCCTGTGAATAATGGGACAACTCAGAAGAAAGGAGTTCTTGAGATTGATACTCTGAATGCCATATTGGCTCAGAATAAAATATTGACCCCACAAGTCAATATGATTTCTCAGAGTCTGTCTGGAATGCAAGTAGCAACAGGCAGTACTAAAGAAGCTTCCTCTGAAGAAGAAGCTTATGATCCTGAGAACCCAGCAATGGAAGAGGTGAATTACATGGGAGAACCCAATAGAAACACCTATAATCCTTCATGGAGAAATCATCTAAATCTCTCATGGAAGGATCAACAGAGACCTCAACAAGGTTTCAACAACAATAATGGTGGAAGAAACAGGTTTAGCAATAGCAAGCCTTTTCCATCATCTTCTCAGCAACAGACAGAGAATTCTAAGCAGAGCCACTCTGACTTAGCAACCATTGTCTCTGATCTAATCAAAACCACTCAAAGTTTTATGACTGAAACAAGGTCCTCAATTAGAAATTTGGAGGCACAAGTGGGTCAGCTGAGTAAGAAAATTACTGAACTCCCTCCTAGTACTCTCCCAAGCAATACAGAAGAGAATCCAAAAAGAGAGTGCAAGGCCATAACCACAACCCACATGGCCGAACCTAGAGAGGAGGAAGAAGCAGTGATCTCCACTGAGGAAGACCTCAATGGACGTCCACTGGCCTCCATGGAGTTCCCTGATGAGGAACCATGGGAATCTGAGGCTCACACAGAGACCATAGAGATTCCATTGAATTTACTTCTGCCATTCATGAGCTCTGATGAGTATTCTTCCTCTAAAGACGATGAAGATATTACTGAAGAGCAAGTTGCTAAGTACCTTGGAGCAATCATGAAGTTAAATGCCAGGTTGTTTGGTAATGAGACTTGGGAGGATGAACCTTCATTGCTCATCAAAGAACTGGATGACTTGACTAGGCAGAAATTACCTCTGAAGAGACAAGACCCTGGAAAATTCTCAATCCCTTGTACCATAGGCACCATGACCTTCGAGAAGGCCTTGTGTGACCTGGGGTCAAGTATAAACCTTATGCCTCTCTCTGTAATGGAGAAGCTAGGGATCATTGAGGTACAAGCTGCTAGAATCTCACTAGAGATGGCAGACAATTCAAAGAAATAGGCTTATGGACTTGTAGAGGATGTCTTGGTAAAGGTTGAAGGCCATTACATCCCTGCTGACTTCATAATCCTAGAGACTGGGAAGTGTATGGATGAATCCATCATCCTTGGCAGACCCTTCCTAGCCACAGCAAAAGCTGTAATTAATGTTGACAGAGGAGAATTGATCATTCAAGTGAATGAAGACTCCCTTGTGTTTAAAGCTCAAGGATATCCCTCTGTAACCATGGAGAGGAAGCATGAAGAGCTTCTCTCAATACAGAGACAAACAGAGCCCCCACAGTCAAACTCTAAGTTTGGTGTTAGGAGGCCACAACCAAACTTTAAGTTTGGTGTTGAACCCCCACATTCAAACTCTAAAGTTTGGTCTTGGGAGGTTCCAACATTGCTTTGAACATCTGTGAAGCTCCACGAGATCCCACTCTCAAGCTATTGACATTAAAGAAGCGCTTGTTGGGAGGCAACCCAATCTTTAATTATCTATGTTAAATTTCTATTTTCTTTTGTTGTTTTATGTTTTCTGTAGGTTGATGATCATGTGAAGTCACAAAAATAATTGAAAAACAAAAACAAAAGGAAAAATAGTATTAAAAATAGAACACCCTGGAGGAGAAACTTACTGGCATTTAAATGCCAGTAAGGGTAGCAGAATAGGCGTTAAACGCCCAGTCTGGCACCATTCTGGGCGTTTAACGCCAGAAATGGGCACCAAACTGGCGTTTAACGCTAGGAATGGGCAAGAAGCTGGTGTTAAATGCCAGAAATGGGCAGTAGCCTGGCGTTTAACGCCAGGATTGGCAGAAAAGTGCATTTTTGCACGCCACTTGGCAAAATCGCAAAATGGCAAAATGCTAGCTCCAACCAATCAGGGGAACCACTTAGTAGTAGTTTAGTCTTTAGTTAATAGTTGTTTAGTTAATAACAACATATGAGGCTCTCTGTAAGTATGCAATCTGTCGTACTAGGAAAGGAACTAAGTTTGGTGTTCACACACCAAATTAAGTTTAGAAATTCACAAGTATACATGCAAGCTAACTATTTCTCAAGTGCTTTGGGAACAAGAAACTTCCAATAACTTTGCAGGAACCTTCTGAGGAAATGGTGCACCATCATCCAAGGAAGTGAAGGAGCAAAAACTATAGATGATGACAACAAGGGGACAGCTAGAAACCATCACCCGAAGGTTGTATTGTTACTTAATTCCATATACTTGAAATGCTAAAAATTGGAAGTCCCAAGGTGCCCTTGATTAATAGTTACTCATTAGTTTAAATCATTAGAATTTAATGTTTGTTTTTATTGCTTTTGTCATATATGTGCTGGTTTTAATGTCAATGCTGCATCTTCACCTTGTTTACTTGAATTCTTGTCCTTTTAAGTTAAATAAAAAGAGAATGTGTGTGATGAAAAACCAGAGTGAAGTTCATATTATGGAGTAAGTTCCTAATTTTGTAGTGTGGTAATAGATTAGCTAAGTTGGTTCACCAATAAGGTGGAAAGGCAACTATCTGTCCTGAATTATATGCTTGAAACACACCCCATGAGACTAGCTAAATAACAAGATCCTAATAAGAAAAATGGAAAAAAACAATAAGAGTTGAAAAAGAAAGAAAAGTTAATAAAGGATAAGGCTAGGCACCAAGGGTTTGAACCTTGAGGGATGTGTCTGTGGTGCTCTTGTACCAAGGATCTGCTTGGATGAATAAGTTCTTAGGAGTGCTTCATCACTTGGTAACTTGGGTTAACTAACCCAGGATTATCAACTGAAAATCCATTATCAAGAGCAACCTGGCTATAGAACATTTAGTAACCCAAAGAGGTGTTGGACACCAAGACCTCAAGGAAAGAAAATAACAAACCATGTGCCTGTGGTGTGTATGTATGGGGGAAAGAGACTTGAGGGAGTAAGTCCTTAGGGGTGTCTTAACACCTAGTACCTTGAACAAACTGGTTCAGGAGTGCTGGCTGAAAGCTTATCTTAAAGAGTCGCCCCCTCACATAGCACCTAGTCTAAGAACACAAATAAGCCCTGAAATGACAAAAAAGATCAATGAATAAAAGTTTCATAGGGTGCAATCAAGTGAGTATTCCAGGACATGATAAAGGTCTAAAAGCCAGTGAAGGAATGAACTTAAGTTGCTATGCATGAAACCACCATAAAACCAAGGACATGACTTCCACAATAATGACTCATATCTCTTAGCATTTCATTCATCATTCTCTTGTTCCAGTACTTGCTTAGGGACAAGCAAGCTTTAAGTTTGGTGTTTTGATGCCAGGGCATTTTGGCCAGTTTCACTGACCTTTTCTTTACTGTTTTAGGGTAGTTTCATGCATTTTCTTAGGAAATAAGCAAGTTTTGGGTAGAATTTCACTTACATCTTGATTCAAGCAAACATTGTGCACTTTACATGATTTCATGAGAATTATGCAAGAATTGAATGACAAATTGGATGATGCATGTCTCATGATTTGGATTAGAACTTTGATGCACTCTATTGCTTGATTTCAGGACAAAGGAAGCAAGGAAAAACCACGTTAGCATCCACGTTAGTCTAACTAACGTAACCACTAACGTGGAATGGGAGCTAGCTTGCAACGTTAATGAGAAGAGTAATCGCCAATAACGTCCTCAAAGCCATCATAGCCCACGTTAAGAGTCATGTTAACTAAGTTAACGTGAACTCTAACGTGGAAGAAGAAAATGAAGCCAACGTTAGTGGCACTCACCTTTGTCACTAACGTTGGACCAAGATCATATTGGCCACGTTAAGAGCCACGTTAACTCAGTTAACGTGGACACTAACGTCGGGAAGCAAAAGAATGGCCAACGTTAGTGACACTCACCTTTGTCACTAACGTTGTACTAAGCCACTTTGAGCCACGTTAGTTGCCACGTTAACTTAGTTAACGTGGAAGCTAACGTGAAGGGAGCAAGAATCGCCAACGTTAGTGACACTCACCTTTGTCACTAACGTTAGAATAAGCCACTATGAGCAACGTTAACTCCCACGTTAACTTACTTAACGTGGAAGCTAACGTGGATTGAAGAATGATGAGCCAACGTTAGTGACACTCACCTTTGTCACTAACGTTGGAGATGGCAATCACCACCACGTCAGAAGCCACGTTAACCTAGTTAACGTGAACTCTAACGTGGGAAGTAGGGGGGTTTTGAAACGTTAGTGACAAAGGTAAGTGTCACTAACATTTTCGAAATTTGGCAAGCCTATGTTAGAGGTCATGTTAGCCACACTAACGTGAACTCTAACGTAGGGGGAAGGGAGGATTCTCAACATTATTGGAAAAGGTAAGTCCCAATAACGTGTGCGAAGGACCAAGAGGCAACGTTAGTGGTCACGTTGGTGCCACTAACGTTGTAGTTAATGTGAATTATCCTTGGGTTAGGAACATTAGTGAAAAAGGTGACTGCCACTAACGTTCTCGAACCCACACTTTCACTTAACGTTAATGCCACTAACGTCCTAAGCTAAAAGTCCCTGCCCACTTCATATTTTCTCTCTGCAAGTAAAGCTAAGCCCACTGAAGAAGATAACTGCTTCAAACTCAAGATCTAAAGGCCCATATCCAAGATTTGAAGAACCAACTAGAAGATCAGAAGAGTAGTATATATAGGGGTAGTTTTGAATTAGACAAAAGAGTTAAAAATTTGAGAACTACTCTTTGTATTTTACTTTCTCTGCAGCTTTTAGTTTAATTCTCAGAATGTACTCTCCATCTATGCTTTTCATTCCCAGAGCTATGAACAACTAAACCCCTAGAGCTCTGTTGTAATTTGATGGATCAATATTAGTTTTTATTATTCTTCTTCTATCTTTTCTCTTGATTTTACTAGAAAGCTTTCAATCTTCATTCAATTGGGTAGTTATCTTGGAAAAGAAGCTATTCATACTTGGATCTCTTCGGAACTTTGGAAGAGGAATGAAGAGATCATGCTAGAAATACTTTCTCACGTTGGACTAAATTGGGGTTTGGATGGATATAGTGACATATAATCCTACCAACACTTTGATTTGGAAATACATGTGGTATAATCAGTGACCATACTTCATCTCTTCTCATGAGCGATTGACCAAGGAATTGGCTATTGATCAAGATTTGAGAGATTGAATTACCAAAAAATTGGAATTCGATCACTTAAGATTGCCAAGGAGATCAATGAATGCATTGATTGAGGAAGAGGTGAAAATGAACTTGATCCGGAGAATGCAACACCTCCTAAGCCCAATGAATTCCCCATTTTTGATCTTACCCATTCTCTTTACTTTCTGCTATTTACTTTCATGCTAAACTCTCCTTCCCCATTTAAGATTCTGTAATTTACTTTCCACTATTTACATTCATCTCTTTATTTCCAGCATTTACGTTTCTGCTATTTACTTTCCCGCCATTTAATTTTCTGCAAATCTCAAATCCAATTTTGCTTAGTTCAACTAAAACATTCCTCTAATTAAAGTTGCTTGACCAATCAATCCCTGTGGGATTCGACCTCACTCTATTGTGAGTTTTTAGTTGACGACAATTCGGTATACTTGCCGAAGGAAATTTGTTGAGAGACAAGTTTCCGTGCATCAAGTTTATGGCGCCGTTGCCGGGGATTGATTTTGTATCAACAATGATTAAATTGGAGGATAACTAGATTGAGCAATTTTCTTTTGTTTGATTTAAAATTCTGTTAGAGCTATTTACTTTCAGTTTAGTTATTTTCTCCCCTTTCCCCTACTTTTTTTTAGTTGTTTACAATTCAGTCCACTAACCCACTAACTGTTTGATATATTGCATCACTCACACTAACAGCAATTCTAACAGAAATACTTTCTGCATCTATTTCCTTTCTTGTGCCTTGTTGGTTGTATGACAGGGAGAAGAAGCGGGCTTCGACTTCCTTTGATTCTGAACCTGAGAGGACCTTCCTTAGATTAAGGAGGGAAGCAAGAGGAAAGAGAGTAATTGGTGCTGAGGAAGAGGAGGAGTATTTTGAACCAAACATGGATGAAAATATGGAGAACCATCATGAAGAAGAGGCTCACAACCATGGCAGAGAAGGTCTAGCAAATCATGCTGGGCAGGAGAGAAGAGTTTTAGGCTCTTATATCAATCCAAACCCAGGAAATTGTGGGAGTAGCATCCAAAGGCCAACCATACATGCCAACAACTTTGAACTAAAGCCACAGCTCATCACCCTTGTTCAGAACAATTGTTCATTCGGAGGGAGTGTCCAAGAAGACCCCAATCAACATCTAACCACCTTCCTGAGGATATGTGATACTGTGAAGTCTAATGGTGTTCATCCTGACACCTATAGACTACTTCTGTTCCCTTTCTCACTCAAGGACAATGCATCTAAATGGCTGGAATCCTTCCCAAAAGAGAGTTTAGCAACCTGTAAAGATGTGGTGAACAAATTCTTGGAAAGATTCTATCCTCCTCAACGGATCAACAGGTTGAGAGCTGAGGTACAAACCTTTAGGCAGCAAGATGGTGAGACTCTATATAAAGCATGGGAGAAGTTTAAGGACCTGACTAGAAGGTGCCCACCAGATATGTTCAATGAATGGGTGCAGCTGCACATTTTCTATGAAGGTCTTTCTTATGAATCGAAGAAGGCAGTAGACCACTCATCCGGGGGATCTCTGAACAAGAAGAAGACCATTGAAGAAGCCATAGATGTCATTGAGACTGTAGCTAAGAATGACTACTTTTATGCTTCTGAAAGAGGCAACACTAGAGGAGTGATGGAGCTAAACAATGTGGATGCACTGCTGGTCCAAAATAAGCTTATCACCAAGCAGCTGGCTGATCTTACCAAGAAGATGGAGAGGAACCAAGTAGCAGCAATCACCACCTCATTAGCAACCCAAGAGGGAGTGAATGCAGAGGCAGAGGATGAGCAAGAACAAGCCAACTATATTGGAAATTCACCTAGGAAAGCACATGATCCATACTCCAAGACCTACAATCCTGGTTGGAGGAACCACCCAAACTTTGGGTGGGGAAATCAACAAGACCAAGACCAAGATCAGAGACGCCACAACCCCAACAACAATGCAGCCCACCAACATTCCACGCAAAGATCATATCAACACCCACCTAACAACACACCTCAACATCCATACCAAAGCCAAAATGGCCCTTCTCATCCCTCCAACCTCAACTCACCATCATCTGAAGATAGACTCTCAAGGATTGAGACTATACTTGAAGGCATATGCAAAGAGATTCAAGATAACAAGGTGTTCAAAGAGGAGGTGCGAGCCAGTATCAAGAACCAAGGAGACACCATCAAGAAGCTGGAATTTCAAGTGGGATACTTATCTGAGAAGATTCCCAAACCTACTAATAGCTTCCCAAGTGACACAGAGAAAAATCCGAGAGGTGAAGCAAAGACAGTCAGATGGGAAGATTGCAAGATGGTTACTATAAGTGATAAGGAGACTGAGGAAGAGCTGAACAACCCATTAGAACAACCTGAAGATACTTCAGCAGGAAAGCAGGGGGAGAATCATCAAGAAACCACAATTACACAGAAGGAGCTGACACAGAAGGAGCTGCTGAGACTCTATGTACCCTTTTCCCAATTACTAAATGGTTGTGTAGAGAAGAGAATATACTCAAGGTTTCTTGACATGTTTGCATCCCTCCATGTAAACATACCATTCATCAAGGCCCTTCAGCGAATGCCCTCATACATTAAGTATATGAAGGTGCTGCTGACCAGGAAAAGCTCACTCAAGAGAGGACAAACAATAGTGATGAATAAGGAGTGCAGTTCCCTTATTCAACCCGAGTTGCCTACAAAAAGGAAGGATCCAGGGAGTTTTCACATCCCCTGTGCCATAGGAGAAACTATGTTTGATAAAGGACTTTGCGATTTGGGAGCAAGCATCAACTTGATGCCTTTATCCCTTATGAAGAGGCTGCAGATCAATGAGATAATGCCCACAGATGTAGTCATCAGGCTGGCTGACAAGACTCAAAAACAAGCAGTAGGAGTGGTTGAAAATGTACTGGTGAAGGTTGGAAACTACTTCCTTCCCACAGATTTTGTTATATTGGAAATGGAGGAAAGTTATCTCCATCCAATCATATTGGGGAGACCATTCCTAGCCACAGCCAGAGCACTTATAGATGTGGAGCGAGGAGAGCTAATTTTGAGGATCCATGATGAACAACTCACATTCAATGTTTTCAAACCCTCACAAGAAACAGGTCAAGAGAACCAAGAACCAAGGAAAGATCACAATGAGATACTGATAGAAGAAACAAGCACTGAAGCACAACCAGCACATCTGGGAGTCCACTTGGTTAAAAAACAAGATAATCAACAGCTGCCACAGCTAGAGGAAACTCAAGTGGAGCTAAAACCACCAGAATCACATGAGACCGGCAACAAAATCTCCACAGGAAAAGAGACTACAAAGAGCAGGACAACAGCAAAGAAGAAGGTACCAAGGAGATGGAGGAACAAGAAGATCCCTACAAAAGACTTTTCTCCAGGGGATAAAGTGATCTCAGCTTACTTCCCAGCTATTCCCCGCGATCTTCCCACCATCCCATCTTAGCTACCTAAAGTTTTTACCATCAACAGAGTTCTCTCCCTAGAACATGTGGAGATCCTTGATGAAGCCAATGGAGATAGATTTACTGCAAGGGGGGAGGACTTGAAGCACTACCAACCACCCTGATAAAGGCAAATCATCGAGCTAGCAACGCTAAAAGAGCGCTTTGTTGGGAGGCAACCCAACCTAAGGTAGTTTCTTTTTCATCGTCATTTTAATAAAGATCACAAGTTATTTCCCCTGTATTACGAGGAGCTAAGTTTGGTGTTCCACACCAAAACAATCCAAGAGTGAAAGTATAATTCTAAGTTTGGTGTTTCACCAAAAATATTAGTTAGAATCACACTACATTCCAATGTGCAAAATGCTAGCTCCAACCAATCAGGGGAACCACTTAGCAGTAGTTTAGTCTTTAGTTAATAGTTGTTTAGTTAATAACAACATATGAGGCTCTCTGCAAGTATGCAATCTGTTGTACTAGGCAAGGAACTAAGTTTGGTGTTCACACACCAAATTGAGTTTAGAAATTCACAAGCATGCATGCAAGCTAACTATTTCTCAAGTGCTTTGGGAACAAGCAACTTCTAATAACTTTGCAGGAACCTTCTGAGGAAATGGTGCACCATCATCCAAGGAAGTGAAGGAGCAAAAACTATAGATGATGACAACAAGGGGACAGCTAGAAACCATCACCCGAAGGTTGTATTGTTACTTAATTCCATATACTTGAAATGCTAAAAATTGGAAGTCCCAAGGTGCCCTTGATTAATAGTTACTCATTAGTTTAAATCATTAGAATTTAATGTTTGTTTTTATTGCTTTGGTCATATATGTGCTGGTTTTAATGTCAATGATGCATCTTCACCTTGTTTACTTGAATGCTTGTCCTTTTAAGTTAAATAAAAAGAGAATGTGTGTGATGAAAAAATCAGAGTGAAGTTCATATTGTGGAGTAAGTTCCTAATTTTGTGGTATGGTAATAGATTAGCTAAGTTGGTTCACCAATAAGGTGGGAAGGCAACTATCTGTCCTGAATTATATGCTTGAAACACATCCCATGAGACTAGCTAAATAACAAGATCCTAATAAGAAAAATGGAAAAAAACAATAAGAGTTGAAAAAGAAAGAAAAGTTAATAAAGGATAAGGCTAGACACCAAGGGTTTGAACCTTGAGGGATGTGTCTGTGGTGCTCTTGTACCAAGGATCTGCTTGGATGAATAAGTTCTTAGGAGTGCTTCATCACTTGGTAACTTGGGTTAACTAACCCGGGATTATCAATTGAAAATCCATTATCAAGAGCAACCTGGCTACAGAATATTTAGTAACCCAAAGAGGTGTTGGACACCAAGACCTCAAGGAAAGAAAATAACAAACCATGTGCCTGTGGTGTGTATGTATGGGGGAAAGAGACTTGAGGGAGTAAGTCCTTAGGGGTGTCTTAACACCTAGCACCTTGAACCAACTGGTTCGGGAGTGCTGGCTGAAATCTTATCTTAAAGAGTCGCCCCCTCACATAGCACCTAGTCTAAGAACACAAATAAGCCCTGAAATGACAAAAAGGATCAATGAATAAAAGTTTCATAGGGTGCAATCAAGTGAGTATTCCAGGACATGATAAAGGTCTGAAAGCCAGTGAAGGAATGAACCTAAGTTGCTATGCATGAAACCACCATAAAACCAAGGACATGACTTCCACAATAATGACTCATATCTCTTAGCATTTCATTCATCATTCTCTTGTTCCAGTACTTGCTTAGGGACAAGCAAGCTTTAAGTTTGGTGTTTTGATGCCTGGGCATTTTGGGTAGTTTCATGCATTTTCTTAGGAAATAAGCAAGTTTTGGGTAGAATTTTACTTACAACTTGATTCAATCAAACATTGTGCACTTTACATGATTTCATGAGAATTATGCAAGAATTGAATGACAAATTGGATGATGCATGTCTCATGATTTGGATTAGAACTTTGATGCACTCTATTGCTTGATTTCAAGACAAAGGAAGCAAGGAAGAACCACATTAGTAGCCACGTTAGTCTAACTAACGTAACCACTAACGTGGAATGGGAGCTAGCTTGCAACGTTAATGAGAAAAGTAATCGCCAATAACGTCCTCGAAGCCATCATAGCCCACGTTAAGAGTCACGTTAACTAAGTTAACGTGAACTCTAACGTGGAAGAAGAAAATGAAGCCAACGTTAGTGACACTCACCTTTGTCACTAACGTTGGACCAAGCTCATATTGGCCACGTTAAGAGCCACGTTAACTCAGTTAACGTGGACTCTAACGTGGGGAAGCAAAAGAATGGCCAACGTTAGTGACACTCACCTTTGTCACTAACGTTGGACTAAGCCACTTTGAGCCACGTTAGTTGCCACGTTAACTTAGTTAACGTGGAAGCTAACGTGAAGGGAGCAAGAATCGCCAACGTTAGTGACACTCACCTTTGTCACTAACGTTGGAATAAACCACTATGAGCAATGTTAACTCCCACGTTAACTTAGTTAACGTGGAAGCTAACGTGGATTGAAGAATGATGAGCCAACGTTAGTGACACTCACCTTTGTCACTAACGTTGGAGATGGCAATCACCACCACGTTAGAAGCCACGTTAACCTAGTCAACGTGAACTCTAACGTGGGAAGTAGGGGCCTTTTGAAACGTTAGTGACAAAGGTAAGTGTCACTTACGTTTTCGAAGATTTGGCAAGCCTACGTTAGAGGTCACGTTAGCCACACTAACGTGAACTCTAACGTAGGGGGAAGGGAGGATTCTCAACGTTATTGGAAAAGGTAAGTCCCAATAACGTGTGCGAAGGACCAAGAGGCAACGTTAGTGGTCACGTTGGTGCCACTAACGTTGAAGTTAACGTGAATTATCCTTGGGTTAGGAACGTTGGTGAAAAAGGTGACTGCCACTAACATTGAGGAGCTCAAGCACTCCATAAGATCTTCAAGAGGAAGAACTAGCCGCCATCACTAAGGTGGACCCGTTCTTTAATTTCCTTGTTCTTTATTTTCTGTTTTTTTCAAAAATTATGCCTTATGTCTATTTATGTTTGTGTCTTTATTACATGATCACTAGTGTCTAAGTGTCTATGCCTTAAAGCTATGAAAATGAATCCATCATCTTTCTTAAATGAAAAATGTTTTTAATTGAAAAGGAAAAGAAGTGCATAAATTTCAAATTTTAAAATAGTTTAGTTATTTTGATGTGGTGGCAATACTATTATTTTTCTGAATGAATGCGTGAACAGTGCATATTTTTTATATTGTTGATTCATGAATGTTAAAATTGTTGGCTCTTGAAAGAATGATGGAAAAGGAGAAATGTTATTTGATAATCTAAAAAATCATAAAATTGATTCTTGAAGCAAGAAAAAGTAGTGAAAAGCTTGCAGAAAAAAAGAGTATATGCAAAAAAAAAAAAGAGAAAGAAAAAGAAAAAGCAAGCAGAAAAAGCCAATAGCCCTTTAAACCAAAAGGCAAGGGTAAAATAAAAAGGATCCAAGGCTTTGAGCATCAGTGGATAGGAGGGCCCACAGGAATAAAATCCTAGCCTAAGCGGCTAAACCAAGTTGTCCCTAACCATGTGCTTGCGGCATGAAGGTGTCAAGTGAAAACTTGAGACTGAGCGGTTAAAGTCGTGATCCAAAGCAAAAAAAGGAGTGTGCTTAAGAGCTCTGGACACCTCTAATTGGGGACTCTAGCAAAGCTGAGTCACAATCTGAAAAGTTTCACCCAGTTATGTGTCTGTGGCATTTATGTATCTGGTGGTAATACTAGAAAACAAAATGCTTAGGGTCACGGCCAAGACTCATAAAGTAGCTGTGTTCAAGAATCAACATACTTAACTAGGAGAATCAATAACACTATCTGGATTCTGAGTTCCTATAGAAGCCAATCATTCTGAACTTCAAAGGATAAAGTGAGATGCCAAAACTGTTCAGAAGCAAAAAGCTAAAAGCCCTGCTCATCCAATTAATACTGATCTTCATAGATGTTTTTTGAATTCATTGTACATTCTCTTCTTTTTATCCCATTTGATTTTTTTTAGTTGCTTGGGGACAAGCAATAATTTAAGTTTGGTGTTGTGATAAGCGGATAATTTATACACTTTTTGGCATTGTTTTTAGTATATTTTAGTTAGTTTTCATTATATTTTTATTAGCTTTTAAATAAAAATCACTCTTCTGGACTTTACTATGAGTTTGTGTGTTTTTCTGTGATTTCAGGTATTTTCTGGCTGAAATTGAGGGACCTGAGCAAAAATCTGTTTCAGAGGCTGAAAAAGGACTGCAGATACTGTTGGATTCTGACCTCCCTGCACTCGAAGTGGATTTTCTGGAGCAAAAGAAGCCCAATTGGTGCACTCTCAATTACGTTGGAAAGTAGACATCCTGGGCTTTCCCGCAATATATAATAGTCCATACTTTGCCTGAGATTTGATGGCCCAAACAGGCGTTCCAAGTCAGCTCAAGAATTCTGGCGTTTAACGCCAGAACTGGCACAAAAGCTGGAGTTAAACGCCCAAACTGGCACAAAAGCTGGCATTTAACTCCAAGAAAAGTCTCTACACATGGAAGCTTCAATTCTCAGCCCAAGCACACACCAAGTGTGCCCGGAAGAAGATTTCTTAATTACTTATTTCTGAAACCCTATGCTACTAGTTTTCTATAAATAGGACCTTTTGCTATTGTATTTTCATACCTTCATACTTTGAGATACTTTTGATAGACCTTTTCACGTTTGGGGGCTGGCCTCACGGCCATGCCTAGACTTTGTTCTTATGTATTTTCAACGGTGGAGTTTCTACACACCATAGATTAAGGTGTGGAGCTCTGCTGTTCTTCATGAATTAATACAAGTACTATTATTTTTCTATTCAACTCAAGTCTATTTCTTTTCCAAGATATTCATTCGCACCCAAGAACATGATGAATGTGATGATTATGTAACACTCATCACCATTCTCACCTATGAACGCGTGCTTGACAACTACTTCCGTTCTACATGCAAACAAGCTTGAATGTGTATCTCTTGGGTTTCTAATCTAAGATTGGAACCTTCGTGGTATAGGCTAGAATTATTGGCGGTCATTCCTGAGATCCAGAAGGTCTAAACATTGTCTGTGGTATTCTGAGTAGGATCTGGGAAGGGATGACTGTGACGAGCTTCAAACTCGCGAGTGTTGGGCGTGTGACGGACGCAAAAGGATCAATGGATCCTATTCCAACATGATCGAGAACCGACAGATGATTAGCCGTGCGGTGACAGCGTGCGTAGAACATTTTCACTGAGAGGACGGGAAGTAGCCATTGACAACGGTGATGCCCAACATAAAGCTTGCATTGGAAGGGAGTATGAATGATTGGAAGAAGACAATAGGAAAGAAGAGGTTCAGGAGGAACAAAGCATCTTCATATGCTTATCTGAAATTCCTACCAATGAATTACATAAGTATCTCTATCTCTATCTTTATTTTATGTTTTATTCATCTTTTAATTATCAATACTCCATAACCATTTGAATTTTCCTGACTGAGATTTACAAGATGACCATAGCTTGCTTCAAGCCGACAGTCTCCGTGGGATCGACCCTTACTCACGTAAGGTTTATTACTTGGACAACCCAGTGCACTTGCTAGTTAGTTGTGCGGAATTGTGACAAAGTGTGATTCACGTTTGAGATCTCCAAGTCCTTTGGCGCCATTGTTGATGATCATAATTTCGTGCACCAGCAAGGGAGGTTCATCTTCCCAAGTCTCATTACCAAATAATTTGGCATTCAGCTTCATGATTGCACCAAGGTACTTAGCAACTTGCTCTTCAGTAATGTCTTCATCCTCTTCAGATGAGCCTCAGATTCTTGTGGTTCCTCAAAGGAAAACTCCTTATTGGTCAGTGAACTTCCCAGGAGGTCTTCCTCACTAGGATTCACGTCCTTCTCCTCCTCTCTGGGTTCGGCCACACCAAGTAGGGTTATGGCCTTGCACTCTCTTTTGGGGTTCTTGGTGCACGAAATCGTGATCGTTCATTCCTTGGTAATGGCACTAAAAACTTAATACGCACGTTCATAATCTTAGTTCTTTGTCACAACTTCGCACAACTAACCAGCAAGTGCACTGGATCGTCCTAGTAATAAACCTTACGTGAGTAAGGGTCGATCCCACGGAGATTGTCGGCTTGAAGCAAGCTATGGTCATCTTGCAAATCTCAGTCAGGAAGATTCAAATAGTTAAAGTGAATTGATAATTAAAATATAATTAAAATATAAAATAGGATAGAGATACTTATGTAATTTATTGGTGAGAATTTCAGATAAGCGTATAGAGATGCTTTTGTTCCTCCTGAGCCTCTGCTTTCCTACTGTCTTCATCCAATCATTCCTACTCCTTTCCATGGCAAGCTTTATGTAGGGCATCACCGTTGTCAATGACTACTTCCCGTCCTCTCAGTGAAAATGGTCCAAGATGCGTTGTCACCGCACGGCTAATCATCTATCGGTTCTCGATCATACTGGAATAGGATTCAGTAATCCTTTTGCATCTGTCACTACGCCCAGCACTCGTGAGTTTGAAGCTCGTCACAGCCATCCCAGAATACCACAGACAAGGTTTAGACTTTCCGGATCTCAAGAATGGCCACCAATAATTCTAGCCTATACCACGAAGACTCTGATCTTAGATCAGGAGGCTAAGAGATAAACGCTCAATCCAAGGTAGAACGGAAGTGGTTGTCAGGCACGCGTTCATAGGTTGAGAATAATGATGAGTGTCACGGATCATCATATTCATCATGTTCAAGTGCAAGCGAATATCTTAGAATAGGAAAAAGCTTGAATTGAATAAGAAAACAATAGTACTTTACATTAATTCATGAGGAACAGCAGAGCTCCACACCTTAATCTACGGTGTGTAGAAACTCTACCGTTGAAAATACATAAGTACAAGGTCCAAGCATGGCCGAATGGCCAGCCCCCATAAAGGTCTAAGATAGCATAAGACTAATCAAAGATCGGATCCTTAACATGATAGTAAAAAGTTCTATTTATACTAAACTAGTTACTAGGGTTACAGAAATGAGTAAATGATGCAGAAATTCACTTCTGGGCCCACTTGGTGTGTGCTTGGGCTGAGCATTGAAGCTTTCACGTGCAGAGGTCTTCCTTGGAGTTAAATGCTAGTTTGTAACCTGTTTCTGGCGTTTAACTCTGCTTTGCAACCTGTTTCTGGCGTTTAACTCCAGAATAGGGCAGAGAGCTGGCGTTGAACGCCAGTTTGCGTCATCTAAACTCGGGCAAAGCGTAGACTATTATATATTGCTGGAAATACTTGGATGTCTACTTTCTAACACAATTGAGAACGCGTCATTTGGGCTCCTGTAGCTCCAGAAAATCCACTTTGACTGCAGGGATGTCAAAATCCAACAGCATCTGCAGTCCTTCTTCAACCTCTGAATCTGATTTTTGTTCAAGTCCCTCAATTTCAGCCAGAAATTACCTGAAATCACAGAAAAACACAAAAACTCATAGTAAAGTCCAGAAATGTGATTTTTATTTAAAAACTAATAAAAATATACTAAAAACTAACTAAATCATACTAAAAACTATGTAAAAATAATGCCAAAAAGCGTATAAATTATCCGCTCATCACAACACCAAACTTAAATTGTTGCTTGTCCCCAAGCAACTGTAAATCAAATAGGATAAAAAGAAGAGAGTATACTATAAATTCCAAATATCAATGAAACTTAGCTCCAATTAAATGAGCGGGACTAGTAGCTTTTTGCCTTTGAACAGTTTTGGCATCTCACTTTATCCTTTGAAGTTCAAAATGATTGGCATCTATAGGAACTCAGAATTCAGATAGTGTTATTGATTCTCCTAGGTCAGTATGTTGATTCTTGAACACAGCTACTTTATGAGTCTTGGCCGTGGCCCTAAGCACTTTGTTTTCCAGTATTACCACCGGATACATAAATGCCACAGACACAGAACTGGGTGAACCTTTTTAGATTGTGACTCAGCTTTGCTAGAGTCCCCAATTAAAGGTGTCCAGGGTTCTTAAGCACACTCTTCTTTTTGCTTTGGACCTCGACGTTAACCGCTCAGTCTCAAGTTTTCACTTGACACCTTCATGCCACAAGCACATGGTTAAGGACAGCTTGGTTTAGCCGCTTAGGCTAGGATTTTATTCCTTTAGGCCCTCCTATCCACTGATGCTCAAAGCCTTGGATCCTTTTTATTACCCTTGCCTTTTGGTTTTAAGGGCTATTGGCTTTTTGCTCTTGCCTTTTGGTTTAAAGAGCTTTTGGCTTTTTCTGCTTGCTTTTTCTTTTTCTCTTTTTTTTTTGCCATTTTTCTTTTCTTTTTTTTTTTCGCAAGCTTTTGTATTCACTGCTTTTTCTTGCTTCAAGAATCATATTTATGATTTTTCAAATTATCAATAACATTTTTCCTTTTCATCATTCTTTCAAGAGCCAACATATTTAACATTCATAAACAACAATATCAAAAGACATATGCACTGTTCAAGCATTCATTCAGAAAACAAAAAGTATTGTCACTACATCAAAATAATTAAACTAGTTTCAAGGATGAATTCGAAATTATGTACTTCTTGTTCTTTTGTAATTAAAGCATTTTTTATTTAAGAAAGGTGATGGATTCATAGGACATTCACAGCTTTAAGACATAGACACTTAAACACTATTGATCATATAGTAAAGACACAAACATAAATAAAACATAAAGCATAGTAAACAAAAAATAGGAAAATAAGAACAAGGAGATTAAGGAACGGGTCCACCTTAGTGAGGGTGGCGTCTTCCTCTTCTTGAAGAACCAATGGTGCTCTTGAGCTCCTCTATGTCTCTTCCTTGTCTTTGTTGCTCCTCCCTCATAGCTCTTTGATCTTCTCTAATCTCATGGAGAATGATGGAGTGCTCTTGGTGTTCCATCTTTAGTTGTCCCATGTTGGAACTTAGTTCTCCTAGAGAGGTGTTGATTTGTTCCCAATAGTTTTGTGGAGGAAAGTGCATCCCCTGAGGTATCTCAGGGAATTCATGGTGAGGAATTTCCTCATGCTCTTGTTGAGGTCCATGATCTCTTGTTTACTCCATCCTTTTCTTAGTGATGGGCTTGTCCTCATCAATGAGGATGTCTCCCTCTATGTCAATTTCGGGCCCTATCTTGACCCAGTTTTCGGCCCAGAACAGCAGACTAGAGCTAGAAAACATGCAGAAACCAAGGATAACATTCATTCTACACAGTTTTAGTTTTTAGATCTAGTTTTACTCCTCCTCTAGGTTTTCTCTCTACACATTCATAGTTCTTAGGATTTTAGTTTTCTCTGGCCTTTTACATTGGGATACTGAGAAGAGTTATTACCTCATCAAGACTTCGTCATTCTAGTTCGTTTTCTTTACTTGGCTTACTCTTCCATGTTCCTTGCTTTGTTTAATTTTACCATTGGAATATTTTTAGGATTATTTAATACAAGGATCACTTTTATTTTAAATTGATTATTTTCAATTTTTATTTATAATGTCTTTCTTTAATTCCTTTTCATATGCTACGAATTTTACCTTTACAATGAGTGAGTAGTTCCCTAACTTGATGGGGAGTTGATTGAAAGAAACCCTTGAGTTGGAAGGTTCAAGAGAAAGATTGCAATTGGGTTATTGTTGGATTGCTCTCTAATTCCTAACACCAATCCTCCCCAGAGTGGATTGGGACTTGTGAATAGAACAGCATTCCAACTTGTTTTACCTCCCTTTACTTAGTAAAAGATAACTAAACGAAATAACTCTCAATTGTCAATTAACCTTAAGAGTGTTCCATCAAGAATAGGGCTTCCATGTAATCAACTCCCAGTAAAGGCTTTTATTTACATTATTCAATTTCATCAATTTAATTTCCTGTTTACTCAACTCAACCCTTTTCAAAAACATCTGATTAATAAAATAGCACCCTTTCCTGCAACTCGTTGGGAGACGACCTGTAATTCATACTCCCAGTATTTTAAATTTCAATTTTCTGTGACACCTTTCTAAATTGAGCGGTGGATCTCTGGCGAGTCAAGAACTATACTTGCAACGCATATATTCTAATAATTTTTAATTCACCAATTTTTGCTTGCATCAATTTTTGGCGCCGTTGCCGGGGAGTTGCAATAGAGTGCTAAAGTTATTAATTGGAATTTATTTATTTGCATTTTATTTTATTTTGCTACTATGAGCTGCCTGTTTCTTTCGTCAAATGACGCGTTCACTTCCTGATCCTCGCTTGCTAATATTCGATCCTGAAATTGAAAGGACTATTTCACGAATAAGGCGAGCTCGGCGTCGGTTAGTCCACTCTGAGGGCGGATCTGAAAGTAAACTTGAGGAAGAAACCAGCTCCCGTTCTACTGATTCAGTTGATTCACGTGCAGACGACATGGCAAAACCTAGGAGAGTTACCATCTAGGAGGAAGGAGCCCCTAATTTTACAATGCAACTGTTTCAAGCGCATCACCCAGCAGTGGCTATAGATTTCGAAATAAAGACCGCACTGCTCAATTTGATGCCCAAGTTTCATGGCTTACCTACTCAAGAGCCCATCAAGCACCTGAGAGATTTCCAGGCAGCCTGTTCTACTGTCAGGCGTGATGGTACAGATGAAACTTCAATCCTACTAAAAGCTTTTCCATTTTCTCTTGAGGGAAAAGCAAGAGAGTGGTACTACACTCAACTCCTAGCAAATGTATCCAACTGGGATACGCTCAGAAAAGAGTTTTTGGAGAAATTCTTTCCATTTGAAGTTACTGATAAACTAAGGAAAGACATCTCCACGATTGTTCAAGATGACAACGAGACTCTCTTTGAATATTGGGAGCGCTTTAATAATCTTCTGGAAGCATGCCCCCACCACATGATTGACAAGATAATGTTACTCAGTTATGTCACACAGGGCATGAGGCCCCAAGATAAGACCACATTGGAAAGTGCTAGCAATGGGTCTATGAAGAAGTACAAGACCACCGATGAGGCATGGCAATTGATCAGTGACTTAGCTGAATCCACTAGGAACCACAGACAGAAGCAAGGCCGCTCAAAAGTTGTTGCAGAAGTATCCTCTAACAGAGAGACTGCTGCTCTAACTCAGAGTATCTGTGAGATGACCAACTTGCTGAAGCAGATGCAATTGAATCAACAACAAGTTCAGCAAGCTCAACCTTCTTCAGCACAGCAAAGCCAACAGCTAGTCCCATAAAGAGTTTGCGGAATTTGTGCTGATTATAGCCATTATACTGATGAATGCCCGCAACTCCAACAGGAAGACAACATGGTGGCATGCACTCATAACTTCTATGACCGCCCCAACCAAGGGTACAATCAAGGTGGAAATAATAACCATGGATGGCAGGACAATTCTAACCAGAATTGGAGGGACAACAATAACAGAGGAGGCAGAGATAATCAGGGAAATCAGAGGTGGAATAATAATAACAACAAGCAGCAGAACCAACCTTACAGAGCACCTCACCTGAGACAATCCCAAGGACCACAGAATACCCAACAGCAGACCTCTCAATTTACTCACCCTTCTTCATCTCCTAATGAAGAGTTACTAAAATTTTTTGAGCGAAGTCAACAGACCATGGAAAATAACATTAATGCCAGTCTGAATGGTCTGACCGCTACCCTGCAAGCTCTTGCCTCACAGATTGGATCAATGCAAAATTCCAATAACCAACCTTCAAGCTCCACTGGAATCCCCTCTCAACCATTACCCAATCCAAAGGAAGGCATTAATGCCATCACCCTGAGGTCCGGAACCACACTACAGAAGAGAAATCAGGAGGAGCCAAGCTCACCAGAACACATCTCAGCTGAAGAGGTAGTAGAAATAGAAGATGTTGAAGAGGAAGAGGACATACAGGACATAGCTGAAAAAGAAGAAGTCCAACCACAGGAGGAAGCACCAAGAGGCGCAGACACTGCAGAAAACAATACTCCTATTCCATTTCCACAACGTGCAAGGAAGCCCAGGAAGCAGCTGGAACCCGATCCCAAAATGGTAGAAATATTCAAAAAGGTTGAGGTAACCGTTCCTTTTTTTGATGTTATTCAACAAGTACCTAAATATGCAAAGTTTCTAAAAGATTTATGTATACATGGTGCAAGAATTGTGAATCACACTTTTCACAACGAGTACCACTAACCAGCAAGTGCACTGGGTCGTCCGAGTAATACCTTACGTGAGTAAGGGTCGAATCCCACAGAGATTGTTGGTTTGAAGCAATCTATGGTTATCTTGTAATTCTTAGTCAGGAAGTCAATTATATTTATCAGTTGAATTGCGAATAAACAATAGAGCATGGGTTAAAGGTTACTTGTTATGCAGTAAAGGAGAATATGTTGGAGTTTTGGAGATGCTTTGTCTTCTGAATCTCTGCTTTCCTCTGTCTTCTGATTCACGCACGCACGTCCTCCTATGGCAAGCTGTGTATTGGTGGATCCCCATTGTCAATGGCTACCATCCATCCTTCCAGTGAAAACTACGCTCACGCGCTCTGTCACAGCACGGCTAATCACCGGTTGGTTCTCGATCATGCTGGAATAGGATTCACCCTCCTTTTGCGTCTGTCACTAACGCCCAGCACTCGCGAGTTTGAAGCTCGTCACAGTCATTCAATCACTGAATCCTACTCGGAAAACCACAGACAAGGTTTAGACCTTCCAGATTCTCTTGAATGCCGCCATCAACCTAGCTTATACCACGGAGATTCCAATTTAGAAATCTAAGAGATATTCATTCATTCTATAGTGGAACGTAAGTGGTTGTCAGGCACGCGTTCGTGGTGGAATGATGATGATTGTCACGTTCATCACATTCAGGTTAAAGTGCAAATGAATATCTTAGATAGGAACACGCATGTTTGAATGGAAAACAGAAATACTTGCATTAATTCATCGAGACACAGCAGAGCTCCTCACCCCCAACAATGGAGTTTAGAGACTCATGCCATCAGAGAATACAATGTTTTTGATCTGAAATGTCATGAGGTACAAAATAAGTCTCTAAAAGTTGTTTAAATACTAAACTAGTAGCCTAGGTTTACAAAAAATGAGTAAACTATGATGGATGATGCAGAGATCCACTTCTGGGGCCCACTTGGTGTGTGCTGGGGCTGAGATTTAAGAAATTCACGTGCAGAGGCCATTTGTGGAGTTGAACGCCAGTTTTTGTGCCAGTTTGGGCGCTCAACTCCAGCTTTTGATCCTTTTCTGGCGCTGGACGCCAGAATTGGGCAGAGAACTAGCGTTGAACGCCAATTTACATCGTCTATCCTTATGCAAAGTATGGACTATTATATATTGCTGGAAAGCCCTGGATGTCTACTTTCCAAAGCAATTGGAAGCACGCCATTTCGAGTTCTGTAGCTCCAGAAAATCTACTTTGAGTGCAGGGAGGTCAGAATCCAACAGCATCAGCAGTCCTTTTTCAGCCTGAATCAGATTTTTGCTCAGCTCCCTCAATTTCAGCCAGAAAAATACCTGAAATTACAGAAAAACACACAACTCATAGTAAAGTCCAGAAATATGAATTTTTCCTAAAAACTAATGAAAATAAACTAAAAACTTACTAAAACATACTAAAAACTATATGAAATTAACCCCAAAAAGCGTATAAAATATCCGCTCATCACAACACCAAACTTAAACTGTTGCTTGTCCTCAAGTAACTAGACAAATAAAATAGAAGACTAATAGGTTGAGAAGCAATAATATCTCAGAGTTTTGAGTGAAGCTCAGATTCTAATCAGATGAGCGGGACTAGTAGCTTTTTGCTTCTGAACAGTTTTGGCATCTCACTTTATCCATTGAAGCTCAGAGTGATTGGCATCTATAGGAACTTAGAATTCAGATAGTGTTATTGATTCTCCTATTTCAGTGTGATGATTCTTGAACACAGCTATTTTATGAGTCTTGGCCGTGGCCCTAAGCACTTTGTTTTCCAGTATTACCACCGAATACATAAATGCCACAGACACATAATTGGGTGAACCTTTTTTTAGATTGTGACTCAGCTTTGCTAAAGTCCCCAATTAGAGGTGTCTAGAGTTCTTAAGCACACTCTTCTTTTTGCGTTGGACCTTGACTTTAACCGCTCAGTCTCAAGTTTTCACTTGACACCTACACGCCACAAGCACATGGTTAGGGACAGCTTGGTTTAGCCGCTTAGGCCAGGATTTTATTCCTTCTTGGCCCTCCTATCCACTGATGCTCAAAGCCTTGGGATCCTTTTTTATTACCCTTGCCTTTTAGTTTTAAGGGCTATTGGCTTTTTCTGCTTGCTTTTTCTTTTTCTTTCTAATTAATTATATATATATATATATATTTTTTTTTCTGCAAGCTTTGTTCTTTTCTGCTTTTTCTTGCTTCAAGAATCATTTTTTTTTCAGATTATCAATAACATGTCTCATGTTCATCATTCTTTCAAGAGCCAACATATTTAACATTCTTAAACAACAAATTCAAAAGACATATGCACTGTTCAAGCATTCATTCAGAAGACAGAAAGCATGGCCACCACATTTAACTACTTAGAATTTCTCTTATTAAAACTCAAAATTTTATTGCCTCTTATTCAAAAGATCTACTACTTTATTCATGTTTGCTGATGAAGAGAGAAATAAACTATAGCTTAATTAGAGATAAAATCAAAATAGATACTAATTACTACTATATGACTCCTAAGGTAAACTTCTATAAGGACACTATCACAGAGTTAAGGCAGAAATTGGAAATTAACAACCTTTATTATGGGGGAACGGGGGTTCCTCTGATCCTTGGGGTGCTTAGTCCTGCAAGAGAAGACTTCTGGCGCTTCAATTCCCTTAAGTCACGCCCTTGCTCCTCTTGTTCTTTAAACATATAGGTCAGCATTTGACTGTGTTCCTTCTGTTCTTTTATTATTTGCTCCATAGCTTCCCGTATCTTGGTAACAGACTTCTCAAGATACTCCTAGTATTCAGATTGAGGGATCTCTGGGAGGAATTCCTGTGTTTTCTTCTTGATGGGATCATCCTGTGCTTGTTGTTTTTCCATTGATGCTTTGGTGATTGGCTTCTCAACTGAGATATACTCATTTATTCCCATCCTTACTCCAGCGTCCTTGCAGAGCAGAGAAATCACGCTTGGATAAGCCAACCTGGCCTCTTTAGAATTTTTGTTAGCAATTTTGTAGAGTTCAGCTGAAATCAGCTGATGAACCTCCACTTCCTTTCCCATCATGATGCAATGGATCATCACTACTCTTTTAACTGTGACTTCAGAACGGTTGCTAGTAGGCAACAGAGAATGCCCAATGAGGTCTAGCCATCCTCTGGCGACTGGTTTGAGATCCTCTCTCTTGAGTTGATTTGGGACACCCTTTGTGTTGGTGGTCCACCTGGCTCCAGGGATACATATGTCCTCTAGAATCTTATCCAGGCCCTTGTCTACTCTCATCATCCTCCTGTTGAAAGAGTCTGGATCATCCTTCAGCTGAGGTAGCTTTAAGATCTCCCTGATCCTGTCAGGGTGGGTATGAACAATCTTTCCTCTGACCACGGTCCGATAGTCATAGAGAGCAGTCCCAGATAGTTTCTGCTTGTCAGTTTGTCACATATTAGCATAGAACTCCTGGACCATGTTCCTTCCCACTTTCGTTTCAGGATTAGCTAGGACTTCCCGGTTCCTGATTCGAATTTGCTCCTGGATCTCCGAATATTCATCTTCTTTCAGATCGAATCTAACTTCCGAGATCACTGATCTCAGACCCATTATTTTGTAATAATGGTTCGAATGTTCTTTAGATAAGAACTTCCCTTGATTCCAAAGTGGTTTTGGAACGCTCTCTTTCTTGCCTCTTGGAGTGGGTTGTTTTCCTTTAGGAGCCATGATCTTAGTGATCTCGGATAAACACACCAAACTTAGAGGTTTGCTTGTCCTCAAGCAAAAGAAAAGAAAGGAGAGGGATGGAAGGAGAGCTAGGTGCAATTGTTGATGAAGGAGGAGGGATGCCGAACCCCTATTTAAAGGGATGGGTGGGCTTTCGAAAAATTAGAAAAGATAGGATAAAAAGATTGATTTTAAAAAGATAAGATGGAGGATATAGTTAAAAATTGAAAAGATATGATAGATTTTTGAAAAAGATAACTCTAGATTTTGAAAAAGATAATATGGAGATTTGAAAAGGATATTGATTAGTTGAAAAGATTTTAGAGTGAAAAAGATCGATTTGTTTTTGGAAAAGATTTGAAAAGAGTTGGATTGAATTTGCAAAGAGGGTTTGTGCTTATGGATTAAGATATATTGGGGATTTTAGAAATCAGGGTTCTTAACATGTTTATGTAAAATCATGCATTGAAACATAAAATTTGAAATTAGAATGGAAAAACGTGTGGAAAGAAATGAATTTGGCTCCTCCTGCCTTCCTGGCGTTTGAACGCCCAAACACTGCCTGTTTTGGGCGTTCAGCGCCCAAATGCTGCTCTCCTGGGCGTTCAACGCCCAGTTGCTGCCATTACTGGCGTTCAACGCCCAGTGGGTGCCCATTTCTGGCGTTGAACGCCCAGATTGCTACCATTACTGGCGTCCAACGCCCAGTGGATGCCCATTTTGGGCGTTGAACGCCCAAAATACACTTTTACTGGCGTTTTCTTGCCAGTGAGCTCTTTTTCTCTGTTTTGTGTGCAGATTCCTTCTGTAACCCTGTGAACTTATGCAATTGATTATTTACCTTGTTATCAATGAACTCTATATAAACAAATAAAAATAAAAACAGAAATAGGGCAAAATGCTTAGAGGATTGATGCCCCATGGCTGGGTTGCCTCCCAGCAAGCGCTTCTTTAGTGTCTTTAGCTGGACCTTGCTGAGCTTTTAATCTAGCTTCAGCCTTGAGCATTCTTGCTCAATGTTGCCTTCAAGATAATGCTTGATTCTCTGTCCATTGACAATGAACTTCTTATCAGAATCAATATCTTGAAGCTCCACATAACCATATGGTGATACACTTGTAATCACGTATGGTCCCCTCCACCGAGATTTTAGTTTCACGGGGAATAGCCTGAGTCTAGAGTTAAACAACAGAACCTTCTGTCCTGGTTCAAAGATTCTAGATGACAGCTTTCTGTCATGCCACTTTTTTTATTTTTCTTTATAAAGCTTGGCATTTTCGAAAGCTGTGAATCTGAATTCCTCTAGCTCATTTAGCTGGAGCAATCGTTTTTCTCCTGCTAGTTTGGCATCAAAGTTTAGGAATCTGGTTGCCCAGTAGGCCTTATGTTCCAGTTCCACGGGCAGGTGACATGCCTTACCATACACGAGTTGGTATGGAGAGGTCCCTATAGGGTCTTGAATGCTGTCCTGTAAGCCCACAGAGCATCATCCAAGCTCCGTGCCCAATCCTTTCTACGGGTATTTACTGTCCGTTCCAGGATTCTCTTTAATTCTCTGTTAGAGACTTCAGCTTGCCCATTGGTTTGTGGATGATATGGAGTAGCCACCTTGTGGCGAATTCCATACCGAACCATGGCAGAGTAAAGCTGTTTATTGCAGAAGTGAGTGCCCCCATCACTGATTAGTACTCTAGGGACACCAAACCTGCTAAAGAAATGTTTCTGGAGGAACTTCAGCACTGTTTTAGTATCATTGATGGGTGTGGCAATAGCCTCAACCCATTTTGATACATAGTCAACTACCACCAGAATATAAGTGTTTGAGTATGATGGTGGGAAAGGTCCCATGAAGTCAATTCCCCATACGTCAAACAACTCAATTTCCAAGATTCCTTGTTGAGGTATGGCGTAACCATGAGGCAGATTACCAGCTCTTTGGCAACTGTCACAGTTACGTACAAACTCTCGGGAATCTTTATAGAATGTGGGCCAATAGAAGCCACATTGGAGGACCTTGGTGGCTGTTCGCTCACCTCCGAAATGGCCTCCATATTGAGATCCATGGCAATGCCATAGGATCCTCTGTGCCTCTTCTCTAGGCACACACCTACGGATTATTCCGTCTGCACATCTCTTAAAGAGATAGGATTCATCCCACAAGTAGTACTTTGCATCAGTAATTAATTTCTTCTTTTGTATCCTGTTGTACTCCTTGGGTATGAACCTTGCAGCTTTATAGTTTGCAATATCGGCAAACCATGGTGCTTCCTGAATGGCAAATAAGTACTCATCAGGAAACGTCTCAGAGATCTCAAGAAAGGGGAGGGACGTCCCTTCCACTGGCTCTATCCGGGACAGATGATCAGCCAATTGGTTCTCTGTCCCTTTTCTGTCTCTTATTTCTATATCAAACTCTTGCAGAACCAATACCCATCTGATGAGCCTAGGTTTTGAATCCTGCTTTGTGAGTAGATATTTAAGAGCAGCATGGTCAGTATACACAATCACTTTTGATCCTACTAAGTATGATCTGAACTTGTCAATGGCGTAAACCACTGCAAGTAATTCTTTTTCTGTGGTTGTGTAATTTTTCTGGGCATCATTTAGAACGCGACTGGCATAATAAATGACATGCAAAAGCTTGTCATGCCTCTGTCCCAATACTGCACCAATGGCATGATCACTGGCATCACACATTAGCTCAAATGGTAACGTCCAGTCTAGTGCAGAAATGACTGGTGCTGTGACCAGCTTAGCTTTCAGCGTTTCAAACGCCTGCAGGCACTCTGTGTCAAACACAAATGGCGTGTCAGCAGCTAGCAGATTGCTTAGAGGTTTTGCGATTTTTGAAAAATCCTTTATAAACCTCCTATAGAATCCTGCATGCCCCAGAAAGCTTCTGATTGCCTTAACATTGGCAGGTGGTGGTAATTTTTCAATTACCTCTATTTTTGCTTGATCCACCTCTATTCCCTTGTTTGAGATTTTATGCCCAAGAACAATTCCTTCAGTCACCATGAAGTGACACTTTTCCCAGTTTAAAACTAGGTTGGTCTCTTGGCATCTTTTCAGAACAAGTTTCAGGTGATCAAGACAGGAGCTGAATGAGTCTCCATATACTGAGAAGTCATCCATGAAGACTTCCAGAAATTTTTCCACCATATCAGAGAAAATAGAGAGCATGCATCTCTGGAAGGTTGCAGGCGCATTACATAGCCCAAATGGCATTCTTCTATAAGCAAACACTCCGGATGGACATGTGAATGCTGTTTTCTCTTGATCCTGGGGATCTACTGCAATCTGGTTATAGCCTGAGTAGCCATCCAAAAAGCAGTAATAATCATGACCTGCTAGTCTTTCTAGCATCTGGTCTATGAATGGTAAAGGAAAATGATCCTTTCTGGTGGCTGTATTGAGCCTTCTATAGTCAATACACATGCGCCACCCTGTAACTGTTCTTGTAGGAACCAGTTCATTTTTTTCATTATGAATCACTATCATGCCTCTCTTTTTTGGGACGACTTGGACAGGGCTCACCCAGGGGCTATCAGAAATAGGATAAATAATCCCAGCCTCTAGTAGTTTGGTGACCTCTTTCTGCACTACTTCTTTCATGGCTGGATTTAGCCGCCTCTGTGGTTGAACCACTGGTTTGGCATTATCCTCCAATAAGATTTTGTGCATGCATCTAGCTGGGCTTATGCCCTTAAGGTCACCTATGGACCACCCAAGAGCTGTCTTGTGTGTCCTTAGCACTTGAATAAGTGCCTCCTCTTCCTGTGAATTTAAAGCAGAGCTTATGATCACTGGAAAAGTGTCACCTTCTCCCAGAAATGCATATTTCAAGGATGGTGGTAATGGCTTGAGCTCGGGTTTAGGAGGTTTTTCCTCTTCCAGAAGAAATTTCAGAGGCTCTTTCATGTCCTCTGAATCCTCTAAATCAGGCTGAACATCTTTAAAGATGTTTTCCAACTCTGATTCAAGACTCTCAGCCATGTTGATCTCTTCTACCAAAGAGTCAATAAGATCAACTTTCATGCAGTCTTTTGATGTGTCTGGATGCTGCATGGCTTTGACAGCGTTCAGCTTGAACTCATCATCATTGACTCTTAGGGTTATTTCCCCCTGTTGGACATCAATGAGGGATCGTCCAGTTGCTAGGAAGGGTCTTCCTAGAATGAGAGTAGCACTCTTGTGCTCCTCCATTTTCAGCACAACAAAGTCAGTGGGAAAGGCGAATGGCCCAACTCTGACAATCATGTCTTCAATCACGCCTGATGGGTATTTAATAGAACCATCAGCAAGTTGGAGACATATCCGGGTTGGTTTAACTTCTTCAGTTAAGCCAAGCTTTCTGATAGTGGATGCAGGTATTAGGTTGATGCTTGCCCCAAGATCGCATAAAGCTGTCTTGGTGCAATTACCTTCTAATATGCATGGTATCAGAAAACTCCCAGGGTCTTTAAGCTTTTCAGGAAAGCTTTTCAGAATGACTGCACTGCATTCTTCAGTGAGGAGAACTCTTTCTGTTTCTCTCCAATCCTTTTTATGACTCAAGATCTCTTTCATGAACTTGGCATAAGAAGGTATTTGCTCAAGTGCTTCTGCAAATGGAATCTTTATTTCAAGAGTCCTGAGATAATCTGCAAAGCGAGCAAATTTCTTATCCTGTTCCTCTTTCCGGAGTTTTTGAGGATAAGGTATCTTGGCTTTATATTCTTCAACCTTGGTTGCTGCAGGTTTATTGCCTACAGAAGTGGTTGAAGAAGCCTTTTTAGAGGGGTTGTTATCAGCATTTGTGTGTCTGATCCCTCACGGGTGATTGAGTGCAAGAGTTAGAAGCTGGAGTGAAACTGGACGCCAGCTCCTTGTCTGCTCCTGGCGTCTGAACGCCAGAATTGAGCCCATTTTGGGCGTTCAGCGCCAGATCTTGCCCAGTTTGGGCGTTCAACGCCAGATCCTTGCCCATTTCTGGCGTTGAAAGCCAGTTTTGCCTTGTTTCTGGCGTTGAACGCCAGTTTTTGGCATGGTCTGGGCGTTCAGCGCCAGCCTTCCACCAATTTTCTGGCGTTTTAGTGCCAGAATTATTTTTCCCTGGGCTCTTACTGTCCTCAGGTGAATTTTGGGTGGTTTGCTCATTCCTTAGCTTTTTGCTGCCTTGAGGTGGGGTATTTAATGTTTTCCCACTTCTTAATTGAACTGCTTGGCATTCTTCTGTTATTTGTCTTGACAGCTGCTGCTTTGTTTGCTTAAACTGTTCTTCCATATGTATATTAGCCATCCTTGTCTCTTGTAGTCTATCTTTGAATTCGGCTAATTGCTTTGTTAGGAAGTCCAATTGCTAATTGAATTCAGCAGCTTGTTTCACAGGACTGAGTTCAGCAGTTGCTGTTTTAACCTCTTCTTTCATGGAAGGGTCACTGCTTAGGTACAGGTGCTGATTCCTGGCAACTGTATCAATGAGCTCTTGAGCCTCTTCAATTATCTTTCTCATGTGGATAGATCCACCAGCTGAGTAATCTAGAGACATCTGAGCTCCTTCTGCAAGCCCATAGTAGAAGATGTCTAACTGAACCCACTCTGAAAATATTTCAGAGGGGCATTTTCGTAGCATCTCTCTGTATCTCTCCCATGTATCATAAAGAGATTCATTATCTCCTTGTTTAAAGCCTTGGATGTCCAGCCTTAGCTGTGTCATCCTTTTTGGAGGGAAATATTGATTCAGGAATTTTTCTGTCAGCTATTTTCATGTCCTTATGCTGGCCTTAGGTTGGTTATTCAACCACCTCTTAGCTTGATCTTTTACAGCAAATGGAAACAGTAATAGTCTGTAGACATCCTGATCTATTTCTTTATCATGTACTGTGTCAGCAATTTATAGAAACTGTGCCAGAAATTATGTAGGTTCTTCCTGTGGAAGACCGGAATACTGGCAACCTTGCTGCACCATGATAATGAGCTGAGGATTCAACTCAAAGCTACTGACTCCAATGGAGGGTATGCAGATGCTACTCTCATATGAAGCAGTAGAGGGGTTAGAATATGACCCCAGAGTCCTCCTGGACTGTTCATTTCCGCTTAGATCCATGATGGAGAAAGGGAGACGATGTAAAAATTAATTTTATTTATTTATTTAATTTTTTTATTTCGAAATCAAAATAAATTAAATAAAAATAAGTGAAGATTTTCAAAAAAATGAGGGGAGAGAGAGTGGTATGAAAATTTTGAAAAAGATATGATTTGGAAAAGATTTTCAATTTTGAAAAAAATGAAATTTTTTTAAAAAAAAATTTGAAAATTTGTTTTAAAATTAGATAGAAAAGATATTTTTGAATTTAGTGAGGAAAGAGAAAAACAATAAGATAGCACAAGATTTAAAATTTTTAGATCTGATGCTCCTTGTTTTCGAAAATTTTTAAGGGAAAAACACTAAGGAACACCAAACTTAAAAATTTTAAGATCCGGACACAAGGAAAACTCAAGAACACTTTGAAGATTCACAAGAACACAAGAACACCAAACTTAAAATTTTTAGAAAACCAAACTAAAATTTTCGAAAATCAAGGGAAATCAACAGGAAAACACCAAACTTAAAGTTTGGCACAAAATTTAATAGCGAAAATATTATTTTTGAAAAAATTTTAAAAAGAGTGTACCAAACTGCCACGGACTTAGACCAACGCTCTAGCCAATTGGGCAGTAAATGTAACACTTGTTTTGAAGAAGGATATTTTTAACCAAGAACAATAATAAGAGACTCTAAACCAAAAAGAAAAATTTTCCTAATCTAAGCAACAAAATAAACCGTCAGTTGTTCAAACACGAACAATCCCCGGCAACGGCGCCAAAAACTTGGTGAACGAATTGTGAATCACACTTTTCACAACGCGTACCACTAACCAGCAAGTGCACTGGGTCGTCCAAGTAATACCTTACGTGAGTAAGGGTCGAATCCCACGGAGATTGTTGGGTTGAAGCAATCTATGGTTATCTTGTAATTCTTAGTCAGGAAGTCAATTATGTTTATCAGTTGAATTGCGAATAAACAAGAGAGCATGGGTTAAAGGTTACTTGTTATGCAGTAAAGGAGAATATGTTGGAGTTTTGGAGATGCTTTGTCTTCTGAATCTCTGCTTTCCTCTGTCTTCTGATTCACGCACGCACGTCCTCCTATGGCAAGCTGTGTATTGGTGGATCCCCGTTGTCAATGGCTACCATCCATCCTTCCAGTGAAAACTACGCTCACGCACTCTGTCACAGCACGGCTAATCACCGGTTGGTTCTCGATCATGCTGGAATAGGATTCACCCTCCTTTTGCGTCTGTCACTAACGCCCAGCACTCGCGAGTTTGAAGCTCGTCACAGTCATTCAATCACTGAATCCTACTCGGAATACCACAGACAAGGTTTAGACCTTCCAGATTCTCTTGAATGCCGCCATCAACCTAGCTTATACCACGGAGATTCCAATTTAGAAATCTAAGAGATATTCATTCATTCTATAGTGGAACATAAGTGGTTGTCAGGCACGCGTTCGTGGTGGAATGATGATGATTGTCACGTTCATCACATTCAGGTTAAAGTGCAAATGAATATCTTAGATAGGAACACGCATGTTTGAATGGAAAACAGAAATACTTGCATTAATTCATCGAGACACAGCAGAGCTCCTCACCCCCAACAATGGAGTTTAGAGACTCATGCCGTCAGAGAATACAATGTTTTTGATCTGAAATGTCATGAGGTACAAAATAAGTCTCTAAAAGTTGTTTAAATACTAAACTAGTAGCCTAGGTTTACAAAAAATGAGTAAACTATGATGGATGATGCAGAGATCCACTTCTGGGGCCCACTTGGTGTGTGCTGGGGCTGAGATTTAAGCAATTCAAGTGCAGAGGCCATTTGTGGAGTTGAACGCCAGTTTTTGTGCCAGTTTGGGCGTTCAACTCCAGCTTTTGATCCTTTTCTGGCGCTGGACGCCAGAATTGGGCAGAGAACTGGCGTTGAACGCCAGTTTACGTCGTCTATCCTTGTACAAAGTATAAACTATTATATATTGCTGGAAATCCCTGGATGTCTACTTTCCAACGCAATTAGAAGCACGCCATTTCGAGTTCTGTAGCTCCAGAAAATCCACTTTGAGTGCAGGGAGGTCAGAATCCAACAGCATCAGCAGTCCTTTTTCAGCCTGAATCAGATTTTTGCTCAGCTCCCTCAATTTCAGCCAGAAAAATACCTGAAATTTCAGAAAAACACACAACTCATAGTAAAGTCCAGAAATATGAATTTTTCCTAAAAACTAATGAAAATAAACTAAAAACTTACTAAAACATACTAAAAACTATATGAAATTAACCCCAAAAAGCGTATAAAATATCCGCTCATCAATACATAAGGACGAAATTCAAGAATTAGAAACTATTCCTTTAGGTAGTTCCATATCTGCTTTAATGGGAGGATTACCTGAAAAATGTAGTGACCCAGGTCCTTGTATAGTTAGTTGTACTATTGGTGGTGTAGTAATTTATGATTGCATGTGTGATTTAGGAGCATGTGTTAGTATAATGCCTTTGTCTATATATTATATTTTGAGGCTCCCTCCCTTAAAAAGGTCGGCAGCTCATTTTGTGTTAGCAGATAAAAGCATTATTACAATGGCTGGAGTTGCTGAAGATGTTTTAGTGAACATTAAAGGGCTTATATTTCCCACTGATTTTATATCTTGGAGATGCCCCATAATGACTCAGATAAGCCATCATCAATCCTACTTGGAAGACCATTCCTGAAGACATCAAAATTCAAATTGGATGCTTTTTCAGGAACATACTCTTTTGAAATAGATGGCCGAATAGTAATCTTCAATCTGAATGGAGTCATAAACAACCCTCCAGAAGATCATTCTATCTTCCAGTGTGATGTCATAGATAAAACTGTAGCTGCAGTTCACAAGGAAGAATTAGAAGAGAGACACACTGGACAAGGTCCAAGTGTGGGGACCCTCTTAACTGACAATAAGGGCATTTCGCCATTTTCACAAGCTCCAGATAATCCAGAGCCTACCCATGATCAGAAGTTAGAATTGAAACCCCTTCCTCCACATCTCAAATATGCTTATCTTGAAGATGAGCAGAAGTTTCCGGTTATCATTGCAAGGGAACTTACTTCTCAACAAGAAGAGCAGTTACTTGATGTACTGAGGAGGCACAAGAAAGCAATTGGGTGGAGTTTGGCAGACATAGTAGGCATCAACCCTCAAGTATGTGAGCACAAAATATTTTTAGAAGAGGGAGCAAGACCTGTCCGTCAACCCCAAAGAAGATTAAATCCCACTATCTTGGAAGTTGTCAAAAAGGAAGTGACCAGACTATTGGAAGCAGGTATCATCTATCCCATTTCAGACAGCGAATGGGTTAGCCTAGTACAAGTAGTGCCCAAGAAGTCTGAAGTCACTACAGTGAAGAATGAGCATGGAAAGCTCATAGCAACTAGAGTTCAGAACACTTGGAGAGTCTGCATTGATTACAGGCGTCTCAACCAAGCTACCCGTAAGGATCACTACCCACTTCCATTCATTGATCAAATGCTGGATCGCCTGTCAGGTAAATCCCATTATTGCTTTTTAGATGGTTACACAGGTTATTTCCAGATTCATATAGCTCCTGAGGATCAGGAAAAGACCACTTTTACATGTCCTTTTGGGACTTATGCTTACAAGAAAATGCCCTTTGGCTTGTGCAATGCACCAGCTACTTTCCAAAGGTGTATGATGAGTCTTTTCTCTGATCTTATTAGGACTGTATGGAGGTTTTTATGGATGATTTTAGCGTTTATGGTGATTCTTTTAGCCTTTTCTTGGATGGATTATCTAGAGTATTAGATAGATGTGTTAATACAAACCTTGTATTGAATTTTGAAAAATGTCATTTTATGGTGAAACAAGGGATTGTATTAGGACATGTGGTATCTAATACTGGCATTCCTGTAGACCCAGCAAAGGTGAATGTTATTTCTAGTTTACCTTACCCCTCTTTGGTGAGGGAAGTCCGTTCGTTCCTTGGCCATGCAGGTTTTTACAGGAGATTTATTAAGGACTTCAGTAAGGTAACACTTCCCTTATCCAGATTACTACAGAAGGATATTGAGTTCGAGTTTAGTGATGATTGCAAACAAGCGTTTGATAAGCTGAAGACCGCCCTGACTCAAGCTCCAATTGTGAGAGGACCAGACTGGAGCCAGCCATTTGAAATCATGTGCGATGCTTCCAACCATGCAGTAGGAGCAGCACTGGCTCAGCGCGAAGGTAAGGATCCTTTTGTTATTGCTTATGCGTCTAAGACTTTAGACACTGCCCAGTCCAATTATACTACTACTGAGAAAGAGCTTCTCGCTATTGTTTTTGCTTTGGATAAATTCTGAGCTTATTTACTTGGTACTAGAGTAGTAGTGTATTCAGACCATGCAGCTTTAAAGTATCTATTAGCTAAAAAGGAGTCCAAACCAAGACTTATACGTTGGATACTACTATTACAAGAATTTGATTTAGAAATAAAGGATAGGAGTGGTAACCAGAATTTAGTGGCAGACCATTTGAGTCGCCTTGAGCATATTAAGGATGATTCTACTCCTATAGATGATAATTTTCCTTTTGATAACCGGCAAGCAGTATCTGAAGTATCTCCTTGGTATGCACCTGTAGCTAATTATATAGTTAGCCGCACATTTCCTCCAAACTTTTCTAAGCATCAAAGAGACAAGCTGAAAAGCGAGCCTAAATATTATATATGGGATGACCCATATTTATGGAGATGTGGTGCTGATCAGGTAATTAGATGGTGTGTGCCTCAATTAGAATTCCAGTCCATCTTAGAGGCCTGTCACTCATCTGAGAGTGGAGGACATTTTGGCCCCCAAAGAACTGCTAGAAAGATCTTAGACTGTGGATTCTGGTGGCCTACTCTTTTTAGAGATGCTGCTGAATTTTGTAAATCTTTCCTCCCATGCCAAAAATTTGGTAATATATCCAAGAGGGATGAGATGCCTCAACAATATATGCTTTTTTGTGAAATCTTTGATGTTTGGGGCATTGACTTCATGGGTCCATTTCCAAATTCTAATGGTTATTTTTATATATTGTTAGCCGTGGATTACGTTTCCAAATGGGTGGAAGCAATTCCTACCCGCACTGATGATGCTAACACTGTTGTTTTCTTTGTGAGAAACCATATTATCTATCGCTTTGGATCCCCACGAGCAATCGTGAGCGATCAAGGCACCCATTTTTGTAACAGGAGACTAACAGGACTAATGAAGAAGCATGGGATAATTCATAAGGTTGCAACAGCATACTATTCTCAGACCAATGGGCAAGCTGAGGTATCAAATAGAGAGATAAAGCGTATCTTGTAGAAGATAGTAAAGCCTCATCGAAGAGACTGGAGCACCAGGCTACAAGATGCACTCTGGGCATACAGAACAGCATACAAAACACCCATTGGGATGAGTCCTTTTCGCTTAGTTTATGGAAAAGCTTGTCATCTCCCGGTAGAAATAGAGCACAAAGCCTTTTGGGCAGTCAAAGAGTGCAATATGGGAATTGAGAAAGCCAGAGCTGAAAGGAAGTTGTAACTGCAAGAACTGGAGAGCCTTCGCCTAGAAGCTTATGAGAACTCAAGGCTACACAAGGAGAAGATGAAGGCTGTACATGACCAAAACATTAAGAGGAAAGAGTTCCAACCTGGGGACTCAGTCCTCCTTTACAAATCTCGACTGAGGCTCATGCCAGGCAAGTTGAGATCAAGATGGGAAGGTCCGTACAGAGTAGAGAAGGCCGAACCATACGGAGTTTATCACCTTATCCATCCTTCGAGCTCAGAGCTTATCAAGGTTAATGGACATCGTTTAAAGCTGTACCATGGTGAAAAGCGGAAGAAAGACAAGGAACTCGAGATCTTCCTCTTGGAAGATCCCCATATAACCATAGACTGAGCTAGTGGAGCGTCCAACTTACGGACGTTAAAGCAAAGTGCTAGGTGGGAGACAACCCACCATGGTATGATCATTCTTTTCTTTATTTTTAATTTTTCTTATTCAATAACTCTTCTCTTTATTAGTATTTTCGTGCATCTACATTTACATATAAAAAAAAAAGAGAGGTACGCGATGCAACCGCATCAGCGACGCGTCCGCGTGGCAAGGAGAGGAGAGAAAATTAAAAATGAATAGAGAGTCATGCTGGAGCATGGCTGGAGGCGTGCCAGTGGCACAAATCAACCCACGCGACCGCGTGCCCCGATTTTCGACGTAGCAAGGGTGCACAGCTGAAAGTTGTGCTAGAGTGGTGCTGGACTGGCGCTGGATGCGCAGTCCCCCTCACGCGACCGCGTCGTACCCCATAAATTGCCCACTCACGCGATCACATGCCCCATGCAATCGCGTCACCTCAAATATGGCACATATATCACTTCGAACAGAGAGTTGTGCTGGCGTGAAGCTGCACTCGCGCCAGAAGCACAAATTGAGTCACGCGACCGCGTGACCGACGCGACCGCGTCCCTCACTTTAAGTGCAAGTCTTGCGAACGCGTGCCCCACGCGGCCGCGTTGCTTGCACTGCATAGCTCAACCTGAATTGCCAAAATATCTTATCTTTTTCCTCTCTAATCCTAATTTTTCTTTTCCCTCCTTATTTCTTCCTCCTCCCTTCTTCCTTCTATCTCACCTTTCAATCTTTCTCTCACCTCCTTTAACAAGGTTTTATTTTCTTCTTCACCTTTTTCTTTTCTATCATTCTTCTTATTTTATATGTTATTTTCTTTTCTTTTCTTTTCTTCTCATTATTCATATTTTCTTTCTTCTTCTTTCCTTTTTACATGGTGTTAGAATTTTATTTGAGTCATTATTTTTCATTATATGCTTGTAGATTGTTGCAAATTGTTTGATAATTATATATTATTTTCTTTAAAGGGTTGCTTGCATGTTCACTTTAATACTTTCTATACCTTCTTTACCTTGCATGCTATGTGTTTGTGAAAAAGCCCATATAGCATTATGCCCTTCTCTATGTTATTCTAATATTCAATGCTTGCTTTTCACAAATTCCTCTTACTATTATATTAATTGAATTTAATTGTCAATACAAATGTGATGGTTTCTTACAAAGTAATGCTTGGTCTATGCTACTCATGCCCTTTTCCGGCATGCCAATAAACACCTTGCATTCACTTGTCTTCATATGCACTAACTATTTTTCATTAATGATCTTTCAAATGTACTCATGAGCGTGTGTTAACATCATTTACCTTTTAATGTGCATTTATAACCATCCTTTTCAGTTTTCTTCATTGCTACATATCTCTTTAAATTTAATTTACTTTCTCTTCCCTTTTTTAGGATGGCCACCAAGAAAGGAAAAGAGAAAGCCTCTCCCAAACCACCAGCAAGAAGAGGAACTAAAAGAGTGGCAGAACCTTCTTCAACAGCAGTCAAGCCCTCAACAAAAAGGGTTAAGAGGATTATCAAGATTGATGAAAAGGAGAAAGCCTTTCCAGCAAAGGACACTGCACGATTTCCAAATCGCTACTGTGAGCAGATGTTCCCTATTCTAACTGAGAGGAGTTACAACAACGAACACCTTCTTATCCTCCCGCCCAACATTGCTACTTTTGTTGAGCCGCAAATTGAACGAAGACAATGGGGTTTCCTACGGAGACAACCAAGGCAGGTCAATCTCTCTTGGGTAGTCGAATTCTACTCTAACTTCTATTTGCCCACTCTGCAGTCTATCTATGTACGTCGGAAGCAAGTCTCCATTACAGAAGAGGCCATTCGACAAGCTCTAAGTATTCCCCTTATTCCAGAAGGACTGGACGCCTTTCAAGAAGCCGCACTCAAGCGCCAGCAGTACCAATTTGACTGGGAAGATGTTCTCAGAGTTATCGCATTACCTGGCAGCCATTGGATCTACGGATACCATCGTACCCGCCCTAAGGGAATATTGGCTTCATCACTTACCTTGGAGGCTCGCGTATGGGCATAGATCATGTCCCATTACGTCTTTCCGAGTACTCACGAGTCCTCCTTCACTGCGGACATGGCCGTTCTACTATGTTGTATCCTTACAGACCAGCCTCTGAATCTACCAAGACATATCCAGAATGCCATGGGACACTGGTACACGGAATCGTGATTACACTTTAATTATGTAAAGTTCATTGCTCTTTCTTTCCCTGGAAATGGCACCAAAAAAACATGATGCCAAAACCACGGTTCACAACTCCGTGTAACTGACCAGCAAGTGCACTGGGTTGTCCAAGTAATACCTTACGTGAGTAAGGGTCGAATCCCATGGAGATTGTCGGTATGAAGCAAGCTATGGTCACCTTGTAAATCTCAGTTAAGTTGACTCATATGGGCTACAATATATTATGTAAATAAAACAGAAAGTAAGGATAGAAATACTTATGTAATTCATTAGTGAAAATTTTAGATAAGCGAATGGAGATGCTTTCGTTCCTCTGAACCTCTGCTTTCCTGCTATCTTCATCCAATCAGTCTTACTCCTTTCCATGGCTGGCTTTATGTGATACATCACCATTGTCAACGGCTACTTTCGGTCATCTCTCGGGAAAATGATCCAATGCCCTGTCACGGCACGGCTAATCGCCTGGAGGCATCACCTTTGTCAATGGCTTCATCTTATCCTCTCAGTGAAAATGATCAACGCACCCTGTCACGGCACGGTTATTCATCTGTCGGTTCTCGATCATGCTGGAATAGGATTTACTATCCTTTTGCGTCTGTCACTAAAGCCCTGCAATCGCGAGTTTGGAGCTCGTCACAGTCATTCATTCATTGAATCCTACTCGGAATACCACAGACAAGGTTTAGACTTTCCGGATTCTCTTGAATACCGCCATCATTCTAGCTTAAGCCACGAAGATTCTGATTAAGAGATCTAAGAGATATTCATTCTAGCTTGTTGCATGTAGAACGGAAGTGTTTGTCAGACACGCGTTCATAAGGGATAATGATGATGAGCGTCACATAATCATCACCTTCATCATGTTCTTGGGTACGAATGGATATCTTAGAAGCGAAACAAGATGAATTGAATAGAAAACAGTAGTACTTTGCATTAATCTTTGAGGAATAGCAGAGCTCCACTCCTTAATCTATGGAGTGTAGAAACTCTACCGTGAAAATACATAAGTGAAAGGTTCAGGCATGGCCGAGATGGCCAGCCCCTCTGATCTAAGAACCAGGCGTCCAAAGATATCTAATATAATAGTAAAAGGTCCTATTTATAATAAACTAGTCACTAGGGTTTACATGAGTAAGTAATTGATGCATAAATTCACTTCCGGGGCCCACTTGGTGTGTGCTTGGGCTGAGCTTGAGTGTTGCACGTGTAGAGATCCTTCTTGGAGTTGAACGCCAGCTTTTGTGCCAGTTTGGGCGTTCAACTCTGGTTTTGGCTCCTTTTCTGGCGCTGGACGCCAGATTTGGGCAGAAAGCTGGCGTTGAACGCCTGTTTACGTCGTCTATTCTTGGCCAAAGTATGGACTATTATATATTTCTGGAAATCCCTGGATGTCTACTTTCCAACGCAATTGGAAGCGCGCCATTTCGAGTTCTGTAGCTCTAGAAAATCTACTTTGAGTGTAGGGAGGTCAGAATCCAACAGCATCAGCAGTCCTTCTTCAACCTCTGAATCTGATTTCTGCTCAAGTCCCTCAATTTCAGCCAGAAAATACCTAAAATCACAGAAAAACACACAAACTCATAGTAAAGTCCAGAAATGTGAATTTAACATAAAAACTAATGAAAACATCCCTAAAAGTAACTAGATCCTACTAAAAACATACTAAAAACAATGCCAAAAAGCGTATAAATTATCCGCTCATCACAACACCAAACTTAAATTGTTGCTTGTCCCCAAGCAACTGAAAATCAAATAGGATAAAAAGAAGAGAATATACTATAAATTCCAAACTATCAATGAAACATAGCTCCAATCAGATGAGCGGGACTTATAGCTTTTTGCCTCTTGAATAGTTTTGGCATCTCACTTTATCCATTGAGGTTCAGAATGATTGGCATCTATAGGAACTCAGAGTTCAGATAGTGTTATTGATTCTCCTAGTTCAGTTTGATGATTTTTGAACACAGCTATTTTATGAGTCTTGTCCGTGGCCCTAAGCACTTTGTTTTCCAGTATTACCACCGGATACATAAATGCCACAGACACATAATTGGGTGAACCTTTTCAGATTGTGACTCAGCTTTGCTAAAGTCCCTAATTAGAGGTGTCCAGGGTTCTTAAGCACACTCTTTTTTTTTCTTTGGACCTTGACTTTAACCGCTCAGTCTCAAGTTTTCACTTGACACCTACACGCCACAAGCACATGGTTAGGGATAGCTTGGTTTAGCCGCTTAGACCAGGATTTTATTCCTTTAGGCCCTCCTATCCACTGATGCTCAAAGCCTTGGGATCCTTTTTATTTCCCTTGCCTTTTGGTTTTAAGGGTTATTGGCTTTTTGCTCTTGCCTCTTCGTTTTAAGAGCTTTGGCTTTTTCTGCTTGCTTTTTCTTTTTCTTATTATTTTTTTCGCCTATTTTTTTTTTCCTGCAAGCTTTGTTCTTTGCTGCTTTTTCTTGCTTCAAGAATCATTTTTATGATTTTTCAGATTATCAAATAACATGTCTCCTAGTCATCATTCTTTCAAGAGCCAACATATTTAACATTCTTAAACAACAACTTCAAAAGACATATTCACTGTTCAAGCATTCATTCAGAAAACAAGAAGCATTGTCACCACATCAATATAATTAAGCTAAGTTCAAGGATAAATTCGAAACTCATGTACTTCTTGTTCTTTTGAATTAAAACATTTTTCATTTTAAGAGAGGTGATGGATTCATAGGACATTTATAACTTTAAGACAAAGTTACTAACTACTAATGATCATGTAATGAAGACACAAACATAGATAAACACATAACATAGAGAACGAAAAACAGAAGAAATAAGAACAAGGAATGAATCCACCTTAGTGATGGTGGCGTTTCCTTCTTGAGGAACCAATGATGTCCTTGAGCTCTTCTATGTCTCTTCCTTGTCTTTGTTGCTCCTCCCTCATTGCTTTTTGATCTTCTCTGATTTCATGAAGGATGATGGAGTGCTCTTGATGTTCCACCCTTAGTTGCTTCCAATAATTGTGTGGAAGAAAATGTATCCCCTGAGGTATCTCAGGGATCTCTTGATTTGCAGTCAAATGTTCTACCACTGAGCTATAGACCCTTGATGGAAGCTTTTATCTTCCCTTTCCTCTTTCTAGAGGTTTCTCTGGCCTTAGGTGCCATCAATGGTTATGGAAAAAACAAAAAAAGCTATGCTTTTACCACACCAAACTTAGAATGTTGCTCGTCCTCGAGCAAAAGAAGAAAGAATAGAAGAAGAAGAAGAAGATATAGAGGAGATGGATGGATGTGTGTATTCGGCCATATGGGTGGGATTGGGTGGGAGAGAGATGTTGAATTTTGAAGGTAGTGGGTGTATGGATGTGAGTGGTAAATGGAAAACAGAAGGGATGATCATGAATGGAAAGAGAGATGATGAGGTAGGTGGGGATCCTGTGGGGTCCACAGATCCTGAGATGATCCTGTGGGGTCTACAGATCCTGAGGTGTCAAGGCATTTACATCCCTGCACCAATTTAGGCATGTAAAATGCCCTTGCACACAACTCTGGGCGTTCAGCGCCAGGTTGGTGCCCATTTTGGGCGTTCAACGCCCATTTGCTGCCATTTCTGGCGTTGAACGCCAGAACCATGCTTGTTCTGGGCGTTCAGCGCCAGGATGCTGCCCATTCTGGGCGTTCAGCGCCAGAACCATGCTCTGTTCTGGCGTTTGAACGCCAGACAGATGCTCCTCCAGGGTGTGATTTTTCTTCTGCTGTTTTTGATTCCGTTTTTGATTTTTTTGTTTATTTTGTGACTCCACATGATCATGAACCTATAAAGACATATAACTAAGAAAAATATAGTTAGATAAATAAACATTGGGTTGCCTCCCAACAAGCGCTTCTTTAATGTCAATAGCTTGACAGTGGGCTCTCATGGAGCCTCACAGATGTTCAGAGCATTGTTGAGACTCTCCAACACCAAACTTAGAGTTTGGATATGGGAGTTCAACACCAAACTTAGAGTTTGGTTGTGGCCTCCCAACACCAAACTTAGAGTTTGACTGTGGGGGCTTGGGTTGACTCTGCTTTGAGAGAAGCTTTTCATACTTCCTCTCCATGGTTGCAGAGGGAGATCCTTGAGTTTTAAATACAAGGGAGTCCTCATTCCATTGAAGGACTAGTTCACCTCTGTCAACATCAATCACAGCTCTTGCTGTGGCCAGGAAAGGTCTTCCTAAGATGATGGATTCATCATCTTCCTTTCCAGTATCCAAGACTATGAAATCAGCAGGAACGTAAAGGCCTTCAACCTTTACTAACACGTCCTCTACTTGTCCATATGCTTGTTTTCTTGAATTATCTGCCATCTCTAATGAGATTCTAGCAGCTTGCACCCCATAGATTCCCAGTTTCTCTATTACAGAGAGGGGCATGAGGTTTATTCCTGAACCAAGGACACATAGAGCCTTAAAGATCATGGTGCCTATGGTACAGGGTATTAGGAACTTTCCAGGATCCTGTCTCTTCTGAGGCAATGTCAGTTGATCCAGATCACTTAGTTCATTGATGAACAAGGGAGGTTCAACTTCCCAAGTATCAATGCCAAATAATTTGGCATTCAGCTTCATGATTGCACCAAGAAACTTGGCAGTTTGCTCTTCAGTAACATCCTCATTCTCTTCAGAAGAGGAATACTCATCAGAGCTCATGAAGGGTGATGAGCGGATATTTTATACGCTTTTTGGGGATAATTTCATATAGTTTAGAGTATGTTTTAGTTAGTTTTTAGTCTATTTCTAGTAGTTCTTAGGAAAAATTCATATTTCTGGACTTTACTATGAGTTGTGTGTTTTTCTGTAATTTCAGGTATTTTTCTGGCTGAAATTGAAGGAGCTGAGCAAAAATCTGATTCAGGCTGAAAAAGGACTGCTAATGCTGTTGGATTCTGACCTCCCTGCACTCAAATTGGATTTTCTGGAGCTACAGAACTCGAACCGGCATGCTTCCAATTGCATTGGAAAGTAGACATCCAGGGCTTTCCAGAAATATATAATAGTCCATACTTTGCACAAGGATAGACGACGTAAACTGGCGTTCAACGCCAGTTCTCTGCCCAATTCTGGCGTCCAGCGCCAGAAAAGGATCAAAAACTGGAGTTGATCGCCCAAACTGGCATAAAAACTGGCGTTCAACTCCACAAATGGCCTCTGAACGTGACTCACTCAAATCTCAGCCCCAGCACACACCAAGTGGGCCCCATAAGTGGACCTCTGCATCATCCATCATAGTCCACTCATATTTTGTAACCCTAGGCTACTAGTTTAGTATTTAAACAACTTTTAGAGACTTATTTTGTATCTCATGACATTTCAGATCTAAACTTTGTATTCTCTGACGGCATGAGTCTCTAAACCCCATTGTTGGGGGTGAGGAGCTTTGCTGTGTCTCGATGAATTAATGCAAGTATTTTTGTTTTCCATTCAAACACGCTTGTTCCTATCTAAGATGTTCATTCGCGCTTAACTGCGATGAAGGTGATGATCTGTGACATTCATCACCTTCCTCAACCCACGAACGTGTGCCTGACAACCACCTCTGTTCTATATCCGATTGAATGAGTGTCTCTTAGATTCCTTAATCAGAATCTCCGTGGTATAAGCTAGAACTGATGGCGGCATTCATGAGAATCCGGAAAGTCTAAACCTTGTCTGTGGTATTCCGAGTAGGATTCAAGGATTGAATGACTGTGACGAGCTTCAAACTCCAGAAGGCTGGGCGTTAGTGACAGACGCAAAAGGATAGTAAATCCTATTCCAACCGGATCGAGAACCAACCGGTGATTAGCCGTGCTGTGACAGAGCGCGTGAGCGTAGTTTTCACTGGAAGGATGGAAGGTAGCCATTGACAACGGTGATCCACCAACACACAGCTTGCCATAGGAGGACGTGCGTGCGTGAATCAGAAGACAGAGGAAAGCAGAGATTCAGAAGACAAAGCATCTCCAAAACTCCAACATATTCCCCATCACTGCACAACAAGTAACCTTTAATTTATGCTCTCTTGGTTATTCACAATTCAACTGATAACCATAATTGACTTCCTGACTAAGATTTACAAGATAACCATAGATTGCTTCAAACCAACAATCTCTGTGGGATTCGACCCTTACTCACGTAAGGTATTACTTGGACGACCCAGTGCACTTGCTGGTTAGTGGTACGCGTTGTGAAAAGTGTGATTCACAATTCGTGCACCAAGTTTTTGGCGCCGTTGCCGGGGATTGTTCGTGTTTGAACAACTGACGGATTATTTTGTTGCTTAGATTAGGAAAAATCTTTCTTTTTTGGTTTAGAGTCTTTTATTATTTATCCCTTGCTAAAATACTTTAAACTTATAGCTCAGTTATTTAGAACGTAGTATTTATGTTCATGATAATTGGCTATCATATTTTTTAAAAAAACCTTTTTCAAAAATAATTTTTCTATTAAATCCTGTGCCAAACTTTAAGTTTGGTGTTTTCAAAAATAATCTTTCTTAAAATTTCTTTTTAAGGTCCCAAAACTCATTTGGCTAGAGCGTTAATCTGTGTTCTTGGTAATTGGGTTAGAATCTTTTATACTCTTTTCAAAACCTTCTTTTTCAAAAATATATTTTTTTATTAAATCTTGTGCCAAACTTTAAGTTTGGTGTTTTCTTGTTGATTTCCCTTTGATTTTCGAAAATTTTGGTTTGGTTTTCTAAAAATTTTAAGTTTGGTGTTCTTCCTTCATGTTCTTGTGTTCTTGTGAGTCTTCAAAGTATTCTTGAGTTTTCCTTGTGTCTTGATCTTAAAATTTTTAAGTTTGGTGTTCCTTGGTGTTTTCTCTCCAAATTTTTCGAAAAACAAGGAGCATTAGATCTAAAAATTTTAAATCTTGTACTATCTTATTGTTTTTCTCTCTCCTCACTAAATTCAAAAAAAAAATATGTTTTCAAAATATCTCTTCTAACTTCCTAACTTCTTATCTTTTCAAAATTTGTTTCAACTAACTAACTAACTTTTTGTTTGTTTCTTAACTTTTTCAAAACTACCTAACTAACTCTCTCTCTCTAATTTTCGAAAATATCTTCCATCTTTTTCAAAAAATTTCCTTCTTTTAACTAATTATTTTTAATTTTTTTTACGAAAAAAAAAATTTTTTTTACTTCAAAATTCAAATTCTTTTTAGTTATTTTATTTTATTTAAGTATTTACTTCTTATAAAATAAAATAAATAAAAAGGTAAATCAGTCCAAGTTATATCCATAGATCCATCATGGACATAAGTGGAATTGAACAGTCCAGGAGGACTCTGGGGTCATATTCTAACCCCTCTACTGCTTCATATGGAAGTAGCATCTGCATACCCTCCATTGGAGTCAGTAGCTTTGAGTTGAATCCTCAGCTCATTATCATGGTGCAGCAAAGTTGCCAGTATTCCGGTCTTCCACAGGAAGAACCTACAGAGTTTCTGGCACAATTTTTACAAATTGCTAACACAGTACATGATAAGGAAATAGATCAGGATGTCTACAGACTATTATTGTTTCCATTTGCTGTAAAAGATCAAGCCAAGAGGTGGTTAAATAACCAACCTAAGGCCAGCATAAGAACATGGAAACAGCTGACAGAAAAATTCCTGAATCAATATTTCCCTCCAAAAAGGATGACACAGCTAAGGCTGGACATCCAAGGCTTTAAACAAGGAGATAATGAATCTCTTTATGATGCCTGGGAGAGATACAGAGAGATGCTACGAAAATGCCCCTCTGAAATGTTTTCAGAGTGGGTTCAGTTAGACATCTTCTACTATGGGCTTGCAGAAGGAGCTCAGATGTCTTTAGATTACTCAGCTGGTGGATCTATCCATATGAGAAAGACAATTGAAGAAGCTCAAGAGCTCATTGATACAGTTGCCAGGAATCAGCATCTGTATCTAAGCAGCAACCCTTCCATGAATGAAGAGGTTAAAACAGTAACTGCTGAATTCAGTACTGTAAAACAAGCTGCTGAATTCAATCAGCAATTAGATTTTCTAACAAAACAGCTAGCTGAATTCAAAGACAGGTTACAGGAGACAAGGATAGCTAATATACATATGGACGAACAGTTTAAGCAAACAAAGCAGCAGCTATCAAAGCAAATAGCAGAAGAATGCCAAGCAGTTCAATTAAGAAGTGGGAAAACATTAAATACCCCACCTCAAGGCATCAAAAATTCAAGAAATGAGCGACCCACCAAAGATCCCCCTGAGGACAGTAAGAGCCCAGGGAAAAATAATTCTGGCACTAAAACGCCAGAAAATGGGTGGAAGGCTGGCGCTGAACGCCCAGACCATGCCCAAAACTGGCGTTCAACGCCAGAAACAAGGCAGGATTGGCGTTCAACGCCAGAAATGGGCAAGAATCTGGCGTTGAACGCCCAAAGGGGGCATAATCCAGTGTTGAACGCCCAAAATGGGCACATTTCTGGCGTTCAGGCGCCAGGAACAGACAGTGAGTTGGCGTCTAACGTCACTCCAGCTTCTGACTCTGGTATTCAATTGCCAGTGAGGGATCAGACACACACAAGTGCTGATAACAACCCCTCTAAAAAGGCTTCTTCAACCACTAAGGTTGAGGAATATAAAGCCAAGATACCTTATCCTCAAAAACTCCGGAAAGAGGAGCAGGATAAGCAATTTGCTCGCTTTGCAGATTATCTAAGGACTCTTGAAATAAAGATTCCATTTGCAGAGGCACTTGAGCAAATACCTTCTTATGCCAAGTTCATGAAAGAGATCTTGAGTCATAAAAAGGAGTGGAGAGAAACAGAAAGAGTTCTCCTCACTGAAGAATGCAGTGCAGTCATTCTGAAAAGCTTTCCTGAAAAGCTTAAAGACCCTGGGAGTTTTCTGATACCATGCATATTAGAAGATGATTGCACCAAGACAGCTTTATGCGATCTTGGGGCAAGCATCAACCTAATACCTGCATCCACTATCAGGAAGCTTGGCTTAACTGAAGAAGTTAAACCAACCCGGATATGTCTCCAACTTGCTGATGGTTCCACTAAATACCCATCAGGCGTGATTGAGGACATGATTGTCAGAGTTGGGCCATTCGCCTTTCCCACTGACTTTGTTGTGCTGGAAATGGAGGAGCACAAGAGTGCCACTCTCATTCTAGGAAGACCCTTCCTAGCAACTGGACGATCCCTCATTGACGTCCAACAGGGAGAAATAACCCTGAGAGTCAACAATGACGAGTTCAAGTTGAACGCTGTCAAAGCCATGCAGCATCCAGACACATCAACAGACTGCATGAAAGTTGACCTTATTGACTCTTTGGTAGAAGAGATCAACATGGCTGAGAGTCTCGAATCAGAGTTGGAAGACATCTTTAAAGATGTTCAGCCTGATTTGGAGGATTCAGGGGACATGAAAGAGCCTCTGAACTTTCTTCTGAAAGAGGAAAAACCTCCTAAACCAGAGCTCAAGCCACTGCCACCATCCTTGAAATATGCATTTCTAGGAGAAGGTGACACCTTTCCAGTGATCATAAGCTCTGCTTTAAATTCACAGGAAGAGGAAGCACTTATTCAAGTGCTAAGGACACACAAGACAGCTCTTGGGTGGTCCATAGGTGACCTTAAGGGCATAAGCCCAGCTAGATGCATGCACAAAATCCTACTGGAGGATAATGCCAAACCAGCGGTTCAACCACAGAGGCGGCTAAATCCATCCATGAAGGAAGTGGTGCAGAAAGAGGTCACCAAATTACTAGAGGCTGGGATTATTTACCCCATTTCTGATAGCCCCTGGGTGAGCCCTGTTCAAGTCGTCCCAAAAAAGGGAGGCATGACAGTGATTCATAATGAAAAAAATGAACTGGTTCCTACAAGAACAGTTACAGGGTGGCGCATGTGTATTGACTACAGAAGGCTCAATACAGCCACCAGAAAGGATCATTTTCCTTTACCATTCATAGACCAGATGCTAGAGAGACTAGCAGGTCATGATTATTACTGCTTTTTGGATGGCTACTCAGGCTATAACCAGATTGCAGTAGATCCTCAGGATCAAGAGAAAACAGCATTCACATGTCCATCCGGAGTGTTTGCTTATAGAAGGATGCCCTTTGGGCTATGCAATGCACCTGCAACCTTCCAGAGATGCATGCTCTCTATTTTCTCTGATATGGTAGAAAAATTTCTGGAAGTCTTCATGGATGACTTCTCAGTATATGGAGACTCATTCAGCTCCTGTCTTGATCACCTGAAACTTGTTCTGAAAAGATGCCAAGAAACCAACCTAGTCTTAAACTGGGAAAAGTGTCACTTCATGGTGACTGAAGGAATTGTTCTTGGGCATAAAATCTCAAACAAGGGAATAGAGGTGGATCAAGCAAAAATAGAGGTAATTGAAAAATTACCACCACCTTCCAATGTTAAGGCAATCAGAAGCTTTCTGGGGCATGCAGGATTCTATAGGAGGTTTATAAAGGATTTTTCAAAAATCGCAAAACCTCTAAGCAATCTGCTAGCTGCTGACACGCCATTTGAGTTTGACACAGCATGCCTGCAGGCGTTTGAAACGCTGAAAGCTAAGCTGGTCACAGCACCAGTCATTTCTGCACCAGACTGGACATTGCCATTTGAATTAATGTGTGATGCCAGTGATCATGCCATTGGTGCAGTATTGGGACAGAGGCATGACAAGCTTCTGCATGTCATTTATTATGCCAGTCGCGTTCTAAATGATGCCCAGAAAAATTACACAACCACAGAAAAAGAACTACTTGCAGTGGTTTACGCCATTGACAAGTTCAGATCATACTTAGTAGGATCAAAAGTGATTGTGTATACTGACCATGCTGCTCTTAAATATCTACTCACAAAGCAGGATTCAAAACCCAGGCTCATCAGATGGGTATTGCTTCTGCAAGAGTTTGATATAGAAATAAGAGACAGAAAAGGGACAGAGAACCAAGTGGCTGATCATCTGTCCCGGATAGAGCCAGTGGAAGGGACGTCCCTCCCCTTTCTTGAGATCTCTGAGACGTTCCCTGATGAGCATCTATTTGCCATTCAGGAAGCACCATGGTTTGCCGATATTGCAAACTATAAAGCTGCAAGGTTCATACCCAAGGAGTACAATAGAATACAAAAGAAGAAATTAGTTACTGATGCAAAGTACTACTTGTGGGATGAACCCTATCTCTTTAAGAGATGTGCAGACGGAATTATCCGTAGGTGTGTCCCCAGAGAGGAAGCACAGAGAATCCTATGGCATTGCCACGGATCTCAATATGGAGGCCATTTCGGAGGTGAGCGAACAGCCACCAAGGTCCTCCAATGTGGCTTCTATTGGCCCACACTCTATAAAGATTCCCGAGAGTTTGTACGTAATTGTGACAGTTGCCAAAGAGCTGGTAATCTGCCTCATGGTTACGCCATGCCTCAACAAGGAATCTTGGAAATAGAGTTGTTTGATGTATGGGGAATTGACTTCATGGGACCTTTCCACCATCATACTCAAACACTTATATTCTGGTGGCAGTTGACTATGTATCAAAATGGGTTGAGGCTATTGCCACACCCACCAATGATACTAAAACAGTGCTGAAGTTCCTCCAGAAACATATCTTTAGCAGGTTTGGTGTCCCTAGAGTGTTAATCAGTGATGGGGGCACTCACTTCTGCAATAAACAGCTTTACTCTGCCATGGTTCGGTATGGAATTCGCCACAAAGTGGCCACTCCATATCATCCACAAACCAACGGGCAAGCTGAAGTCTCTAACAGAGAATTAAAGAGAATCCTGGAACGGACAGTAAATACCCGTAGAAAGAATTGGGCAAGGAGCTTGGATGATGCTCTGTGGGCTTACAGAACAGCATTCAAGACCCCTATAGGGACCTCTCCATACCAACTGGTGTATGGTAAGGCATGTCACCTGCCCGTGGAACTGGAACATAAGGCCTACTGGGCAACCAGATTCCTAAACTTAGATGCCAAATTAGCAGGAGAAAAACGATTGCTCCAGCTAAATGAGTTAGAGGAATTCAGATTCACAGCTTTCGAAAATGCCAAGCTTTATAAAGAAAAATCAAAAAAATGGCATGACAGAAAGCTGTCATCTAGAATCTTTGAACCAGGACAGAAGGTCCTGTTGTTTAACTCTAGACTCAGGCTATTCCCCGGGAAACTGAAATCCCGGTGGAGGGGACCATACGTGATTACAAGTGTGTCACCATATGGTTACGTGGAGCTTCAAGATATTGATTCTGATAAGAAGTTCATTGTCAATGGACAAAGAATCAAGCATTATCTTGAAGGCAACATTGAGCAAGAATGCTCAAGGCTGAAGCTAGATTAAAAGCTCAGCAAGGTCCAGCTAAAGACAATAAAGAAGCGCTTTCTGGGAGGCAACCCAGCCATGGGGCAACAATCCTCTAAGCATTTTGCCCTATTTTTATTTTTATTTGTTTATATAAAGTTTACTGACACTAAGGTAAAGAATCATTTGCATAAGTTTACAGGGTTACAGAAGGAATCTACACACAAAACAGAGATAGGGAGCTTACTGACAAGAAAACGCCAGTAAAGGCCATTTTGGGCATTCAGCGCCCAAAATGGGCATCCAGTGGGCGCTGAACGCCAGTAAGGATAGCTATCTGGCGTTCAACGCCAGAAAAGGGCAACAACTGGGCGTTGAACGCCCAGGAGAGCAGCATTTGGGCGTTGAACGCCCAAAACAGGCAGTGTTTGGGCGTTCAAACGCCAGGATGGTGGGAAGGAGCTCTCCTTCTACCCATCTCCTTCTTTTTCTTTTGCTTGAGGACAAGCAAAGCTCTAAGTTTGGTGTGCTTATCCGTGATCACTAAGATCATGGCCCCTAAAGGAAAACAACCCACTCCAAGAGGAGCAAGGGCGTGATTTAAAGGAACTGAAGCGCCAGAAATTTTCTCTTGAAGGACTAAGTACCTCACAGACTAGAGGAACATCCACTTCCCAAACCTCAAGGTTGTTGAGTTCTAATCTTAGCCTTAACTCTGTGATAACTGTTCTTATTTTAATTTTACCTTAGGAGTCATATAGTAGTAATTAGTATCTATTTTGATTTTATCTCCAATTAAGCTATAGTTTATTTTTCTCATCATCAGCAAACATGAATAAAGTAGTAGATCTTTTGAATAAGAAGCAATAAAATTTTGAGTTTTAATAAGAGAAATTCTAATTAGTTAAATGTGGTGGCAATGCTTTCTGTCTTCTGAATGAATGCTTGAACAGTGCATATATCTTTTGAATTTGTTGTTTAAGACTGTTAAATATGTTGGCTCTTGAAAGAATGATGAACATGAGACATGTTATTGAGAATCTGAAAAATCATAAAAATGATTCTTGAAGCAAGAAAAAGCAGCAAAGAACAAAGCTTGCAGAAAAGAAAAAAAAAAAGAGAAAGCAAGCAGAAAAAGCCAAAGCTCTTAAAACCAAAAGGCAAGAGCAAAAAGCCACAGCCCTTAAAACCAAAAGGCAAGGGTAATAAAAAGGATCCCAAGGCTTTGAGCATCTGTGGATAGGAGGGCCAAAAAGGAATAAAATCCTGGCCTAAGCGGCTAAATCAAGCTGTCCCTAACCATGTGCTTGTGGCGTGAAGGTGTCAAGTGAAAACTTGAGACTGAGCGGTTAAAGTCAAGGTCCAAAGCAAAAAGAAGAGTGTGCTTAAGAACTCTGGACACCTCTAATTGGGGACTTTAGCAAAGCTGAGTCACAATCTGAAAAGGTTCACCCAGTTATGTGTCTGTGGCATTTATGTATCTGGTAGTAATACTGGAAAACAAAGTGCTTAGGGCCACGGCCAAGACTCATAAAGAAGCTGTGTTCAAGAATCATCACACTAAACTAAGAGAATCAATAACACTATCTGAATTCTGAGTTCCTATAGATGCCAATCACTCTGAGCTTCAATGGATAAAGTGAGATGCCAAAACTGTTCAGAAACAAAAAGCTACTAGTCCCGCTCATCTAAGTAGGATCTGAGCTTCATTCAAAAACTCTGAGATATTATTGCCTCTCAACCTATTAGTCTTCTATTTTATTTGTCTAGTTGCTTGAGGACAAGCAACAGTTTAAGTTTGGTGTTGTGATGAGCGGATATTTTATACGCTTTTTGGGGATAATTTCATATAGTTTAGAGTATGTTTTAGTTAGTTTTTAGTCTATTTCTAGTAGTTCTTAGGAAAAATTCATATTTCTGGACTTTACTATGAGTTGTGTGTTTTTCTGTAATTTCAGGTATTTTTCTGGCTGAAATTGAAGGAGCTGAGCAAAAATCTGATTCAGGCTGAAAAAGGACTGCTAATGCTGTTGGATTCTGACCTCCCTGCACTCAAATTGGATTTTCTGGAGCTACAGAACTCGAACCGGCATGCTTCCAATTGCATTGGAAAGTAGACATCCAGGGCTTTCCAGAAATATATAATAGTCCATACTTTGCACAAGGATAGATGATGTAAACTGGCGTTCAACGCCAGTTCTCTGCCCAATTCTGGCGTCCAGCGCCAGAAAAGGATCAAAAACTGGAGTTGAACGCCCAAACTGGCATAAAAACTGGCGTTCAACTCCACAAATGGCCTCTGCATGTGATTCACTCAAATCTCAGCCCCAGCACACACCAAGTGGGCCCCATAAGTGGACCTCTGCATCATCCATCATAGTCCACTCATATTTTGTAACCCTAGGCTACTAGTTTAGTATTTAAACAACTTTTAGAGACTTATTTTGTATCTCATGACATTTCAGATCTAAACTTTGTATTCTCTGACGGCATGAGTCTCTAAACCCCATTGTTGGGGGTGAGGAGCTCTGCTGTGTCTCGATGAATTAATGCAAGTATTTCTGTTTTCCATTCAAACACGCTTGTTCCTATCTAAGATGTTCATTCGCGCTTAACTGCGATGAAGGTGATGATCTGTGACATTCATCACCTTCCTCAACCCACGAACGTGTGCCTGACAACCACCTCCGTTCTATATCCGATTGAATGAGTGTCTCTTAGATTCCTTAATCAGAATCTCCGTGGTATAAGCTAGAACTGATGGCGGCATTCATGAGAATCCGGAAAGTCTAAACCTTGTCTGTGGTATTCCGAGTAGGATTCAAGGATTGAATGACTGTGACGAGCTTCAAACTCCTGAATGCTGGGCGTTAGTGACAGACGCAAAAGGATAGTAAATCCTATTCCAACCGGATCGAGAACCAACCGGTGATTAGCCGTGCTGTGACAGAGCGCGTGAGCGTAGTTTTCACTGGAAGGATGGAAGGTAGCCATTAACAACGGTGATCCACCAACACACAGCTTGCCATAGGAGGACGTGCGTGCGTGAATCAGAAGACAGAGGAAAGCAGAGATTCAGAAGACAAAGCATCTCCAAAACTCCAACATATTCCCCATCACTGCACAACAAGTAACCTTTAATTTATGCTCTCTTGGTTATTCACAATTCAACTGATAACCATAATTGACTTCCTGACTAAGATTTACAAGATAACCATAGATTGCTTCAAACCAACAATCTCTGTGGGATTCGACCCTTACTCACGTAAGGTATTACTTGGACGACCCAGTGCACTTGCTGGTTAGTGGTACGCGTTGTGAAAAGTGTGATTCACAATTCGTGCACCAAGTTTTTGGCGCCGTTGCCGGGGATTGTTCGTGTTTGAACAACTGACGGATTATTTTGTTGCTTAGATTAGGAAAAATCTTTCTTTTTTGGTTTAGAGTCTTTTATTATTTATCCCTTGCTAAAATACTTTAAACTTATAGCTCAGTTATTTAGAACGTAGTATTTATGTTCATGATAATTGGCTATCATATTTTTTAAAAAAACCTTTTTCAAAAATAATTTTTCTATTAAATCCTGTGCCAAACTTTAAGTTTGGTGTTTTCAAAAATAATCTTTCTTAAAATTTCTTTTTAAGGTCCCAAAACTCATTTGGCTAGAGCGTTAATCTGTGTTCTTGGTAATTGGGTTAGAATCTTTTATACTCTTTTCAAAACCTTCTTTTTCAAAAATATATTTTTTTATTAAATCTTGTGCCAAACTTTAAGTTTGGTGTTTTCTTGTTGATTTCCCTTTGATTTTCGAAAATTTTGGTTTGGTTTTCTAAAAATTTTAAGTTTGGTGTTCTTCCTTCATGTTCTTGTGTTCTTGTGAGTCTTCAAAGTATTCTTGAGTTTTCCTTGTGTCTTGATCTTAAAATTTTTAAGTTTGGTGTTCCTTGGTGTTTTCTCTCCAAATTTTTCGAAAAACAAGGAGCATTAGATCTAAAAATTTTAAATCTTGTACTATCTTATTGTTTTTCTCTCTCCTCACTAAATTCAAAAAAAAAAATATCTTTTCAAAATATCTCTTCTAACTTCCTAACTTCTTATCTTTTCAAAATTTGTTTCAACTAACTAACTAACTTTTTGTTTGTTTCTTAACTTTTTCAAAACTACCTAACTAACTCTCTCTCTCTAATTTTCGAAAATATCTTCCATCTTTTTCAAAAAATTTCCTTTTTTTAACTAATTATTTTTAATTTTTTTTACGAAAAAAAAATTTTTTTTACTTCAAAATTCAAATTCTTTTTAGTTATTTTATTTTATTTAAGTATTTACTTCTTATAAAATAAAATAAATAAAAAGGTAAATCAGTCCAAGTTATATCCATAGATCCATCATGGACATAAGTGGAATTGAACAGTCCAGGAGGACTCTGGGGTCATATTCTAACCCCTCTACTGCTTCATATGGAAGTAGCATCTGCATACCCTCCATTGGAGTCAGTAGCTTTGAGTTGAATCCTCAGCTCATTATCATGGTGCAGCAAAGTTGCCAGTATTCCGGTCTTCCACAGGAAGAACCTACAGAGTTTCTGGCACAATTTTTACAAATTGCTGACACAGTACATGATAAGGAAATAGATCAGGATGTCTACAGACTATTATTGTTTCCATTTGCTGTAAAAGATCAAGCCAAGAGGTGGTTAAATAACCAACCTAAGGCCAGCATAAGAACATGGAAACAGCTGACAGAAAAATTCCTGAATCAATATTTCCCTCCAAAAAGGATGACACAGCTAAGACTGGACATCCAAGGCTTTAAACAAGGAGATAATGAATCTCTTTATGATGCCTGGGAGAGATACAGAGAGATGCTACGAAAATGCCCCTCTGAAATGTTTTCAGAGTGGGTTCAGTTAGACATCTTCTACTATGGGCTTGCAGAAGGAGCTCAGATGTCTTTAGATTACTCAGCTGGTGGATCTATCCATATGAGAAAGACAATTGAAGAAGCTCAAGAGCTCATTGATACAGTTGCCAGGAATCAGCATCTGTATCTAAGCAGCAACCCTTCCATGAATGAAGAGGTTAAAACAGTAACTGCTGAATTCAGTACTGTAAAACAAGCTGCTGAATTCAATCAGCAATTAGATTTTCTAACAAAACAGCTAGCTGAATTCAAAGACAGGTTACAGGAGACAAGGATAGCTAATATACATATGGACGAACAGTTTAAGCAAACAAAGCAGCAGCTATCAAAGCAAATAGCAGAAGAATGCCAAGCAGTTCAATTAAGAAGTGGGAAAACATTAAATACCCTACCTCAAGGCATCAAAAATTCAAGAAATGAGCGACCCACCAAAGATCCCCCTGAGGACAGTAAGAGCCCAGGGAAAAATAATTCTGGCACTAAAACGCCAGAAAATGGGTGGAAGGCTAGCGCTGAACGCCCAGACCATGCCCAAAACTGGCATTCAGCGCCAGAAACAAGGCAGGATTGGCGTTCAACGCCAGAAATGGGCAAGAATCTGGCGTTGAACGCCCAAAGGGGGCATAATCCAGCGTTGAACGCCCAAAATGGGCACATTTCTGGCGTTCAGGCGCCAGGAACAGACAGTGAGTTGGCGTCTAACGTCACTCCAGCTTCTGACTCTGGTATTCAATTGCCAGTGAGGGATCAGACACACACAAGTGCTGATAACAACCCATCTAAAAAGGCTTCTTCAACCACTAAGGTTGAGGAATATAAAGCCAAGATACCTTATCCTCAAAAACTCCGGAAAGAAGAGCAGGATAAGCAATTTGCTCGCTTTGCAGATTATCTAAGGACTCTTGAAATAAAGATTCCATTTGCAGAGGCCCTTGAGCAAATACCTTCTTATGCCAAGTTCATGAAAGAGATCTTGAGTCATAAAAAGGAGTGGAGAGAAACAGAAAGAGTTCTCCTCACTGAAGAATGCAGTGCAGTCATTCTGAAAAGCTTTCCTGAAAAGCTTAAAGACCCTGGGAGTTTTCTGATACCATGCATATTAGAAGATGATTGCACCAAGACAGCTTTATGCGATCTTGGGGCAAGCATCAACCTAATACCTGCATCCACTATCAGGAAGCTTGGCTTAACTGAAGAAGTTAAACCAACCCGGATATGTCTCCAACTTGCTGATGGTTCCACTAAATACCCATCAGGCGTGATTGAGGACATGATTGTCAGAGTTGGGCCATTCGCCTTTCCCACTGACTTTGTTGTGCTGGAAATGGAGGAGCACAAGAGTGCCACTCTCATTCTAGGAAGACCCTTCCTAGCAACTGGACGATCCCTCATTGACGTCCAACAGGGAGAAATAACCCTGAGAGTCAACAATGACGAGTTCAAGTTGAACGCTGTCAAAGCCATGCAGCATCCAGACACATCAACAGACTGCATGAAAGTTGACCTTATTGACTCTTTGGTAGAAGAGATCAACATGGCTGAGAGTCTCGAATCAGAGTTGGAAGACATCTTTAAAGATGTTCAGCCTGATTTGGAGGATTCAGGGGACATGAAAGAGCCTCTGAACTTTCTTCTGAAAGAGGAAAAACCTCCTAAACCAGAGCTCAAGCCACTGCCACCATCCTTGAAATATGCATTTCTAGGAGAAGGTGACACCTTTCCAGTGATCATAAGCTCTGCTTTAAATTCACAGGAAGAGGAAGCACTTATTCAAGTGCTAAGGACACACAAGACAGCTCTTGGGTGGTCCATAGGTGACCTTAAGGGCATAAGCCCAGCTAGATGCATGCACAAAATCCTACTGGAGGATAATGCCAAACCAGCGGTTCAACCACAGAGGCGGCTAAATCCATCCATGAAGGAAGTGGTGCAGAAAGAGGTCACCAAATTACTAGAGGCTGGGATTATTTACCCCATTTCTGATAGCCCCTGGGTGAGCCCTGTTCAAGTCGTCCCAAAAAAGGGAGGCATGACAGTGATTCATAATGAAAAAAATGAACTGGTTCCTACAAGAACAGTTACAGGGTGGCGCATGTGTATTGACTACAGAAGGCTCAATACAGCCACCAGAAAGGATCATTTTCCTTTACCATTCATAGACCAGATGCTAGAGAGACTAGCAGGTCATGATTATTACTGCTTTTTGGATGGCTACTCAGGCTATAACCAGATTGCAGTAGATCCTCAGGATCAAGAGAAAACAGCATTCACATGTCCATCCGGAGTGTTTGCTTATAGAAGGATGCCCTTTGGGCTATGCAATGCACCTGCAACCTTCCAGAGATGCATGCTCTCTATTTTCTCTGATATGGTGGAAAAATTTCTGGAAGTCTTCATGGATGACTTCTCAGTATATGGAGACTCATTCAGCTCCTGTCTTGATCACCTGAAACTTGTTCTGAAAAGATGCCAAGAAACCAACCTAGTCTTAAACTGGGAAAAGTGTCACTTCATGGTGACTGAAGGAATTGTTCTTGGGCATAAAATCTCAAACAAGGGAATAGAGGTGGATCAAGCAAAAATAGAGGTAATTGAAAAATTACCACCACCTGCCAATGTTAAGGCAATCAGAAGCTTTCTGGGGCATGCAGGATTCTATAGGAGGTTTATAAAGGATTTTTCAAAAATTGCAAAACCTCTAAGCAATCTGCTAGCTGCTGACACGCCATTTGAGTTTGACACAGCATGCCTGCAGGCGTTTGAAACGCTGAAAGCTAAGCTGGTCACAGCACCAGTCATTTCTGCACCAGACTGGACATTGCCATTTGAATTAATGTGTGATGCCAGTGATCATGCCATTGGTGCAGTATTGGGACAGAGGCATGACAAGCTTCTGCATGTCATTTATTATGCCAGTCGCGTTCTAAATGATGCCCAGAAAATTACACAACCACAGAAAAAGAACTACTTGCAATGGTTTACCCCATTGACAAGTTCAGATCATACTTAGTAGGATCAAAAGTGATTGTGTATACTGACCATGCTGCTCTTAAATATCTACTCACAAAGCAGGATTCAAAACCCAGGCTCATCAGATGGGTATTGCTTCTGCAAGAGTTTGATATAGAAATAAGAGACAGAAAAGGGACAGAGAACCAAGTGGCTGATCATCTGTCCCGGATAGAGCCAGTGGAAGGGACGTCCCTCCCCTTTCTTGAGATCTCTAAGACGTTCCCTGATGAGCATCTATTTGCCATTCAGGAAGCACCATGGTTTGCCGATATTGCAAACTATAAAGCTGCAAGGTTCATACCCAAGGAGTACAATAGAATACAAAAGAAGAAATTAGTTACTGATGCAAAGTACTACTTGTGGGATGAACCCTATCTCTTTAAGAGATGTGCAGACGGAATTATCCGTAGGTGTGTCCCCAGAGAGGAAGCACAGAGAATCCTATGGCATTGCCACGGATCTCAATATGGAGGCCATTTCGGAGGTGAGCGAACAGCCACCAAGGTCCTCCAATGTGGCTTCTATTGGCCCACACTCTATAAAGATTCCCGAGAGTTTGTACGTAATTGTGACAGTTGCCAAAGAGCTGGTAATCTGCCTCATGGTTACGCCATGCCTCAACAAGGAATCTTGGAAATAGAGTTGTTTGATGTATGGGGAATTGACTTCATGGGACCTTTCCCACCATCATACTCAAACACTTATATTCTGGTGGCAGTTGACTATGTATCAAAATGGGTTGAGGCTATTGCCACACCCACCAATGATACTAAAACAGTGCTGAAGTTCCTCCAGAAACATATCTTTAGCAGGTTTGGTGTCCCTAGAGTGTTAATCAGTGATGGGGGCACTCACTTCTGCAATAAACAGCTTTACTCTGCCATGGTTCGGTATGGAATTCGCCACAAAGTGGCCACTCCATATCATCCACAAACCAACGGGCAAGCTGAAGTCTCTAACAGAGAATTAAAGAGAATCCTGGAACGGACAGTAAATACCCGTAGAAAGGATTGGGCAAGGAGCTTGGATGATGCTCTGTGGGCTTACAGAACAGCATTCAAGACCCCTATAGGGACCTCTCCATACCAACTGGTGTATGGTAAGGCATGTCACCTGCCCGTGGAACTGGAACATAAGGCCTACTGGGCAACCAGATTCCTAAACTTAGATGCCAAATTAGCAGGAGAAAAACGATTGCTCCAGCTAAATGAGTTAGAGGAATTCAGATTCACAGCTTTCGAAAATGCCAAGCTTTATAAAGAAAAATCAAAAAAATGGCATGACAGAAAGCTGTCATCTAGAATCTTTGAACCAGGACAGAAGGTCCTGTTGTTTAACTCTAGACTCAGGCTATTCCCCGGGAAACTGAAATCCCGGTGGAGGGGACCATACGTGATTACAAGTGTGTCACCATATGGTTACGTGGAGCTTCAAGATATTGATTATGATAAGAAGTTCATTGTCAATGGACAAAGAATCAAGCATTATCTTGAAGGCAACATTGAGCAAGAATGCTCAAGGCTGAAGCTAGATTAAAAGCTCAGCAAGGTCCAGCTAAAGACAATAAAGAAGCGCTTTCTGGGAGGCAACCCAGCCATGGGGCAACAATCCTCTAAGCATTTTGCCCTATTTTTATTTTTATTTGTTTATATAAAGTTTACTGACACTAAGGTAAAGAATCATTTGCATAAGTTTACAGGGTTACAGAAGGAATCTACACACAAAACAGAGATAGGGAGCTTACTGATAAGAAAACGCCAGTAAGGATAGCTATCTGGCGTTCAACGCCAAAAAAGGGCAACAACTGGGCGTTGAACGCCCAGGAGAGCAGCATTTGGGCGTTGAACGCCCAAAACAGGCAGTGTTTGGGCGTTCAAACACCAGGATGGTGGGAAGGAGCTCTCCTTCTACCCATCTCCTTCTTTTTCTTTTGCTTGAGGACAAGCAAAGCTCTAAGTTTGGTGTGCTTATCCGTGATCACTAAGATCATGGCCCCTAAAGGAAAACAACCCACTCCAAGAGGAGCAAGGGCGTGATTTAAAGGAACTGAAGCGCCAGAAATTTTCTCTTGAAGGACCAAGCACCTCACCGACTAGAGGAACATCCACTTCCTAAACCTCAAGGTTGTTGAGTTCTAATCTTAGCCTTAACTCTGTGATAACTGTTCTTATTTTAATTTTACCTTAGGAGTCATATAGTAGTAATTAGTATCTATTTTGATTTTATCTCCAATTAAGCTATAGTTTATTTTTCTCATCATCAGCAAACATGAATAAAGTAGTAGATCTTTTGAATAAGAAGCAATAAAATTTCGAGTTTTAATAAGAGAAATTCTAATTAGTTAAATGTGGTGGCAATGCTTTCTGTCTTCTGAATGAATGCTTGAACAGTGCATATATCTTTTGAATTTGTTGTTTAAGACTGTTAAATATGTTGGCTCTTGAAAGAATGATGAACATGAGACATGTTATTGAGAATCTGAAAAATCATAAAAATGATTCTTGAAGCAAGAAAAAGCAGCAAAGAACAAAGCTTGCAGAAAAGAAAAAAAAAAAAGAGAAAGCAAGCAGAAAAAGCCAAAGCTCTTAAAACCAAAAGGCAAGAGCAAAAAGCCACAGCCCTTAAAACCAAAAGGCAAGGGTAATAAAAAGGATCCCAAGGCTTTGAGCATCAGTGGATAGGAGGGCCAAAAAGGAATAAAATCCTGGCCTAAGCGGCTAAATCAAGCTGTCCCTAACCATGTGCTTGTGGCGTGAAGGTGTCAAGTGAAAACTTGAGACTGAGCGGTTAAAGTCAAGGTCCAAAGCAAAAAGAAGAGTGTGCTTAAGAACTCTGGACACCTCTAATTGGGGACTTTAGCAAAGCTGAGTCACAATCTGAAAAGGTTCACCCAGTTATGTGTCTGTGGCATTTATGTATCTGGTAGTAATACTGGAAAACAAAGTGCTTAGGGCCACGGCCAAGACTCATAAAGAAGCTGTGTTCAAGAATCATCACACTAAACTAAGAGAATCAATAACACTATCTGAATTCTGAGTTCCTATAGATGCCAATCACTCTGAGCTTCAATGGATAAAGTGAGATGCCAAAACTGTTCAGAAACAAAAAGCTACTAGTCCCGCTCATCTAAGTAGGATCTGAGCTTCATTCAAAAACTCTGAGATATTATTGCCTCTCAACCTATTAGTCTTCTATTTTATTTGTCTAGTTGCTTGAGGACAAGCAACAGTTTAAGTTTGGTGTTGTGATGAGCGGATATTTTATACGCTTTTTGGGGATAATTTCATATAGTTTAGAGTATGTTTTAGTTAGTTTTTAGTCTATTTCTAGTAGTTCTTAGGAAAAATTCATATTTCTGGACTTTACTATGAGTTGTGTGTTTTTCTGTAATTTCAGGTATTTTTCTGGCTGAAATTGAAGGAGCTGAGCAAAAATCTTATTCAGGCTGAAAAAGGACTGCTAATGCTGTTGGATTCTGACCTCCCTGCACTCAAATTGGGTTTTCTGGAGCTACAGAACTCGAAACGGCATGCTTCCAATTGCATTGGAAAGTAGACATCCAGGGCTTTCCAGCAATATATAATAGTTCATACTTTGCACAAGGATAGACGACGTAAACTGGCGTTCAACGCCAGTTCTCTGCCCAATTCTTGCGTCCAGCGCCAGAAAAGGATCAAAAACTGGAGTTGAACGCCCAAACTGGCATAAAAACTGGCGTTCAACTCCACAAATGGCCTCTGCACGTGACTCACTCAAATCTCAGCCCCAGCACACACCAAGTGGGCCCCAGAAGTGGACCTCTGCATCATCCATCATAGTCCACTCATATTTTGTAACCCTAGGCTACTAGTTTAGTATTTAAACAACTTTTAGAGACTTATTTTGTATCTCATGACATTTCAGATCTAAACTTTGTATTCTCTGACGGCATGAGTCTCTAAACCCCATTGTTGGGGGTGAGGAGCTCTGCTGTGTCTCGATGAATTAATGCAAGTATTTCTGTTTTCCATTCAAACACGCTTGTTCCTATCTAAGATGTTCATTCGCGCTTAACTGCGATGAAGGTGATGATCTGTGACATTCATCACCTTCCTCAACCCACGAACGTGTGCCTGACAACCACCTCCGTTCTATATCCGATTGAATGAGTGTCTCTTAGATTCCTTAATCAGAATCTCCGTGGTATAAGCTAGAACTGATGGCGGCATTCATGAGAATCCGGAAAGTCTAAACCTTGTCTGTGGTATTCTGAGTAGGATTCAAGGATTGAATGACTGTGACGAGCTTCAAACTCCTGAAGGCTGGGCGTTAGTGACAGACGCAAAAGGATAGTAAATCCTATTCCAACCGGATCGAGAACCAACCGGTGATTAGCCGTGCTGTGACAGAGCGCGTGAGCGTAGTTTTCACTGGAAGGATGGAAGGTAGCCATTGACAACGGTGATCCACCAACACACAGCTTGCCATAGGAGGACGTGCGTGCGTGAATCAGAAGACAGAGGAAAGCAGAGATTCAGAAGACAAAGCATCTCCAAAACTCCAACATATTCTCCATCACTGCACAACAAGTAACCTTTAATTTATGCTCTCTTGGTTATTCACAATTCAACTGATAACCATAATTGACTTCCTGACTAAGATTTACAAGATAACCATAGATTGCTTCAAACCAACAATCTCTGTGGGATTCGACCCTTACTCACGTAAGGTATTACTTGGACGACCCAGTGCACTTGCTGGTTAGTGGTACGCGTTGTGAAAAGTGTGATTCACAATTCGTGCACCAAAGGGCAAAAGGAGGTTCAATGGAATCTCTATGGTCTCTAGATGAGCCTCAGAGTCCTTTTGTTCCTCAGAGGGAAGCTCCTTATTGATCACTGGACGTCCCAGGAGGTCTTCCTCCTTAGGATTCACGTCCTCCACTCCCCTTGTAGGTTCGGCCATGGTGCTTATGTCAATGGCCTTGCACTCTCCTTTTGGGTTCTCTTCTGTATTGCTTGGGAGAGTACTGGGAGGGATTTCAGTGATCCTTTTACTCAGCTGGCCCACTTGTGCTTCCAAATTTCTAGTGGAAGATCTTGTTTCATTCATGAAACTTACAGTAGCCTTAGACAGATCAGAGACTAAGTTTGCCAAATTAGAAGTATTTTGTTCAGAGTTCTCTGTCTGTTGCTGAGTGGATGATGGAAAAGGTTTATTATTGTGAAACCTGTTTCTTCCACCATTATTAAAGCCTTGTTGAGGCTTTTGATCCTTCAATGAGAAATTTGGATGATTTCTCCATGATGAGTTATAGGTGTTTCCATAAGGTTCACCTAAATAATTTACCTCTGCTATTGCAGGGTTTTCAGGATCATAAGCTTCTTCTTCAGAAGATGCCTCTTGAGTACTGTTGGATGCAGCTTGCATTCTATGCAGACTCTGAGAGATCATATTGACTTGCTGAGTCAATATTTTATTCTGAGCCAATATGGCATTCAGAGTATAGGGATCCCTGTGTGAGTAGAAGAAGAGGGGGAGACAAAGAATGTAACATAATGGAAGAAACACAACTGTGAGGAGGGTTGAGATGTGAGATGAGATGTTAGTAGATGAATAAATAAATAGAATGAGATGAGAGAGGGAGAATTTTCGAAAAATATTTTTGAAAAAGAGTTAGTGATTTTCGAAAATGGTTTTTGAAAAATGTTAGTATTTTTCGAAAATTTTTTTAAAATCAAAAATAAAAATAAGAATAATTAGTTAATTAAAAAGAAATTTTTGAAAAAGAGGGAAGATATTTTCGAAAATTAGAGAGAGAGAGTTAGTTAGGTAGTTTTGAAAAAGTTAAGAAACAAACAGAAAGTTAGTTAGTTAGTTGAAACAAATTTTGAAAAGATAAGAAGTTAGGAGGTTAGAAAAGATATTTTGAAACCAACTTTTTGAAAAAGGTAAGATAAGAAGATATTTTAGAAATTAGTTTTGAAAAAGATTTGATTTTTTAAAATCTCAATTAATGACTTGATTCATAAGAAATCACAAGATATGATTCTAGAACTTAAAGTTTGAATCTTTCTTAACAAGCAAGTAACAAACTTCAAATTTTTGAATCAAAACATTAATTGATTATGTTATTTTCGAAAATTTGATATAAAAATAAGAAAAAGATTTTTGAAAGATATTTTTGGAATTTTCAAAAATAACTAAGAATTTTGAAAAAGATTTGATTTTTTTAAAAAAGATTTTGAAAAAGATAAGATTTTCAAATTGAAAATTTGATTTGACTTATAAGAAACAACTTGAATTTAAAAAATTTTGAAAAAGTCAACTCAAATTTTCGAATTTGATGAGAGAGAAAAAAGGAAAGATAATTTTTTTTTTTTTTTGAATTTTTAATGAAGAGAGAGAAAAACAAGAAAAATGATGCAATGCATGAAATTTTTAGATCAAAACAATGAATGCATGCAAGAATGCTATGAATGTCAAGATGAACATCATAGACACAATTTTGAAAAATTTTTAATGCAAAGAAAACATGCAAGACACCAAACTTAGAATTCTTTAATGCTTACGCACTAAGAATTCAAGAATGCATATGAAAAACACCATACAACACAAAACAAAAAATCATCAAGATCAAACAAGAAGACTTACCAAGAACAACTTGAAGATCATGAAGAACACTATGAATGCATGAAATTTTCGAAAAATGCAAGATGCACATGCAAATGACACCAAACTTATGACATGACTCATGACTCAAACAAGAAACACAAAAAATGTTTTTGATTTTTATGATTTTCTAATTTTTTTTTGGATTTTTCTCGAAAATTATATGAAAAAGAAAAAATAAGGATTCCAAAATTTTTAACATGAATTCCAGGAATCTTGCATTCTTAGTCTAAAGCTTCAGTCCAGGAATTAGACATGGCTCACTAGCCAGCCAAGCTTTCAATGAAAGCTCCAGTCCAAAACACTAGACATGGCCAATGGCCAGCCAAGCTTCAGCATTTAACATCAGAGTATATTGCTCTTGATAACAAATTGCAAGCCTCAGTCCAAATAAATTTAGACATGACTTTACAGCCAGCCAGGCTTCACATGCTTTATAAAATACTAGAATTCATTCTTAAAAATTTTGAATAAAAATATATTTTATTATTTTTTTTTTGAAAACATTTTTTATATTATTTTTTTTTTTCGAAAACAAAGGAGAAAATTTTGAAAGAATTTTTGAAAAATTTTTTAAAACAAAATAAAAAGAAAATTACCTAATCTGAGCAACAAGATGAACCGTCAGTTGTCCATACTCAAACAATCCCCGGCAACGGCGCCAAAAACTTGGTACGCAGAATCGTGATTACACTTTAATTATGTAAAGTTCATTGCTCTTTCTTTCCCTGGAAATGGCGCCAAAAAAACATGATGCCAAAACCACGGTTCACAACTCCGTGTAACTGACCAGCAAGTGCACTGGGTCGTCCAAGTAATACCTTACGTGAGTAAGGGTCGAATCCCACGGAGATTGTCGGTATGAAGCAAGCTATGGTCACCTTGTAAATCTCAGTTAAGTTAACTCATATGGGCTACAATATATTATGTAAATAAAACAGAAAGTAAGGATAGAAATACTTATGTAATTCATTGGTGAGAATTTCAGATAAGCGAATGGAGATGCTTTCGTTCCTCTGAACCTCTGCTTTCCTGCTATCTTCATCCAATTAGTCTTACTCCTTTCCATGGCTGGCTTTATGTGATACATCACCATTGTCAACGGCTACTTTCGGTCATCTCTCGGGAAAATGATCCAATGCCCTGTCACGGCACGGCTAATCGTCTGGAGGCATCACCTTTGTCAATGGCTTCATCTTATCCTCTCAGTGAAAATGATCAACGCACCCTGTCACGGCACGGCTATTCATCTGTCGGTTCTCGATCATGCTGGAATAGGATTTACTATCCTTTTGCGTCTGTCACTAACGCCCTGCAATCGCAAGTTTGGAGCTCGTCACAGTCATTCATTCATTGAATCCTACTCGGAATACCACAGACAAGGTTTAGACTTTCCGGATTCTCTTGAATGCCGCCATCATTCTAGCTTAAGCCACGAAGATTCTGATTAAGAGATCTAAGAGATATTCATTCTAGCTTGTTGCATGTAGAACGGAAGTGTTTGTCAGACACGCGTTCATAAGGGATAATGATGATGAGCGTCACATAATCATCACCTTCATCATGTTCTTGGGTACGAATGGATATCTTAGAAGCGAAACAAGATGAATTGAATAGAAAACAGTAGTACTTTGCATTAATCTTTGAGGAATAGCAGAGCTCCACGCTTTAATCTATGGAGTGTAGAAACTCTACCATGAAAATACATAAGTGAAAGGTTCAGGCATGGCCGATATGGCCAGCCCCTCTGATCTAAGAACCAGGCGTCCAAAGATGTCTAATATAATAGTAAAAGGTCCTATTTATAATAAACTAGTCACTAGGGTTTACATGAGTAAGTAATTGATGCATAAATTCACTTTCGGGGTCCACTTGGTGTGTGCTTGGGCTGAGCTTGAGTGTTGCACGTGTAGAGGTCCTTCTTGGAGTTGAACGCCAGCTTTTGTGCCAGTTTGGGCGTTCAACTCTGGTTTTGGCTACTTTTCTAGCGCTGGACGCCAAATTTGGGCAGAAAGCTGGCGTTGAACGCCAGTTTACGTCATCTATTCTTGGCCAACGTATGGACTATTATATATTTCTGGAAAGCCCTGGATGTCTACTTTCCAACGCAATTAGAAGCGTGCCATTTCGAGTTCTGTAGCTCCAGAAAATCCACTTTGAGTGCAGGGAGGTCAGAATCCAACAGCATCAGCAGTCCTTCTTCAACCTCTGAATCTGATTTTTGCTCAAGTCCCTCAATTTCAGCCAGAAAATACCTGAAATCACAGAAAAACACACAAACTCATAGTAAAGTCCAGAAATGTGAATTTAACATAAAAACTAATGAAAACATCCCTAAAAGTAACTAGATCCTACTAAAAACATACTAAAATCAATGCCAAAAAGCGTATAAATTATCCGCTCATCAGACACGTACAAATTGCGGGCAACTTACCTTTTCCCGCCTTGGTCTCAGATCTTGTCTCAGCAGCCGGAGTTTCCTACAAAGCTGGAGACACCAAAGACATGCTCCCACGGGACGATTAGTATGTCCCCAATGGGAAGTACCTCAGACTTCCAGCAGCCACTACCAGCCTTCCTACTGCTCCAGTTGAAGACATTCCTTCTTCAACACCACAAGCACCTACAACTGATTAACAGCTCCAGCAGTTAATCAGAAGATTGGATCGGCAAGAACAGCAAGCGAAGTTAAGAGAGCGCCGTAACGAGTGCCGATTCAAACACCTCAAGGAGTTATTCAAAGGAAAATTCAAGGACTCAGACACCCCGGACTCCACTTCTTTTACCAGCACAGGGAGCCATGATGGTTCCGACTGTGGAGATACTGCTACCAGCCCACCCCTGTTCCTGACAGATGGCACCGAGGACGGTGCAAAGCCTTAAGTGTGGGAAGGTCGGTCAGTACCTGACTTCCGGAGATAATTTCTCTTCCCTAGCACCAATAAATAAGGATTTTAGTTAGTTTTTCTTTCTTCTATAGAATAGGATAAATTGCATAGTAATAGGTTAGTTGCATGCATGCTCTACTTGATTGAAAAGACAATAAGTTTCTTCTACGACCCTATCTTTGGAACAAATTTCACTCATTTTTAAAATTTTTATGATAAATCTGCTTGAAGTTGTATTTGGAACATGATGTTTGAGCTAAAAGAACACACAACCTGTGAAGATTTAAGCCTTTATGCATGGTTACACTATTTAACCATAATTAATTTATTCTTGTGTGTTTACTTCTCTATGATTGTAATCTATATTTTTTTCTATCTTATATGTCCAATATTTATTATATTTATATGCTTGCACATGATTGAGGCCATTATTTGCTTAAACTCACTCATCCAAATTAAGCCTACCCTTTTCAATTACCTTTGTTAACCACTTTGAGCCTTTAAATCCCATTTGTTCTATATTTCACCATATTACTAGCCTTAAGTGGAAAACAAATTGTATATTCTAAATTGAATCTTTGGTTAGCTTAAGATAGAATTGTGTGTGCTAGTTAAGTATGGGAAATTATGGGAACAAAAGTTATTAAGGGAATGTGTCATGATAATACAATGGGAATTTGGATACCTACTCATGTGAAACTATAAGAATTAAAAATCTATGTGCATTGATAAGCTATGTTTACTTTTATTTTAAAAAAAAAACCCAATAAATAAATAAGGGGACAAAATTACCCCAATGTTGAATTAAGAATTCAGGGATCAATGCACATATGATGAAAATTAAAATAAAAAGTTGATACATGAGTATGGAATGTAAAAGGGGAACTCTGGGTAGCTAGGTATGAATTCTAAAGTTATGTAAAATATATAGGTTGGGTTGAGGCTTGGGATAATTAAAGATTCAATTTATAAGCTCACTTGACCATATATGTATCCCTACCTTTACCTTGGCCCCATTACAACCTTGAAAAGACTTCATGATGTTTGCATTGGTATAATAAATGTTGTTGATTGGTTAGGAGAAGAACAAAAATTAGAAAGCATGATTAGAGAAGGATAGAGTGATTACCCTATACACTAGAGAGACTAGAGTGTACATACACCATCAGTGAGGGTTCCATGCTTGAATTTCTATGTTCCCTGCTTTCATGAGCTATCCTCTTGCATTTTTATCTGCTCTTACTTTATAAGAATTGAATTAGTGGAATTTGAATTATAATTGTTTTGAAGAACTTACTTACTTTTTATCAAGTGGACAAGAATCATATAGTTGTATTCATATATATAGGTTGCATTGCATTTCATAGGTTTCACATGTTCTTACTCATTTATTTTATCCCCTTCAGTTAAGCATGAGGACATGCTAATGTTTAAGTGTGGGGAGGTTGATAAACCACTATTTCATGGTTTATATTGTGTTTAAATTGTGTGGTTTTATCATGATCTTTGCCCACTTATTCATTAAATAAGCATGCATTTGTATTTCCTTCCTAAAGATGCTTTATGGTTGAAAACTTGCTTCCTAGAGACTTTTAATCATGTATTTTATTTCTCCCTTATTCCATTCGATGCCGTGATCTGTGTGTTAAGTGTTTCAGGCTTTATAGGGCGTGAATGAGTTGGAGATTGGAAAGGAAGCCTGCAAAAATGGAAGGAACACAAGAAATTGAGGAGATGACCAGCGAGAAGCGACGCGGCCGCATGGATGACGCGACCGCACGGAAGAGAGCAATTTGAAGCGACGCGGCCACATGGATGATGCGACCGCGTGGCATGGAATAGCACGAGTGACGCGGCCGCATAGACGACGCGTCCGCGTGGCAAAGCAGAAACGCGAATGACGCGTCCGCATGAGCGATGCGATCGCGTGACGTGCGCGATCTGCATAATTTGCAAATTTGCTGGGGACGATTTCGAGCCCTATCTTGACCCAGTTTTCAGCCCAGAACAGCAGACTAGAGCCAGAGAACATGCAGAAACCAAGGACAACATTCATTCTACACAGTTTTAGTTTTTAGATCTACTTTTACTCCTCTTCTAGGTTTTCTCTCTACACATTCATAGTTCTTAGGATTTTAGTTTTCTCTAGCCTTTTGCATTAGGATATTGAGAAGAGTTATTACCTCATCAAGACTTCATCATTCTAGTTCGTTTTCTTTACTTGGCTTACTCTTCCATGTTCCTTGCTTTGTTTAATTTTACCATTGGAATATTTTTAGGATTATTTAATACAAGGATCACTTTTATTTTTTTAATTGATTATTTTCAATTTTTATTTATAATGTCTTTCTTTAATTCCTTTTCATATGCTACGAATTTTACCTTTACAATGAGTGAGTAGTTCCCTAACTTGATGGGGAGTTGATTGAAAGAAACCCTTGAATTGGAAGGTTCAAGAGAAAGATTGCAATTGGGTTATTGTTGGATTGCTCTCTAATTCCTAACACCAATCCTCCCCAGAGTGGATTGGGACTTGTGAATAGAACAGCATTCCAACTTGTTTTACCTCCCTTTACTTAGTAAAGGATAACTAAACGAAATAACTCTCAATTGTCAATTAACCTTAAGAGTGTTCCATCAAGAATAGGGCTTCCATGTAATCAACTCCCAGTCAAGGCTTTTATTTACATTATTCAATTTCATCAATTTAATTTCCTGTTTACTCAACTCAACCCTTTTCAAAAACATCTGATTAATAAAATAGCAACCTTTCCTGCAACTCGTTAGGAGACGACCTGGGATTCATACTCCCAGTATTTTAAATTTCAATTTTCTGTGACACCTTTCTAAATTGAGCGGTGGATCTCTGGCGAGTCAAGAACTATACTTGCAACGCATATATTCTAATAATTTTTAATTCACCAATTTCTGCCTGCATCACTTGCCTCTTGAGTCAACTTTCCATTGAGCTCCTTCTACACATATGTCCATGAGGACTTGGTCCAACCTTTGATCAAAGTTGACCCTTCTAGTGTAGGGGCGTGCGTTTTCTTGCATCAATGGCAAGTTGAACGCCAACCTTACATTTTCCGGACTAAAATCTAAGTATTTCCCCCGAACCATGGTAAGCCAATTCTTTGGATTCGGGTTCACACTTTGATCATGGTTCCTAGTGATCCATGCGTTTGCATAGAACTCTTGAACTATTAAGATCCCGACTTGTTGAATGGGGTTGGTGAGAACTTCCCAACCTCTTCTTCGGATCTCATGTCGGATCTCCGGATACTCATTCTTTTTGAGCTTGAAAGGAACCTCAAGGATCACTTTCTTCTTGGCCACAACTTCATAGAAGTGGTCTTGATGGACCTTTGAGATGAATCTCTCCATCTCCCATGACTCAGAGGTGGAAGCAATTGCCTTCCCTTTCCTCTTTCATGAGGTTTCTCTGGCCTTAGGTGCCATTAATGGTTATGGAAAAATAAAAAGCAATGCTTTTACCATACCAAACTTAAAATGTTTGCTCGTCCCCGAGCAAAAAAATAAAGAAAGAAGGAGAAGAAGAAGAAAAATGGAAGAGAGGGAGAGAGGTGTGTATTCGGCCAAGAGGAAGAAGAAAGGGTTGTGTTTATGATGTCTGAAAAGGAAGGAGTGATGGTTTGAATTTGAGTGGGTGGGTGTAGGTGGGTTGTATGATGGTTGTGGAAGAGGTATGGAGGTGATTGGTGAAGGGTATTTAGGGAAGAGAGTTATGAAAAGGTGTGAAGAGGAGAGAAGAAGAGGTGGGGTAGGTGGAGATCCTGTGGGGTCCACAGATCCAGTGGGGTCAAGGACTTAACATCCCTGGTCTAATTAAGCGTGTAAAATGCCCTTAGCATGCATGTCTGGCGTTAAATGCCAGCTTGTTGCTTATTTTTGGCGTTAAACGCCCAAATGTAGCCTGTTTCTGGCGTTTAACGCCACTTCCATGCTCTGTTCTGGCGTTAAACGCCAGTCTGGTGCTTGTTTCTGGCGTTTAACACCAGCTTGATGCTTTTTTCTGGCGTTAAACGCCAGTTTGATGCTTCTTACTGGCGTTTAAATGCCAATAAGTTCTTTGTCCAGGGTGAGCTATTTTTAAAGCTGTTTTTCATTCTATTTTTGATTTTTTTTAGTAGTTTTTGTGATTCCACATGATCATCAACCTAAAAGAAATAAAATAACAATATAAAATAAATAGATATAAGTAAATAACATTGGGTTGCCTCCCAACAAGCGCTTCTTTAATGTCAATAGCTTGACAGTGAGCTCTCATGGAGCCTTACGGATGTTCAGAGCATTGTTGGAACCTCCCAACACCAAACTTAGAGTTTGAATGTGGGGGTTCAACACCAAACTTAGTGTTTGGTTGTGGCCTCCCAACACCAAACTTAAAGTTTGACTGTGGGGGCTTTGGTTGACTCTGCAGTGAGAGAAGCTTTTCATGCTTACTCTCCATGGTTACAGAAGGATATCCTTGAGTTTTAAACACAAGATTGTCCTCATTCAGTTGAAGGACCAATTCTCCTCTGTCCACATCAATCACAGCTCTTTTTGTGGCTAGGAAGGGTCTTCCAAAGATGATGGATTCATCCTCATCCTTCCCAGTGTCTAGGATTATGAAATCAGCAGGGATGTAAAGGCCTTCAACCTTTACTAACACGTACTCTACTTGTCCATAAGCCATTTTCATGGATTTGTCTGCCATCTCTAATGAGAAATTGGCAGCCTGTACCTCAAAGATTCCTAGTTTCTCCATTACAGAGAGTGGCATAAGGTTAATTCCTGACCCCAGGTCACACAGAGCCTTCTCAAAGGTCATGGTGCCTGGTGCACGAAATTGTGATCCCTGGTAATGGCTCCAAAAACTTGGTGCTCTAATCTTAATTCATAATTTGTCACAACTTCGATACAACTAACCAGCAAGTGCACTGGGTCGTCCAAGTAATAAACCTTACGTGAGTAAGGGTCGATCCCACGGAGATTGTCGGCTTGAAGCAAGCTATGGTCACCTTGTAAATCTCAGTTAGGCGGATTCAAATAGTTTTAAGAAATTATAGTGGATGAAATTAAATAAAATATAAAATAGGATAGTGGTACCTATGTAATTCATTGATGCGAATTTCAGATAGGCGTATAGAGATGCTTTCGTTCCTCTGATCTCTGCTTTCCTGCTGTCTTCATCCAATCAATCCTACTCCTTTCCATGGCAAGCTCTATGTAGGGCATCACCATTGTCAATGGCTACATCCCATCCTCTCAGTGAAAAAGGTCCAAATGCTCTGTCACGGCACGGCTAATCATCTGTCGGTTCTCGATCATACTGGAATAGGATCCATTGATCCTTTTTGCGTCTGTCACTACGCCCAGCACTCGCGAGTTTTAAGCTCGTCACAGCCATCCCTTCCCAGATCCTACTCGGAATACCAGAGACAAGGTTTAGACTTTCCGGATCTCAGGAATGGCCATCCATGGGTTCTAACTTATACCACGAAGATGCTAATAACTCGGACTCGGTCCCCTGTATTAGATATCCAAGAGATATCCATTCAATCTAAGGTAGAACGGAAGTGGTTGTCAGGCACGCGTTCATAAGTTGCAAATGATGATGACTGTCATGATCATCACATCCATCATATTGAAGTACAAATGAATATCTTAGAAGCGGAATAAGTTGAATTGAATAGAAAAACGATAGTACTTTGCATTAATCTTTGAGGAACAGCAAAGCTCCACACCTTAATTTATGGTGTGTAGAAACTCTACCGTTGAAAAATACATAAGTAAAAAGTTCAGGCATGGCCGAGAGGCCAGCCCTCACAAAGGTCTAAGATAGCATAAAACTAATCAAAAGATTCTTCTGAAGATGATAAAAAGTCCTATTTATACTAAACTAGTTACTAGGATTTACAGAAATGAGTAAATGATGCAGAAATCCACTTCTGGGGCCCACTTGGTGTGTGCTTGGGCTAAGCTTGAAGTTTACACGTGGAGAGGTCATTCTTGGAGTTGAACGCCAGTTTGTAACGTGTTTCTGGCGTTGAACTCCACTTTGCAACTTGTTTCTAGCGCTGGACGCTAGACTGCAGCATGAAACTGGCGTTAAATGCCAGTTTACATCGTCAATCCTTATTCAAAGTATAGACTATTATATATTGCTGGAAATCCCTGGATGTCTACTTTCGAACGCAATTGGAAGCGCGCCATTTGGAGTTCTTTAGCTCTAGAAAATCCACTTTGAGTGCAGGGAGGTCAGAATCCAACAGCATCAGCAGTCATTCTTCAACCTCTGAATCTGATTTTTGCTCAAGTCCCTCAATTTCAGTCAGAAAATACCTGAAATCACAGAAAAACACACAAACTCATAGTAAAGTCCAGAAATGTGAATTTAACATAAAAACTAATAAAAACATCCTTAAAAGTAACTAGATCCTACTAAAAACATACTAAAAACAATGCCAAAAAGCGTATAAATTATCCGCTCATCACAACACCAAACTTAAATTGTTGCTTGTCCCCAAGCAACTGAAAATCAAATAGGATAAAATGAAGAGAATATACTATAAATTTCAAAATATCAATGAAACATAGCTCAATCAAATGAGCAGGACTTGTAGCTTTTTGCCTCTTGAATAGTTTTGGCATCTCACTTTATCCATTGAAGTTCAGAATGATTGGCATGTATAGGAACTTAGAGTTCAGATAGTGTTATTGATTTTCCTAGTTCAGTATGTTGATTCTTGAACACAGCTACTTTATGAGTCTTGGCCGTGGCCCTAAGCACTTTGTTTTCCAGTATTACCATCGGATACATAAATGCCACAAACACATAACTGGGTGAACCTATTCAGATTGTGACTCAGCTTTGCTAAAGTCCCCAATTAGAGGTGTCCAGGATTCTTAAGCACACTCTTCTTTTGCTTTGGACCTTGACTTTAACCGCTCAGTCTCAAGTTTTCACTTGACACCTTCACGCCACAAGCACATGGTTAGGGACAGCTTGGTTTTGCCGCTGAGGCCAGGATTTTATTCCTTTAGGCCCTCCTATCCACTAATGCTCAAAGCCTTGGGATCCTTTATATTTACCCTTGCCTTTTGGTTTTAAGGGTTATTGGCTTTTTGCTCTTGCCTTTTGGTTTTAAGAGCTTTTGGCCTTTTCTGCTTGCTTTTTCTTTTTCTTTCTATTATATTTTTTTTCACCATTTTTCTCTTTTTTTTTTTGCAAGCTTTCTGTATTCACTGCTTTTTCTTGCTTCAAGAATCATTTTTATGATTTTTCAGATTATCAAATAACATGTCTCCTTGTCATCATTCTTTCAAGAGCCAACATATTTAACATTCATAAACAACAACTTCAAAAGACATATGCACTGTTCAAGCATTCATTCAGAAAACAAAAAGTATTGTCACCACATCAATATAATTAGACTAAGTTCAAGGATAAATTCGAAAACATGTACTTCTTGTTCTTTTGTTTTTAAAATATTTTTCATTTAAGAGAGGTGATGGATTCATATTCACTACTTTAAGGCATAGACACTTAGACACTAATGATCATGTAATAAAGACACAAACATAGATAAACATTTAACGTAAGAAAATGAAAAACAGAAAATTTAGGAACAAGAAATGAGTCCACCTTAGTGATGGTGGCGTTTCCTTCTTGAGGAACCAATGATGTCCTTGAGCTCTTCTATGTCTCTTCCTTGTCTTTGTTGCTCCTCCCTCATTGCTCTTTGATCTTCTCTAATTTCATGAAGGATGATGGGGTGCTCTTGATGTTCCACCCTTAATTGTCCCATGTTGGAACTTAATTCTCCTAGGGAGGTGTTGATTTGCTCCCAAAAATTCTTTCTATTATATTTTTTTTCACCATTTTTCTCTTTTTTTTTTGCAAGCTTTCTGTATTCACTGCTTTTTCTTGCTTCAAGAATCATTTTTATGATTTTTCAGATTATCAAATAACATGTCTCCTTGTCATCATTCTTTCAAGAGCCAACATATTTAACATTCATAAACAACAACTTCAAAAGACATATGCATTGTTCAAGCATTCATTCAGAAAACAAAAAGTATTGTCACCACATCAATATAATTAGACTAAGTTCAAGGATAAATTCGAAAACATGTACTTCTTGTTCTTTTGTTTTTAAAATATTTTTCATTTAAGAGAGGTAATGGATTCATATTCACTACTTTAAGGCATAGACACTTAGACACTAATGATCATGTAATAAAGACACAAACATAGATAAACATTTAACGTAAGAAAATGAAAAACAGAAAATTTAAGAACAAGAAATGAGTCCACCTTAGTGATGGTGGCGTTTCCTTCTTGAGGAACCAATGATGTCCTTGAGCTCTTCTATGTCTCTTCCTTGTCTTTGTTGCTCCTCCCTCATTGCTCTTTGATCTTCTCTAATTTCATGAAGGATGATGGGGTGCTCTTGATGTTCCACCCTTAATTGTCCCATGTTGGAACTTAATTCTCCTAGGGAGGTGTTGATTTGCTCCCAAAAATTCTGTGGAGGAAAGTGCATCCCTTGAGGCATCTCAGGGGTTTCTTGGTGATGAGCTTCTTCATGCGTCTCTTGAGATCCATGAATAGGCTCTCTTGTTTGCTCCATCCTTTTCTTAATGATGGGCTTGTCCTCTTCAATGAGGATATCTCCCTCTATGTCAATCCTAGCCGAATTGCATAGGTGGCAAATGAGGTGAGGAAAGGCTAACCTTGCCATAGTGGAGGACTTGTCAGCCACCTTGTAGCGTTCTTGAGGTATAATCTCATGAACCTCCACTTTCTCCCCAATCATGATGCTATGGATCATGATGGCCCGGTCTATAGTAACTTCAGTCCGGTTGCTAGTGGGAATGATTGAGCGTTGAATGAACTCCAACCATCCTCTAGCTACAGGCTTAAGGTCCAGTCTTCTCAGTTGAACCGGTTTGCCTTTTGAGTCAATCTTCCATTGAGCTCCTTCCACACATATGTCCATGAGGACTTGGTCCAACCTTTGATCAAAGTTGATTCTTCTTATGTAGGGGCGTGCGTTCTCTTCCATCATTGGCAAGTTGAACGCCAACCTCACATTTTCCGGACTAAAATCTAAGTATTTCCCCCGAACCATGGTGAGATAATTCTTTGGGTTCGGGTTCTTACTTTGATCATGGTTCCTAGTGATCCATGCATTAGCATAGAACTCTTGAACTATTAGAATTCCGACTTGTTAGATGGGGTTTGTTAGAACTTCCCAACCTCTTCTTTGGATCTCATGTCGGATCTCCGGATACTCATTTTTCTTGAGTTTGAAAGGGACCTCGGGGATCACCTTCTTCTTGGCCACAACATCATATAAGTGGTCTTGATGGGCTTTGGAGATGAATCTTTCCATCTCCTATGACTCGGAGGTGGAAGATTTTGTCTTCCCTTTCCCTTTTCTAGAGGATTCTCCGGTCTTAGGTGCCATCAATGGTAATGGAAAAACAAAAAGCTTATGCTTTTACCACACCAAACTTAGAATATTGCTCGCCCTCGAGCAAGAGAAGAAAGAGAAGAAGAAGAAGAAGAAGAAGAAGAAGAAGAAGAAGAAGAAGAAGAAGAAGAAGAAGAAGAAGAAGAAGAAGAAGAAGAAGAAGAAGATATAGAAGAGAAGGAGAGAGTGTTGTGTTTCGGCCAAGAAGGGGATGAGAGGGTTGTGTTGTGTGAGAATGAAGAAGAATGGAGAGGTTTATATAGTGAAGGGAGAGGGGTTAAGGTTCGGCCATATGGGGTGGGTTTGGGTGGGATAGTGATTTTGAATTTTGAAGGTAGGTGGGGTTTATGGGGAAGAGTGGATGGATGTGAGTGGTGGTAGGTGGTGATAAGGAAGAGAGATTGAGGTGATTGGTGAAGGGTTTTGGGGAAGGGTGTTTATTGGGAAGAGAGGATGAATGAGAAAAGGGGAGAGTATGAGTGGAGGTAGGTGGGGATCCTGTGGGGTCCACAGATGCTGAGATAATCCTGTAGGGTCCACAGATCCTTAGGTGTCAAGGATTTACATCCCTGCACCCTTGAGGCATGTAAAATGCCTTTGCATACAATTCTGGCATTTAAACGCCGAATTGATGCTTGTTCTGGGCGTTCAACGCCCAGATGTAGCATGTTTCTAGCGTTGAACGCCAGTTCTATGCTTGTTTCTGGCGTTCAGCGCCAACTTTCCTCAGTGTGCATTCCTGGCGTCTGAACGCCAGGATGTTGCTTGTTTCTGGCGTTCAACGCCAGATCCATGCTCTGTTCTGGCGTTGAACGCCAGCCAGATGCTCCTTACTGGTGTTTAAACGCCAGTAAGCCCTTCCTCCAGGGTGTGATTTTTCTTCTGCTGTTTTTTATTCTGTTTTTAATTTTTCTATTTATTTTTTGACTCCACATGATCATGAACCTAATAAAACATGAAAGAATAATAAAAATAAAAATAAAATTAGATAAATAAAAATTGGGTTGCCTCCCAACAAGCGCTTCTTTAATGTCAATAGCTTGACAGTGGGCTCTATTGGAGCCACACAGGTGATCAGGTCAATTTTATAGACTCCCAACACCAAACTTAGAGTTTGGATATGGGAGTTCAACACCAAACTTAGAGTTTGGCTGAGGCCTCCCAACACCAAACTTAGATTTTGATTGTGGGGGCTTTGTTTGACTCTGTACTGAGAGAAGCTTTTCATGCTTCCTCTCCATGGTTACAGAAGAAGATCCTTGAGTTTTAAACACAAGGTTATCCTCATTCAGTTGAAGGATCAATTCTCCTCTGTCTACCTCAATCACAGTTCTTGCTGTGGCTAGGAAAGGTCTTCCAAGGATGATGGATTCATCCTCATCCTTCCCAGTGTCTAGGATTATGAAATCAGCAGGGATGTAAAGGCCTTCAACCTTTACTAACACGTCATCTACTTGTCCATAAGCCTCTTTTCTTGAGTTGTCTGCCATCTCTAATGAGATTCTGGCAGCTTGCACCTCAAAGATTCCCAGTTTCTCCATCACAGAGAGTGGCATGAGGTTTATCCCTGACCCAAGGTTACATAGAGCCTTTTCAAAGGTCATGGTGCCTATGGTGCAAGGTATTACGAACTTTCCAGGATCCTGCTTCTTCTGAGGCAATCTCAGTTGATCCAATGCATTTAATTCATAAGTGAACAAGGGGGGTTCATCTCCCCAAGTCTCATTACCAAATAAATTGGCATTCAGCTTCATGATTGCACCAAGGAACTTGATAGCTTGCTCTTCAGTAACATCCTCATTCTCTTCAGAAGAAGAATACTCATCAGAGCTCATGAAGGGCATAAGGAGGTTCAATGGAATCTCTATGGTCTCTAAATGAGCCTCAGATTCTTCTGGTTCCTCAAAGGGAAACTCCTTATTGATCACTGGACATCCCAGGAGGTCTTCCTCACTGGGATTCACGTCCTTCTCCTCTCTTGTGGGTTCGGCCATGATGGTCAATTCAATGGCCTTGCACTCTCCTTTTAGATTTTCTTCTGTATTGCTTGGGAGAGTACTAGGAGGGATTTCAGTAATCCTTTTACTCAGCTGGCCCACTTGTGCTTCCAAATTTCTAATGGATGACCTTGTTTCATTCATGAAACTCAGAGTGGCCTTAGATAGATCAGAGACTAAATTTGCTAAGCTAGATGGATTCTATTCAGAATTCTCTGTCTGTTGCTGAGTGAATGATGGAAAAGGTTTACTACTGTTAAACCTGTTTCTTCCACCATTATTAAAGCCTTGTTGAGGCTTTTGTTGATCCTTCCATGAGAAATTTGGGTGATTTCTCCATGAGGGGTTATAGGTGTTTCCATATGGTTCACCCATGTAATTCACCTCTGCTATTGCAGGGTTCTCATGATCATAAGCTTCTTCTTCAGAAGATGCCTCTTAAGTACTGTTGGATGCTGCTTGCATTCCATTCAAACTCTAAGAAATCATATTGACTTGCTGAGTCAATATTTTTTTTGAGCTAATATGGCATTCAGAGTATCAATTTCAAGAACTCCCTTCTTCTGAGGCGTCCCATTACTCACAGGATTCCTCTCAAAAGTGTACATGAACTGGTTATTAGCAACCATGTCAATGAGTTCTTAAACTTCTGCAGGCATTTTCTTTAGGTGAATGGATCCACCTGCAGAAGTATCCAATGATATTTTAGCTAATTCAGACAGACTATCATAGAATATATCCAGGATGGTCCATTCTGAAAGCATGTCAGAAGGACACTTTTTGGTCAATTCCTTGTATCTCTCCCAAGCTTCATAGAGGGATTCACCTTCTTTTTGTCTGAAGGTTTAAACATCCACTCTAAGCTTACTCAGCTTTTGAAGAGGAAAGAACTTGGCTAAGAAAGCCGTGACCAGCTTATCCCAAGAGTTCAGGCTATCTTTAGGTTGAGAATCCAACCATATTCTAGCTCTGTCTCTCACAGCAAAAGGGAAAAGCATGAGCCTGTAGACTTCAGGATCTACTCCATTAGTCTTAACAGTATCACAGATCTGCGAGAATTCAGTTAAGAACTGAAAAGGATCTTCAGATGGAAGTCCATGAAACTTGCAGTTTTGTTGCATCAGAGAAACTAATTGAGGTTTAAGCTCAAAATTGTTTGCTCCAATGGTAGGGATGGAGATGCTTCTTCCATGTGAATTGGAATTTGGTGCAGTAAAGTCACCAAGCATCTTCCTTGCATTATTATTATTTTCGGCTGCCATCTCCTCTTCCTTTTTGAAAATTTATGTAAGGTTGTCTCTGGATTGTTGTAATTTAGCTTCTCTTAGTTTCCTCTTCAGAGTCCTTTCAGGTTCAGGGTCTGCTTCAACAAGAATGTTCTTGTCCTTGCTCCTGCTCATATAAAAAAGAAGGGAACAAAAAATAATAGGGATCCTCTTTGCCTCAGTAGAGAGAGGTTCCTTTGTATGAGTAGAAGAAGAAAGGGAATAAGAGTGAAGAAGAATGAATAATCCAAACACAAGGGTGAGGATAGGAGCAAAGATATGAGGTGAAGAGAAGTGTTAGAAGATGAATAAATAAATAGAAGGAGATGAGGGAGAGGAAATTTCGAAAATTAATTTTTGAAAAGAAGTTGATGATTTTCGAAAATTAAAGGAGAATTAAAATTAAAATTAAAATTTAAACAATTAATTAACTAAAAAGAATTTTTTGAAAAAGAGGGAGATATTTTCGAAAATTAGAAAGGGATAGTTAGTTAGGTAGTTTTGAAAGAGATAAGAAACAAACAAAAAGTTAATTAGTTAGTTGAAACAAATTTTGAAAATCAATTTTTAAAAGATAAGAAGATAAGAAGTTAGAAAAGATATTTGAAAAAGATATGATATGAAAAGGTATGATTAAAAAGATATGATTTGGAAAAAGATAAGATAAAAAGATATTTTTGAAAAGATATGATTGAAATTAGTTTTGAAAAAGATTTGATTTTTAAAATCACAATTAATGACTTTATTCACAAGAAATCACAAGATATGATTCTAGAACTTAAAGTTTGAATCTTTCTTAACAAGTAAGTAACAAACTTAAAATTTTTTAACAAAAACATTAATTGTTGATGATATTTTCGAAAATATGATATAAAATTAAAAAAATATTTTTGAAAAATATTTTTAAAATTTTCGAAAATAAATAAGAAAAATGAAAAAGATATGATTTTTGAAAAAGATTTTGAAAAAGATAAGATTTTTAAATTGAAAATTTGATTTGACTCATAAGAAACAACTAAATTTTAAAAAGTTCTGAAAAAGTCAACTCAAATTTTCGAAAATTTATGAGAGAAAAAGGGAAAGATATATTTTTTATTTTTGAATTTTTAATGATGAGAGAGAAAAACATAAAAAATGACTCACAACATGAAAATTATGAATCAAAACACATTATGCATGCAAGAACACTATGAATGTCAAGATGAACACCAAGAACACTTTGAAGATCATGATGAACATCAAGAACATATTTTTAAAAAAAAAATTTTGATGCAAAGAAAACATGCAAGACACCAAACTTAGAAATCTTTAATGCTTAGACACTATGAATGCAAAGATGCACATGAAAAACAACAAAAGACACAAAATAAGAAAACATCAAGATCAAACAAGAAGACTTACCAAGAACAACTTGAAGATCATGAAGAACACTATGAATGTATGAATTTTCGAAAAATGCATAAATTTTTAGAAATGCAATTGACACCAAACTTAAAAATTGACTCTAGACTCAAACAAGAAACAAAAAATATTTTTGATTTTATGATTTTATGAATGTTTTTTTTTTTTGGTATTTTTGTATATTTTTTTTTTTGTATTTTATTTTACTTTTTTCAAAAACATATAGGAAAAAGGAAGTAATGAATTCAAAGTCCTCAATCAAAATCCCATGAATCATACCAGGTTAGTCTAAAGCTTGATGGCCAGCCAAACTTCAGCATACCAATTTGAAACTTTAGAATTCATTCTTAAAAAATTTTAAAATAATTTTCGAAAACAAAGGGAAAAAAATGTTTTTTTTTTTTGAAAGATTTTTCAAAACAAATTTCTTTGAAAATAAAACAAAAAAGAAAATTACCTAATCTGAGCAACAAGATGAACCGTCAGTTGTCCAAACTCGAACAATCCCCGGCAACGGCGCCAAAAACTTGGTGCACGAAATTGTGATCCCTGGTAATGGCTCCAAAAACTTGGTGCTCTAATCTTAATTCATAATTTGTCACAACTTCGATACAACTAACCATCAAGTGCACAGGGTCGTCCAAGTAATAAACCTTACGTGAGTAAGGGTCGATCCCACGGAGATTGTCAGCTTGAAGCAAGCTATGGTCACCTTGTAAATCTCAGTTAGGCGGATTCAAATAGTTTTAAGAAATTATAGTGGATGAAAATTAAATAAAATATAAAATAGGATAGTGGTACTTATGTAATTCATTGATGAGAATTTCAGATAAGCGTATAGAGATGCTTTCGTTCCTCTGATCTCTGCTTTCCTGCTGTCTTCATCCAATCAATCCTACTCCTTTCCATGGCAAGCTCTATGTAGGGCATCACCGTTGTCAATGGCTACATCCCATCCTCTCAGTGAAAAAGGTCCAAATGCTCTGTCACGGCACGGCTAATCATCTGTCGGTTCTCGATCATACTGGAATAGGATCCATTGATCCTTTTTGCGTCTGTCACTACGCCAGCACTCCCGAGTTTTAAGCTCGTCACAGCCATCCCTTCCCAGATCCTACTCGCGACTTTACGCTAATAACTCGGACTCGGTCCCCTGTATTATATATCCAAGAGATATCCATTCAATCTAAGGTAGAACGGAAGTGGTTGTCAGGCACGCGTTCATAAGTTGCGAATGATGATGACTGTCACGATCATCACATCCATCATATTGAAGTACGAATGAATATCTTAGAAGCGGAATAAGTTGAATTGAATAGAAAAACAGTAGTGCTTTGCAGTAATCTTTGAGGAACAGCAGAGCTCCACACCTTAATCTATGGTGTGTAGAAACTCTACCATTGAAAAATACATAAGTAAAAAGTTCAGGCATGGCCGAGAGGCCAGCCCTCACAAAGGTCTAAGATAGCATAAAACTAATCAAAAGATTCTTCCGAAGATGATAAAAAGTCCTATTTATACTAAACTAGTTACTAGAGTTTACAGAAATGAGTAAATGATACAGAAATCCACTTCTGGGACCCACTTGGTGTGTGCTTGGGCTGAGCTTGAAGTTTACACGTGCAGAGGCTTCTTTTGGAGTTGAACGCCAAGTTGTAACGTGTTTTTGGCGTTCAACTCTGGTTCGTGACGTGTTTCTGGCGTTTAACTCCAGACTGCAGCGTAGAACTGGCGTTCAACGCCCTTTTGCGTCGTCTAAACTCGCTCAAAGTATGGACTATTATATATTTCTGGAAAGCCCTGGATGTCTACCTTCCAACGCCGTTGAGATCGCGCCATTTGGAATTTTGTAGCTCCAGAAAATCCACTTTGAGTGCAGGGAGGTCAGAATCCAACAGCATCAGCAGTCCTTCTTCAACCTCTGAATCTGATTTTTGCTCAAGTCCCTCAATTTCAGCCAGAAAATACCTGAAATCACAGAAAAACACACAAACTCATAGTCAAGTCTAGAAATGTGAATATAACATAAAAATTAATAAAAACATCCCTAAAAGTAACTAGATCCTACTAAAAACATACTAAAAACAATGCCAAAAAGCGTATAAATTATCCGCTCATCAGTGCCTATGTTATAGGGAATTAGGAATTTACTAGGATCCTGTTTCTTTTGAGGTAATTTATGCCTATCCAATGCATTCAGTTCATTGGTAAGCAAGGGAGGTTCATCTTCCCAAGTCTCATTACCAAATAATTTGGCATTCAGCTTCATGATTACACCAAGGTATTTAACAACTTGCTCTTGAGTAATGTTTTCATCCTCTTCAGAGGATGAATACTCATCAGAGCTCATGAATGGTAAAAGGAGGTTCAATGAAATCTCTATGGTCTCTAGATGAGCCTCAGATTCCTTTGGTTCCTCAAAGGGAAACTCCTTATTGGTCACTGAACGTCCCAAGAGGTCTTCCTCACTAGGATTCACGTCCTCCTCCTCCTCTTTGGGTTCGGCCACACCAAGTAAGGAAATGGCCTTGCACTCTCTTTTTGGATTCTCTTCTGTATTGCTTGGGAGAGTACTAGGAGGGATTTCAGTGACTCTTTTACTCAGCTGGCCCACTTGTGCCTCCAAATTTCTAATAGAGGACCTTGTTTCATTCATGAAACTTAAAGTGGCCTTAGATAGATCAGAGACTATTTTTGCTAAGCTAGATAGATTCTGCTCAAAATTCTCTGTCTGTTGCTGAGTGGATGGTGGAAAAGGCTTGCTATTGCTAAACCTGTTTCTTCCACCATTATTAAAGCCTTCTTGAGGCTTTTGTTGATCCTTCCATGAGAAATTTGGATGATTTCTCCATGAGAGATTATAGGTGTTTCCATAGGATTCTCCCATGTAATTCACCTCTGCTATTGCTGGGTTCTCAGGATCATAAGCCTCTTCTTCAGAAGATGCCTCTTTAGTACTGTTGGATGCAGCTTGCAACCCATTCAGACTCTGAGAAATCATATTGACTTGCTGAGTTAATATTTTGTCCTGAGCCAATATGGCATTCAGAGTATCAATTTCAAGAACTCCCTTCCTCTGAGGCGTCCCATTACTCACAGGATTCCTTTCAGAACTGTACATGAACTGGTTATTTGCAACCATGTCAATGAGTTCCTAAGCTTCTGCAGGCGTTTTCTTTAGGTGAATGGATCCACCTGCAGAATGGTCCAATGACATCTTTGATAATTCAGACAGACCATCATAGAATATATCCAAGATGGTCCGTTCTAAAAGCATGTCAGAAGGACACTTTTTGGTCAGTTGCTTGTATCTCTCCCAAGCTTCATAGAGGGATTCACCTTCTTTCTGTTTGAAGGTTTGAACATCCACTCTAAGCTTGCTAAGCTTTTGAGGAGGAAAGAACTTGGCTAAGAAAGCCGTGACCAGCTTATCCCAAGAGTTCAGGCTATCTTTAGATTGAGAGTCCAACCATATTCTAGCTCTGTCTCTTACAGCAAACGGGAAAAGCATAAGCCTGTAGACCTCGGAGTCAACCCCATTGGTCTTAACAGTATTACAGATCTGCAAGAATTCAGTTAAGAACTGAAAAGGATATTCTGATGGAAGTCCATAAAACTTGCAATTTTGTTACATCAAAGAAACTAATTGAGGCTTTAGCTCAAAATTGTTTACTCCAATGGTAGGGATTGAGATGCTTCTTCCATGTAAATTGGAATTTGGTGCAGTAAAGTCACCAAGCATCTTCCTTACATTGTTATTATTTTCGGCCATGTCTCCTTCTTTTTCGAAAATTTCTGTCAGATTTTCTCCAGAGAGTTGTGCTTTAGCTTCTCTTAGCTTCCTCTTCAGGGTCCTTTCAGGTTCAGGATCAGCTTCAACAAGAATGTTCTTGTCCTTGTTCCTGCTCATATGAAAAAGAAGAGAACAGAAAAGAAAATATGAAATCCTCTATGTCACAGTATAGAGATTCCTTATATGAGTAGAAGAGAAGAAAAAGAATTCGAACACAGAAAGAAGGAGAGGGTTCAAATTTTTAAGAAGAAGATAAGTGTTAGTAGATAAATAAAATAATTAGAAAGAGATGAGGGGAGAGAATTCAAAAATTAATTAAAATAAAATAAAAATGTTTTTGTTTTTGTTTTTAATTTAAAATTAAATTTAAAATTCGAAAATATGAAAAGGAATAAAATTAAGATTAAAATTTAAAATAATTAGTTAATGAAAATAAATTTTGAAAAAGAGGTTAGTGATTTTCGAAAATTAGAGAGAGAAAATTAGTTAGGTAGTTTTGAAAAAGATAAGAATCAAACAAGATAAGATTAATTGAAAAAGATTTGAAAATAAATTTTGAAAAAATAAGAAGTTGGAAAAGATTTTAAAATTGATTTTGAAAAAGATGTGATTGAAACTTATTTTGAAAAAGATTTGAAAAAGAAATTTAAAAAGATTTGATTTTGAAAATTAAAGTTGATTACTTGACTAACAAGAAACAAAAAGATATGATTTTAAGATTTAAAGATTGAATTTTTCTTGATAGGAAAGTCACAAACTTGAAATTTTTGAATTGAAATATTAAAGGTTAGCAATGAATTCAAAAATATGAAACAAAAATAAGAAAAAGATTTTTGAAAATTATTTTGAAATTTTCGAAAATCATAAAAGAAAAATGAAGAAGATTTGATTTTTGAAAAAGATTTGATAAAGATAGAATTTTTAAATTGAAAATTTGACTTAACTCATAAGAAACAATTAAATTCTAAAAAGTTTTGAAAAAGTCAACTCAAATTTTCAAAAATTTATGAGTGAAATAAGGAAAGTAATTTTTTTTTTATTTTTGAATTTTTAATGAAAAAAGAGAAAAACAACAAAAAGACTCAAAACATGAAAATTGTGAATCAAAACACACAATGCATGCAAGAACACTTTGAATGTCAAGATGAACACCAAGAACACTTTGAATGTCAAGATGAACATCAAGAACATATTTTTGAAATTTTTTTAGAAAATAAAAACATGCAAGACACCAAACTTAAAAATTTTTATTCTCTAGACACTAATAATTCAAGAATGCATATGAAAACAAGAAAAGACACAAAACAAGAAAAATTATAGATCAAACAAGGAAAATCATCAAGAACAACTTGAAGATCATGAAGAACAAATGCATGAGTTTTCAAAAATTTTAAGAAAAATTAAAAAGATGCAATTGACACCAAACTTAAAATTTGACACAAGACTCAAACAAGAAACATAATAATTTTTTGTTTTTATGATTTTATTAATTTTTTTTTGGTATTTTTCGAAAATTATTTTGGAAAAAATGAAAAAGAAGAAAAAATTTTTTGTATTTTACAAAAATAAGAAATAAAGAGCATAAAATTAAAATAAAATTACCTAATCTGAGCAACAAGATGAACCGTCAGTTGTCCAAACTCGAACAATCCCCGGCAACGGCGCCAAAAACTTGGTGTACGAAATTGTGATCGTTCATTCCTTGGTAACGGCACTAAAAACTTAATACGCACATTCATAATCTTAGTTCTTTGTCACAACTTCGCACAACTAACCAGCAAGTGCACTGGGTCGTCCAAGTAATAAACCTTACGTCAGTAAGGGTCGATCCCACGGAGATTGTCGGCTTGAAGCAAGCTATGGTCATCTTGCAAATCTCAGTCAGGCAGATTCAAATGGTTATAGTGAATTGATAATTAAAATATAATTAAAATATAAAATAGGATAGAGATACTTATGTAATTCATTGGTGAGATTTCAGATAAGCGTATAGAGATGCTTTTGTTCCTCCTGAGCCTCTGCTTTCCTACTGTCTTCATCCAATCATTCCTACTCCTTTCCATGGCAAACTTTATGTAGGGCATCACCATTGTCAATGGCTACTTCCCGTCCTCTCAGTGAAAATGGTCCAAGATGCGTTGTCACCGCACAGCTAATCATCTGTCGGTTCTCGATCATACTGGAATAGGATTCAGTAATCCTTTTGCGTCTGTCACTACGCCCAGCACTCGCGAGTTTGAAGCTCGTCACAGCCATCCCTTCCCATATCCTACTCAGAATACCACAGACAAGGTTTAGACTTTCCGGATCTCAAGAATGGCTGCCAATAATTCTAGCCTATACCACGAAGACTCTGATCTTAGATCAGGAGGCTAAGAGATAAACGCTCAATCCAAGGTAGAACCGAAGTGGTTGTCAGGCACGCGTTTATAGGTTGAGAATAGTGATGAGTATCACGGATCATCATATTCATCATGTTGAAGTGCAAGAGAATATCTTAGAATAGGAATAAGCTTGAATTGAATAAGAAAACAATAGTACTTTGCATTAATTCATGAGGAACAGCAGAGCTCAACACCTTAATCTATGGTGTGTAGAAACTCTACCGTTGAAAATACATAAGTACAAGGTCCAGGCATGGCCGAATGGCCAGCCCCCATAAATTTCTAAGATAGCAGAAGACTAATCAAAGATCGGATCCTTAACATGATAGTAAAAAGTTCTATTTATACTAAACTAGTTACTAGGGTTACAGAAATGAGTAAATGATGCAGAAATTTACTTCCGGGCCCACTTGGTGTGTGCTTGGGCTGAGCATTGAAGCTTTCACATGCAGAGGTCTTCCTTGGAGTTAAACGCCAGTTTGTAACTTGTTTCTAGCGTTTAACTCTGCTTTGCAACCTGTTTCTGGCGTTTAACTCCAAAATAAGACAGAGAGCTGGCGTTGAACGCCAGTTTGTGTCATCTAAACTCGGGCAAAGTATGGACTATTATATATTTTTGGAAAGCCCTGGATGTCTACTTTCCAACGCAATTGAGAGCGCGCCATTTGGGCTCTTGTAGCTCCAGAAAATCCACTTCGAGTGCAGGGAGGTCAGAATCCAACAGCATCTGCAGTCCTTTTTCAGCCTCTAAATCAGATTTTCGCTCAGGTCCCTCAATTTCTGCCAGAAAATACCTGAAATCACAGAAAAACAGACAAACTCATAGTAAAGTCCAGAAATGTGATTTTTATTTAAAAACTAATAAAAATATAATAAAAACTAATTAAAATATACTAAAAAGATACTAAAAACAATGCCAAAAAGCGTATAAATTATCCACTCATCACAATACCAAACTTGAATTGTTACTTGTCCCCAAGCAACTGAAAATCAAATAGGATAAAAAGAATTGAATATACAATGAATTCCAAAAACATCTATGAAGATCAGTCTTAATTAGATGAGCGGGGCTTTTAGCTTTTTGCTTCTGAACAGTTTTGGCATCTCACTTTATCCTTTTGAAGTTCAGAATGATTGGCATCTATAGGAACTCAGAATTCAGATAGTGTTATTGATTCTCCTAGTTAAGTATGTTGATTCTTGAACACAGCTACTTTATGAGTCTTGGCCGTGACCCTAAACATTTTGTTTTCCAGTATTACCACTGGATACATAAATGCCACAGACACATAACTGGGTGAACCTTTTCAGATTGTGACTTAGCTTTGCTAGAGTCCCCAATTAGAGGTGTCCAGAGCTCTTAAGCACACTCTTTTTGCTTTGGACCATGACTTTAACTGCTCAGTCTCAAGTTTTCACTTGACACCTTCACGCCACAAGCACATGGCTAGGGACAGCTTGGTTTAGACGCTTAGGCCAGGATTTTATTCCTGTGGGCCCTCCTATCCACTGATGCTCAAAGCCTTGGATCCTTTTTATTTTACCCTTGCCTTTTGATTTAAAGGGCTATTGGCTTTTTCTGGTTGCTTTTTCTTTTTCTTTCTCTTTTTTTTCGCATATATATTTTTTTCTGCAAGCTTTTCACTGCTTTTTCTTGCTTCAAGAATCAATTTTATGATTTTTCAGATCATCAAATAACATTTCTCCTTTTTCCATCATTCTTTCAAGAGCCAACAATTTTAACATTCATAAACAACAAATTTAAAAATATGCACTGTTCAAGCATTCATTCAGAAGACAAGAATTATTGCCACCACATCAAAATAATTAAACTGTTTTAAAATCCGAAATTCATGTACTTCTTTTTCTTTTTCAATTAAGAGCATTTTTCATTTAAGAAAGGTGATGGATTCATAGGACATTCATAACTTTAAGGCATAGACACTAAGACACTAATGATCATGTAATAAAGACACAATCATAGATAAACATAAAGCATAAAAATTCAAAAAATAGAAAATAAAGAACAAGGAAATTAAAGAACGGGTCCACCTTAGTGATGGCGGCTTGTTCTTCCTCTTGAAAATCTTATGGAGTGCTTGAGCTCCTCAATGTCTCTTCCTTGCCTTTGTTGCTCCTCCCTCATGACTTTTTGGTCTTCTCTAATTTCATGGAGGAGGATGGAATGCTCTTGGTGCTCCATCCTTAGTTGTCCCATATTGGAACTTAATTCTCCTAGGGAGGTGTTAATTTGCTCCCAATAATCTTGTGGAGCAAAATGCATCCCTTGAGGCATCTCAAGGATTTCATGATGAGGAATTCCCTCATACTCTTGTCCATGAGTGGGGTCTCTTGTTTGCTCCATTCTTTTCTTAGTGATGGGCTTGTCCTCATCAATGAGGATGTCCTCTTCTTTGTCAATTCCAGCTGAATTGCAAAGGTGACAAATAAGATGAGGGAAGGCTAACCTTGCCAAAGTAAAGGACTTGTCCGCCACCTTGTAGAGTTCTTGGGATATAACCTCATGAACTTCTACTTCCTCTCTAATCATGATGCTATGAATCATGATAGCTCGGTCTATAGTAACTTCAGACCGGTTGCTAGTGGGGTTGATTGAGCGTTGGATAAACTCCAACCATCCCCTAGCCACGGGCTTGAGGTCATGCCTTCTTAGTTGAACCGGCTTCCCTCTTGAATCTCTCTTCCATTGAGCGCCCTCTTCACAAATATCTATGAGGACTTGGTCCAACCTTTGATCAAAGTTAACCCTTCTAGTGTAGGGGTGTGCATCTCCTTGCATCATAGGCAAATTGGATGCCAACCTTACATTTTCTAGACTGAAATCTAAGTATTTCCCTCGGACCATTGTAAGCTAATTCTTAGGGTCCAGGTTCACACTTTAATCATGGTTCTTGGTGATCCATGCATTGGCATAGAACTCTTGAACCATTAAGATTTCGACTTGTTGAATGGGATTGGTGAGAACTTTCCAACCTCTTCTTCGAATCTCATGTCGGATCTCTGGATATTCACCCTTTTTGAGTTTGAAAGGGACCTCGGGGATCACCTTCTTCTTGGGCACAACTTCATAGAAGTGGTCTTGATGCACCTTTGAGATGAATCTCTCCATCTTCCATGACTCGGAGGTGGAAGCTTTTGCCTTCCCTTTCCTCTTTCTAGAGGTTTCTCCGGCCTTTAGTGCCATAAATGGTTATGGAAAAACAAAAAGCAATGCTTTTACCACACCAAACTTAGAAGATTTGCCCGTCCTCGAGCAAAAGAAGTAAGAAGAGAGTAGAAGAAGAAGAAATAGAGGAGGTGGGGTGGGTTGGTGTTTCGGCCAAGGGGGAGAAGTAGTTTTTATGTTGTGTGAAAATGAAGGAGTGAAGATGGGTTTATATAGGGGTGGAGAGAGGGTTAGGGTTCGGCCATATAGGGTGGGTTTGGAAGGGAAATTGGTTTGAATTTGAAAGGTGAGGTAGGTAGGATTTTATGATGGATGGATGTGGATTGGTGAAGGGTTGATGGAGAAGAGGGTAGGATTTGATAGGGGAGGGGTTTTTTTGGGGAAGAGGTATTGAGTTGATTGGTGAAGGGTATTTAGGGAAGAGTATTATGAAAAGGTGTGAAGAAGAGAGAGAGTGAGTTGAGGTTGGTGGGGATCCTGTGGGGTCCACAGATCCTGAGGTGTCAAGGATTTTTCATCCCTGCACCAAGTGGCATACAAAATGCCCTTCTCTATCAATCCTGGCGTTAAACGCCAGGTTGCTGCCCATTTCTAGCGTTTAACGCTAGCTTCTTACCCTTTTCTGGCGTTAAACGCCAGCTCTGTGCCCCTTTCTGGCGTTAAACACCCAGAATGATGCCAGACTGGGCGTTTAACACCCATTCTGCTACCTTTACTGGCTTTTAAATGCCAGTAAGTTTCTTCTCCAAGGTGTTCTATTTTTTATACTGTTTTTCATTCTGTTTTTGCTTTTTTAGTTGTTTTTGTGACTTCACATGATCATCAACCTACAGAAAACATAAAATAACAATGGAAAATAGAAATATAACATAGATAAGTAAGATTGGGTTGCCTCCCAACAAGCGCTTCTTTAATGTCAGTAGCTTGACAGTGGGCTCTCATGGAGCCTCACAGATACTCAGAGCATGGCCTCCCAACACCAAACTTAGAGTTTAAATGTGAGGGCTCTGTTTGACTCTGCATTGAGAGAAGCTTTTCATGCTTCTTCTCCATTATTACAGAGGGAGATCCTTGAGCTTTAAACACAAGGGAGTCCTTATTCACTTGAAGGACCAATTCTCCTCTGTCAACATCAATCACAGCTTTTGCTGTGGCTAGGAAGGGTCTGCCAAGGATGATAGATTCATCCATACACTTTTCAGTCTCTAGGATTATGAAATCAGCAGGGATGTAATGGTCTTCAACCTTTACCAAGACATCCTCTACAAGTCCATAAGCTTGTTTCCTTGAATTGTCTGCCGTCTCTAATGAGATTCTTGCAGCTTGAACCTCAAAAATTCCTAGTTTCTCCATTACAGAGAGAGGCATGAGGTTTATGCTTGACCCTAGGTCACACAGAGCTTTTTCAAAGGTCATGGTGCCTATAGTACAAGGTATTGAGAACTTTCCAGGATCCTGTCTCTTTTGAGGTAATCGCTGTCTAGTCAAGTCATCCAGTTCTTTGGTGAGCAAGGGGGGTTCATCCTCCCAAGTCTCATTACCAAATAACTTGGCATTCAGCTTCATGATTGCTCCAAGGTACTTAGCAACTTGCTCTTCAATAACATCTTCATCCTCTTCAGAGGAAGAATATTTATCAGAGCTCATGAATGGTAGAAGTAAATTCAATGGAATCTCTATGGTCTCAATGTGAGCCTCAGATTCCCATGGTTTCTCATTAGGGAACTCCATGGAGGCCAGTGAACGTCCATTGAGGTCTTCCTCAGTGGAGATCATTGCCTCTTCCTCCCCTCCAGGTTCGGACGTGTGGGTTATGGTGATGGCCTTGCACTCTTCTTTTGGATTATCTTATGTATTGCTTGGAAGAGTACTAGAAGGGAGTTTAGTAACTTTCTTACTCAGCTGACCCACTTGTGCCTCCAAATTTCTAATGGAGGACCTTGTTTCAGTCATGAAACTTTGAGTGGTTTTAATTAGATCAGAGACTATGGTTGCTAAGTCAGAGTGGCTCTGCTTAGAATTCTCTGTCTGTTGCTGAGAAGATGATGGAAAGGGCTTGCTATTGCTAAACCTATTTCTTCCACCATTATTATTGTTGAAGCCTTGTTGAGGCCTCTGTTGATCCTTCCATGAGAGGTTTGGATGATTTCTCCATGAAGGATTATAGGTGTTTCCATAGGGTTCTCCCATGTAATTCACCTCTTCCATTGCTGGGTTCTCAGGATCATAAGCTTCTTCTTCAGATGAAGCTTCTTTGGTATTGCCTGTTGCTGCTTGAATTCCAGACAGACTCTGAGAAATCATATTGACTTGTTGAGTCAATATTTTATTTTGAGCCAATATGGCATTCAGAGTGTCAATCTCAAGAACTCCTTTCTTCTGAGTTGTCCCATTATTCACAGGATCCCTTTCAGAAGTGTACATGAATTGGTTATTTGCAACCATTTCAATGAGTTCCTGAGCTTCTGCAGGCGTCTTCTTTAGATGAAGAGATCCTTCAGCAGAGTTGTCCAATGACATCTTGGATAGTTCAGATAGACCATCATAGAAAATACCTATGATGCTCCATTCTGAAAGCATGTCATAAGGACACCTTCTGATCAATTGCTTGTATCTTTCCCAAGCTTCATAGAAGGATTCACCTTCCTTCTGTCTGAAGGTTTGGACTTCCACTCTAAGCTTGCTCAATTTTTGAGGTGGAAAGAATTTTGCCAAAAAGGCATTGACTAGCTTTTCCCAAGAGTTCAGGCTTTCTTTAGGTTGTGAATCCAACCATGTTCTAGCTCTGTCTCTTACAGCAAAGGGAAAAAGCATAAGCTTGTAGACCTCGGGATCAACCCCATTGGTCTTGACAATGTCACAGATTTGGAAGAATTCAGCTAAGAACTAATGAGGATCTTCCAATGGAAGTCCATGAAACTTGCAATTCTGTTGCATTAGAGAAACTAATTGAGGCTTAAGCTCAAAGTTGTTTGCTCCAATGGCAGGGATTGAAATGCTTCTCCCATAGAAGTCAGGAGTAGGTGCAGTAAAGTCACCAAGCACCTTCCTTGCATTATTGTTATTTTCGACTGCCATGGCTTCTTCTTGTTTGAAAAGTTCTGTTAGGTTCTCTATAGAGAGTTGTACTTTAGCTTCTCTTAGCTTTCTCTTCAAGGTCCTTTCAGGTTCAGGATCAGCTTCAACAAGAATGCCCTTGTCCTTACTCCTGCTCATATGAAAAAAGAGAAGAAGAAAATATGGAATCCTCTATGTCACGGTATAGAGATTCCTTGAGGTGTCAGAGGAAAAGAAGAATAGAAGGAGGACGTAGAGAAGAGAGAATTCGAACTTATCAAGGGAGATAGAGTTCGAATTGCATATTGAGGAGGAGTGTTAGTCCTTAAATAGAAGGGTGTGAGAAGAGGGGAAGAATTTTTGAAATTAAAGTAAAAGATTTTGAAATAATTAAAAGAAATTTTGAAAATTTGGTAATTGATTTTCGAAAACTAAGATTGGGAAAGAAATTAAGTGATTTTTGAAAAAGATTTTGAAATTAAAAATAAAAAAGATATGATTGAAACTTAATTTTAAAAAAGATGTGATTGAAAAGATATGATTGAGAAGATATGATTGAGAATCAAATTTAAAAGAAGAAAGTTTTAAAATTAAAGTTGATTACTTGACTAACAAAAAATTAGAAGATATGATTCTAGAATTTAAAATTTGATCCTTTCTTAATAGGCAAGTAACAACTTGAAAATTTTGAATTAAATCACTAGTTGTAACAAGAATTTTCGAAAATAATAATAAATAAAAAAATGGAAAGAAATTGATTTTGAAAGGATATGATTGAAAAGATATGATTTGAAAAGGATTTGATTTTGAAAAATTATGAATATTTGAAAAAGATTTGAATTAAAAACAAAATCTTCCCTCTAGTGTCCTTCTGGCGTTAAACGCCCAGAATGGCATCCATTCTGGCGTTTAACGCCCAAAATGCTACCTTTTTTGGGCGTTTAACGCCCAGCCAGGTACCCTGGCTGGCGTTTAAATGCCAGTTTTCCTTCTTCACTGGGCGTTTTGAACGCCCAGCTTTTTCTGTGTGATTCCTCCGCTGAATGTTCTGAATCTTCAATTCTCTATGTTATTGACTTGAAAAGACATAATTTAAAAAAAAATTTGAATTTTTAATAATGAGAAACAATAAAGAATGCAACTAAGATCAAATAAACAATGCATGCAAGAACAACAAAAGACACAAAATAAGAGAAATTAAAGATCAGAGCACTGAAATCATCAAGAACGACTTGAAGATCAATGAAGAACATAATGCATATATTCAAAAAATGCAAGAGGGATAAAGACATGCAATTGACACCAAACTTAAAAATTGACATTAGACTCAAACAAGAAACATAAAATATTTTTTATTTTTATGATTTTATAAAAATTTTTTGTGATTTTTCGAAAATTGAGTGGAGAAGAGAATAAAAGGATTCAAAATTTTTAATAAGAATTCTAGGAATCATTGCAATGTTAGTCTAAGACTCCGGTCCAGGAATTAGACATGGCATACTAGCCAGCCAAGCTTTCAATGGAAGCTCCGGTCTAAAACACTAGACATGGCCAATGGCCAGCCAAGCTTTAGCAGATCATTACTTTTAACAGCAAGATTGATAGAAATCATCAAGCTCTTGTGATGATAAGTTGAAACCTTGGTCCAAAAGATTAGACATGGCTTCACAGTTAGCCAGACTTCAACAAATCATCATTAAACTCTAGAATTCATTCTTAAAAACTCTGAAGAACAGAATAGAAATTTTTTTTGTATTTTTGAAATTCTTTTTCGAAAATAAGAAGTAAAAAGCTTAAACATAAAATAAAATTACCTAATCTAAGCAACAAGATGAACCGTCAGTTGTCCAAACGCGAAATATCCCCGGCAACGGCGCCAAAAACTTGGTGCACGAAATTGTGATCATCAACAATGGCGCCAAAGACTTGGAGCTCTCAAACGTGAATCACACTTTGTCACAATTTCGCACAACTAACCAGCAAGTGCACTGGGTAGTCCAAGTAATACCTTAGGTGAGTAAGGGTCGATCCCACGGAGATTGTCGACTTGAAGCAAGCTATGGTCATCTTGTAAATCTCAGTCAGGCAGATTCAAATGGTTATGGAGAATTGATAATTATAAAATAGAATAAAGATAGAGATACTTATGTAATTCATTGGTAGAAATTTCAGATAAGCGTATGAAGATGCTTTGTTTCTTCTGAACCTCTGCTTTCCTATTGCCTTCTTCCAACCATTCATACTCTTTTCCATGGCAAGCTTTATGTTGGTCATCACCGTTGTCAATGGCTACTTCCCGTCCTCTCAGTGAAAATGTTCCAAATGCGCTGTCACCACACGGCTAATCATCTGTCAGTTCTCGATCATGTTGGAATAGGATCCATTGATCCTTTTGCGTCTGTCACACGCCCAACAATCGCGAGTTTGAAGATCGTCACAGTCATCCCTTCCTAGATCCTACTTGGAATACCACAGACAAGGTTTAGACATTCCGGATCTCAAGAATGACCGCCAATAATTCTAGCCTATACCACGAAGGTTCTAATCTGAGATTAGAAACCTAAGAGATACACATTCAAGCTTGTTTGCATGTAGAACGGAAGTGGTTATCAGGCACGCGTTTATAGGTGAGAATGGTGATGAATATCACATAATCATCACATTCATCATGTTCTTGAGTGTGAATGAATATCTTGGAGAAGAAATAGGCTTGAGTTGAATAGAAAAATAATAGTACTTTGCATTAATTCATGAGGAACAGCAGAGCTCCACACCTTAATCTATAGGTATAGAAACTCCACCGTTGAGAATACATAAGAACAAAAGGTCTAGGCATGGCTGAATGGCCAGCCCCCATAAAGTTATAAGATAGCATAAGACTAATCAAAGATTCATTTTAAATACAATAGCGAAAGGTCCTATTTATAGAGAACTGGTAGCCTAGGGTTACAGAAATAAGTAATTAATGCAGAAATCTTCTTCCGGGCCCACTTGGTGTGTGCTTGGGCTGAGCATTGAAGCTTTCATGTGTAGAGACTTTTCTTGGAGTTAAACGCCATCTTTTGTGCCAGTTTGGGCGTTTAACTCCGGCTTTTATGCCAGTTCTGGCGTTTTGACGCTAGAATTTCTATGCTGACTTAAAACGCCAGTTTGGGCCATCAAATCTTGGGCAAAGTATGGACTATTATCTATTGCTGGAAAGCCCAGGATGTCTATTTTCCAACGCAATTGAGAGCGCGCCAATTGAGCTTCTGTAGCTCCAGAAAATCCACTTCAAGTGCAGGGAGGTTAGAATCCAACAACATCTGCAGTCCTTTTTCAGCCTCTGAATCAGATTTTTGCTCAGGTCCCTCAATTTCAGCCAGAAAATACCTGAAATCATAGAAAAACACACAAACTCATAGTAAAGTCCAGAAATGTGATTTTTATTTAAAAACTAATAAAAATATAATAAAAACTAATTAAAATATACTAAAAAGATACTAAAAATAATGCCAAAAAGCGTATAATTTATCCGCTCATCACATACTAAAAACTATGTAAAAACAATGCCAAAAAGCGTATAAGTTATCCGCTCATCAGTTCTCTTCTGTATTGCTTGGGAGAGTACTAGGAGGAGTTTCAGTGACTCTTTTACTCAGCTAGCCCACTTGTGCCTCCAAATTTCTAATGGAGAACCTTATTTCATTCATGAAACTTAGAGTGGCCTTAGATAGATCAGAGACTATATTTGCTAAGCTAGATGAATTCTGCTCAGAATTCTCTGTCTTTTGCTGAGTGGGTGATGGAAAAGGCTTGCTATTGCTAAACCTGTTTCTTCCACCATTATTAAAGCCTTGTTGAGGCTTTTGTTGATCCTTCCATGAGAAATTTAGATGATTTCTCCATGAGGGATTATAGATGTTTTCATAGGGTTCACCCATGTAATTCACCTCTGCTATTGCAGGGTTCTCAGGATCATAAGCTTCTTCTTCAGAAGATGCCTCTTTAGTACTGTTGGATGCGGTTTGCAATCCATTCAGACTCTGAGAAATCATATTGACTTGCTGAGTCAATATTTTGTTCTGAGCCAATATGGCATTCAGAGTATCAATTTCAAGAAATCTCTTCCTCTGAGGCGTCCCATTACTCACAGGATTCTTTTCAGAAGTGTACATGAATTGGTTATTTGTAACCATGTCAATAAGTTCCTGAACTTCTGCAGGCATTTTCTTTAGGTGAATGGATCCACCTGCAGAATGGTCCAATGACATCCTTGATAATTCAGACAGACCATCATAGAATATATCCAGGATGGTCCATTCTGAAAGCATGTCAGAAGGACACTTTTTCGTTAGTTGCTTGTATCTCTCCCAAGCTTCATAGAGGGATTCACCTTCTTTCTGTTTGAAGGTTTGAACATCCACTCTAAGCTTGCTAAGCTTTTGAGGAGGAAAGAACTTGGCTAAGAAAGCCGTGACCAGCTTATCCCAAGAGTTCAGGCTATCTTTAGGTTGAGAGTCCAACCATATTCTAGCTCTGTCTCTTACAGCAAACGGGAAAAGCATAAGCCTGTAGACCTCGGAATCAACCCCATTGGTCTTAATAGTATCACAGATTTGCAAGAATTTAGTTAAGAACTAAAAAGGATCTTCTGATGGAAGTCTATGAAACTTGCAATTCTGTTGCATCAGAGAAACTAATTGAGGCTTTAGCTCAAAATTGTTTGCTCCAATGGCAGTGATTGAGATGATTCTTCCATGTAAGTTGGAAGTTGGTGCAGTAAAGTCACCAAGCATCTTCCTTGCATCTCCATCATTGTTGTTATTTTCGGCCATGTCTCCTTCTTTTTCGAAAATTTCTGTCAGATTTTCTCCAGAGAGTTGTGCTTTAGCTTCCATTAGCTTCCTCTTCAGAGTCCTTTCAGGTTCAGGATCAGCGTCAACAAGAATGTTCTTATCTTTGTTCCTGCTCGTATGAAAAAGAAGAGAACAGAAAAGAAGAGGAATCCTCTATGTCACAGTATAGAGATTCCTTTATGTGAGTATAAGAAGAGAAGGATAGAAGAAGGAGAAGAGAGAAATCGAATTTAAATTAAAATAAAAGGAAAAATATTTTTGTTTTTATTTCAATTATTAGTTATAATTCGAAAATTAAATGAAATAAAGATAAAAATTAAAGTTAAAATTCGAAAATTTTAAGAAGAAAAACGAAATTAAATTAAATTAAATTTTAAAACAATTAGTTAATTAAAAAGGAATTTTGAAAAAGGGGTTAGTAATTTTCGAAAATTGGAGAGAGAGAAGTAGTTAGGTGGTTTTGAAAAAGATATGATTGAAATAGAAAACTTTTAAAATCAAACAAAAAGTCAAGTAGTTAATTGAAAAAGATTTGAAAATCAATTTTGAAAAGATAATAAGTTAGAAAATATTTTGAAATTAAGTTTTGGAAAAGATATGATTGAAATTGAAAAAGATATGATTGAAATTTAATTTGAAAAAGATTTAAAAAGGAAATTAAAAAGATTTGATTTTTGAAAATTAAAGTTGATTACTTGACTAACAAGAAACTAAAAGATAGGATTTTAAAATTTAAAGAATGAACCTTTCTTAATAGGCCAGTAACAAACTTAAAATTTTTGAATCAATCACATTAATTGTTAGCATTAATTTCGAAAATATGAAGTAAGAATAAGAAAAAGATTTTGAAAATCAATTTGAAATTTTCGAAAATATGAAAGAAAAAAATGAAAAAGATTTGATTTTTGAAAAAGATTTGAAAAAGATAGATTTTTTTTAATTGAAAATTTGACTTGACTCATAAGAAACAACTAGATTTTAAAAATTTTTGAAAAAGTCAACTCAAATATTCGAATTTTATGAGAAGAAAAAGGGAAAGATATTTTTTTATTTTTAAATTTTTAATGATGAAAGAGAAAAACAATGAAAAGACTCAAAACATGAGAATTCAAGATCAAAACAATGAATGCATGCAACAACACTATGAATGTCAAGATGAACACCAAGAACACTTTGAAGATCATGATGAACATCAAGAACTTATTTTGAAAAATTTTCAAGAAAAGAAAAACACGCAAGACACCAAACATAGAAATTTTCAAACTTTAGACACTAACAAATTGAAAATGCATATGAAAAACAAGAAAAGACACAAAATATGAAAATGCAAAGATCAAACAAAGAAGATCATCAAGAACAACTTGAAGATCATGAAGAACATCATGCATGGGTTTTCGAATATTTAAAGAAAAATTAAAAAGATGCAATTGACACGAAACTTAAAAATTGACACTAGACTCAAACAAGAAACATCAAATTTTTTATTTTTATGATTTTATTAATTTTTTTTTTGTATTTTTTTTCGAAAATTATTTTGGGAAGAATGAAAAAGAAGAAAAAATTTTTGTATTTTTTGAAAATAAGAAATAAAAGGCTTAAAAATAAAATAAAATTACCTAATCTGAGCAACAAGATGAGTCGTCAGTTGTCCAAACTCGAACAATCCCCAGCAACGGCGCCAAAAACTTGGTGCACGAAATCGTGATCGTTCATTCCTTTGTAATGGTATCAAAGACTTAATACGCACGTTCATAATCTTAGTTCTTTGTCACAACTTCGCACAACTAACCAGCAAGTGCACTGGGTCGTCCAAGTAATAAACCTTACGTGAGTAAGGGTCGATCCCACGGAGATTGTCGGCTTGAAGCAAGCTATGGTCACCCTATAAATCTCAGTCAGGCATATTCAAATGGTTATAGAGTTTTAATAATTAAAAGATAAATAAAACATAAAATAAAGATAGAGATACTTATGTAATTCATTGGTGAGAATTTCAGATAAGCGTATGGAGATGCTTAGTTCCTTCTGAATATACTAGAATAGGATTTAGTAATCCTTTTGCGTCTGTCACTACACCCAGCACTCGCGAGTTTGAAGCTCGTCACAGCCATCCCTTCCCAGATCCTACTCGGAATACCACAGACAAGGTTTAGACTTTTTGGATCTCAAGAATGGTCGCCAATAATTCTAGCCTATACCACGAAGACTCTGATCTCACGATCAGGAGGCTAAGAGATATGCATTCAAGCTTGCTTTCATGTAGAACGGAAGTATTTTTCAGGCACGCGTTCATAAGTGAGAATGGTGATGAGCATCACATAATCATCACATTCATCATGTTCTTGTGTGCGAATGAATATCTTAGAGAAGAAATAGGCTTGAGTTGAATAGAAAAACAATAGTACTTTGCATTAATTCATGAGGGACAGCAGAGCTCCACACCTTAATCTATGGTGTGTAGAAACTCCACCGTTGAAAATACATAAATAAAAATAGGGTAGACATGGCCGAGTGGCCAGCCTCCCATGGAGGTCTCAGAACGTAAAAGTTACATAATTTGTTCCAGAGATGTGAAATAACTCACTAAAAATAGTTTTTATACTAAACTAGTAACTAGGGTTTACAGAAATGAGTAAATGATGCCGAAATCCACTTCCGGGCCCACTTGGTGTGTGCTTGGGCTGAGCATTGAAGCTTTCACGTGTAGAGGTCTTCCTTGGAGTTGAATGCTAGTTTGTAACTTGTTTCTGGCATTTAACTCTGCTTTGCAACTTGTTTCTGGCGTTTAACGCCAGAATAGGGCAGAAAGTTGGCGTTGAACGCCAGTTTGCGTCGTCTAAACTTGGGCAAAAGTATGGACTATTATATATTTCTGGAAAGCCCTGAATGTCTACTTTCCAATTCAATTGAGAGCGCACCATTTGGACTCCTGTATCTCCAGAAAATCCACTTTGAGTGCAAGGAGGTCAGAATCCAACAGCATCTGCAGTCCTTCTTCAGCCTTTGAATCTGATTTTTGCTCAAGTCCCTCAATTTCAGCCAGAAATTACCTGAAATCACAGAAAAATACACAAACTCATAGTAAAGTCCAGAAATGTAATTTTTATTTAAAAACTAATAAAATATATTAAAAACTAATCAAATCATACTAAAAACTATGTAAAAACAATGCCAAAAAGCGTATAAATTATCCGCTCATCAGCAGTCGTGAATTCTAGTACTTCCCGTTTCATCTCTCTTTGCCCTTGAAGAAGAACACCAAAAGTGTCGTGCATTGAAGGTTGAGGTGGATATGAGGGCTCATTACTTGGGAGGAAAGGTTCATGATAAGAGGGTGGTTCATCACTCTCCATCTTTTCCACTTGTTGCACAGCACACTTCAATTCCTTGTTCTCAAGTTGAGATTCTTTAGCCATGAAAGCTTCGAGTGCTATTCGGTTTAACGCTCGGTCCAATTGACGCAGGGTTGCTTGAAATTGATCCATTGTTTCCTTGAGACGATCCCTTGACTCTTGTTCTGCTCGGATATCATAAGTAGGATCATAAGGCTCTTGGATTGATGGATATGGATGTGGTGTATATGGAGGTGGTGGTCCTTGGGAGTAACTGAGTTGGAATTGGGGTGGATCTATGTATGGCTCATATGGCTCATAGGGTGGTTGATATGGTGGATAAGGGTTAGAATCATGTGATGGTGTTTGGTAGTAGGGAGCTTGTGAGTATGGTGGTCCAGAGTTGTGTTGAGGAGGTGGTTCATAAGCATATGGTGGGACTTGTTGGTAAGGGGGTCCACCATATTCATCATCTTGGTACGCTCCCTGGAATGGCTCTTGACCATAGTAATTTAGTGGAGGTTGGTTGTCATGAAGAGGTCCACCATAACTATTGTCTTGGCATGCATTGTAGAGCGGTCATCGTCCATGGTACTTTGGAAAGTGCTGTTGCCGAAAGGGTTGATCAGATCCTCGTGGCTCCTTCCATCTGTGATTGGTTTGACCTTGATGCATGTTCCTATTATAGCTTCCATTCCTTTCAACAATATTTGAACCAAACTCAAAGCGACGGGGGTGAGAGTTCATATTAACTAATAAAAAAATTAAAAACAAAAATAAAATCAAATAAACAAGCAAAATAAAATATTTACAATAACCAATAATAAGGCACACGTTTGCAATTCCCCGGCAATGGCGCCATTTTGAAGATCAGATTCCTGCTAGTAAAGAATTTTATATAAAAATAATCATATTATAGGTATAGTTTCTAAACCAACAGAGAATCCTTTCGTACAAAAGTTTGGTTGTCACAAGTAACAAAACCCAATAAAATTTATAACCGAAGTATTCAAACCTCGGGTCGTCTTCTCAAGGAATTGCAGGGAAGTATGATTTACTATTGGTTATAAAATTGTGTATTTTTAGTTTGAGTTTTTTTTTTAATTAAAGAACAAGTAATTTAAATGACAAGAAAAATAAATAAATTAATAATTATAAAAATCTCTTGGAAGGTATAAAGACTGGAAATCCTATCCTAGTTATCCTTATCAGGTGTGATGAGAATTGTTATTGCTCCCACTTAGTTAACCCTTACTAAATAAAGGAAAGTCAAGTGTATCAATTAATTTGATCCTCAAGTCCTAGTCAACTCCTGTGGAAAGACTAGCTTTAGAGCGATCCAAATCAATCAGCAATTCCAATTTTCAATCTACTGCTGAGTCTGATAACTCAAGTGTTACCAATTACTTAACCAAAGCAAAAGAGAAATTAAATCTAAATTAAATTGAAAGCATCATAAATAGAATAAAACAATCATAAATCTAAAATACCTTAAAATATATTAAATAGAACATTCAAATCTTAACATGAAAAAATTCATAAGCCAATTTAGGAACATTAACAAGTAAAAGCATTGGAATAAATAAAAGTAGAAAATAAATTAAAGGAACATTGAACCTGTGATTGAAGAAAATAAAGGAATCCTAATCCTAAATCCTAAATCCTAAGAGAGAGGAGAGAACCTCTCTCTCTAAAAACTACATCTAAAACCTAAAATTGTGTATTCTGAATGTTGTGTATGTTGTCTGAATGAACGGATGCATTCCCCCACTTTATAGCCTCTAATCTGTGTTTTCTGGGCCAAAAACTGGATCAAAAACAGCTCAGAAATTGCCCCCAACGATTTCTGGTACGTACAGGTGATGCACGGAAAACTTGTCTCTCAACAAATCTCCCATCGGCAAGTGTACCGAATTGTCGTCAAGTAAAACTCACAATAGAGTGAGGTCGAATCCCACAGAGATTAACGGATTAAGCAATCAATGGTTAATTGATTATCCTAGTTAGACGAATCAGATTGGAGTGATAAGCAACAAGAAAATGTAAATTGACAGAAAAGTAAAGAAAGCAATAAAGTGCAGAAAGGTAAAATGGCAAGAAAAGTGAATGTAAGAACTAAAAATAAAATGAACATTGGGATCAAGAGATATTGCAATCCTATGGATCAAGTTCATTCTCATCTCTTCCTCAATCAATGCACTCATTGATCTCCTTGGCAATCTTAAGTGATCGAATTACAATTCCTTGTAATTCAATCTCTCAAATCTTGATCAATAGCCAATTCCTTGGTCAATTGCTCATGAGAAGAGATGAGGTATGGTCACTGATTATACCACATGCATTTTCCAAATCAAGTGTTGGAAGGATTATAGTCACATATCCATCCACACCCAATTTGGTCCAGCATAAGAAAGCATTTCTAGCTTGATCTCTTCATTCCTCTTCCAAGGTTCAGAAGAGATCCAAGTATGAATAGTTTCTTTTCCAAGATAACTACCCAATTGGATGAAGATCGAAAGCTTTCAAGTAAAATTAAGAGAAAAGAAAGAAGAAGAAGAATAAGAACTACAATTGATCCATTGAATCACAATAGAGCTCTCTAACCCAATGAAAAGAGTTAGTTGATCATTGCTCTACCAAAATAGAAAAGAAAGAAAGTGCAGAAGAGTAAAGATGAAGATAAAAACTGAAATTGAAAATTTAACATTCATAAATGAAAATTACAACTAAAAGAAAAACTACTACTAAGAAAAGAAAAGAAGAGAAAAGGAAGAAGAGTGGTTGAGGGGAGGGGTCCGAAGACCCACTCCCCTTGGAGTGTGCCAATTCACAGAAGTTCGAATTGGTCTTCACTCTCTCCCCCTTCCTTCAATTTTCAGAATTCCAGAATGACTTGAATGTAAAAACTAAGGCCTTTATATAGGCTCTCCTAAATTACAAAATGAAATTAAAAGCAAATTACACTTAAATGAAAATTCCTATTCTAGATGCTTCTTGTGGCCTTGGTTGACAATTGTGGGCTTGCTTGCTTGAGCTTTGAAGTGGACTTGAGAGAGAAGTGAGTTAAGTTGAGGTCCAGGTGCTAAAGTTAGTGCTAAAGTTAGCCACACTAACGCTACAAGTGTGACGTTAGTGCTAAAGTTATTGTGGCTAACGTTGCACTTGCTGCCCAGTTGGTGTTTTTGGGGCTTAAAAGGTACCTCTTGTTTGTACTCAAATTTCATGCCCACTATAGAGTATTATATATCGTTGGAAAGTTCTGAATGTCAACTTTCTAACGCAACTGGAATCACCTCAATTGGACCTCTGTAGCTCAAGTTATGCTCCTTTGAAGTGGACATGGTTGCTGGCATATATGCCAACGTTACTGGAAATGTTGATTGCCAATAACGCTAGGGATCAGGGCTTCATTATTGCCAGTTTCTGAAGCTCAAACTTAGTGTCCACCCCATACTATTATACATTGTTGGAAAGCTCTGGATGTCTACTTTCCAATGCCTTTAAAAGCGCATCATTTAGAGCTCTACAACTCGAGTTACACTTCTTGGAAGGTGAAGAGGTCAGTTGACCTTAATACAGGTTGATACCATGTTCATCATTGTACTTTAGGGGCAGGTTTTCTCCCTTAAATTTAGTGTCAACCATGTAGTGCCATATATGCTTGGAAAGCTCTGGAATCCTAGTTTCCAATGCCACTGGGATCACCTCATTTGGAGCTTTATGGCTCAAGTTATGCGTGTTTGAAGAAGGCATGGTCAGGCTGCTAGGTGCCACGTTAACTTCCACGTTAACTAAGTTAACGTGGGAGTTAACGTGGCTCATGGTGGCATGTGTGGCTCCTTCCAACGTTAGTGACAATGTTGGGTGTCACTAACGTTGGCGATCACCTTCTTTTTTTTTTCACGTTAGCTTCCACGTTAACTAGGTTAACTGGGAGTCAACGTGGCTCATTGGGGGCTTGTGTTCTTCCAACGTTAGTGACAATGTTGGGTGTCACTAACGTTGTCGACCACTTTGTTCCTTCAAGTTAGCTTCCACGTTAACTAGGTTAACATGGGTGTTAACGTAGCTTAATGTGCTTTGACCAACGTTAGTGACAATGTTGAGTGTCACTAACGTTGGCTTCCCCCCTTCCTTCTTAACGTTAGAGGCCACGTTAACTTGGTTAACGTGGACTCTAACGTGGCCACTCATGAGCTTGGTCCAACGTTAGTGATAATGTTAAGTGTCACTAACGTTGGCTCCATTTCCTTTCTTCAAAGTTAATGCCACTAACTTTTCTCACTAATGTTGTGGCTTTCCTTCCTTCCACGTTAGTGCCCACGTTAGTGTAACTAACGTAGCCACTAACGTGGCTCTTCTCTTCTTCTTTTGGCCTGAAATCAATCAAACAAAGTGCATCAAATTCTTGCTCTTAATCATGGGATCATGCATCATTCAATTTATCATATAATTCATGCAAAAAATCCTCATGAAATCATGTAAAGTGCACAATGTATGCTTGAATCAAGATGTAAGTGAATATCTACCCAAAACTAGCTTATTTCCTAAGAAAATGCATGAAACTACCTTAAAAACATAAAAAAAAAAAAAGGTCAGTGAAACTGGCCAAAATGCTCTGGCATCAACAGGTCGCTGCAAAGTCACGCAGAAGCGTCGTCCACGCGTTAGCGTGGATTGGGTTTTTGCCAGGTCACACGTCCACGTGATCCACACGTTCGTGTCGCCTGGCTTCGGGGAAGCTATGGCAAATTATATATCGTTGTGAAGCCCCGGATGTTAGCTTTCCAACTCAACTAGAATTGCATCATTTGGACCTCTATAGCTCAAGTTATGATCGATTTAGTACCAAGAGGTCAGGCTGGACAGCTTTAGCAGTTCCTTCAGTTTCTTGTATTCCTTCTACTTTTGCATGCTTCCTTTCCTTCCTCCACGCCATTCCTGCCCTGTAATTCCTGTAATCACTTAACGCACATATCACGGCATCTGATGGTAATAAGAGAGGGTTAATATTAGCAAATATAAGGCCAAAGAAGCATGTTTTCAATCATAGCACAAAATCAGGAAGGAGAATGTAAAGCCATGCATTTTGTATGAACAAGTGTATGAAAGATTGATAAAATCCACTCAATTGACCACAAAATAAACCGTAAAATAGCGGTTTATCAAGTTCATAAATCAAATTGGGAAAATAAATAAACTAAAGTAATAGAATAAATAAAAGTAGAAGAGAAACTAAATTAAAGGAACATTGAACCTGGAATGGAGAAGAAGTAAACCTAACCTAAGAGAAATCCTAAATCCTAAAACCTAGAGAGAGAAGATATTCTCTCTCTCTAGAAACTACATCTAAAACCTAAATTTGTGAATTATGAGAAGTTGTATATGATTCCCCCATTCTGCAGCCTCTATTCTATGTTCTCGGGCTTAGAATTGGGCCGAAAAGGAGCCCAGAAATTGCCCCCAGCGCTTTCTGCAACTTTCTGCACGTGGCGCATGTCACGCGTACGCGTAGGTCACGCGTGTGCGTCATTTGGCGAAATTCCTTTTCACGCGTGCACGTCAGTCACGCGTACGCGTCGCTCATCTTCTGCGCTAGGAACGCGTGCGCGTCGTCCATGCGTGTGCGTCGCTGCCAACTCTTCAAAACTCCATTTTTCGCGTTCCTTCCACTTTTGCATGTTTCTTTTCCATCCTCTAAGCCACTCCTTCCCTATAAAGCCTGAAAATACTTAGCACACAAATCAAGGCATCGAATGGTAATAGAGGATAATTAAAATTAACAGTTTAAAGGCCTAAGAAACATATTTTGAATTATATCACAGAATAAGGAATGGATTGTAAAACCATACAAATTATATGAATAAGTGAGCAAAGAATTGATAAAAATCACTCAAATGAGCACAAGATAAACCATAAAATAGTGGTTTATCAGTCGCCAAACCCAACTTCCCTCAGGTAAGTGACGATGGCGTCCAGGCGTGCAAGTGTGTGACTAATCTGCCTAGGCAAAAAAAGGCGAGGCCTCTGTATAAAAGAATAAGTTTTATAAATATTCTACTTCAAACTAAATTATGTAGCATATTCAAATGTATTCTAAAAAATATAAAATGCAACTCAGGTAAACATCACAATATAATAAACAACATAAAAAATAGTACTTAAAAATCCTTCTCGAATTCAAAACAAAAAAATTAACTAATAAAACCTTTAAATTAACTAATCAAATCAAACCAATAAGTTATTTAGCTTTCAATATGAGTAAACAATTTTTTTTTAAATTGAACAACTGTAGCCATCAGTACAGTTTATAAATACTTATAAATATCTTAATCCCTATTTCTCAACTAACCTATTCTGTGTTACCTAAACATTATTCAGTCTATTCATATATTAAAATACTAACCCCAAAAGTTCACTAGTTAAGCAAATCGCAAACAATTATTAATTTGAACAATAAAAGGTAACACCAATCTCAAAGTCAATGACTCCTGCAATGTGCCTGCTAGCGTTCATGCGATTAATGTCATGGTTACGTTCCATAACGCACTGGGAACTCAGAAATCTCAATAAAATAGCTTGAGGAAGAGAAAAATGAGAGAAATGTGGGTAATGAGTGGGGTTAGGGGAACTGTCAACGAGTTCTATTTATAGGCGTCAATGTGCCTTATCTCGTTTACAATGTAAACAAGATAAGGCACGTGTCATAACACGTGTATAAATGTTATATGTTGAGACGTGTGCGTGCTTTATCTCGTTTACAGTATAAATAAGATATATTTATATTTATCTCATTTACATTGTAAATGAGATAAGGCACATTGTAGAAATACGTTAATACTCACAAAAATGAGTATATGCGCAATTAAAATATTTATTTTATTTATTTAAGAAAATCCTCTATCTTTTAACTATCAATTAAAATTAACAAATTTTTTTTTGGAAGTCTCAATGTCTTTTGGGATTATTATTAGGGGCTATTTAGAATTTTTTTCTGTTTTTTGTTATCTTTCTTTATATACTTTGAGTAAATTTATTGTATACAAACTGAAAAATATTAATGATTTTTTTTTTTATCTATAGAAATTGAATAGAAGATATACATATTAATAAAACAAAAGATATTGCTAATTATTGTTGTTAGTCTTATCGATTTGTTACTAGTTATTTCAAAATGTTAAAATTTGAATATTTAATGTTATATCTATATGATTAGTTGACATAAACATTCTCATTTATTGTATCTATTTTAGATAAAATATTGTGCCATTTTTTTTTCATTATCTATTATATAAAATATAATATGTATTTTTTCTAATAATAATGATTTTATGTAAATTATTATAGTTAATTTAAATTGAGCACACCTAAAACTTAACATAATCTCAATAATATATCTTAACAACTTTTTTAAATAATAATGAAAAGATTAAAAAAATATATTTTTATTCAATTTCTATAAGTACAAAAGAAAAAACTAAAAATCACTAATATTTCTCAGTTCTTATATAATAAATTTAGCCAATGTGTATGAAAAAGGTAACAAAAAATAAAGAAAAATTTTAAACAACTCTTGACAATGATCACCAAAAGATAACGAGGCTCCTAATAAAAAATTCTGTCGATTTTAGTTGGCACTTAATGGACAAATCAATAGTTTAATGTGTCATGTAGGCATGTCGTTAACTCAAAGAGAAAATATTGACAGAGAGACTAACTAGTCTCACGGAGGTGTCAAAAAGGAATTTTTTATTGAGGCCTTTGTTGTCTTTTGGAGTAATTATCTAAGGCTATTTAGGGTTTTTTTTCAGACGAGTGCGATGATGACGAAGAATAAAATACAAATGATGTTGAAGTAGAAGTTTTTTAAACTATTAAGTCAATTTTTTTTTACAATTTTTATTATTGAAATGCACCATTTTTAAACCATAGAGTATATTTTTTGTTTTTAATGTTTTCAAAAATTTTAAAACTATTTATAATATTTAATTTGATTCAATTTTATCTTCAACATTTAAAATTAGCTTCAATTTTATTTCTAACATTAATTTTTTTATTATCAACTATTAGTCAAGTTTATTTTTCTAATTTTATTTCTATCATTAGAATAACTCCAGGGAACTAACTAGCTAACTTGAACAACATTTCAAAATTCTGATTCTTAAATTCCAAAAATTAGGATTAGGTTCACAAACACGTGCCACTGAACACAAACCCTCTAATCTGACCTCCCACTCTAATCACTCTCCCACCCCGATGTCATGACTATTGCACCCCCTCCACCACGTCATCACTCGCCCATGCATCCTCCACCCCCAGCGTTGTCGAATCGGCCCTTCTTCCTCTCCTTACTTACATAAAAATATCGAGTAACATAAGAAACACCTCAAATCGTATACACAAATATATGATAATACTTGAAATGAAACATCTAACAAATAAAAAATGGAACATCTCATATGAAGCCTTCTACGTAGACTCTGAACCCCTAAATAGAAAAGAAACATCCATTAATTCAAAAAAAATCTAACAAATAAAAAAAGAAACATTTCATATGAAACTTTCTACGTAGACCTTGAACCCCTAAACAGAAAAGAAACAACTAACTCGAAAAAGAAACATCTGAAACCCTTTAAAGACATAACCACTTACTCATACAAAAACATCCACTACCCTTTGGAGTGGCGTCACGAAGGAGACGCGGCTCGACACCGTAATGGAGGATACGCAGGGGACGTGACATGACAGAGGAGACACGGCAACACGGAAGAGACGGAGGACGCAATACGACTTGTGATTGTCGTAACGGAGGAAATGTAACGGGTTGGCGTGACTTGCGAGCACTGTTTCTCGCCTAACAGAATCACTGGTGTCTACTGTATGCTCTCGGCAAAGGAAAGGTGGCATAAAGGGCTCTTCGACAGCAATGATGGAGAATGCGGTACCGACGTGCTGTGGTGCAGAGGTTGACAATGCGGTTGAGGGTGTGGGAAAGAAGGGGAGTGCGGCGATTGTGGTATTTTTTTCACTTCAGTAAGAATTAGTCAAGGATCAAATTAGGGTTAGGTTTGGGTAAATGGAGTGGGATATTTTTTTTCTTTAGTGGGCCTTAAGATGTAGTTCAAATGGGAGTTGGCTGAAGTTGTCTACACCCCTAGCTGGTTATCTGGCGGAGTTGCTATCATTATCATCAACAGTTTAACACCGCCACCATCAGGAGTGATGGGAGAAAATGGTTGTAGAAGGTGTAATTATGGTGCTTTTCAAATTTATTAATTTTTTTGTGTAGGTGCATTGGTTCATGATAGGGTAGAGTGGGTGGGATGATGGTTGATGATAGGGATTTGATGAAGGTCGCTGTCGTTTGCCACTGCTTCTCCATCCTTTGCCTTCAAATTTTTGCTTACTCTATTCTTTTACAACTACAAATGTGTGTATGATTTTTTTTGTTTGCAAAATCTCAAATCCTTCCTATTTTTTATACATTTCGTGAGAAAATTGAAAAAAAAAAAGAAACTCTATCATAGTATCATGGATACCCATTTTACTCTCTTTGTTTTGTTCTATGATTGATTGCGATTTGGAATGAAACTCACTACACCGTGAGTGATTTATTTTGTTTTATACATTTATTTGTTGTTATGTTTGGCACCATCTATTTTAAAAGCTAGAAAAGAAAAAAATATACAGGAGATTTCATGAGAGAGACCTAAGCATAGTAGAGAGAGGTTTATGTTTTTAATTTATTTTATATGACTATTGAAAAACATAATGTTGGTATTTGTTTAAGTTGTGTAATTAAAATCCAGTATTGGTATTTGTATTTATTCCATTTATCTCAAGAAAGGGCAGATGTTTTGCATGGTGGGATCTTGTCAAAGATGTGGTTATTGTATGGTGAGGTTGATAAGGATGAGGATGATAAGGATAAAATAGAAAAAATAAAGTTGAATAATAGTTTATCTTTAAGAAATTAATATTGGGGGGTAAAATTAAAATAAATTTTAAACTTTGAGAATAAAATTGGATCAAATTAAATGTTAGGGGATAATTTTAATAAATTTAAAAAATGTTAAGGACTACAAAACACACTTTACCCTTAAATTATTTAACTGTTTTGTCACAATCACACTTGGTATTATTTTAGGTTGCGAGTTAAACCCCAAATTGGTCCCTGAGATTCACAAAATGCACCGATTTAGTTTCTGACTTCCCAATTGCACTAATTACGTCCTCCAGATTGCGAAAAAGGCATCAAGTTAGTCCCTCTCGAATTTTCCGTTCATATGTCTTGCCGGCGGGAGTAACGCGACAAATGATTGTCACGCTGGAGTGTCTAACGGTTGCATGATGTGGCAAATGAAGGTCTATGACCCAATTTGGTCCCTGATCCCTTTTTAAACCCTAACTCAGAAGTAACGCACCACTTCTTCGTCTTCATCATCTTCTTCGTCTTCTTCTTCTTCATCTTCCCTGCTCATTCTTGTAGTCATTGCTCTGCTGGTTGGATGATGGTTGGACGTGCAGATGAAGGAGAGGGAAGTTCTATGCGATCAACGACAAGAAGGCCAAGTCAGAGCAGAGCCTCACGAGTACCAGAGCGGTGTGGGTGTGGGAAACGTCCTGTGCTCCGATGGTTTGGAACGAATACCCACCCAAATAAGCCCTTCTTTGGATGCCCGAATTACAACGTGAGTGTTTCCTGAAGATTTGTTGTTGAGTATTTTGATGCTAACTGTTAAATTTCGTATTCACAGAGTAGTGGAAGAAGATGGTGTGGGTTCTTTCGATGGGCAAACATTGTAGAAGATGATAAAAGAAATTTGGAAGACGCTGCGGCATACAACAATGAAGAAGTGAGCGTCAATCTTGCTTTGAGGATTGGCACTTTGGAGGATGAGTTAAGGACCCAGAAATATATGATACAAATGTTAGGATTGCTGTTTTTTTTCCTATTAATTGTTGTTTTAGTTGTGATGGTAAAAATGTAAGAACTGTGTTTGAAAGCATATGTTAATGAATGTATGGGAACTCTTTAGTTTATTGGTGTGTTCTTTGTAGTTAGATTTTACAAAAATGAAATCCAAACTGAATGAACAGAATAAGTAAATTGATAATAGTAGTTGTTGATTATAAACAAAACATTGTCAATGTAACACACTATTAATTGATCACATAAGGATAAACAAAATGATACAGCCACCAATTCTAAAACAAGAAGACCTTCAAGTTTAAACTCTGTTAAAGTATTTACTACCAGAAAAACAAAATAAACCATACAGTCTGGCTATGAGCTATTCTTGTAGGGAAATAACAAAAAACCAAAAATAATAACCAATGCCCAAATCCCATATATATTCCAAAATCAGCAGCTAGAACATCCAATATCAAGTGTTTTTCTTCCTTGGTGCCTTGAACTATGGTGTTGGAACAAATTTCATGAAATTTTCCAACCTTGAAGATGTGGCCGCACTTGCTCCTTGCATGGGATCAATAGAAGTAGTTACTGGTTGTGGTGAGTTCCTCCGTTTGGTTGGTAATTTATGTGGCCTTTTTGTTGTTGGTGATGGTGCCGAGTTAAGTGTGAGAATTAGTATGAGTTAATGTGAAAAGGGAATTTATGACTAGGAAGTAAAAAACGAAGGTTTTGGACATTTTATACCTCATCTTGTGTTCCACCATAGCTTGGTTAGGATAAGTCAACTTCTTCAGCTTGTGGTGCAGCCACTGGTGGTGGAAGAGTGTTTGTAACACCTGCACCAAAAGGAACGTCAGCTGCTTGTGGTCCCGGAGTGGCAATGTTGCTTGCTTTAGCTGCAGGTGTACTCCCAGTAAAAGCAGCCACAGCAGCTTTGGCCTTGGAAGCTGCTACAACAGCAGTAAGCTCATCAGCTCTCTTCTGTTTACATCCCCTCTTGGTGTGGTCCTTTACACCACAATATGTGCATGTTGATGCCAGGGCATCATTGCCTGTTTTTCTATGCTTTTTCACTAGGTTTTCTGTTTAGTTTCATACAAATTTTGTTGATAAAGGAGCAAAAGCATGAAAAATCTCTGCATTAAGAAAATCTCAAACATAGGTGAATTTTAGTTAATATATAAGGTAAACATGATGAAATAGATCACACTAAGTGAAGTTATGATTTTGAGCATCATTAGCACACTTAGTATAGTAAAATTATCTTATATGTTACTTTGATACACTCATTTGTTTGATGATAGGCAAAATAAAAGCAGAGAAGCAGAGAAAAGCAAGGAGGGAGAACTAATGTTGGTGGCAAAGTTGGAGTAAACGTTGGTGTATCACCAACGTTGGTATAAAGAAAATACTGCACCAACGTTAGAGGGAACGTTGGTAAACCAACATTACCCCCAACGTTCTCGATACCCCTCAAAAACTGGAAACCGGAAGAATCACCATGTGTGCGTACGCACGGAGAAGTGTGCGTATACACAAGCAGAAAATTGGCATGTGTGCGTACGCACAAGTGAGTATGCGTACGCACAAGACAGTGTGCGTACGCACACAAAGAAGTGCGTTGGAGAAGAACGTTTGCATGCTAATGTTGACGCAAACGCTGAAGAAAGGCCTGGGAGCAGAATTTTAATGCTGCCAACACTGCTAAAGACCCGATACACCCCTGAATCATGCAAGCAAGCTGAGCCCATCAAACATCACTCAATCCAAGGCACAAGAAGCATCTAGATTAGGAATTTTAATTCAATTGTAATTTGCTCTTTCATTTTAGTTTGTAAGCCTATATATAGGCAGTAGCTGGATTGGAGAAATCATTCTGGATTGGAGGGGAGTCCAGAATCATGCATCCACATCCCCTGACACACACCTTTCATGCACTTTTCTTTCTTTTCTTTTCTTTTTTGTTTTTCTGGTAGTTTACTTTTAGTTTGTAATTTCCATAATGAATTTGAAGTTTCAATTTCAGTTCTATTTCTTAATCTTCATCTCTATTTTTCTGCACTTTCTTCCTTCTCTGTTAGAATAGAGCAATGAATTAAACTAACTCTTTTCATTGGGTTAGAGAGCTCTATTGTTATTTAATGGATCAATTGTAATTTTCATCATTCTTGCTATATATTTTCTCTTGATTTTACTAGAAAACTTTCGGTCTTCATCCAATTGAACAATTGTCTTGACGGAGAAATTGTTCATAATTGGGTTTTCTCTTATCCTTAAGAGAGGGATGAGGAGATCATGCTAGAAAGACTTTCTCACATTGGATTAGGTTGGGGGTTGGATGGATATTGTGACATTTAATCCTACCAATACTTTGATCTATGAAGGTGTGTGGTATAATCAGTGACCAAGTTTCATCTCTTTCCATGAACAATTAAACCAAGACATTGGGAAATTGTTCAAGATTAGAGAGATTGGTGAGACAAGACATTGGGATCCAATCACCTAAGATTGCCAAGAAGATCAATGAATGCATTGATTGAGGAAGAGATGAGGATGAACTTGATCCGGAGAATTTCAATATCTCTTGATCCCAATGTTCATTTTATTTTTCTTCATTTACTTTATGTCATTTATTTTTCTGCACTTTACATTTATGTCAATTTACTTTTTTGCACTTTATTGCTGCACTTTCCTTTTCTGCAATTTACACTTCCTGTTGCTTATTATCACTCCAATATGAACCGTCTAACTAGGCTAATCAATTAACTATTGATTGCTTAATCCATTAATCCTCGTGGGATCGACCTCACTCTTTAGTGAGTTTTATTACTTGATACGACCCGGTGCACTTGCCGGTAGTTATTGCACGTAACTTTATTTTTTGCGTATCACATGTGAATGGCTTCAGCTGTCTCTTTAGAGTAACAGTCTGCTGCTTAGCTTTCTTATTTACACTAGTACCCTCATCAGCGTCCTTTCTTCTTTTGACCAACTTACTAGCCAACCAAGCTCTATTTGCAGCCCTATTAGAAATTTTTCTTGGACATGTATGATCGTCATAAAAAGTCTTGATTTTCCAGCAAGAGTCCTCATGATCCCTTGAGGCATAAACAACCCATGAGCACTCTTCCACCTGGCACACTTCCCTACACCTGACATTATCATTCTTTACAAACTTAATCCACCTACCCTCTTGAATGGTAAACTCTCACACAGCATCCATGAACTCTTGTTTAGTATTAAACTTCATGCCCACTTGAAGTTTCATCTCACCAAATCTCTAGCCCTTTTGGAAGATGGAAAATTCATCCGATTCTCCATCAGATTCCAATTCATCTTCAGAATTAGGAGGAGTCTTCATCTCCTCCGAGTGCCACGAGTTGGCACCATCAGATTCTGTACTCGGGTCAAGAGCATCATACAACAGTCCGTCTCCTGGACTTCCTAGAAAACCAAGGTCCATCTCTACATCAGATAAGTCTACAACAATTGCATCATCATCTTGCATAATAGTGTCTTTATACATCTTTTCCTTTCCTTTGGCCATGGCTGAGGCATTCTGAACCTTCTTGACCTCTTTCCTAATTGGTTGTGTAACTAATTCATCATCATTGCTAGAGCTGGCCTCTTGCACAGGGACATAAGAGTCATCCTCTGAACTCCCCTCATCACTGGTTGATCCGTTTGTAGTTAAATCCACATGAAGAGTTTGCTTCCCTTTGTTAGCACTCCAATATCCCTTTGCATGAGATCTTGTAATTCTTTAAGTGGGTTAAATTTGGGCTTGGGTTTTGAAGTAAACTTGGGCTTGGGCTTTGGTTGAGTTTTCTTGGACTTCTGATTCTGCTTGGGTTTCTGATTCTGCTTGACAGTTGGGGTTGTATTGGGCTTTCTAGTGGGTTTTGGGTTGGGTTTATGATGGAGTTTGGGGTCTTAGGATCACCCATGGACTTGGGGTCATCGTTGATAGGTCTTGTGGTGGGGGTGTTAGCAGGAATTGGGATTGCAATTGGACTGTTTGGGATGGGGATTGGAGTAGGAGGAACTGGGTCAGGATTTGATTTGTCATCTGGAATTTCATTTAAGGTATCCTCAGGGCTGTTCTTGTTTGAGTGACCACCAGGCTCCTCTTGTGCTCCATAATCTAGACACGGAACAGCTTCATTCCCCTCCATCAGTTCAGGCGTGGAAACTCCATGTTCGAAATAAACATCGAATACTCCATCATTCCTCTGTGCATGGAAGCACATCTCCCTTAATTCATCATTAGTGGTCAGAGCTCTCAATCCAACCTCCAAGCTCCTGTCCGAAACCAGCCACCAGTATTCAACTACCTTGTCATATCCCAACTCCTTGAAATAGTTTCTGACAAAGAAGACATCAAGTGTATCCTTATCTAAATCTCCTAAGCAACTTCTATTGTCAGGTGAGTAAACTAATCTTCCATCAACATTCTTCTTAAATGTTTCACCATGATGGAACATGATATCCAGCAACTTTTCCATCTGCATCGAAAAAAATACAACATTTTATCTAACATATGGAATTAGCAAACAACAACAGATCATATTCCAAAATTTCTTACTAACAACTACTTCAGTGACGTTGCCATTATAGAAATGCCCATATTTTTTGTTCGAAAACAGAGCATTTCGAAAACCCCTACCCACACCACCCAGTGCAAAAAACCCTAGCACATAACATAGCATCTATGGTTTTCCATCAATCTACACCAAATTCCCAAGTAAAATCCATAATGATGGATACCTTACCACTATGGAAAACAGAACAACACTATCTAATATACTGCATGCCTACCTCTGTCACAGGAAATTTCATGCAGAATCTTTGCTTCTTCCTTCACCGATCTTGAGCCAACGATGACCAGGTTCCTTTGAACTCCAAATTGCTTCAGTCTGAAAAGCCTCACCAGGGCTCTCAAATGCCAAGGTTTGGCGCTTTTAGTTCGAAAAAGATGAAGAAGACGAAGTGATCGCTTTGAATATTGGGAGGGGGTTTGAACATTTTGTTACTACTTCCTAGTTGAAACGGCGTCGTCTAGTTATGGGTTTAGTGCCAAAACCCAATACGATGACGTTTCGCATCCTCCAGCATGGCAATCATTCGCCACATCACTCCCGCCGGTAAGACATATGAACGGAAAATTCGAAAGGGACCAACTTGATGCATTTTTTGTAATCTGAAGGACGTAATTAGCGCAATTGGGAAGTCAGGGACTAAATCGGTGCATTTTGTGAATCTCAGGACCACTTTGGACTAAAAAATGTTAAGGACTATAAAACACACTTTACCCTTAAATTATTTAACCGTTTTGTCACAATCACACTTGGTATTATTTTAGGTTGCTGACTGAAGTGCTAAAGCAGCATGCGCCTTCCACTAAAAAAATGACAAACTAGATAGCAAATTGCATATGAAAAATGTTGATATAGGAGGTGTCTTTCATATGAAAATGTGGGGCGTGAAAGTACATTCATTAAGAAAAGGTGAAACTCATGTACAATTGTCTTTTATGTAAAGTTGATAATTGATAATTATTAAATGATAATTTAGTTAATCATGTCAAATTATCTAATGATTTTCAGCTATTATACACTAATATAAGCAACACCTTTCCTAAAAATATACTAATATAAGCAACACATTTTCTAATGACAAGCTTGACCAACTTTATTTTTAAGATTATCATTTACCAAGTTAATCTTGGGAGCTAATCCTCATATCTCCGAATTATAACACAAATTGCATCTCTTTAATATCCTACTAGGTTATAATCTAATTTTCATAAAAGTTCAACCTACTTCTCTTAAAAATAAACATGTTTGGAGGCTCACCATATTATCAATATCCATAATAACTCTCAGTTTTATTTTATTTTATTCATACTTTTCTATCTGACATGACTATTATTTTCTAAGTACAGTTTAAGAGCTACTACTTATTATTACAATACTGATTTATAGGTCAAAAAATTATCTAAACTCAAGCTGTCTTATTCTAAAATATCACCGGGGTTGTGATCTGTTAGGTATAACACAGTTATACTCTTCCTATAAATATGTTATTCTTATAATATATGTATTTTATTTTGTTAGCAAAAGATCAGATAACAACTAAGAAATAGAATCTTACTAAAAGAAGAGATTGTTACAAAAATTAAATATATAATAAATGATGAATGAATTTTTTTTTATTTTTGAGAAAAAGACAAATAGGTCCCTGACCTTTTACCCCGCGGGCATTTTCATCCTTGACCATTGAAAAATACTTTTAAGTCCCTGACCTTCACAAAACTTGGACGGATCAGTCCCTCCGTCCAAATGCCTCCGTCAGACCCAACGAAAAAGTCTGACGTGGCTCCCGTAATGCTTGTCACGCGTACGCGTCGGTCACGCGTACGCGTTGCCTGGCAGACTTTCCTCTCACCCACGCGTACGCATCGCCATGAATTCAACAAATCCCCATTTCTTCATGAATTCTCCACTTTGCATGTTTTTTTTTTCATTTCTTTCAAGTCATTCTTGCCTTCAAAACTTTAAATCACTCAAACAAACATATCAAGGCATCGAATGGGAGAAAAGTAAATTAAATTTAGCAATTTAGGGTGTGTTTGGCTTAGCGTTTGAAGCATCAAACGTAGGTTTAGTTTTTTTTTAAAGTTTCACCTTTTAGTTTGGCTATTTTTTCTTCTTCTGAACGTAAACGTGATTCTGCTCTTCAACCCAAGTTTAGCCAAAGCTAAAAATGATAGCTTTTGCGTTTACATTTTCACGTTAGATTGAAATTTATTTTCTATCTCCCAATTTTGTCCTTCATTGTTCATATGATTAATTTTGTTACTTTTCTTATAATATTATTTTCTAATACTCTCTCATGGATATTATTATTCTTTATAGAATTCTTATTTTTTGTTGTTTATATACATTTTTTACCTATTATTTTTTGTATAGAATAATAATAGTAAAATTATAGCGTACTAAAAAAAAGTACTAAGAGTACTAAAAATATCTATATAAAAATATCATGAAAAACTTTTAGATTTATTTTCATCACTATCAAGATAAATATTTAATTTTTATTATTTTTAGTACTCTCTTTTATAATTGTAATTCTCATGTACTATATTTTAGTGTAATTTTTTTATAATATAAATTATAGTCTCATTAAAAAAGACAAATTAAATAAAAAATTAATCATAGGTAATAATATAATCATAAACGTTGGATTCCAAAATAATATTAAAAATAAGATTATTGAGAGTACTGGAATAAGAGTATGATGTAAAAGAATACTAAATTAACATTTTGATGTCAAAACTCGCAATGCAAAGCTATGATGATGCAAAAAATAAAAAAGAAAAAGAAAAAAAAATCCGACGAAAAATATTACTAACAATGACTTTTAACTTTAAGAGCAGTTTCATCATTGTAACTTTCTTTAATCATGTAGAGGCTGTATCATTCTTACTTTTCTCCCATTCGATGTATTGATATGTTTGTTTGAGTGGTTTAAAATTTTGAAGGCAAGAATGACTTAAAAGAAATGGAAAAAAGCATGCAAAGTGGAGAATTCACGAAAAAACTGGGATTTGTTGAATTTATGGTGACGCGTACGCGTGAGAGGGAAGTCTGCCAGGCGACGCGTACGCGTGACAAGCATTACGGAAGCCACTTCAGACTTTTCCGTTGAGTCTGACGGAGGCATTTGGACGAAGGGACTAATGCGTCCAAGTTTTGTGAAGGTCAGGGACTTAAAATTATTTTTCAATGGTCAGGACGAAAATGTTCACGGAGCAAAAGGTCAGGGACCTATTTGTCCTTTTCTCTTTTTTTTTTCATCCTTTTAAGCATGAATTGACATGGATACCAAACAAGTAATAATACCTAATATACAAACATATTGATATTGATTGTGTTATCTTTTGTTTATTTAAATTGAGAAAGTATTTTGTACTAGTGACTAATTTATTATCTGTTTTTGTGCCATAAATTATATCTAAGAATTGATATTTGATTAATCATTAATATATTTTTTGGAAACATGCATTTAATTTTTTATTTTTATAATTTTATATTTTTATTTAATTATGACCAGATTAACCGAATAAATCAGTGACCCATTAGTTAAACCAGTGACCAGTTGTATGACCGGGTCCATTACCGGTTCGATTCACTATGCTTTACAAGTGTTCGCCGCCACCATTCCTCATGAAGTCGACATATATCTCATCCGTCTCAGGCAAAGGCAAATTCAATCTCTAAACTGTAAACTGGACGAGTTATATCTCTCCCCAGACTTCCTATGTAGATACACAACCATTGATAATAAACTATAAGTACACCTTAATTAACTAAGTTGCACCTAAAAAATAATCTATAAGTCCTATAAACTAGTAAAATTGTAACAATTAGAGAGAATGTGTGTATTTATAAGCAGAGGATATCTAACTTATAGAGAGAGAAGTTAGAATGAGGAGGCCTCGGACTCTCTGGTTTAAACCTTTTTCAGCAAGCACCTTCCATGTTAGAGGCGTCTTCTCGTCCAGCGTCGGTGACTAATATTTTTTGTCATATATAATAGTGGAATTTGTTCAATGCACCTACGACTGATTAAAGTTGGTAGAAGAACGTTCTAACTTCAAAACTTTCATTGTTTGTAATCCCAATCCACATTATCATGCTCGTCGAACATTTTTAGTTACTCAAATGAGAGAAATACATGAAAGACATAACACGTGGTTTTAGAAACCAGCAATTTAAATATTTTTTACAGATCTCGTGTCCACGATGATAAACCTCCGGGAAGAACAACTTTTGAAAATGGGATGCCCACCCAACAAAACTAGGAATATTATATGATTGGGGGAACATATACAAATCACAAATATATGTGAACCCAGCACTTCAAGGACCCATCCCAAAATAACAAAGGATAATACGAACTTAAAGCAACTAGTTTGAAATTGCATGTCAATCCATTTGAAAACATAGTTAGAAGCCGATATCATGCCACCCATGTAAAAGAAAAAAAAATCTGGAAGGCAATTCAATGAGGTACTTCGCAGAAGTAACTTGTAGCAGAGAAGCAATCAAAGAATAACGCGAAGAATCAACCGTTACTACACATTTCAAATATACTAAAATATGCGTTTGATTCCAGAGCAGAAGCCAATCTATATTCAGGAGTGCTGGTACAACAGTCCTACTTCTGCAGCCCCTGGAGTGGTCTTCAATGGCAAGTCACATGAAAATTTTAGCTCAAAGGAATTTAAAATATAAAGACTTTTATTAATAGAAATTTGTAGATAAGTTATTTTGTATTTAAATTTTTAGTTATAAAAATACTTATTTTTAAGTTATAGCGTTTGGATAAATAACTCAAAAAATATAATTTTTTTTACATAAAAAAATAAATATTAAAATAACAATGATAACAAATATTTTTTAATATTAAATGTTGATTTTATATATCCTAATCACTAAAATTACAATTGATTCTTTATTTGCTCTCTTATTAGTTTCATTTTTAATTGGTTCTTCCCACGTAATATTATTAAAAATTGATTTTTCTACTCCACCTTCACCCATAGCGGTGTTCTTGTATGCGATGAAGAGTAATAAAATTTTAATATATATTTTGTTGTTTTTTTTTTTCCTATTAAAACTCCCTCCTCTTCTATTGGGATCAAAAACTTGCTATAACTAACTATAAAAATAATAACAAGCTATATAAAAATAAAATCACATGTGAAAAAAATAAAATTAGAACTGAATTTTCATACCACATAATATTAAATACAAATTTAATAATAAAAATAGAGTAATAAAATGATAAAAAAATTAAAATAAATATATGCAATAAGTGAATCATATGAGGTGGTGGAAGGCCAATCCTTCCATCACATGGACATTGGGCGAAAATGATGGTGGAAGGCCAGTATATAGAATCTTGGAGGGCCAATATTTCCAGCAAAAACAAAAAACATTTTTACCAAGAATGAAAGTAAATCCTTTTTGTTTTGAAGTCAAGTTTTTCGGAAGTGATAGAATAACTTATCGAAGTCATATATTTCTACTTCTTCAAAAAGTTGGGAATTAACTTTTCAAAAAGTTAAATTTTTTTTTTTAAAATGGTACCAAACACGCGTATTGTGACTTTTCACAATTCAAAAGTCAAAAAGAGTAGCTTCTGCTACTTCCCAAATGGGCTCTTAGTCTGGCTTGAAAAATCTTTCCATTAGACATCTGCCTCACAAATCGTGCAAACCGATCCCAATTCTGGGTTTCAAACATTCTTTTGTTCATTCTTACAAAGTTGAATGCAAAGGGCCGCTTTTCAATCCCATCCGAGTAAAACTTTGACATCTTCAGCACTTGGGAGAATGCATCATCATCTAAATCAGTTGTAAAATTTTGACCTTCAAGTGATATGTCACAAAGCCTAGCAGCCAGCAAAAGCTGTTTAAGAAATCCTTCAGGGCTACCACTAGGGTTTATCTTTTGCATTGTGGCATCTTGCATTTCAAAACAAGAGCAGCAAATTGCAAACCCATACTTACTAAACAGGCGAGCAATGGGCAAATATCCATCCCTGTCGAAAGTATTATAATAGCCTGCGGTTAACTCCGATGGATGGGATTGAATGGCGTAGTGCCAGTGAATGGCAGCTACTTCTGCAGATATAAGGACTTCTGTACCCCTAAATATAGTTTCAGCTTCCCTACAAATTCTCTCTCCATGCAGCAGCAGCATATTTGAGTACCATTCAAGGAAAAATTTACCATATGGTGTGTTCCAAGAGCCACCCTCATTTTTAAAGAAATCAGTATGCTCAGGATTTTGCGTCAAACTTCCCGCACCAAATGGACCACCATCTCCCCATTCACGCTTTCCAATTTTTCTCGCACAGGCATTTAGAGAAGCTAGCATGTACTGGAAGGTTCAAACAAAAGAAAAGAAAAGTTAAACTTGATGCTTATCATATATACAAGTACACAACAGTCTCCTATAAGGCAATGCATGCAGCTCCACACCTTAATAGCTAAAGCTAAACTTACCTTATCATAGCATTGGAACTCTCCAAGTCCACCAGATGAAGCCACATTTGGCTTCTGGAAAGAGAATGACGGATATCTTAGTTCACCACCAGGACCCATGCCAATCTGTACCCTCTGCAAAACAGATGAATTTCACCAAACTGCTATCAACATCCACTAATGATGACTGGAATTTCCAAACTTCATTGCTATAAACATCCCAAAATCATCAAGAACCTTACTGTAATGGTAAGGCCAAGAGAAGGCCTGAAAGTCTCCCTGAAGTCTCTCATAAAATCTGCATATGCTTGAATAGGAGTGCGTCCACGCAGCACAGGAAGAGTATCACATCCTAGGGAAATGTATTCAATATTTCTTCTTCCAAACCGGTCAGAATATGCTAACTCTGGATCTTTGTTTATCTCATCAAGCACCCATAGAGGAAGCGGTATCCTACACAAAGGGGACAAACTTCCAGAGTATGAGGCTATGTCTAGGACACAATACCTACCTACAAAAATAGTAGTAATTCACATAAACAAACAATCAACACTGCACCAAATCAGGACTAGTAAGAGTTCCAAACACTATTTGAATATAAAATATGTACAAGGCAGGAATAATTATCTTCTCACTAACTGTAAAAAATATTATTTTATTTCTTTAAAGCTACAGTATACATGGAGAAATTTGTCCATGTGAAGGATGAACAATCTTATTCATAACAACATCATAGCATTTTCGGACTATGCAAAACTGACTAAATTGATAAATGTCATTTAGGATTTAGCTCAAAGGATACAGAAAAGTTTTATGTTAATATTTGCTAACTGCCAAACCCAACCCTTCCCTTTTATCTTATTTTAAAATTATGAATAGGAGAATGTTTAGTTTGTTACTTGTTAGGAGGATAAATCATTTCGCAAAGAAAGAGTATATCTCTGGAGCAGCATTGCATTGCTCGTCTACACAGCAAAAAAAGATATTACAAGGAAGCCTCATACGCTTACATAAATAGTTATATTAAAATTCCCAAACCTGTAAATGCCTAACCAACTCAATTTCAAGGGCCAAACAGTAACTAAAACGAAACTTCACCATATCAAATATCAACAGAAAAGGCAAAGGAAACAAAAAGGCGAAATTAGCAAGAACCTTATCAATACAAAGAATGAATCAAATTTCGAATCAATTAGCAAAGAAACATACTGATTAGGATCATCAGGGCCTGTGCCGTACTGATGGAAAGCAAGAACAGCACGAACCTTGAGGCCACACATGCAAGCCATCATCACGAGCTCACGATAGCCTCGCCAATCGTAAACCCTAGGTTCTTTCCTCTCAATAATTCCCCACCAAAACTCAACCACAACGCCCTCCACGCCCGCGGCGGCGAGCGCCTTCAGCGAGAACATCATGGCCCTCGGCCTCGATATCTTCCCCTCAGGGCCCACTGTATTCACCGGCAGCGTCACGAATACCGGCGATCCCCTCGTCTCGCGCTGCGGCGAGAAATCGTGGTGGAGCTCGTAGGGCACATCACCGTTGTCGACGGAGCCACCGGCGCCGGAGGACCTGGACGAGTTGAGGCGGGAGGAAACGGCGAGTCTCCGGCGAGTGGGAAAGAAGGTTCGGTTGTAGCAAAGGTGAGCGAGAGCGAGGAAGGGAGAACGAGTGGTATCGGAGGAAGTTGAGATTAGGAATGAAGGCGAGAAGGTTGTTGCTGTTAATTGTGAAGCGAACATCACCATTGATCGGAAGGTGAAGAGAAGTTATGGAGTTAGGGTTCGGGTTTGAACGTGATTGAAATCAATAAGGTCATTTATAGCGTACAGAGGTTAATCTGTACAGAGCTAAAGATATTCTCTTTAATTAAAGGGCGTGTTGACAAGTGGCATGGTGCTCTTTGCAGGGGGAGCTTGGCAGAGATGGCTCCGCATTGAGTCTTCATGGAGCTTGGCAGAGATGGCTCCGCATTGGTGTCCGTTTTTTTTGTCATGGTATGGGCCGGATAGCCCGACCCACACCCACACACTAACCAACCCTAACCCAACTACTAACATTAATATTACAGAACCTGACTCTCCCTTCATAAATCTCCAACTAACATTTATCTACCCATATTAACAAAAAAAAAAACATTTATATACCCAAATTCAAAATAAACCACAACAATCCGCGCTCCTCGTCACTTTTTATATAACCAGAGCAACTCGGTGAAGAAAAAGAATGCTCCGAACTATCACTTCCGCAATCCGCAATGCGTACAGAGTGTTGGCTTTCCTAATCCCTATACCCTACACAACTAGTCCAATTTTGTCACACCGATCACCGATGGAATAAATAAGGCACGTTGCACAACATTTTCAACAAAATCTTCAATTTAATTCACAGCATGTACAACTTAGGCAACAAGCAGTCAGCAGAGTCATCAACGATCATCAAGCAGTGACACAGGAAACCTAATCACCCAGTGATACAATGCGATGAATTGAGCAGACCAGGAAGAAAGCTAAGCAACCATTAATATTACCTGCGATGAAGGCGGAGAGCAGAATACGGGGAAGGACGGTTCGAGGCAACGGACGACGACGACAGTGAACACCTCGAAGACCGCCACGACAGACACAACGAGGAAGAACCCTCTTTCCCTTTCCCGGAACTCCGGCGACAGGTCAATCACGGATGGGTTAGCTACTCGAATCACGAATACCAAACGATGCCGGAAGATCCAGAGCACGACAACCGAGTCAGTACCGCGGATGACGACAACGGCCGCCGATCTGTATGAATAAGGTGCGGCTGGTGACAGTTTGCGCTGCGGAACGAGATCTTGATAGCAAAGACGAGACAAGGAAGGAAGCTCCGCAGCGCAGACGACGGCGGCAGTGTTTACCTCCTACTAACGATGGTGGTCGCAAGGTGGATAGGGTTTCCTTTCCCCCTGAGGTTCAAATTCCGAAGAAAGAAAGAGAGAGAAGGGGGACGAGCCTCTCCTTCCTCTTTTGGATTTTTTTAAGAAACTCAAATGGCCCATTCTAATTCGAAACTATTCTCTTCGAAAATATTTCACCACCAGATTTGCAAAAATGGGGCCCAGCCCAATACCATCCCAGAAAAAATAAAGGGGCCACGCATACCTAACTAAGCCAGGATGAAACGGCTCGGCTATCTGTGCAAGCCAGAATGACCGTACAACATCTGATCCTGGTCTCTCATGCTAGACAGTAGACACCAAGGACACGTGTCGGCTTGCCATCCACAAACCCACCTCTTACGTCTATACCAACTTGGTTCTTTTGCCATAATATTTCACCTAGGGTGCAGTGATGAATGCATACTGGAAACACACACTACACTACCGTACAGTACTCCCAGGCTGTGGCTTTTGGTTGTGGTGGAGCAATTATATGCCTTTTTATTTATCTTTTTCGCTTTTTCTTGTTCTTGATCTTGCAAGAAAAAAAAAAGTTATTATAATTTTTAAAAATATTTATACATCAAAATTAGTTATCAAAATTAACTATAAATATATATTTTTTAATTTATTTTTTAATATATATTTATATTTCAATATATAATTATATTAATAATTAATTTTAATAACTGGTTTTAATATATATTTAGCCTTTGGTATTATTTTACAGCTTCTCCAACAGTATTGTTGCCATGCGAGTAATTTTTTAACGGATGCGTGCAATCCCTTCCACCACATAGAGAGCAGCAAGGGTTAACATTTTATTTAATTAATTTTATTAATTCACATTAATATTTTTTAATAAAACTATAATTTTAAATTAAGTCATTCTAAATAACATTTAAAATATCCTGTAAAATTAAACCTTAAACCTTTTCTTTTTTGCTTTTTAAGAACTAATCCTACGTAAATTTAAACACTATTAAAGTGTTGATATATTATGATTTTTGAATAAACCTAAATACTTCATGATTCCCTTAAATTCTGCTGCTTATACATGTAAAAACTTTAATAAATAAACCTAAATACTTCATGATTCCCTTAAAAAATTATTTAAGCTTTTGTTCTACCCAAGAATAACATAAGCATGCAATTGAGTTAACTTTTACATCCACAAGGAAGATTAGTTCTTACAAGAGTAGTTCTTTACAGGAAAATATTTTTACATCCACGATCAGCCTCTTTACCTGTGTCCGAACTAGTGGAATTGCACGATGTATCAAAATTCTACTACTCCCAAGTCTTAAAAATTTGTTTAGCTACCAAATTTCAATCATGTACATAATAAATATTTCACAAAATATTAACTGCGAGGAAACTTGGAGAAGCCCTTGAAGAAAAACTATAGTACGGCCGATGAAATTTATAGACTCATGGCAAATAATAATTAAAAAATTGACATTGGAGACACAATGATTTGAATAATTTCAAGGAACGGCTAATATGTTGTTGCATTACCTATTCCAAACACATGGAAGGACGAAGACGATTGTTTCGCTCTACAGCCAATAGTAAAAAGGTTAAAAAATGAAAAAAAGACATAATGTATTCCCCCTTCTACCCCCCAACCCATCATTATCTAAAAGACTGACCCCCATGAAACTCAAACAACCCAAATACGGGCGCAAGCCCCATAGAGAAGGCAATGTTTGCTTGTTCTTCCCCCATCGTGAAAATACCGGGTTTTTCATCTTTCCTTTAAACCGCAACTTTTCTGCCAAGTTAGCAGATAGATCGGTCATCACCCACCGACCTCCTCCCATTGCAATGCAGAAAGATAAATTTAAAAAGGGAAAAAGAAAGAAAAACGCAGACTCCAAGCTACTGACATGAAAATGCAGACAGCAAAAGGACCTACTGACTGAAACACCTTTGCCCAAAAATGGTGATGACCCGACTCATGGGATGCAGTTGAGACCTCCACGCAACAGATGCAGATATGTATGCAAGAAACAAGGACCTCTGAAACAGCAATAAAAGCCTCAAAATGAAATTGCTCGACTGATTGCCAACTTGGCCCATTCGGCAGATTCCTTGATCAAATGATCATCAGATGATAAACACTCTTTGAGGAAGTCTTTGCTGGACACAGATTGCTGGATCAACGGACCAGCACTACTGCCCAAAGTATCAGCTAGGTCGCCAAGCACGCCAATTGCTGTCTTAGTCACAACATCATCCCTGAAAGGAACCAGAGATGCCAATGGATTAAAATAACATAAATTACTAAATCCACAGAACCAATTCATAAACAGAAAATTCCAATGTATACTTACATGTCTTTCTCCATATACAAACTGTCCAAGAATTGCAGTACATGAGGAGCATAAGGCATCAGAAGCTGGGTCTTCGGGGAGCCCTTAAACCCTTGGAAGATACCTGAGTAAGCCTCAAGGATTCCATTTCTCAAAGAATTAGTGTACTCTGTCATATCATCATCAGCTCCAGACGTATGGGCTGATAGCTCGGCAGCACTCTGAAGCATGGGCATAGCATATAACAAGTACTTTTCAAAGTTCTCTCCAATCGCCAAGGCAATGTCGCCAAAACAAGAAAAAATGGGAGGCTTCACAGACCTATGCAACTGATTACTGGACAAATCTTTAAGAAGTTGGGTCATTATCCCATCACAATAGGGGAGTATTTTTTCCTCCAACGCCCTGCATACATCACCAACCACACCCACTGTGATGGCACAAACCTGGTAGTCTTCAAAATTTTGGAGACCCATCTCCAAGTACTTGTAAAATTCTGTCATATATTTAGCAAAATCAGGACCGGTTGCATAGGCTAAAGCTCCAATTGCAAGCATAGCCTCCTCATGAGCTGTCGCACTACGTGAAGCAAACACTCTTAGAAACAAAGCCATAATTTGGTCAGCATACTGCATGAAATGATACTTCGTTGGTTCAGATGAACCCAACTTCTGAATGATGACCTGCAAGCAACCACACAGAAGGCCTTGTAACTCATTTTGCCTCTCATCAGATGAGACCTTCTGATTCTCGAGAGTGTTGTGGAGCTCCAACATAATGAGAGGCGCAAGCTGTACCACCATTGGAGCTGTTTCATCATTAGAACACCTCACTACTTCATTTAAGGCTTCATAGGCTGCTGTTCTAAGGCGTGATTCTACAGCATCCTCTCTGTGAGTTACAGTGAGGAGAGCTTGAACGATATCTTGAAAGTATGGGGTCAATGGAGAGGATGCAGATCCAGCATCCTCATAACCTTGGGCAAGAAAATAGAGAGCACCACACGCCTTCTCAGCAACGTTAGGTACATCTTTCATGCTTTGGATCAGCACAGTAACAATCTGTTGGCAGTTTGCTGGTGTGATGATTGGTGTATCCAAAGCTGTGCCGTGCAAGAACTCAAACATACGTCCAAGAGTCCATGCAGTAGTGTCCTTCACATGATTACTTGGGTCTTTCATCAGTGCAGTAAGCATGAAGTTCAAAGCCATGGTCACAAGTGGCTCAAGCTTTTCAGGGGATGGACCTTCAAGAATGGAGCCGAAGGCATAAGTGGCTGCTTCTCTCTGCCTCCAATCTGGTTTAGATATATTCTCTTGAATAAATGGCATAACCAGAGGCACAATGTCATCACCAACTGTTCGTGCAACCAACCCCAAGCATGTGCCTCCAGCCATAGCAATGTTCCAAGCCCCTTCATCTTGATCTTGATCCTCGTCTTGCTTCAGCAGTGTTTCCAATAACATAGGAACAAGAAATGAAAGAGCCTGCTTAATAAAGTAAAAGCAAGGAATATCTGAATCTGCACTAAAATCACCTCCATATTCTTCTAATATATCAATCTCTTCATCACATATTGAGCTCCAAAACTCAATAGCCTGAAGTGCAACTTGCTCCTCATCCTCCTTCACAGCCTTGGCAGTGATGTTGAATATATCTTGGATATATGGAGCCAATTTTTCATAGTACGTTGAAGAAATAGCTACCAAACACTCAAAAGCTGCTCGTCGAATCTTCACATCAGGAGAGAGAGTTGTCTCACAAACTATTCTCATGATGTAATCACGCTCCATATCATTAGAAAAGTTTGCCTGAGCAAAACCAAGGGCGTTGTACAATGCTCTTACAGCAGCAAGCCTAACATCATTGTTTTCTTCTGTAGAATTCATTCCCTGAACAACCGCAGTGAGTATCTTATTTACATGATCCTGGTCTACCACATCTGGTGAGACTTCTTCACAAATGTACCCAAGAGTCTCAAGAGTTGCCTGCCTCGTAGGAGCAGGTAGCTGATGAACATTTGATAAGAGGGATCCTATCAATTCAGGCCACTGCTTGTGAGGCAACTCTATACCAGCGACCTTTGCAATAACTTGTGATACAGTTGAACGAGCATCTACAGATGGAGAGGAAAGGGTCCTCAACAACAACGCTTTAATTTGGGCTTTCAAAGTTGGGTCCAATGACAGCCATCTTTGAACCAATTCTATCTTTCTGTGTTGTTCCTTTGCATCAAGAGCATTCTTGAGAATTAGACCAGCTAGCTTCCGACTCTCAGCAGGCTTCTCATCATTTGCCAATTCCCCAGCAAGAGAATACAAGAAGCTTGGAAGATTCTGCTCCTGAAATTGTTTCAAATTCTCTTCTGCTTGTTTCCTAAGCGCTCCATCAACTGCTTGCGCATTTAAAAGAATTTGAGTAACCTCCATGGCCATCTACACCTGAAGAATACATGTATAACCACATTAAAAGGGAGCACTAAAGTGCACCTAACAGACTAGCAACAGCAATTTATCAGGCACGTGAAGATGCTATAATAATTAATAGATAAAACACTACTTAACCACACAAAAAAAGTTACAAAAAAAACGGTGAGCAAATTAATTTCCAGGGTGCACCAGATTAGAACAGATTCAGATTATGTCTGGCAACAAAAGATAGGTAATTATTTAAACACATGGCGTGCCAGGTGTACCACGTATGGAATACGGCTAGAACTAGGTGAAACAATCAAAACCAACTTCAGAAGAGAAACAGTAATACAAGTAGTGTCCCACTGAGAAGGGCATGTATCATTAAGTATACAACAACATCTACCAAAACGCTTTTTTATAAAAAGTAATCTTTAGCACACTGGACGACTGTTTCGCACATGTTCCAACAGACCGAAAAAATGCAAGGAGGAATATAAATTCGAATCCATTTTCCACATTCCCTGAGCAAAACTAATAGACCATAACTAACTCAAAAACATTCTGATTCAAATAATCGGCCAACGAACAACACAGAAGAGGGAAAAATTAGGAAAATCAAAATAGAACTGGTTCTGATCAGAAATGGAAGCATACCATACAAATTAGTCAAATAAAATACAAAAACGAAGACTGGATCACTACCACGGATCAGAGTTCGAACTAGTAATAACAGGAATAATAATGAAACAATAACAAACCAAAGTAACGAAAAGCTTGTATTTAGGGATTAGAAGACAGAATGAATGATGCGAACTCACGGCGAGTTGAGAAATGGAATCGGCTGAGGGGAGAGGAGTGAGGAACCAGTTGAACTCGGAAGAGGGGGCGCGGCGACTCTGAAACCCTAGCAGAGTGTGGGAAAAAGCAAAGACGAGAAACTGTGTTAAAATTTTGTTTCTTCAATACGCCTTTTTTATATTCGTTGTACGACACTCCTGGACTGATGCTAACTAATATCCGCCGTTGATTCAAATAGGATTGATCTCAGCCCTCCGTTTCTCCTATCAACGGCTCAATTTTGAATTGCTTACTGGATCTTGATATTCCTGCCAGAACCTTAGGATTTTAATTTTGTTAGTGCGAGCGGTGTCGAGTGGTGCCACGCGACGATCGGCGCGCGTGTTCTGCGTGGGGTTTCAAAATGAATACCATATGATATGGGCTGGAAATTTTGCATAGGTTGATTTTTTTTTCTACGCGCTGTGTCAATGGTGTCTGATTTTTGTAGTGACTACTGACTAGTGTGATCTGGAGATTAATAATTGCTATCATAGCCATGTCTTTTTCTAAAATTATTTAGTACCTACTGTATCATCACCGCTATTACTCAGATGCTTTTTATTTTTTTTAATTAATAATTAATTTTTAACCACAAAAGATTCAAAGCATTAGATAAATATATCCATGAAAAAACAAAATTAATAGTGTACCCACAAAAAATATATTCCAGTTGACAAGGTTAGTTAAAATCTAAAAAATTATTCAAAATTTTTAAATTATTTCTTTTTTATTAAATTTAATTTCATAACCTTTCTTTCTCTTTTTCTTTCTATTCCACCACCGCATTTACCTTCAACTTGACAAGTTCAACTTCGTTGTCTTCTATCAATTCACCCACCATCTTTCCCACCTCCATTGCTTCCATCTTTTACTTCGGCAACTTCCTCGTTGTTTGATTCACCACCAACACTACTTTCATCGACTCCAAAATCTCCTTCCGCTTCCTATCCTCCACGCCTCCATCTCTTCAATGGTTTCGACGCTATTGTCTGGGGTCCATCACGGCCAATCGTAACGCCTTTTTACAATATTCGAAAATAGTGATAATTTGCTAATTTTAAATGGAAGCCACATCTTTCTGTGACAATTGTTCGACCATCCCACCAATACACTTGTTCCTTCTCAAAATTTCAGTTTCGGTTAGAATTTAAGATCTGATTTTTACTCTTTTATCCTTTAGAATAAGAAAAATTTAATCCTAAATTGAAACGGTAGCATACTATAATAAAATTAGTGTTTTGAATTTTTCTGTGAATATTGTGTGCAGCCTTGTTTTGACATTACAATAATATAATCCATAGGAGGATATTGTAGTTATTATATCAACTCTTTCTGGCACACGGACAATAAAAAGAATAGACTCAATAGAGTTCATTGGTGGTGGTGTCAGAAGTGAATGTTACGGTGGCAATGAAAAGGAAAGAAAAAAGATTGTGGAATTTGGGGGGAAAGTGACGGAGAAATGTTAAAAATGATAATTTAAAAATTTTGAATAATTTTTTAGATTTTGGTTAATTTTGTCAAGTGAAATCTATCTTTCATAAATATAACATTAGTATTTTTTTTATTGCTAAATTTGTCTACGTCTAAATCTTTTCTGGTTAGAAGTTGTTATTTACTCATTTTTTTTCATATTTCCTTACTTTGGAATAATTATCACAAATATATTAAAATATAGGATTTAACTAATTAATATTCTAAGGGCACAAGTTAAAATTGCTATTAATAAAATTTTTTAAATATTTTACTTTAATAAATGACACAATAAATATATTGAAAATTTAAAATTTATATTTTTTATAATTTTTTAATTAATAATTTTATTATGTATTTTAAAGACGAATGTTAGCATCCTATAAATAGTTTTATCTAGTAATTTTTTACATTTTGATATCTCTCTATTATAAAGGTTCATTTTATTTTTTGAAGTTATGACTACTATAATTAAAATTGGGCCATGAGGTTGTAAGATAGTAATTTAGTTCTTAAGATCTATTTAATTACTCTTAGGATGTGTATAAAGTTCAAAAAATATTTAAAAGAAAATGTTACAAAAATTGGAAAGAAGGGGATCAATGAAAAGTGTATAATTGAAGAATTAGTTATAAGTTATTATATTATCTAAAAGTTACAACATAATTATACATTATAAAAAATTACTTATATTTTAAATTTTTGTATTCCTCTACTTTATTTTATTTTGTATTTTGGTCTTATATTACAGTCACGTACACTAATTAATTAACAAAAGATTTTGAATTATCTGTGGTATTCTATTTTAGAGAAATGAGGCTAACACTTAAAATTATAAATTGTCATTATCAGGCTAACACTTAAAATTACAAATCGTCACTATCAGTATATGATAAAATTATTCTTCTACAATCATCATTTATAATAGATCGCAGCTCACTAGGAAATTGATTTAAAAATTAAAAATTTTGATGAGCTTTGAAGTTCTCTTTTGTTAACCAATCAGCACACATATTTCTTTTCCTACAGTTATATGAAAATTTTAGGGTGCACTTGGTTTATATTTTTATTTTCAATGTTTTTTATTTTTTAAATTTTGTGAAAAAAATAAAAATAATAAAAATAATAAATTTTATTTTCTATTTTGACCTCTTATTTTTATTTTTTATTTATAAAAACTAAAAATTAAAAAATACTAAAAAAAATAAAAACACAAATTAATTATACCCTTAGGTAGCGTTTGTTTGCAGAGACTGAAACTGATACTGGGAGACAGAGACTCAATATTATGTTTATTGAGCTAGATACTGGTACTTAAATTTCTGTCTCCATCTTCAAAATTTCAGTATTTCAGTACCTCCAAAAAATAAGGACACTGGAGACAGAAGATTTTAAAGACGAGGACAGAAATTTTAATTATAATTTATTCTTGAATTACCCCTATTTTAATTCAATAATTCCAACATTAACCCTAATGTAAATCACCCTGTTCCTCCCCTTCATCAGCTTGCTTGCTAGGCACACTCCAATTTTTTCGTCTCGTCTTCTCTCTAGTACACGCAGTTGTAGTTCTTGTCATCTGCGCCCTTGTGTGTCCTCACCGTGTGAAACAGCTCGTACTTGGATCTCGCCCTATCCCGCCGCTTGTTCGACAGAAGCACGGCAGCGCCGCCCATCCTAAAAATACAATTGCAGAGGAGCATGGACCGCTCATTCCCGAAGTACCAGTTCAGAGTTATGTTATCCGTGCTCACCACCACCGCGTATGAGTTGGGGTTCGCCTTGAGGAGATCTTTGGCGAGGTCGATGGAGATTAATCCAGCGCTGCATCCCATGCCGCTCAGGTTGTATATTTTGCTGTTGGTCCTAAGCTTGTAGTGGTTGACGATCATGGCAGAGAGGGAAGGTGAAGGTTGTAGAAGGCTTAGAGAAAGGGGGGTTGAATCTATGGCCTTCTTTTACTTTAATGAAATAACATTTTAAAACAAACTTTCTTTCTGAATCTGTTTGAACTCAGCAGCAGAAAATTTATGAAACAATTTCATTTTGTCTCATGAATATCAGAAAACAGAACAGAGTAGGGAAGTAAGAAGTTGATACCATCATGTATCCTGGTTCGGTTGCCTTATGCAATGCAACCTACATCCAGTCTCCACCACAACAGTGGTGAAATTCCCACTATAGTTAAAGTATTACATACACCAATTCCACAAGATTGACACAATCCTTTCACACTCAAGTTCTAACCTAACTTGACTTGGTTATACTAATACCTAACTCTTCACTCTTAGTGCTAACCCAACTAAGAAAGGGATACCTCATTGGTACAAGATACAAGACACAGAATCAACCTAAAAAAATTTGAAATTACTCTAGGCTTTTCACTCAAGTGTATCACTCTGCCTCTTTTCACTCTTAGGCTTTTATTTGAGCTCTCTCATTCTGCCTTTTACCTCAAGAAATTACAGAAAGATAAACATTAAAAAGAAAATTACAATCTGTAAAACATGAAGGAGATTAATGCTTCAACAGCCTCTTTGCTATGTGATGAACCAGATTTGCTTGCCTCTGATTTAGTTCCTCATTCTGGCGGAATGCTCCTTTGACTTGGAAGCACTGTCCAAGTTGATGAACATCTTTGGAGAACTCTTCTCAGAACACAAAACCTCAAAACACTGGTTATCTCTCATTGGCTTCTGAATGAAAAAATCTTCTTTTATATCTCCTTGCATGTTGTTCAGTTGCTCTCTCCTAGATTAACCCTCGAGTTGTGTACTTCACCAACTCACCACATCACCTTTTCCAGTTAATCCTCAAATTGGAATTTTTAATCTGACTTTTTCTTGCTTGACCGAAAGCCTCAGGGAAGCATAAAGAAACAGTCTTTCAATGGTAAACCAGATCTGAACCATTGAAACACTACTTGGTCCCCAAGACACACATTTGACCATAGATTCACAGCAGTATTGATCAGAGGTAATCTTTCCCATGTATCCCAATTTGGACTGGCAGAGAGTTGGGGAAGAGGAGAAGAAAGCACGATGCATGCAAGAGGAAATAAGTTACCTTTAACTTCTGCCTTAGCTTGATTTGGTTTGATTTGGGTGATTTGACCTCTGCCTCTCTTGCTTAATGCTTCTCTTTCTTGCTTCTTTGGTGAACAGCTTAGGGACTAAGCTTTCTCAATCTTTCTCTGAGTTCTGACCGAAGAAAAAAAGTGAACGTTGCTTTACTGAAAGCAAATTGGAGGGATCGGCTTGAGAGATATCAAATCGGGCTTGGGTTGGCTTAGATTCAATTAGCCCGTTTGATTTCTTTGTTTTGTTTCCTTTTTGGCTTCCTTTGGATTGTCAGCCCACCAGCAGGTTCAATTTGTTCCATAATGGGCTGCAGCTTTATATATTGATTTTTGGCCTGCATCACTCAACCAAAATAATCAAAGCTAATTTGGTAATTAGCCCAATAATCTATTGTTTGTTATCATCAATTATGTTCGTTAATTTCTTAACTCAACAATCTCCCCCTTGATGACAAACATAATTGAAACAATGATCAAAAGGAATTCAGTTTGAATAGAATTAAGAAACTTCCCTTTGAATGTTGTCACTTGCTTTTGTGTTGCTCCCCATTTCCTTTTCAAGAGTATCTCCCCCTTGATATATGCTCTTATCTTTCTTCCTGTTTATTATTCTTATAGAGAATACAAAAAGAGTTACACATAGTTCAATTTGACTAAGGGATATTACACAATCAGCAACACAAATCCAGCCAAGTACTGAGCATGTCATAACAGCACTTTTAATCAAGTGTTTATTTCAGAAGCTGCTAAAAAAAATTCGAACAAGAACAGAGCTTCAAGATTGACCAAGACATGGCAAAACACCAAAATCAGTTCAAGTTTTGATGCCCAAAACTAAGTAAGACATATCAGCTTATCATGTAAGACAGATTCATAAACTGAAATTTACATTCAAAAATCACATGACTGCAGCTAATTTAAGATTATCGCAATGGCGTCAATCAAGATTCACAAAAAATTCAGCAGCAATAAAAAAATCACAAATCATGCTATTACTCCCCCTTTTGTTATCAAGGGTGGAAAATAGTCAAGATCAAGTAAAATCCGCATCTTAAAACCTACAAGAAAGTGTTAATGCACAGTCTAAAACACCAAATTAATTTAAAGTAAATGCAACATTAGTTAAAGTATTACAGTCATCCGGAATAACAGAAAGCAGTTCAAAAAACACAAGAGAAACAATTTTCATGAGACAAAAGCGAGCAGACAGCAGCAGCAACATGAGACAAATCTAGGCATTTGAACCCTTTTCCTCAGAATCAGCTTCCTTTTCAGCATCAGTGGCATGATCTTCATCAAGATCATGCTTGTTGAAGATTATCAATAAACTTCATGAAGACAGTCACTCTGTCTCTTGATTTTCAGAGGAAGTTCTCATGCTTGCTTGTCAGTTTTCTTTGTTCCTTACTCATGTCGATCATATGATTGGATTGAGAGACAAATTCTTGGACCATCTAGAACAACATTAAACAGAGCAGATTTTTGTCCAGTGGAGATGGAAGTGCCCTTAGTGGAAGGAGGAGGAGATTCCTCAGGAATGAACTCGTCATCTTCATCATCTAGAACCACTCTCTCAGAACGAGTAGGTCCTTTTTTCTGTTTCACTGCACCACCTCCCTTTAGATATGAATGTCTATTTTCATAATCCTCATTGGACAAGTCAATACCAAAATGCTCAAAAATACAAGTTAGAAACATTCCATAAGGAAGGGCTTTGTCTTTCTCACTTCTAACAGAGTCAAACATGTATCTTACCATCAAATAAGCAAAAGAAATTTCTGTTTTAGTGAGCAGGGCATACAAAACAAGAGTGTCAGTATAAGATACCCTTTGATATGAATCACTCTGAGGAAGTATAATGTGATTTACAATACGGTGTAACTGAGCACGTTCATAACCCAGGGCTTTATGAGTAGGGGTGATGCCATCAATAAGAGAAACATGTTTACAAATATGAGCTAAAGCATCATTGAAAGAGATACCGACTCCTTCATCCCACTTAACAGAAGTATAAGCACAAGCCCCAACATCAGTGTATTTCAATGAATCACTGAAGGTTTCATTGTTTAGCACAATGTCTCGGCCCTTGACATAAGAATGAATACTGCCCTCATGGTATGTCATGTTAGCATAAAACTCTTTGACCAAAAGAGGATACACTTGTTTTTTAATGTTAAAAAGGTGATTCCAGTTTAGAAATTCTAAATTTTCAACAAAAGGAAAATCTTTATTTTTTCAAAGTTAGTAAATCAGCAAGAAAAGAGGGACACAGGGTACGGTACTTAATAACTCCTTCATAAAAATCATTATTCATGGCAGACTTAAATCTGTAAGGGTTATAGTTGGAGTGAGATGTCATGAAGTGGGATTTATGTGCAAAGGGATCAATATCTGGTTCTTTAACAGATTTAAGAGGAAGTCGAGGTTTACCTCTCTGAGAACGCAAGGGAATATACCTTGTCTTAGGTTGAGTGGGCTCAAAGATAGGTTCGGTAGCAGCTGGGCATTTCCATTTTGAAAAGCTTGGCTTCGATGAACCAGGTTTAGAAGGAGGTTCCTTTGGTAGTGGCATCTGCTTGGCTGAAGGTGGAAACCTTGAGGGGTTCTTAGTGCGAGTCACTGGATCCGACCGAGGAGGTGAGGTAGGAGGAGAAGGAGAGGGAGTGAAGGTTCGGTCTTGAGAGTGGGTAGAAGGTTTTTGTTTTGCAGGAAGCTTGAAGATCTTTTCACGTGGAGGCTTTTGTGAAACAATTTTCTTCCTCATTTGGGTGGTTTCTGGTATTAAACAAAGAGAAGCAATAAAGGTAGTGGAGGAAATCAAAGAGTTTGAGGAGGAGTTATGAGGGGAGAGGAAGGAATGTTGGTAACCATACCCAAAAGAAATTTTCTTAAACCATGCAACAGCATCACCTCTGATTTGACTTGAAAGGACTTGACATCACAAAAAGAAAGATTTGATTTTATTAAACAATTAAAATGGAAATTAATTTCAAAATTTGAAACCTTTTGGACTTAAAGACAAAAAGAGGAAATAAAATAAAGCAAACAAGCAAATATAAAACAAAAATCATGTAGCACTCATATTGGGCCCAAAGGTGGTTTGGATTAAGAAAACATATAGGACCACCCATGTTCTGATTTTTGAGGTTGGCCCAAATGATTCAGCATGTGCAGTGGGGCCTAGAGAGTGCTGATCAGAGAAGGTTCTTCATATGCCCAGAATTGTCTCATACCTGTTTATGAGACAAAAACTCCAACAAATACATCAGCAACTTTCAAGCAGTGAATCATAGCTTATAATCCCTAGACTAGTCCTAAGTATGTAAAATCTGTCCTCAGCTAGCGGTTTAGTGAAAATATCAACTAATTGCTCCTTTGATTTAACAAATTGAATGCTAATATCTCCTTTTTGAACATGTTCTCTTATTGAGTGAAATCTCACTTCAATATGTTTAGTCCTAAAGTGCAAAACTAGATTTTAGAAATATTAATGGCACTCATATTATCACACAATAAGGAAATATTTTCAACATTTAATTTGTAATCAGCAAGCTGTATTTCTAACCACATAAGCTGAGAACAATAAGAAGAAGCAGCTATATACTCAGCCTTTGCAGTGGATAAAGCCACTGTTGACTGCTTCTTACTTGACCAAACGTTTAAGGACTTTCCAAGGAAGCAACATAAGCCAGATGTGCTCCTTCTATCAACTTTATCACCAGCAAAATCTGCATCACAATAACCAACTGCAGAAAAATCATCAATCTTAGGATACCATAGACCAAAATTTGATGTGCCATGAACATATCTAATGATTCTCTTAACTGCAGAAAGATGAGACTCTTTTGGTTTTGATTGGAATCTTGAACATATTCCAATACTTTGCACAATATCAGGTCTAGAGGAAGTTAAGTACATAAGAGAGCCAATTATTCCTCTATACCTAGTCTCATCTACATCTTTCTCAGTTTCTCCTTTATCTAATTTTGAATTAGGGTGCATGGGAGTTTCCATGGATTTGGCATTTTCCATACCAAATTTCTTAACTAGTTCCTTGGTATACTTCTCTTGATGAATAAAAATACCATTTTTAGTTTGCTTAATTTGAAGCCCAAGGAAAAAATTAAGTTCACCCATCATACTCATGTCAAATTCACTTGTCATGAGCTTTCCAAATTTAGAACAAAAGATTCATTGGCTGATCCAAAAATAATGTCATCAACATATATTTAGACTAGAATAAAAGAATCATTAGAATTCTTGATAAATAGAGTAGTGTCTGTGGTGCCTCTTTGAAAACTATGTTTCAAAAGAAAAGAACTAAGTCTCTCATACCAAGCTCTAAGAGCTTGTCTTAAACCATAGAGAACTTTTGATAATTTGAAAACATGGTTAGGAAATTCTTTATTTTCAAAACTAGGTGGCTACTCCACATACACTTCTCTATCTATCACACCATTTAAGAATGCACATTTTACATCCATTTGATATAATTTAAAACCACAAAAAGTAGCATAAGCTAAAAGAAGTCTTATGGCTTCCATTCGGGCAACAGGGGCAAAGGATTCATCAAAGTCTATTCCTTCTTCTTGGTCATATCCTTGTGCCACTAGCCTTGCTTTGTTTCTTACAATACTGCCATCCTCTCCTAGCTTATTCTGAAATATCCACTTGGTACCGGTTACTTTTCTTCCATTCGGCCTTGGAACCAATATCCAAACTTGGTTCTTCTAAAACTCATGAAGCTCATCCTCCATTGCCTTTACCCAAGAAGGGTTATCAAGGGCTTCCTTGACATTCTGAGGCTCCATTTGAGAGAGAAGAGCAATGTTTGACTCTTCACTTGCCTTTCTAGTTGAAGACCGAGTTTTAACACCATGAGAGACATTCCCAATGACAAATTTTTCAGGATAATTCTTCAAGAATCTCCATTCACGGGGTCTGGTGGACTTGGAGACAGATTCAGTCACCAAGGGATTCAAGGGACTGTTGGTTTCAGGATTTCCTTCAGATTCATGAGACAAAACGGAATTGTCTCTTGTTGGATTTCCAGCAGCTGCAGTTTCTGGTTCATCTTGTCCAAAATTTTTATTTTCATGATTCAGTGCAGTTTTATAATCCTTTTGAGCTTGATTTCCTGCATCATAGTCTTTTTCATCATCTCCAAAGGTCATAAAACTTCCATCATACTTGTTTAGTTTGATGAAGAAAGCTGACCTTCCAGTCATGTGCCTTGAGCATCTACTATCTAAGTACCACATATCCCTTTTGTTCTTGGATGCTAGGCAAATCTGCAATAAAAACTTCAAGTAACCTTAGGTATTCAACCATAATTTTTGAAAACTTTTGGACTTTTTGAATATGAGGTTTTGTTGTAAAATGGTAGTTTTTTGAAAGCAACCTCATTATTTGAAATGTATCCCAGACCTGACCTATTTGATGTAGGTTCGGTTCTTGGTGATGGCTCATTTTTACTGGTGTAAACTTCATCAAATTTCTTCTCATGTGTGGGAACATATCCAATACCAGATTTGTTGGATGTGGATTTAGGTTTTGATGAAAAAGCCACAAATTTTACAGAGGAATCATAAAAAACTGCACTTTCCTTGGTTACATAACCTAAACCAGATTTTTCAAACAATGGTCTTTGACTTGCAAGTAATTTGTCCAAGTTACTAGAACTTTGAGCAAATTTTGCTAAATCACCATTCAATCTTTTAATCATTTCATTTAGTCTTTCATTTTTAGCAATAAGCTCTTGAGAAGGATCCACAATGTGCTTTCCCTTTAAATTTTCAAGTTCAGATTTTAAAAATCCGTTTTCTTCAATAATCTCCAAGGCACATTCATTTTTCTTCACCTTTTCTCTCAAAAAATCATTTTCAGCTTTCAACATATCCTTTTCAGATTTACATTTAGTGTACTTATCCAACAGTTTTGAGGAATTTAGTGTAAGATCATCAATTATAGCATGTAAATCATCTATGGATAAGTCATAATAATTTACCTCATCAAGATGATCATTACCAGCCATGAACCAGATTTTATCTTCACCTTTAGAATCTTCTTTCTCATTCGAGTCATTCTCAAGTTCCTCCTAAGATGCCATGAGCACTCTTTTCTTTTCTTTCTTCCCTTTGTCCTCCTTCTTGAGCTTCGGACAGTTGAACTTAAAATCTCCAGTGATGGGGGGTGGATATCAGCCAATTAAGAAATCAATATAGAATTACGTTGTAAGTATAGTTCTTAATCAGCAAAAATCCGCTTATCAATTTAGAAAGGTTGTCACAAAAATTATAATAAAAATACTGGGAGTATGAGTCCCAGGTCATCTCCCAATGAGTTGACAAAAAGGTGCTATCTTATTAATCAGGAGTTTTTTGAGAAATTTGAGAGTTGAATGACAGAAAATAAATAATTATAACTTAAAAGAGAATTATATATTCAGAATAAAAAGCCTTGATTGGGGGAATGATTAATTGGAAGTTCTATCCTTGTTGGAATACTCTCAAGTGTAGTATAAAGAGGTTGTTATTTTCACTTAGTTAACCCTTACTAAATAAAGGAAAGTTAAGTGATTAAGCTAACTCTTATTCGTAAATCCTAGTCCTCTTCCTTGGGAAGGTCTAGCGTTAGTAAATAGAGAATTAGCCAACAACTTCCAATTTAACTATTCACTTGAGCATTCCAACTCAAGTGTCTCCTTTTAATCAACCCCCATGTCAAGTAGGGAATCTACTCCATTGACATGGGTATTACTTGCACAGAATTGAAAAGGGAATAAAAGGACGACATGATAGACAATAACTACAAATTAATTAAAAGTAAAAGTAATCCTTTGCATTAATAATTTCTAAAAATAATCCAATTGTAACTCTAAACAAGAATTAAGAATATGGAATAGTAAGGGAATAAGGAAACAAACTAGAATAGTAACTTCAACGGAGGTGATAACTCTTCAATATCCAAAGCAAAAGCATAAAACTAAGAATATGTGAATGTAAAAGAAAACCTAGAGGAAGAGTAATTTCTCTCTAGATTCAGATCTAAAAACTAAAACTATGCTAATGAGAATCTCTGTTGAGTCTCTGCATGTTCCCTGGCTCTAGTCTGTGTTTCTGGGCCGAAAACTAGGTCAAAATTCGGCCCAAAATCGCCCCCAGTGTTTTCTGTTATTTTTGCAGATCGCGCATGTCACGCGTACGCGTCAGTAACGCGTACGCGTCGCTGGCTGTCTTGGCGTCTCACGCGTATGCGTCATCCACGCGCACGCGTCTTTGTGCAAACTCCAATCCATGCGTACGCGTCAGGCATGCGCACGCGTCGCTGCAAATTTCTCCATGTCGCGCACACGCGTGAGCCATGCGTGCGCGTCGATGATCACTGGTTATCTCCTTAGTTTCTTGTATTTCTTCCATTTTTGCAAGCTTCTTCTCCATTCTCTAAGCCATTCCTACCCTATAAAGCCTGAAACACTTAACACACGGATCACGGCATCGAATGGTATAAAGGAGAATTAAAATACACAAGTTAAAGACTCTAGGAAGCAAGTTTTCAACCATAGAATAACACTAGGAAGGAATTGTAAAATCATGCAAATCATATGAATAAGTGGGTAAGGACTTGATAAAAACCACTCAATTGAGCACAAGATAAACCATAAAATAGTGGTTTATCAACCTCCCCACACTTAAACATTAGTATGTCCTCATGCTTAGCTCAATGAGATTAAAAGACTAAATAAGGGAAAGTAAGACTCATGAAATGCAACCTATGTATGAATGCAACTATATGCTAAGATGATTCTGCCTACTTGGTTAAAAGTAAATAAGTTCTTCAAGACAAACATAAATCGGATATCACTAATTAAAATCATACAGTAAAAACAAGTAAACTTGTAAGAAGACAGCTCATGAAAGCAGGGAACATATATATATAGAATCAAGCATTGAACCCTCATTGATAGTATATGTGCACTCTAATCACTCAAGTGTATAGGGTAATCACTCTACTCTTCTCTAGTCATGCTTTCTAAACTTTGTTCTTCATCTAACCAATCAACAAGTATTTAATGTACCAATGCAAACATCATGAGGTCTTTTCAAAGTTGTAATGGGGCTAAGGTAAAGGTGAGGGTATATATATCGCTAAGTGAGCTATAAATTGAATCCTTGATTAACCTAAGCTCTTACCTATACATACACTCTTTATACTTTTAAAATCATGCCTAGCTACCCAAAGTTCCTACTTTTGCATATTTCACATACTCATGCATCAACTTTTCTTTTAAAATTTTTTTTTATCACATATGCATTGATCTTTTATTAAACTTAGCATTTGGGGTAATTTTGTCCCCTTATTTATTTATTTATTTATTAAATGTTTTTGGTTTTTTTTTCACATTATCAATGCACATGGATTTTTAATTTTTCTGGTCTTACATGAGTAGGTGCCCAAATTCCTAATATTTTATCATAACACATTTCCTATTAACCCATGTTCCCATAGTTTTCTCATACTTGATTGACACACAATCTCTATCTTAACCTAACTAAAGATTCAATTGGGGTGATTACTTGTTTTTCCGCTTAAGACTAGTGATGTGGTAAAATATAGAACAAATGGGATTAAAAGGCTCAAAGTGGCTAACAAAGGTAAATGGAAGGGTAGGCTATTTGGGATAAGTGAGCTAATAATCAAATAATGGCCTCAATCATATGCATGCATATAAACACATTAAACATTGGACATATACGATGGAACAAAATAAAAATTATAATCATAGAGAAGAAAACACACAAGAATAAAATATTATGGTTAAATAGTTGGTATGCGAAATTGTTACTCTGCGGTTGTAAAATTTGTTGTTCGTTCTCTCCCTGGTAATGGGGCCAACAAACTGGTGCACAATACCATGGTCCAAATATAACTTTACAACTTCGCACAACTAACCAGCAAGTGCACTGGGTCGTCTAAGTAATAAAACCTTACGTGAGTAAGGGTCGATCCCACGGAGATTGTTGGTATGAAGCAAGCTATGGTCATCTTGTAAATCTCAGTCAGGCAGATATCAAATGGTTATAATATTCGAATAATAATAATAAATAAACAGAAAATAAAGATAAAGGTACTTATGTATATCATTGGTGAGAATTTCAGATAAGCGTATAGAGATACTTTCGTTCCTCTGATCTCTACTTTCCTACTGTCTTCATCCAATCAGTCTTACTCCTTTCCATGGCAAGCTTTATGTAAGGGCATCACCGTTGTCAATGGCTACAATCCCATCCTCTCTGTGAAAAAGGTCCAAATGCTCTGTCACGACATGGCTAATCATCTGGAGGTTCTCGATCATACTGGAATAGGATTCACCCTCCTTTTGCGTCTGTCACTACGCCCAGCACTCGCAAGTTTGAAGTTCGTCACAGTCATTCAATCCCTGAATCCTACTCGGAATACCATAGATAAGGTTTAGACTTTTCGGACTCTCATGAATGCCGCCATCAATCTAGCTTATACCACGAAGATTCTAATTAAGAGATCCAAGAGATATTCATTCAATCTAAGGTGGAACGGAAGTGGTTGTCAGGCACGCGTTCGTAGGGGAATGATGATGATTGTCACGTTCATCACATTCATATTGAAGTGCGAATGAATATCTTAGAAGCGGAATAAGTTGAATTGAATAGAGAAACAGTAGTACTTTGTATTATTTCTTGAGGAACAGCAGAGCTCCACACCTTAATCTATGGAGTGTAGAAACTCTACCGTTGAAAATACATAAGTGATGAAGGTTCAGGCATGGCCGAGAGGCCAGCCCCCAACGTGATCAATATGATCTAAAGATGAACTAAAAATCATAAGATGTCTAAAAGACTAGTAAAAAGTTCTATTTATACTAAACTACTTACTAGGGTTTACAAAAATAAGTAATTGATGCATAAATCCACTTCTGGGGCCTACTTGGTGTGTGCTTGGGCTGAGCTTGAAGTTTACATGTGTAGAGGCTTCTTCTGGAGTTGAACGCCAAGTTGTAACGTGTTTTTGGTGTTCAACTCTGGTTCGTGACGTGTTTCTGGCGTTTAACTCCAGACTGCAGCGTAGAACTGGAGTTCAACGCCCTTTTGCATCGTCTAAACTCGGCCAAAGCATAAACTATTATATATTGCTGGAAAGCCCTAGATGTCTACTTTCCAACGCAATTGGAAGCGCGCCATTTTGAGTTATGTATCTCTAGAAAATCCACTTTGAGTGCAGGGAGGTCAGAATCCAACAGCATCAGCAGTCTTTCTTCAACGTCTGAATCTGATTTTTGCTCAAGTCCCTCAATTTCAGCCAAAAAATACCTGAAATCACAAAAAATACACAAACTCATAGTAAAGTCCAGAAATGTGAATTTAACATAAAAACTAATAAAAACATCCCTAAAAGTAACTAGATCCTACTAAAAATATAGTAAAAACAATGCCAAAAAGCGTATAAATTATCCGCTCATCACAACACCAAACTTAAATTGTTACTTGTCCCCAAGCAACTGAAAATCAAATAGGATAAGAAGAAGAGAATATACTATAAATTCCAAACTATCAATGAAACATAGCTCCAATCAGATGAGCGGGACTTGTAGCTTTTTGCCTCTTGAATAGTTTTGGCATCTCACTTTATCCATTGAGGTTCAGAATGATTGGCATCTATAGGAACTCAGAGTTCAGATAGTGTTATTGATTCTCCTAGTTCAGTATGTTGATTCTTGAATACAGCTACTTTATGATTCTTGGTCGTGGCCCTAAGCACTTTGTTTTCCAGTATTACCACCGGATACATAAATGCCACAGACACATAATTGGGTGAACCTTTTCAGATTGTGACTCAGCTTTGCTAAAGTCCCCAATTAGAGGTGTTCAGGGTTCTTAAGTGACAAACCCCATTTGTAGGGTTTATCTTGTATTGATTTTTGGGGATTTTATCAACTTTTACCCACATTTATTCAATGAAATAGCATGATTTTATAACTTCTCCCTTAATTGTGCTTAAGAGTGAAAACATGCTTTTTAGGACTTAAAATAGCTAAATTTAATTTACCTTGATTCCATTAGATGCTTCGATATGTTTGTTAAGTGATTTCAGATTTAGGAGGCAAAGATTGGATTAAGGGAATGAAGAAAAAGCATGTAAAGTTTGAGAACTCATGAAGAAATGATGGAACCAAAAAGCTGTCAAGCCTGACCTCTTCGCACTTAATTGACCATAACTTGAGCTACAGAGGTCCAAATGATGCAGTTCCAGTTGGGTTGGAAAGCTAACATCCGGGGCTTCGAAACGATGTAAGATTTGCCATAGTTGCATCGCGCATAGGGGCGCGCACGCGCACGGTACGCGGACGCGCCGTTGGTGGCATATGACTCACTTGATGCAACACGTGGCCAGCGATTTTAGAAGCCTTGTGGGCCCAATCCAACTCATTTCTGATGCTATTTAAGCCAAGGATTGAAGAGGGATCAATGTACTTTTAATCATTAGTCATAGTTTTAGTTTTAGAAGTAGTTAGAGTTAGAGAGAGAAGCTCTCTCTTCTCTCTAGAATTAGGATTAGGAATTAGGGTTAGATTAGGATCTCATAGTTCTAGGTTTAATTCAAGTCTCCTTCTACTTCTACCTTCAATTGATGATTGCTACACTTTGGTTCTTCTCTCTATCCCTATTCTCTTGTTGTAATTTCTCTTATTTTGTTTCTAGGTTTTGTAATCATGATACTCTTGTTCTCTTTATTTTCTTTCAATAATGCAATTTGAGGTAATTCATGATAATTGTGATTTCCTTGATTGTTGTTGTTAATTCTTTACATTCAATTGTAGTTAGAATTCATTCTTGTTGTGATTGACTATACTTTTCTTTTGTGCCTTCCAAGTGTTTGATTAAATGCTTGAAAGAATTTTAGACTAGAATTTTATGTTCTTGGCTTGAGAAGGTAACTTAGGATTTCTTGAGTCACTAGTGTCCAATTGATTGATAGTTGATAGCCATTAACTCTAGCCTTCATTAATCCAATTAGTGGAAAGCTAGGACTTATGGACTAGGATTGATATAACTCACTTGACTTTCCTTTGTTAATCGATTTAAGGATGACTAAGTGGGATTAATCCTTGCAACTACCATACTTGTGGCTAGTGATAATGATGAAGACCCTTGACAACCAAACCTTGCCAAGACCATTTTGTGAATGAAGTTTTCCTACCATTTACTATTCACATTCCTCATCCAAAACCCCAAAATAAACAAGTCCATAACCAATAACAAGAACACTACCCTGCAAGTCCTTTGAGAGACGACCCGAGGTTTAAATACTTCGGTTTATAGATTTTAGGGGTTTGTACTTGTGACAAACAAATTTTTGCATGAAAGGATTATTGTTGGTTTAGAGACTATACTTCAACGAGATTTCATTTGTGAAATTCTATACCGACAAAAATCTATTCGTCAAAATGGCGCCGTTGCCGGGGATTTGCAATGGTGTTGTGTTATTGGTTATTGTACATATGTGAATATTGTTAATAGGTTTATCTTTTGTTGTTTCTTAATTTTTGTTAGTTTTATTTTGTTCTCTCATTATGAATTCTCACTACTTTGGCTTTGAGTTTGGTTCTAAGTGTGTTGTAGGAAATGTGGACTTTAATGGCAACATGTACCATGGATGGAACCAACAAAGATGGGAAGAGCCTCAAGGAATTGATCACTCCTATTGGCAACAACCTCCGGATACTTATAGGTATAATTTCCATCCTAATGCATGCCAACTTAGCGACTATGATGATTCTTTTTGTGACACTCAACAACCACCATCATATGCCTATGAATCTCATCCTCAACATGACTTTGAACCACCTTACTCACAAGCCTCATACCACCAAACACCTCCATATGATCCTAATCCCTATCCACCATACCAACCACCTTATGAGCCATATGAACCATACATGGAACCACCACCATTCCAACACAATTACTCTCAAGAACCACCTCAAATGTATGAAAATCTCCAGCCACAAGATGAATACCACTTTCCACCACAACCTCCCATGGAAGAATACTCATGTCCTTCAATCCAAGAGTCATATGATCCTACCCATGATATCCAAGAAGAACAAGAGTCAAGGGATCGTTTCAAGGAGACATTGGATCAATTTCAAGCAACCATGGAGTGTTTTGTGCAACAAGTGAAAATAATAGAAAATATTGAACCACCACAACCTTACCAAGATGAACCACCTTCCAATTATGAAACTTCCCTCCCAAATAATGAACCTTCTTTTCCACCATCACCTCCCGATGAAGCCCCCACGCAAGAATTGAGAGATCTTGAATCTCATATCTTGAGGCCACAAGAGGAGGATGAAAAGAAGTTTAAGGAGCTAGGAGCCAAGATGGCTATCCTAGTGGAAGCCGTTAGCAACATGGCCTCCTCCCAACTAAGCAATCAAGGAACTCACATTGACGAATGTGGAGAAGCAACCAAGGAGCATAGTGAGGGAGTGAGTTTAGAGCTTCAAGGTGAAGAAAAGGTGTTGAAGCAAGAATTGCCACAAGGGGAGGAAGTTACGATAATTGAGCCGGAAGAAGTGGTTGAAGCCTTTGAAGAGGTTGACCAAGAGATGGATTCAATCATTGAAGAATTCTTATGTACAATTGAATCCTCTCCAATTGGGTTTGACATAGAGGGTAAGGAAGAAGATACCTCACCTCTCATGCCTTTGGTGAGCAATGAAGAAGAAATTGAAGTGGAAGCAAGCCACCAAGAGGAAGAGGTTGAAGCTGAGGAAAGTTGTAAAGAGGTGGAGATAGTCAAGGAAGAGCACAAGGGAGTGGAACTTGCAAGATTATTGGAACCACCCCTTCCTAAGTCACCATCCTACACAACATTCAAGTGGGTAAAATTCTTATCCATAAGCTTTACTTTCCCACGTGAATATGGTTTGATTGAAAATGATGGTCAACTTAGAGCTCTTTGTGGAGTTAAGAGTAAGAGAGAGTTGTGTAGTGGTTGGAAACATCATTCCAAGTTCATGATGGTTGCATGCTCAAAGTTGAATGGCAATGGTTGGTGTAAAATCAAATGGCATGGGTCTAGAAGGTTGTTTGGAAGCTTCTTTGAGAATTCTAAGGTCATGACACCCAATTGGAGCTATGATGATCAACTCGAAGATGGGTGCAAAAACAAGATTTGGGATCCGGGAATATATGAGGATCAATTTTGGGAGCTCATATCTTGGGAAGAACCTCACCCAAGCTTGGTGGAAATGGTTGGAAATTCTGACAACCAATTGAAGAGCAAGCATCCTTGGAGATTCAAGGATGAGTACAAACATAAGCCACCATGACAATAAGCTCCTCAAAATGTCCAACTTAAGGACTTAAACTAAAAGTGCTAGGTGGGAGACACCCCACCATGGTAAACTCTTTCCTTCCTCTTTTAGTTTTGTTTAATAAGTGATTAGAGTTGCCATTGTAGGTAGATTTTCATTTCATATTGATTTGTTTGTAAAGATTGGTTGTTAGTATGTTGTATTCATTAGTAGTAGATGAATAAATCCTAAAATCAAATTGCATTTTTGTGAATTGTTTGATATTTGATTGAATAAAGAAGAGTTTTGGACATTATAGGGAGCTCTTGGGCATTTTTTCTGCTTTTTGGGCAAAAAAAAAAAAGGGGGCATCGGCGCGTAAGAACGATGTGCGCGCGCGCGCGGATTGCACTTCCGCAACTTCTGGTACAAAAACCAGAGAGTTGTGCGCGCGTTGTGCCAGCATTGTGCTTGGAGCACAAGCTCATCCACGCGTAAGCGCGATGTGCGCGCGCGCGCGGATCGTCCCTGCTGCATCCACGCGTAAGCGCGATGTGCGCGCGCGCGCGGATTGTCCCTGCTGCATCCACGCGTAAGCGCGCTGTGCGCGCGCGCGCGGATTTGCACCCTGCTTTTCTCCTCCCTCCTTTCTCCTTCTTTCCTCTTCTCTTCTTCTTTCTTTCTCATTTTTTTTTCTTCTTCCTCTCTTGAAAATTTTTTTTTTCTTTTCCCTTTTAATGTAAATAAAAAAAAATTAATAATAAAAAAACAATATATAATAATAAATAAATAAATAAATAAATAAATAAAATACTAAAAAAAAATTTTTTTTCTCTCTTCTTCTATTTCCTTTTGTCTATTACATTTGCATTCTTTTCTTCTTTGCATTTTCATTCTATTTGTTCTCATTTTCTTTTCTAAATTTCTCATTTTAATAATGGTGTTGAATTCTCTCACCCAATTGTTGAGAATTTCTTGCATTTGTTTTGGTGCTTCATGACTTGTTACATTAATTGTAATATTTGTCAACACACAAGATTAGTGCTTTAGTCCTTCCTAATTCATTACCCTTTGTTTTTTTTTCTTGTACCGCTTCATCATTGAGTTAGGATAGAATCAAATGCTTTCATGCGTATCACTAATCTTGTTTGTGTCAATTCTTATTTGATCTTGATGCTCAATATACTCTCCATGCTTTAACTTTACTCTTACATCAAGTATCAGTTGATATGCCTTTTGCTTATATTGATTTCTCACTCACATGTTGTAGCTACCATGTAGTAGAGAATCATACTCTTATTTGGCATTAGCCCCCGCCTATGTTCTATTTACTTTGATATCTTTGTTGTAGGCTTAATTTTCTTTCTTTTTCTCCCCTTTTAGGCTGGCCACCAAGAAAGGAGGAAACGGAAAAGCTTTTAAATGGGGCAACGAACACGTCATCCGCACAACCTTTCGAAGAAGCTCATCAATTGTAGCAACCCATCCACCTTGCTCTCCTTTGCATGCACCGAGGACGGTGCAATCTTCAAGTGTGGGGAGGTCATTCGACCGATCTCCATGGGTAACAATTTCCTTTTTCAACACCAAATTTTTTTTCATTTTTCTTTGTTAGAGTAGCTATTGCATTGCATGATAGGTTGCATGTTAGTTAGAATTTGTACATATTCTTACCACTTCTTTCATATTAGAACTACTTGGTTATGGTGATGATTTTCTTTCCAAGAAACCGTTTTAGGGCAACCTACCAATTTGAAAATTTTTGTTGAACTTGCTTGAAAGAATTTATTTTGGAACATGATTTTGAGCTAAGAACACAAGCTTGTGAGATTTGAGCCTAATGGTGTGGTTACATCTTATAACCACTTATTTTCCTTCGTGCGTGTAATTGTTCTCTTTCTATGATTGTAATCTTTGGTTTGTTTGAATCTATATGTCCCATTATTCCTTGTATTCATGCATTTATATGATTGAGGCCATCATTTCATTAGCTCACTCACCCAAACGGCCGTACCTTCTATCTTCCGTTGTTAGCCAAACTTGAGCCTACGATTAACCCACTTTGTTCTTAATTTAGCACATTACAAGCCTTAAAGCGGAAAACAATAAAAGTCCTTATTTGGATCTTTGATTAGCTTAGGCTAGTGTGTGTGAGTATCATTCAAGTGTGGGAACCTTGGGACATTGGGTGAATAAGAGGGTATTTTGTATTATTATTGAAAATATTGGGGAATTGGTACATACTCATGTATTGATTAAATGTATAGACCTTATGCATTGATGTTCTTGTGTATAGTTTGAAAGAAAAAAGAAAAAAAAAATGAAAAGAAAAAGAAATAAAAGTGAAAAAGAAAAAAAAAGAAAAAGAAAAGAAAAATGTATATAGAAAAAGAAAGAAAAAAAGAAGAGCAATAAAGGGGACAAAATGCCCCAAAGTGAAGCTCAATAAGAATCAATGTATAAGTGTTGTGAAATGAAAAGAAAATGCATGAGTATGTGAAAAAGTGAGGAATGGGTAGTTAGATTAGTACTTAATTGTATAGGCCATTATATAGGTTAGGTGGGAAAGTTTAAGTTAATCAAAGATTCAAATCCTTAAGTCCACTAGCCATATATGATCCTACCTTGACCCTAGCCCCATTACAACCTAAAGAAAAGACCTCATGATACATGTATGCATGCATTGAATAATTGTTGATTGTTAGAAGAAAAACAAATCTTGGAAAGCATGATTAGGGGAGAATTGAGAGAATCAACCCCAAACACCGAGCGACTAGAGTGCAAACACTCCGGTGAGGGTTCGATGCTCAATTCCTTGATTCCCGGCTTTCATGAGCGTTCTTCTCGCAAGTCTACTTGAACTTCATTTTGATATTCGAATTGGTAGGATTCATGAATCGTTATATGATCTTGACCCTACTTGCACGTATGACTTGGAGGATTGATTTATTTTTAACCAAGTAGGTAAAACTATTTTGCATTTAGTTGCATATAGTTTAGGTTGCATATAGTTCATTTACATGGAATAAATGTTGATACTCTTTGTTTCTCTCTTGGCTTAAGCATGAGGACATGCTTGGATTAAGTGTGGGGAGGTTGACAAACCCCATTTGTAGGGTTTATCTTGTATTGATTTTTGGGGATTTTATCAACTTTTACCCACATTTATTCAATGAAATAGCATGGTTTTATAACTTCTCCCTTAATTGTGCTTAAGAGTGAAAACATGCTTTTTAGGACTTAAAATAGCTAAATTTAATTCACCTTGATTCCATTAGATGCTTCGATATGTTTGTTAAGTGATTTCAGATTTAGGAGGCAAAGATTGGATTAAGGGAACGAAGAAAAAGCATGTAAAGTTTGAGAACTCATGAAGAAATGATGGAACCAAAAAGCTGTCAAGCCTGACCTCTTCGCACTTAATTGACCATAACTTGAGCTACAGAGATCCAAATGATGCGGTTCCAGTTGGGTTGGAAAGCTAACATCTGGGGCTTCGAAATGATGTAAGATTTGCCATAGTTGCATCGCGCATAGGGGCGCGCACGGTACGCGGACGCGCCGTTGGTGGCATATGACTCACTTGATGCAACACGTGGCCAGCGATTTTAGAAGCCTTGTGGGCCCAATCCAACTCATTTCTGATGCTATTTAAGCCAAGGATTGAAGAGGGATCAATGTACTTTTAATCATTAGTCATAGTTTTAGTTTTAGAAGTAGTTAGAGTTAGAGAGAGAAGCTCTCTCTTCTCTCTAGAATTAGGATTAGGAATTAGGGTTAGATTAGGATCTCATAGTTCTAGGTTTAATTCAAGTCTCCTTCTACTTCTACCTTCAATTGATGATTGCTACACTTTGGTTCTTCTCTCTATCCCTATTCTCTTGTTGTAATTTCTCTTATTTTGTTTCTAGGTTTTGTAATCATGATACTCTTGTTCTCTTTATTTTCTTTCAATAATGCAATTTGAGGTAATCCATGATAATTGTGATTTCCTTGATTGTTGTTGTTAATTCTTTACATTCAATTGTAGTTAGAATTCATTCTTGTTGTGATTGACTATACTTTTCTTTTGTGCCTTCCAAGTGTTTGATTAAATGCTTGGAAGAATTTTAGACTAGAATTTTATGTTCTTGGCTTGAGAAGGTAACTTAGGATTTCTTGAGTCGCTAGTGTCCAATTGATTGATAGTTGATAGCCATTAACTCTAGCCTTCATTAATCCAATTAGTGGAAAGCTAGGACTTATGGACTAGGATTGATATAACTCACTTGACTTTCCTTTGTTAATCGATTTAAGGATGACTAAGTGGGATTAATCCTTGCAACTACCATACTTGTGGCTAGTGATAATGATGAAGACCCTTGACAACCAAACCTTGCCAAGACCATTTTGTGAATGAAGTTTTCCTACCATTTACTATTCACATTCCTCATCCAAAACCCCAAAATAAACAAGTCCATAACCAATAACAAGAACACTACCCTGCAAGTCCTTTGAGAGACGACCCGAGGTTTAAATACTTCGGTTTATAGATTTTAGGGGTTTGTACTTATGACAAACAAATTTTTGCATGAAAGGATTATTGTTGGTTTAGAGACTATACTTCAACGAGATTTCATTTGTGAAATTCTATACCGACAAAAATCTATTTGTCATTAAGCACACTCTTCTTTTGCTTTGGACCTTGATTTTAACCGCTCAGTCTCAAGTTTTCACTTGACACCTTCACGCCACAAACACATGGTTAGGGACAGTTTGGTTTAGCCGCTTAGGCCAGGATTTTATTCCTTTAGGCCCTCCTATCCACTGATGCTCAAAGCCTTGGGATCTTTTTTATTTACCCTTGCCTTTTGGTTTTAAGGGTTATTGGCTTTTTGATTTTGCCTTTTGGTTTTAAGAGCTTTTGGCTTTTTCTGCTTGCTTTTTCTTTTTTTTTTTCCTATTTTTTTCGCTATTTTTTTTTCTATTTTTTTCTACAAGCTTTTGTATTCACTGCTTTTTCTTGCTTCAAGAATCATTTGTATGATTTTTCAGATTATCAAATAACATGTCTCCTTGTCATCATTCTTTCAAGAGTCAACATATTTAACATTCTTAAACAACAACTTCAAAAGACATATGCACTGTTCAAGCATTCATTCAGAAAATAAGAAGCATTGTCACCACATCAATATAATTAAACTAAGTTCAAGGATAAATTCGAAACTCATATACTTCTTGTTCTTTTGAATTAAAACATTTTTCATTTAAGAGAGGTGATGGATTCATATTCACTACTTTAAGGCATAGACACTTAGACACTAATAATCATGTAATAAAGACACAAACATAGATAAACATTTAACATCAGATAACGAAAAACAGCAAATTCAAGAACAAGGAATGAGTCCACCTTAGTGATGGTGGCGTTTCCTTCTTGAGGAACCAATGATGTCCTTGAGCTCTTCTATGTCTCTTCCTTGTCTTTGTTGCTCCTCCCTCATTGCTTTTTGATCTTCTCTAATTTCATGGAGTATGATGGAGTGCTCTTGATATTCCACCCTTAGTTGTCCCATGTTAGAACTTAGTTCTCCTAGGGAGGTGTTGATTTGCTCCCAATAATTGTGTGGAGGAAAATGTATCCCCTGAGGTATCTCAGGGATTTCTTGATAATGAGCTTCCTCACGTGTTTCTTGAGCTCCATGAGTGGGCTCTCTTGTTTGCTCCATCCTTTTCTTAGTGATGGGCTTCTCTTCCTCAATGGGAATGTCTCCTTCTATGAAAGCTCCAGCTGAGTAACATAGATGGCAAATAAGATGAGGGAAAGCTAGCCTTGCCAAGGGGGAGGGCTTTTCGGCTATTTTGTAGAGTTCAAGGGAGATGACTTCATGAACTTCTACTTCCTCTCCAATCATGATGCTATGAATCATGATGGCTCGATCCACAATAACTTCAGATCGGTTGCTAGTGGGGATGATGGAGCGTTGGATGAACTCTTACCATCCTCTAGCCACAGGCTTAAGGTCCAGTCTTCTAAGTTGAACCGGTTTGCCTTTTAAGTCAATCTTCCATTGAGCTCCTTCCACACATATGTCCATGAGGACTTGGTCCAACCTTTGATCAAAGTTGACCCTTCTAGTGTAGGGGCGTGCATCTCCTTGCATCATAGGCAAGTCAAACGCCAACCTCACATTTTCCAGACTAAAATCTAAGTATTTCCCCCGAACCATGGTGAGATAATTCTTTGGGTTCGGGTTCTTACTTTGATCATGGTTCCTAGTGATCCATGCATTAGCATAGAACTCTTGAACCATTAGAATTTCAACTTGTTGGATGGATTTTGTTAGAACTTCCCAACCTCTTCTTTGGATCTCGTGTCGGATCTTCGGATACTCATTTTTCTTGAGTTTGAAAGGGACCTCGGGGATCACCTTCTTCTTGGCCACAACATCATAGAAATGGTATTGATGAGCTTTGGAGATGAATCTTTCCATCTCTCATGACTCGGAGGTGGAAGCTTTTGTCTTCCCTTTCCCTTTTCTAGAAGATTCTCCGGTCTTAGGTGCCATCAATGGTAATGGAAAAATAAAAAGCTTTATGCTTTTATCACACCAAACTTAGAATATTACTCGCCCTCGAGCAAGAGAAGAAAGAATAGATGAAGAAGAAGAAGAAAATATGGAGGAGAGGAGGGAGAGGTGTATTCGGCCAAGAAGGGGAAGAGAGGGTTGTGTTGTGTGAAAATGAGGAAGAATGGAGGGCTTTATATAGGGAGGGGATGGGGTTTAGTTTCGGCCATATAGGGTGGGTTTGAGTGGGAAATTGATTTTGAATTTTGAAGGTAGGTGGAGTTTATGAGGTAGGTTTATGGGGAAGAGTGGATGGATGTGAGTGGTGAAGTGGTGATAGGGAAGAGAGATTGAGGTGATTGGTGAAGAGTTTTGGGGAAGAGTGTTTATTGGGAAGAGAGGATGAACATTGAGAAGAGGGAAGAGAGTGAGTGGTGGTAGGTGGGGATCCTGTGGGGCCCACAGATGCTGAGATGATCCTGTGGGGTCCACAGATCCTGAGGTGTCGAGGAATTGCATCCCTGCACCAATTAGGCATGTAAAATGCCTTTGCATGCAATTCTGGCGTTTAAACGCCGAATTGATGCTTGTTCTGGGCGTTCAGCACCCATCTGCAGCATATTTCTGGCGTTGAACGCCAGCTTCATGCTTGTTTCTAGCGTTCAGCGCCAGCTTTCCTCAGTGTTCATTCCTGGCGTCTGAACGCCAGGATGCTGCTTGTTTCTGGCGTTCAACGCCATATCCATGCTCTATTTTGGCGTTGAACACCAGCCAGATGCTCCTTACTGGCGTTTAAACGCCAGTAAGATCCTCCTCCAGGGTGTAATTTTTCTTCTGCGTTTTTGATTCTGTTTTTAATTTTTATATTTATTTTGTGACTCCACATGATCATGAACCTAATAAAACATGAAATAACAATAAAAATAAATTAAAATTAGATAAATAAAAATTGGGTTGCCTCCCAACAAGCGCTTCTTTAATGTCAATAGCTTGACAGTGGGCTCTCATAGAGCCTCACAGATGTTCAGAGTATTGTTGAGACTTCCCAACACCAAACTTAGAGTTTGGATATAGGAGTTCAACACCAAACTTAGAGTTTGGTTGTGGCCTCCCAACACCAAACTTAGAGTTTGACTGTGGGGGCTCTGGTTGACTCTGTTTTGAGAGAAGCTTACTGTGCCTCTTTTCCATGTTTACAGAAGGATGTCCTTAAGTTTTAAACTCAAGGGAGTCCTCATTCAATTGAAGGACTAGTTCACCTCTGTTAACATCAATCACAGCTCTTACTGTGGCTAGAAACGGTCTTCCAAGGATGATGGATTCATCCTCATCCTTCCCAGTATCTAGGATTATGAAATCAGCAGGGATGTAAAGGCCTTCAACCTTTACTAATATATCCTCTACTTGTCCATAAGCCTGTTTTCTGGAATTGTCTGCCATCTCTAATGAGATTTTAGCAGCTTGTACCTCAAAGATTCCCAGTTTCTCCATTACAGAGAGTGGCATGAGGTTTATTCCTGACCCAAGATCACATAGAGCCTTCTCAAAGGTCATGGTGCCTATGGTACAAGGTATTAGAAACTTTCCAGGATCCTGTTTCTTCTGAGGCAATCTCAGTTGATCCAATGCATTTAGTTCATTGGTGAACATGGGAGGTTCATCTCCCCAAGTCTCTTTACCAAATAAATTGGCATTCAGCTTCATGATTGCACCAAGGAACTTAGCAACTTGCTCTTCAGTAACATCCTCATTCTCTTCAGAAGAAGAATACTCATCAGAGCTCATGAAGGGCGTAAGGAGGTTCAATGGAATCTCTATGGTCTCTAGATGAGCATCAGAGTCCTTTGGTTCCTCAGAGGGAAACTCCTTATTGATCACTGGGCATCCCAGGAGGTCTTCCTCCTTGGGATTCACGTCCTTCTCCTCTCTTGTGGGTTCGGCCATGATGGTTATATCAATGGCCTTGCACTCTCCTTTTGGATTTTCTTCTGTATTGCTTGGGAGAGCATTAGGAGGGGTTTTAGTGATCTTCTTACTCTGCTGGTCCACTTGTGCCTCCAAATTTCTAATGGAGGACCTTGTTTCATTCATGAAACTTAGAGTGGCCTTAGATAGATCAGAGACTAAGTTTGCTAAATTAGAGGTATTTTATTCAGAGTTCTCTGTCTGTTGTTGAGTGGATGATGGAAAAGGCTTGCTATTGCTAAACCTGTTTCTTCCACCATTATTAAAGCCTTGTTGAGGCTTTTGTTGATCCTTCCATGAGAGATTTGGGTGATTTCTCCATGAGGGATTATAGGTGTTTCCATAGGGTTCACCCATATAATTTACCTCTGCTATTGCAGGGTTCTCAGGATCATAAGCTTCTTCTTCAGAAGATGCCTCTTGAGTACTGTTGGATGCAGCTTGCATTCCATTCAGACTCTGAGAAATCATATTGACTTGCTGAGTCAATATTTTATTCTGAGGCGTCCATTACTCACAGGATTCCTCTCAGAAGTATACATAAACTGGTTGTTAGCAACCATGTCAATGAGTTCTTGAGCTTCTGCAGGCGTTTTCTTTAGGTGAATGGATCCACCTGCAGAAGTATCCAATGACATCTTAGCTAATTCAGACAGACCATCATAGAATATGTCCAGGATGGTCCATTCTGAAAGCATGTCAGAAGGACACTTTTTGGTCAGTTCCTTGTATCTCTCCCAAGCTTCATAGAGGGATTCACCTTCTTTCTGTTTGAAGGTTTGAACATCCACTCTAAGCTTACTCAGCTTTTGAGGAGGAAAGAACTTGGCTAAGAAAGCCTTGACCAGCTTATCCCAAGAGTTTAGGCTATCTTTGGGTTGAGAATCCAACCACACTCTAGCTCTGTCTCTTACAGCAAATGGGAAAAGCATAAGCCTGTAGACCTCGGGGTCAACCCCATTGGTCTTAACAGTATTACAGATCTGCAAAAATTCAGTTAAGAACTGAAAAGGATCTTCAGATGGAAGTCCATGAAACTTGCAGTTTTGTTGCATCAGAGAAACTAATTGAGGTTTAAGCTCAAAATTATTTGCTCCAATGGTAGGAATTGAGATGCTTCTTCCATGTAAATTGGAATTAGGTGCAGTGAAGTCACCAAGCATCCTCCTTGCATTATTATTATTTTCGGCTGCCATCTCTTCTTCCTGTTCGAAAATTCCTGTAAGGTTGTCTCTGGATTGTTGTATTTTAGCTTCTCTTAGTTTCCTCTTCAGAGTCATTTCAGGTTCAGGGTCTGCTTCAACAAGAATGTTCTTGTCCTTACTCCTGCTCATATGAAAAAAAAGGAAACAGAAAAAAAAAATAGGGATCCTTTTTACCCAGGTATAGAGGTTCCCCAGTGTGAGTAGAAGAAGAAAAGAATGTAATGTAAAGAAGGGAAGAAGAGAAAATTCGAACACAGATAGAAGAGGGGGTTCAAATTTGGGTGAGATGAAGTGTTAGTAGATGAATAAATAAATAGAAGGAGATGAGAGAGAGGGAGAATTTTCGAAAATAAAATTTTGAAAAGGGGTTAGTGATTTTCGAAAATTAGGAATGAAATCAAATTAAAATTGAAAATTGAAATAACTATTTAATTAAAAAGAATTTTTGAAAAAGAGGGAAGAGATTTTCGAAAATTAGAGAGAGAGAGTTAGTTAGGTAGTTTTGAAAAAGATAAGAAACAAACAAAAAGTCAATTAGTTAGTTGAAAAAGATTTGAAAATCAATTTTGAAAAGATAAGAAGATAAGAAGTTAGAAAAGATATTTGAAAGTCAAATTTTTGAAAAAGATAAGATTTTTAAAAAAAAAGATATGATAGGAAGATATGATTAGAATTAGTTTTGAAAAAGATTTGATTTTTAAAATCATAATTAATGACTTGACTCACAAGAAATCACAAGATATGATTCTATAATTTAAAGTTTGAATCTTTCTTAACAAGTAAGTAACAAACTCGAAATTTTTGAATCAAAACATTAATTGATGATGTGATTTTCGAAAATATGATATAAAAATAAGAAAAAGATTTTGAAAATATTTTGAAAAAGATTTTTGAAATTTTCGAAAATAAATAAAAAAATGGAAAAGATATGATTTTTGAAAAAGATAAGATTTTTAAATTGAAAATTTGATTTGACTCATAAGAAACAACTAAGTTTTAAAAAGTTTTGAAAAAGTCAACTCAAATTTTCGAAATTTATGAGTGAAAAAGAGAAAGATATTTTTTTTTTTATTTTTGAATTTTTTTTATGATGAAAGAGAAAAACATGAAAAGGACTCAATGCATGAAAGTTATGGATCAAAATAATGAATGCATGCAAGAATGCTATGAATGTCAAGATGAACACCAAGAACACTTTGAAGATCATGATGAACATCAAGAACTTATTTTTGAAAATTTTATATGCAAAGAAAACATGCAAAATACCAAACTTAGAAATCTTTTATGTTCAGACACTATGAATGCAAAAATGCACATGAAAAACAAGAAAAGACACAAAACAAGAAAACATCAAGATCAAACAAGAAGATTTACCAAGAACGACTTGAAGATCATGAAGAACACTATGAATGCATGAATTTTCAAAAAATACAAAATGAATATGCAATTGACACCAAACTTACAATTTGACTCAAGACTCAAACAAGAAACATGAAATATTTTTTATTTTTATGATTTTCTAATTTTTATTGTATTTTTTGAAAATTAATTTGAAAAAGAAAAATAAGGATTCCAAAATTTTTTATATGAATTCCAGGAATCTTGCATTCTTAGTCCAAAGCTTCAGTCCAGGAATTAGACATGGCTCACTAGCCAGCTAAGCTTTCAATGAAAGCTCCGGTCCAAAACACTAGACATGGCCAATGGCCAGCCAAGCTTCAGCATGTAACTCAGATATACTGCTCATTAATTATCAAATTAACTTGCCTCTATGAAAATGGTTTGGAAGCCTCAGTCCAAAAGAATTTAGACATGGCTTTACAGCCAGCCAGGCTTCACATGCTTCATGAAACTCTAGAATTCATTCTTAAAAATTCTGAAGAACATAATATAATTTTTTTTGAAAATAAAACAAAAAGAAAATTACCTAATCTGAGCAACAAGATGAACCGTCAGTTGTCCAAACTCGAACAATCCCCGGCAACGACGCCAAAAACTTGGTATGCGAAATTGTTACTCTGAGGTTGTAAAATTTGTTGTTCGTTCTCTCCCTGGTAATGGCGCCAACAAACTGGTGCACAATACCATGGTCCAAACATAACTTCACAACTTTGCACAACTAACCAGCAAGTGCACTGGGTCGTCCAAGTAATAAAACCTTACGTGAGTAAGGGTCGATCCCACAGAGATTGTTGGTATGAAGCAAGCTATGGTCATCTTGTAAATCTCAGTCAGGTAGATATCAAATGGTTATAATATTTGAATAATAATAATAAATAAACAGAAAATAAAGATAAAGGTACTTATGTATATCATTGGTGAGAATTTCAGATAAGCGTATGGAGATACTTTCGTTCCTTTGATCTCTGCTTTCCTGCTGTCTTCATCCAATCAGTCTTACTCCTTTCCATGGCAAGCTTTATGTAAGGGCATCACCGTTGTCAATGGCTACATCCCATCCTCCCTGTGAAAAAGGTCCAAATGCTCTGTCACGGCATGGCTAATCATCTGGAGGTTCTCGATCATATTGGAATAGGATTCACCCTCCTTTTGCGTCTGTCACTATGCCCAGCACTCGCGAGTTTGAAGTTCGTCACAATTATTCAATCCCTGAATCCTACTCGGAATACCACAGACAAGGTTTAGACTTTCCAGACTCTCATGAATGCCGCCATCAATCTAGCTTATACCACGAAGATTCTGATTAAGAGATCCAAGAGATATTCATTCAATCTAAGGTGGAACGGAAGTGGCTGTCAGGCACGCGTTCGTAGGGGAATGATGATGATTGTCACGTTCATCACATTCATATTGAAGTGCGAATGAATATCTTAGAAGCGGAATAAGTTGAATTGAATAGAGAAACAGTAGTACTTTGCATTAATTCTTGAGGAACAGCAGAGCTCCACACCTTAATCTATGGAGTGTAGAAACTCTACCGTTGAAAATACATAAGTGATGAAGGTTCAGGCATGGCCAAGAGGCCAGCCCCCAACGTGATCAATATGATCTAAAGATGAACTAAAAATCATAAGATGTCTAAAAGACTAGTAAAAAGTTCTATTTATACTAAACTAGTTACTAGGGTTTACAGAAATAAGTAATTGATGCATAAATCTACTTCCGGGGCCCACTTGGTGTGTGCTTGGGCTGAGCTTGAAGTTTACACGTGCAGAGGCTTCTTCTGGAGTTGAACGCCAAGTTGTAACGTGTTTTTGGCGTTCAACTCTGGTTCGTGACGTGTTTCTGGCGTTTAACTCCAGACTGCAGCGTAGAACTGGCGTTCAACGCCCTTTTGCATCGTCTAAACTCGGCCAAAGTATAGACTATTATATATTGCTGGAAAGCCCTGGATGTCTACTTTCCAACGCAATTAGAAGCACGCCATTTTGAGTTCTGTAGCTCTAGAAAAGCCACTTTAATTGTAGGGAGGTCAGAATCCAACAGCATCTGCAGTCATTCTTCAACCTCTGAATCTGATTTTTGCTCAAGTCCCTCAATTTCAGCCAGAAAATACCTGAAATCATAGAAAAACACACAAACTCATAGTAAAGTCCAGAAATGTGAATTTAACATAAAAACTAATAAAAACATCCCTAAAAGTAACTAGATCCTACTAAAAACATACTAAAAATAATGCCAAAAAGTGTATAAATTATCCGCTCATCAATAGTATAACCATGTAATTAGGCTAAAAAATCTCCCTGGGTTGTGTGTTCTTAGCTGTCATTCATGTTCCAATTTACAGTTTTCAAACAAGTTTAACACAAATTTTTCAATTTAAATTAGTGAAATATTATAAAATAGAGTTTTGAAAATAAATTTATTACTTTAACCAAGCAAACATACATGCAACCTATTATTATCATGTAATCTATTCTATCTAACAAAAGAAAAACTAAAATATTGATGTTAAGAAAAAGCATTTACCTCTGGAAGTCAGGTACTGACCGACCTCCCCACTCTTAAAGCTTGGCACCATCCTCGGTGCCATCAGTCAAGAACAAAGGGAGGCTGGTAGCAGCATCTCCATAGTCAGAATTGTCATGGCTTCCTGTGCTAGTAGATGAAGTGGTGTCCGGGGTGTCTGGTTCTTCTTCAGGTGGGTGGTTGCCAACAATCATCTCCTTGAGGTATTTAAATTGGCGCTTGTTACCGCGCTCCATTCGCTTTGCCTGCCGGTCAAGCCGGTCCAACCTCTGAAGTATCTGTAGGAGCAGCTAATTTGTTGAATGTGCTTGTGATGCAAAAGGGGAAGGGATATCTCCGGCCGGGTCTGCGGTCTGGCTGATAGTGGCTGCTGGAGGTCTGATGTATTTCCCGTTGGGGACAATCTGATCATCCCGCAGAAGTATGGTCTTGGTGTCCCCAGCTCTGTAGGAGACTCCGGCTGCCGAGACTAGATCTGAAACTAGGGCGGGAAAGGGTAGGTTGTCCGCAATCTGTACGTGTCCCATGGCATCCCGTAGGTGTCTTGGTAAGTTGAGAGGCTGGTCTGTAAGGACACACTAGAGAAGAACAACCATATCTGCAATGAAGGAGGACTCGTGAGTACTCGAAAAGACGTAGTGGGACATAATCTGTGCCCACACTCGAGCCTCCAAGGTTAGTGCTGAAGCCAATATTCCCTTAGGTCGGGAGCAATGGGGACTTATTTCTAATGGACAAAGACAGACTACAGGGTTGGCATGTGAAAATTGGAGTAGAATTCAACTACCCATGAAAGGTTAACCTGCCGTGGCTGTCTCCGTAAGAATCCCCATTGTCTGCGCTCAATGTGGGGCTCAACAAATTCAACAATGTCGGTCGGGAGGATAAGTAGGTGCTCATTATTATAGTTTCGCTCAGCCAGGATGGGGAACATCTGCTCAAAGTAGCGGTTAGTGAACCGCGTAATGTCCTTTGCTGGAAAGGCTTTCTCTTTTTTATCGACCTTGATGATCCTCTTGACTCGCTTTGTTGAGGGCTTTACTGATGTTGAAGATGGTTCCGCAGCTACTGCTCTTTTTGTTCCTCTCCTTGCCGGTGGTTTGGGAGTAGCTTTCTCTTTACCTTTCTTAGTAGCCATCCTGAAAAGGGAAAAGAAAAGTAACATGTAAAGCTAAGGGTTAAAGCAAGGAGGAGGACAGTACAAGTGATAAGCACTGCATCGTAAAAAAGGATGTCGTTAACACATGGTCGCGACTACGTGTGATAAGTTCATCAATGGGAATATAGCAAGTGCATGTTATGGCAAGTAGATGCAAGATGTTTATTAGCATGCCAGCAAAGGCATGGGTAGCATAGATCAAGCATCAAAAACTAAATTGTATTATCACTCGTAATAAGCTAACCATCACGTTCGTATTGACAATTATATTCAATTAATAAAATATTTAAAGGGTTTTGTGAAAAAAAAATAGGCATTAGAGTAGAAGGATAGAATAATTAAAAGTGCACAATGCCATACGGACTTTTTCACAAACACTTAGTATGCATGGTAGATATGTTATTGAAAGTATTAAATTTGAACATGTAAACAACCCAAAATAATTATTGATAATTGTCAAACAACTCCTTAATAATCCACAAGAAAATATAGAAGAAAATAATTACCCAATTAAATTTCTAACACCAAGTAAAAAGGATGTAAAAAGAAAAAGAAAGACTAAGAAAACATAGATTATGAAATTAAAAAGAAAAAGAAGAAGGGAATATAAATTAAAGTAATAATGGAAGAGTAAAAGGGGAAAGAAGAAAAGAACCTTGATGAAGGGGATGAAGAAGGAGGGAGAAAGTAGTAGAAAGTAAGAAAGAATAAAGAAGAAAAAAGGAAGAGGAAAGAATTAGGATTGGGGATGAAAAGATAAGAATTCTGGCGCAGATCTAGTTAAACTGTGCGTCGCATGCGACGCGTACGCGTGCTTCACGCGTTCGCGTGGGTTGCGCTATTTTCAAGTGATGCGTACGCGTGACTTGAATTGTGCTATTGGCACGAAGGCAGCCTCGCGTACGCACAACTCTTTGTCCCATACACACTATTGCCAAAAATTCAACTGACGCGTGCGCGTGAGGGACGCGCACGCGTGGATGGTCTGGAGGGGAAAATGACGCGTTCGCGTTAGGGACGCGCACGCGTGACGTTCCTTGTGCTCCTAGCACCATTCCAGCATCAAGCAATCACAACTCTCTGCCCAAACCTTGTTTACGCCGATCTGCAGGGTCACACGGATGCGTAAGCGACGTGTACGTGTGGGCTGGGGTTTTCGCAAGCGACACGTACGCATTAGGGATGCGTACACCTGGGCGTCTTTGTGCCTAAGGCACGCCTCTAGCCATGCTCCCGCGTAACTTTCTGTTTCATTCTTCTTTGTTTCGTATGCACATATGACGCGTATGCGTCAACGACGCTTGCACGTCGTGTGCTTTTTTTTTTTAATACAGAATGCAGATGCAAATGCAGACTATATGTAGAAATTATGGGAAGAGTCACTAAGAAAAATAAAGTAGAATAAAATAAAATAAAACTAAGACTGAAACGTCCTTAAGTAGAAAAATAAAGTAGAAATTATGGTGGGTTGTCTCCCACCTAGCACTTTGCTTTTACGTCCTTAAGTTGGACGGTCTTCAGGCTCATTCTGCTTCTGTTGGTGGGTCTTTCAAGAGGAAGACCTCTAGCTCTTTGTGTTCCTTTATCTTCTCACCATGATAAAGCTTTAGGCGGTGTCTATTGACCTTGATGCAATTGGAACTTGAAGGATGACACAGGTGGAAGACTCCATATGGCTCTGCTTTCTCCACCCTGTAGGGACCTTCCCATCTGGATCTTAGCTTGCCTGGCATGAGTCTCAGCCTGGAGTTGTAAAGGAGAACCAGATCTCCTGGTCTGAACTCTATTCTTTTGATATGCTTGTCATGCACGACCTTCACCTTCTCTTTGTATAATCTGGAGTTGTCATATGCTTCGAGTCGAAGGGTCTCCAGTTCTGCTAGTTACAGCTTCCTTTCAGCACCAGCTTTCTCGAATCCCATGTTGCATTTCCGCACAGCCCAGAAAGCCTTGTGTTCCACCTCTACTGGAAGGTGGCAAGCCTTTCCGTACACTAAGCGGAAGGGACTCATCCCAATGGGTGTCTTGTACGCTATCTGATACGCCCATAGCGCATCAACAAGTCTGGTGCTCCAGTCCTTCCTATGAGGCTTTACTATCTTCTCCAGAATACGCTTTATTTCTCTGTTAGATACCTCTGCTTGCCCATTGGTCTGGGGATGGTATGCTGTTGCCACTTTGTGAACTATCCCATGTTTCTTTAGTAATCCTGCTAATCTCCTATTACAAAAGTGAGTGCCTTGATCACTCACGATTACTCGTGGTGATCCAAAGCGACATATAATATGGTTTCTAACAAAAGAGACAATAGTGTTAGCATCATCAATACGGGTAGGAATTGATTCCACCCATTTAGAAACATAATCTACAGCTAACAGTATATAAAGGTAACCACTAGAGTTTGGAAATGGACCCATGAAGTCAGTAGCATCCTTAAAAAAAGTGGGCCACCAGAATCCACAGTCTAAGATTTTTCTAGCTGTTCTTTGAGGGCCAAAATGTCCTCTACTCTCAGAAGAGTGGCAGGCCTCTAAAATGGACTGGAATTCTGATTGAGGCACACACCTTCTAATTACCTGGTCAGCACCATACCTCCATAAATATGGGTCATCCCATATATAATATTTAGACTCGCTTTTCAACTTGTCCCTTTGATGCTTAGTAAAATTAGGAGGGAAAGTATGGCTAACTAGATAATTAGCTACAGGTGTATACCAAGGAACTACTTCAGATACTACGTGCAAGCTATCAAATGGAAAAGAATCATTGATAGGAGTGGAGTCATCCTTAATGTGCTCAAGGCGACTCAAGTGGTCTGCCACTAAATTCTGGTTACCACTCCTATCCTTAATTTCTAAATCAAATTCTTCCAGCAACAGTATCCAACGTATCAACCTTGGTTTGGACTCTTTTTAAGCTAATAAATACTTTAGAGCTGCATGGTCTGAGTACACTACCACCTTAGTACCAAGTAAATAGGCTCGAAATTTATCCAGAGCAAAAATAATAGCCAGAAGCTCTTTTTCAGTGGTAGTATAATTAAACTGAGCAGCGTCTAAGGTCTTAGAAGCGTAAGCAATTACGAAAGGATCCTTACCTTCACGCTGAGCCAGCGCTGCTCCTACTGCATGGTTGGAGGCATCACACATAATCTCAAAAGGCTGACTCCAGTATAGTCCTCTCACAATTGGAGCTTGAGTTAGGGCGATTTTCAGCTTATCAAATGCTTGCATGCAATCCTCACTGAACTCGAACTCAACATCTTTCTGCAGCAGTCTGGATAAAGGCAATGCTACCTTACTGAAGTCCTTGATAAATCTCCGGTAGAAACCTGCATGGCCAAGGAACGAACGGACTTCCCTCACGGAGGAGGGGTAAGGTAAACTAGAAATGACATATACCTTTGCTGGATCTACAGAAATACCAGTATTGGAGACAACATGTCCTAGAACAATCCCTTATTTTACCATAAAGTGACATTTTTCAAAATTCAATACAAGGTTTGGACTAACACACCTGTCTAACACTCTAGCTAAACTATCCAAGAAAAGGCTAAAGGAATCACCATATACGCTAAAATCATCCATAAAAATTTCCATACAGCTCTCGATAAGATCTGAAAAGATACTCATCATGCATCTTTGGAAAGTAGCTGGTGCATTACATAAGCCAAAAGGCATCCTCTTGTATGCATACGTTCCAAAGGGACATGTAAAAGTTGTCTTTTCCTGATCTTCAGGAGCTATATGAATTTGAAAATAGCCTGTATAACCATCTAAAAATCAGTAATGGGATTTACCTGACAGGCGATCAAGCATCTGATCAATAAATGGCAAGGGGTAATGATCCTTGCGAGTAGCTTGGTTGAGATGCCTGTAATCAATGTAAACTCTCCATGAATTCTGCACTCTAGTTGTTAGGAGCTCTCCATGCTCATTCTTTACTGTTGTGACTCCAGACTTCTTGGGTACCACTTGTACTGGACTGATCCATTCACTGTCTGAGATAGGGTAGATGATATCTGCTTCAAGTAGCCTGGTCACTTCTTTCTTGACAACTTCTAAGATGGTGGGATTCAATCTTCTTTGGGGTTGACGGACAGGTCTTGCTCCCTCTTCTAAGAATATTCTGTGCTCACAAACTTGAGGGCTGATGCCTACTATATCCACCAAGTTCCACCCAATTGCTTTCTTGTGTTTTCTCAGCACACTGAGCAGCTGCTCCTCCTGTTGGGAAGTGAGTTTCCTTGTAATGATAACTGGGTGCTTCTGATTATCCTCAAGGTAAGCATACTTGAGGTGGGGTGGAAGGGGCTTTAATTCCAATATCTTCTCATGGCTGGGCTCTGGATTATCTGGAGCTAGTGATAATGGCAAAGGGTCCTCATTGTGTTCAGAGGGTGTCCCCACACTTGGGTCTTGCTCCATGTGCCTCTCTTCTACTTCTTCTTGATGAACTACAGCTACAGTTTCATCAATGATGTCACACTGGAAGATGGAATGATCTTCCGGAGGGTGCTTCATAGCTTCATTCAAATTGAAACTCACTGCTCTGCCATCTATCTTAAAGGAGTAAGTTCCTGAGAAGGCATCCAGCTTGAACTTTGAAGTCTTCAGGAATGACCTTCCAAGCAGGATTGATGATGGTCTTCCTGAGTCATTAGGGGGTATTTCCAAGATATAAAATTCAATGGAAAATGTGAGCCCTTTAATGCTTACCAGCACGTCTTCAGCAATTCCAACCACAGTAATGATGCTTTTATCTGCTAAAACAAAACGAGCTGTTGACCTTTTTAAGGGAGGGAGCCTCAAAGCATCATATATAGACAATGGCATAATACTCACGCACGCTCCTAAATCACACATGCAGTCAGAAAACATTACACCCTCAATGGTAGAGTTAACCATGCATGGACCTGGATCACTACATTTTTCAGGTATACCTCCCATTAAAGCAGATATAGAACTACCTAAAGGAATAGTTTCTAATTCATTAATTTTATCTTTATGTATGCATAAATCTTTCAGAAACTTTGCATATTTAGGTACTTGTTGAATAACATCAAAAAGGGGAATAGTTACCTCAACCTTTTTAAAGATTTCTACCATTTTGGGATCAAGTTCCATCTGCTTCATGGACTTCCTTGCAAGGTGTGGAAATGGAACAGGAATGGCGCCACTTGCAGCTTCTGCATCCTTTGGTGCTCCATTCCTTGGTTGTGCTACTTTTTTTTCAACCATGTCTTGTGCTTCCTCTTCCTCCTCAGCATCTTCCACTTCAACTATGTCTTCAACTGGGGCATGTTCTTGTGGGCTCGGCTCCTATTGATTCCTCTCTTTCAGTGTGGTTCCGGACCTCAAAGTTTTGGCATTAATGCCACCCTTGGGGTTGGATCAGGGTTGAGAAGGAATTCCATTGGAGCATGAAGGCTGATTATTGGAAGTATTCATTGATCCAATTTGTGAGGCAAGAGCTTGTACAGCAGAGGTCAGACCGTTCAAGGTGGAGCTAAGTGTGCTCTCCATGGCCTTTTGTCTTTGCTCAATAGACTGAAGCATTTCGTCATGAGAAGAAGAAGATAGGTAAATGATCTGAGGGGCCTGCTGTTGGTTGTTCTGAGGTGCTTGGGACTGCCTTAAGTGAGGTGCTTTGTAGGGCAGGTTTTGGTTCTGCTGTCTGTTGTTGTTATTCTACCTCTGATTTCCATTGTTGTCTCTGCCTCCTTTGTTGTAGTTGTCCCTCTAACCTTGGTTGGAATTATCCCTCCATCCCTGGTTGGAATGGTCTCTCCATCCCTGGTTGGAGTTGTCTTGTGATGCGCATAAACTAGTTATGCTACGATTTAGGAAATTGCACGATCGGCAAAATTCCTTCCGGCAAGTGCACCGGTTATCGTCAAGTAAAAACTCACAATAGAGTGAGGTCGAATCCCACAAGGATTGGTTGAGTGAGCAATTCGGATTAGAAGTGTGTTCTAGTTGAGCGGAATCAAGATTGAGATGAGTATTGCGGAATGTAAAAGTGGCGGGAAAAGTAAATGACAAGAAATTGAAATGGCGGAATCTTAAATTGCATGAATTAAAGAGCAGAAACTAAATTGCTGAAATTAAAAGGGAATGGGGGTGATTGCATGAATTGAGTAGCAGAATGTAAAGAGAAAGTGGAAATCAGAATTGGGGAATTCATTGGGTTATAGGAGATATTGAGATCTCCGAATCAAAACATGTTTATCTCTTCCTCAACCAATGCGTTCATTGAATTTTGCTTGGCAATCTTATATGATTGGATCCCAATTCCTTGGCTCACCAATGCTCTCTAAAAACAAACAAATTCCCAATCCCTTGGTTTAAATGTTCATAAGAAGAGATGATGCTTGATCACTGATTATACCACACAATTTCATGAACCACAATTTGGTAGGATTACATGTCACAATATCCATCCAAACCCCAATCCAATCCACTGTGAGAAAGCTTCTCTAGCATGAATCCTCCATTCCTTTCCCAAGGCTCCGAAGGATTCCAAGTATGAGTAGTTTCTTTCCCAAGACAACTACTCAATGGAATTAGATCGAGAAGCTTTCTAACAAAATTCAAGAGAAAAGATTGAAGAAGAAGATAAACTATTATTGATTCATTGAATTACAATAGAGCTCCCTAACCCAATGAAAGGGGGTTTAGTGAATCATAGCTCTGAATTCAATTACAAAGAAAAGGGAAACTAGCTAAAAAGTGAAAGTAAAAGTCAAAGGTCCCCATCAGGGGCTGGATTCCCCTTCAATCCCCCCTCTTTTCAAATGCAGAAACTAAGGCCTTTAAATAGGCTCCCTAAATTACAAAATGAAAATGAAATTCAAAGGAAATTACAATCAAATGAAAATAAACTATTCTAGATGATTCTTGTGGCCTTGATTTGGTGTTGTTGATGGGCCTTGCTTGCTTGAAGGGCTGAGTGACATAATTGATCCAAAAAGGATAATGATCCATTAAACTACACTCAAATGTTGCACCCCCTTTCTTGAGTCGTCACTTTGTTCTCTTGTCAACCTTGCCAATTTGATGCCAAATATAGACTATTATACCTCGTTGGAAAGCTATGGATGTCAGCTTTCTAACGCAACTGGAAGCACCTCAATTGGATCTCTACAACTCGAGTTATACTCCATGGAAGGTGAAGAGGTCAGCTGGCCTGATTGCATGTTGGTACTATGCTCTTCTATGCACATTACGGGGCTGTTTTCTCCCTCAATTTTTAGTATCCACCATGAATGCCATATATGCTTGGAAAGCTCTAGATGTCTTCTTTCCAATGCATTTTGAATCATCTCATTTGGAGTTTTGTAGCTCAAGTTATTTATGTTTGAAGAAGGCATGGTCAAGCTGTTCCATATAACACGTTTAAGCTTCAGTTTAAGGTTAAACTGAAGCTTAAACGTGGAAATGGAAGAGGTAGCCCTGGAGGTCGAACACGTTTAACCTCCAGTTTGAGGTCAAACTGGAGGTTAAACGTGGAAGCTTAGAATGGTAGCCCAGGAGGTGTCGAACACGTTTAACCTCCAGTTTGAGGTCAAACTGGAGGTTAAACGTGGAAATGGCTCCCTGGTGCTCTTCCCACTCCTGGCGTTTAACCTCCAGTTTAAGGTTAAACTGGAGGTTAAACGTGGAACTCCTTCCTGAGTGGCATTATCATTCTGGCGTTTAACCTCCAGTTTGAGGTCAAACTGGAGGTTAAACTTCAATCCCAGCATTTCTTATCCTTCATGATTTTGGCGTTTAAGCTCCAGTTTAGGCTTAAACTGGAACTTAAACTCCACATGTGATATTCAAGCTTCCTTTATTGATTTTGTTGCTTCCTTGCTTAGCCTCTTCTTCCCTGAAATCATCCAAACAATTGCATCAAAGTCTTGCAAAATTTCATGAGAACTCTTTCATTCATAGCATTTAAGTAATATAACTAAAACTCATGGAATTTGCATCAAAATCATATTGTTTGGATGGTTCATTACTTTGTTCTTCATTTAACCATTTTTGGTTACTTTAAGCTCAAGAAAATGCATAAAACAACTAAAACTAACAGAAAAATGCTAGTGAAACTAGCCTATGATGCCTTGGCATCACAACACCAAACTTAATACTTGCTTGTCCCTAAGCAAGTCCTGAGTTATTTGAGAAGAAAGTATGAAACAGAAAGCAATTACATTGGCTATATTAGCAAGCATTTGAAGTTCATCAGAAGGGTTTTATGCAGAAAGTTGCAGCATCACTTTTTCATACTTATCAGGTAGGATTATCACTTTTTCATTGCATCCATCAAAAATTGCTATGGCCTCTTGTTATTCTTATGTCTTTGGCACTTTTCTCTTCTTTGTTTTTCTTTTCTTTTTCTTAGAGCTTCTTTTGCTCCTTGTTTGCTTAGTGTCATGTGTTGCACAAGCCTTTGGCATTTTCTTTTTCTTATCAGTGCACTACACATATCCACTTTAGGCATTTTAGTTCACATTTCTTCTTGAGACATTGGTGCCCAGCACCTCTTTGTGTGACTAAATGTTTTGTATTTAGGTTGCTCTTGATAATGGACTTTTGGTTGATAATCCCGGGTTAGTTAACCCAAGTTACCAAGTGTTGAAACACTCCTCAGAACCTATTCATCCAAGCATATCCTTAATACATAAACACCACAGGCATTTGTCTCAGAAGTTCAAACCATTGGTACCTAGCTTATTTTCTCAATTTTTTTTTTTTGCTTTTTGGTTGCCTTTTTCCGTGGCTTTTTCTTTTTCTTTCTTTTTCATGGCCAAAGACATTTATTCATCAAGATCCATAGACAATTTTTACTTTCTACATAAAAAAAATGATAATTCTACACTCTAATTTTAGTGATCTGACTACACAATCAAGCATGCATACCACCACTTAATTCTACTTGATTTGTCACTAATTTAGCCAAGTTACTTTTGTTCAAACTTTTCTTTTATTTTTGGAAACAGAACAAGCATGGCACGCACTTGTTTAAGAAGGTGAAGTTATATCCAAACATCTAGGCATTCACTTTATTCAAAGCAATTAACAAAAAAACTACACATTCCAGAAAGATTCAACATTTACAGTTTAAACCAGAACACGCATGCTTTTGTTTGCCCTTTTTAAAGAATTATCAAGGAACAATACCACCTTGTGAAATTCCTTGTTTTCTCTTTGTTGTCAGGAAACACTTTGATTTCTCCTTCTTCTTCCTAAATGTTGCTTCATGCTTTAAGGTTCTTGTTTCCTTTCCTGCAAAGAGTAATGAAGTTGCTTGCTTCTCAAGCACTTGAGTGGTTAGCTCAACTATGTGTGGGTAAGTATCGGATTCTTAAGTTGGTGTGTGAACACCAAACTTAGTCTCCCACTTACTTCTCTCTGTTCTTTGAATCCTTGAGTTATCTTGGAATGATGTTGCTACTAAGGGTTTTAAGCATTTCTGTGACTGCTTAGAATAGTTGTTCCTTTCATATAATTCAAAGGTTGTTGTGTTCAGTTGATCTTTATGGTGGAACACCAAACTCAGAGTCACACATTCCCCTTTGACTTATTGATCCATGAATTCATTGTTTGGTGTGAAACACCAAACTTAATTCTTTGCAATGCACAGAAACTACTTTACCCTTTTTATTGAAACAAATAAAAGAAACAGCAACAAGGTATTACCTCAGGTTGGGTTGCCTCCCAACAAGCGCTTCTTTAACGTCATTAGCTTGACGGTTGTCCCTTGTTAGGGTGGATTGTAGTGCTTGACGTCATCTCCTCTCACTATGAAAACGTCCCCACTTGATTCATTCATGACCTCTAAATGTTCCATAGAAAGAACTTTCCTGATTGTGAACACTTGAGGGAGCTGGGAAGGAATGGTTTTGAGGCCAGGTGGGATTGGCAGATAATGACTTGATATCACGTTATCTCCCGAAGAAAAACCTTCAGTGGGAATTTTCTTGTTTCTCCATCCTCTTGGCAATCTCCCTATCACTCTTCCCTTTCTCTTGAGGATTTCTTCATTGACCTTTATGTCAGGAGGATCCTTCTGATCTGTTTCCACTGATTCTTGTGGCTCTAACTCTTGCAACTCTTGTTTGCCTTCCAATGACTGTTTTAGAGTCTCAGCTGCTGGATTACTTTCCTCCAAACACGGATGGCTACTATCATCTTTAGGCTTTTCAGGTTCTGGTTCAGGCTCAGATGCAGGTTTGAAGACTTTGAAAATGAGCTGTTCCTCATGTATTCTCAGAATTAGCTCTCCTTGTTCTACATCTATGAGCGCTCTAGTAGTGGCTAGAAATGGTCTGCCCAGAATGATAGGGTGTAAGTAGCTTTCCTCCATGTCCACAATGACAAAGTCTGTGGGGAAATAATAATCCCCCACTTTCACCAGCACATTTTCAACTACCCCTTCAGCTTGCTTCTGAGTTTTGTCAGCCAGTTGTATGATTACATCAGTGGATCTCACCTCATTCAGTTGTAGCCTCTTCATAAGAGTTAGAGGCATCACATTTATGCTAGCTCCAAGATCACAGAATCCTCTGTCAATTTTTGTTTCCCCTATGATGCAAGGGATATGAAAACTTCCTGGGTCCGTTTTCTTAGAGAGTGTGTCCTTCTTGATGAGAGCACTGCATTCTTTGTTCATTGTTACCGTTTGTCCTCCCTTCAAAACTCTTTTCTTGCTTAACAATTCCTTTAAATACTTGATGTGTGTGGGCATTTGATGAAGAATCTCAAGAAAGGGAATATTGACATGCAGAGAGTTAAATGTCTCTAGAAACCTTGAATAGGTTTTCCTTTTTTCACCTCCTCCTAACCTCTCAGGAAATGGTGCTTTTGGTTGGTATACTTCCATCATGCCTTTTTGCAGTTCCTTGGCTTGCTCAGTTCCACCTTCTTGCTTAACTTCTTCCACACCTTCCTTCAAGATTTCTGGTTCCTGCTCTGAGGGCCTGATTCCTTCTTCTCCTGAGACTTCCTTCATTATGGTGATGGCTTTGCATTCTTCCCATCTTACTCTCTTTTGTTCCCCTTTAGGATTCTTTTCTGTGTCACTAGGGAACACTGCAGTTGATTTGGGTGCCTGTTGAGATAGCTCTCCTACTTGAGATTCCATCCTTTTGAGTTTTTCACCATGGTTTCTTAAGGTAGTTCTCACATCATCCCTGAAGCTCTTCAGTTCAATGATGTCTTGACTCATGGTTGCCATAATTCCTTCTATCCGGTTTAATTGATCTTGAAATTGTTGGTTCGGATTAGGTTGGGTATGTTGATTATTTTGGCCATGATATGATGATTGGGGGTAAGTGTTTTGTGTGGCTTGGTATGATCTTTGGTTGGAGTTTTGGTATGTGGAATTGTTATGTTGGTGGTGGTTGTAAGGTTTGTGGTTTTGTGGTTGGGTTTGTTGGTTTCCCCACCCAAAGTTTGGGTGGTTTCTCCAGCCTGGGTTGTAAGTGTTGGAATGTGGATCATATGATTGCCTTTGTTGGTTTCCCACATAGTTAGCCTCATCCCAATCAACCTCCTTCAATGCCTACTTCCTCTTGATCTTGTGTGTGTATTGCAGCCACTTGCTTTGTTTCTAATTGCCTGGTAAGCTCTGCTAGTTGCTTGGCAAACACCTTGTTTTGGGCTAGAATTGTATCAACCTAGTTCAGCTCCATGACTCCCTTAGTGTTGTGCCTTTCTGATGCATAGTAGTACTCATTCTCAGCCACTGTCTCGATCACTTCAATGGCTTCTTCCACAGTCTTTTTCCTGTTCAATGAACCTCCTGATGAATGGTCTACAGCCTTCCTTGATTCATAAGAGAGCCCATCATAGAAGATGTGCAGTTGCACCCAATCATGGAACATGTTTGGTGGGCATTTCCTTGTCAAGTCCTTGAATCTCTCCCATGCCTCGTAGAGAGTTTCACCATCTTATTGTCTAAAAGTCTGAACCTCAGATCGAAGCCTATTGACCTTTTGTGGAGGGTAGAAACGTGCCAGAAACTTGCTTTCCACCTCATCCCATGTTGTTAGACTCCCCCTTGGGAATGATTCCAGCCACTTAGCTGCTTTGTCCCTAAGTGAAAATGGGAACAAAAGCAGTTTATAGGCATCTTCCTGGACTCCATTGGACTTCACAGTGTCACAAATTCTCAGGAATTTTGTGAGATGTTGGTTTGGGTCTTCATTAGCACTTCTTCCAAAGGAACAATGATTTTCCACAAGTGATATTAGCTGTGGCTTGAGCTCAAAATTGTTGGCCTGAATGGGTGGTTTCTGGATGCTACTACCACAATTCCCAGAGGTTGGGTTTATGTATGAACTAAGAACCCTCCTCTCAGGGATGGCATCGTTTCCATCAGCTCTCTCATGGTTGTGAACTTCTCTATCCATGTTGAGATCTAAAGCTTCCTCAAAATTGTCCTCAGATTCTCCTTCAGATTCCTCTTCTCCCACTACTCTCTTCCCTCTTGCTTCCCTTCTAAGTCTATGAAGGGTCCTCTCTGGTTCGGTATATGGAGGAGTTGATGTCTCTCCTCTCCTACCTGTCATACAAGAACACAGCTCAAACACAAACAAGTGAAATACTCTTGGTTAATGGAAGAGTATGGTTAGCTCAATTGAGGAATTAATTCAAACAGTTAGTGAGTCAGTGAGTTAGTTGCATGAATTTAAAGGCATAAAGAAGGAAAGCATGTAACCAAGTGCAGAAATTAAAATTCAACAAGTATCTAGAACAGAATTAACAAAGCAAGAGAAAATTGCTCAATCTAGTTAGCTTCCAATTTGAGAATTGTCAATCGAAAACCAATCCCCGGCAACGGCGCCATAAACTTGATGCGCATAAACTAGTTATGCTACGATTTAGGAAATTGCACGATCGGCAAAATTCCTTCCGGCAAGTGCACCGGTTATCGTCAAGTAAAAACTCACAATAGAGTGAGGTCGAATCCCACAAGGATTGGTTGAGTGAGCAATTCGGATTAGAAGTGTGTTCTAGTTGATCGGAATCAAGATTGAGATGAGTATTGCGGAATGTAAAAGTGGCGGGAAAAGTAAATGACAAGAAATTGAAATGGCGGAATCTTAAATTGCATGAATTAAAGAGCAGAAACTAAATTGCTGAAATTAAAAGGGAATGGGGGTGATTGCATGAATTGAGTAGCAGAATGTAAAGAGAAAGTGGAAATCAGAATTGGGGAATTCATTGGGTTATAGGAGATATTGAGATCTCCGAATCAAAACATGTTTATCTCTTCCTCAACCAATGCGTTCATTGAATTTTGCTTGGCAATCTTATATGATTGGATCCCAATTCCTTGGCTCACCAATGCTCTCTAAAAACAAACAAATTCCCAATCCCTTGGTTTAAATGTTCATAAGAAGAGATGATGCTTGATCACTGATTATACCACACAATTTCATGAACCACAATTTGGTAGGATTACATGTCACAATATCCATCCAAACCCCAATCTAATCCACTGTGAGAAAGCTTCTCTAGCATGAATCCTCCATTCCTTTCCCAAGGCTCCGAAGGATTCCAAGTATGAGTAGTTTCTTTCCCAAGACAACTACTCAATGGAATTAGATCGAGAAGCTTTCTAACAAAATTCAAGAGAAAAGATTGAAGAAGAAGATAAACTATTATTGATTCATTGAATTACAATAGAGCTCCCTAACCCAATGAAAGGGGGTTTAGTGAATCATAGCTCTGAATTCAATTACAAAGAAAAGGGAAACTAGCTAAAAAGTGAAAGTAAAAGTCAAAGGTCCCCATCAGGGGCTGGATTCCCCTTCAATCCCCCCTCTTTTCAAATGCAGAAACTAAGGCCTTTAAATAGGCTCCCTAAATTACAAAATGAAAATGAAATTCAAAGGAAATTACAATCAAATGAAAATAAACTATTCTAGATGATTCTTGTGGCCTTGATTTGGTGTTGTTGATGGGCCTTGCTTGCTTGAAGGGCTGAGTGACATAATTGATCCAAAAAGGATAATGATCCATTAAACTACACTCAAATGTTGCACCCCCTTTCTTGAGTCGTCACTTTGTTCTCTTGTCAACCTTGCCAATTTGATGCCAAATATAGACTATTATACCTCGTTGGAAAGCTATGGATGTCAGCTTTCTAACGCAACTGGAAGCACCTCAATTGGATCTCTACAACTCGAGTTATACTCCATGGAAGGTGAAGAGGTCAGCTGGCCTGATTGCATGTTGGTACTATGCTCTTCTATGCACATTACGGGGCTGTTTTCTCCCTCAATTTTTAGTATCCACCATGCATGCCATATATGGTTGGAAAGCTCTAGATGTCTTCTTTCCAATGCATTTTGAATCACCTCATTTGGAGTTTTGTAGCTCAAGTTATTTATGTTTGAAGAAGGCATGGTCAAGCTGTTCCATATAACACGTTTAAGCTTCAGTTTAAGGTTAAACTGAAGCTTAAACGTGGAAATGGAAGAGGTAGCCCTGGAGGTCGAACACGTTTAACCTCCAGTTTGAGGTCAAACTGGAGGTTAAACGTGGAAGCTTAGAATGGTAGCCCTGGAGGTGTCGAACACGTTTAACCTCCAGTTTGAGGTCAAACTGGAGGTTAAACGTGGAAATGGCTCCCTGGTGCTCTTCCCACTCCTGGCGTTTAACCTCCAGTTTAAGGTTAAACTGGAGGTTAAACGTGGAACTCCTTCCTGAGTGGCATTATCATTCTGGCGTTTAACCTCCAGTTTGAGGTCAAACTGGAGGTTAAACTTCAATCCCAGCATTTCTTATCCTTCATGATTTTGGCGTTTAAGCTCCAGTTTAGGCTTAAACTGGAACTTAAACTCCACATGTGATATTCAAGCTTCCTTTATTGATTTTGTTGCTTCCTTGCTTAGCCTCTTCTTCCCTGAAATCATCCAAACAATTGCATCAAAGTCTTGCAAAATTTCATGAGAACTCTTTCATTCATAGCATTTAAGTAATATAACTAAAACTCATGGAATTTGCATCAAAATCATATTGTTTGGATGGTTCATTACTTTGTTCTTCATTTAACCATTTTTGGTTACTTTAAGCTCAAGAAAATGCATAAAACAACTAAAACTAACAGAAAAATGCTAGTGAAACTAGCCTATGATGCCTTGGCATCACCTTGCCAACTTTGGTTGTAGTTTCCACCTTGATTGTAATTGCCGCCTTGTTGATTGTACCCTTGATTCGGGCAGTCATAGAAATTATGAGTAGCTGCTACGGTGTTGTCCTCTTGTTGGAGCTGTGGACACTCATCAGTGTAATGAATATAATCAGCACATATCCCGCATACTCTCTGAGGGACTAACTGTTGACTTTGTTGTGGTGGGGGAGGCTGAGGTTGTTGTTGATTTAGCTGTATTTGCTTCAGTAGGTTGGTCATCTAACATATGCTCTGTGTAAGAGCAGTAGTCTCAATGCTAGAGGAAACCTCTGCAACAGCCTTTGAGTGGCTGTTTCTGTGCCTATGATTTCGAGTGGACTCAGCTAGGTCGTTGATCAGTTGCCACGCTTCATCTGCGGTCTTGTACTTTTTCAGAGAACCATTACTAGCACCATCTAATGTAGTCTTATCCCGAGGCTTCATGCCTTGAGTGAAGTAGCTGATCAACACTAACTTGTCAATCATGTGATGGGGCATGCGTCTAGAAGATTCTTGAAGCGCTCCCAGTACTCATAAAGAGTCTCTGATTCTCCTTGAATAATGCAAGAAATCTCTTTCCTTAATCTGTCTGTAACTTCAGCTGGAAAGTATTTTTCCAGGAATTCTCTCCTGAGCGTATCCCAGTTAGTAACGGTCGCTTCAGGTTGAGTGTAGTACCACTCCCTCGCCTTTCCCTCAAGAGAAAACGGGAAGGCGGTTAGCAAAATAGAAGTTTCATCTGCACCATGACGCCTAACAGTAGAACAGGCTGTCTGAAAATCCCTTAGGTGCTTGATAGGCTCCTGAGTAGGTAAGCCATAAAACTTGGGCATCAAGTTGATTAATGCAGTCTTCAGTTCAAAATCTGCAGCCAGATTTGGATGACGCACTTGATACGGTTGCAGAGTAAAGTCTGGGGCTCCTGCCTCTTGGAGAGTGATCCTCCTGGGTACCGCCATGTTACCTGCACGTAAATCAATTGAATTAGTAGTAGAGGAGCTTGTTTCTTCCTCAAATGGCAGTTCAGATTCGTCTTCAGATGAGACTGGTGAATCGATAACAACCACTTCACCACCCTCAGAGACTAACCTACGCCGAGCTCGCCTAATACATGAAAGAGTTCTTTCAATTTCAGGATCAAATGCGGCTAAGCTCGGATCAGGCAGTGAATGCATCATTCAATAAAAGAAACATACAACTCATGGTAATAAAATAAAATAAAATATGCAAAAATAAAAAATATGTACACTAACTAATAATTTAGCACACAATTGTTACTCCCCGGTAACGGCGCCAAAAATTGATTGGGGGGTGGGGGGCGGATATCAGCCAATTAAGAAATCAATATAGAATTACGTTGCAAGTATAGTTCTTAACCAGTAAAAATTCGCTCATCAATTTAGAAAGGTTGTCACAAAAATTAGAATAAAAATACTGGAAATATGAGTCCCAGGTCAGCTCCCAACGAGTTGACAAAAGGGTGCTATCTTATTAATCAGGAGTTTTCCGAGAAATTTGAGAGTTGAATGACAGAAAATAAATAATTATAAATTAAAGGAGAATTATATATTCAGAATGAAAAGCCTTGACTGGGGGAATGATTAATTGGAAGTTCTATCCTTGTTAGAATTCTCTCAAGTGTAGTATAAAGAGGTTGTTATTTTCACTTAGTTAACCCTTACTAAATAAAGGAAAGTCAAGTGATTAAGCTAACTCTTATTCGCAAATCCTAGTCCTCTCCCTTGGAAAGGTCTAGTGTTAGTAAATAGTTAGCCAACAACTTCCAATTTAACTATTCACTTGAGCATTCCAACTCAAGTGTCTCCTTTTAATTAACCCCCATGTCAAGTAGGGAATCTACTCCATTGACATGGGTATTACTTGCACAGAATTGAAAAGAGAATAAAAGGAAGACATGATAGACAATAACTACAAATTAATTAAAAGTAAAAGTAATCCTTTGCATTAATAATTTCTAAAAATAATCCAATTGTAACTCTAAACAAAAATTAAGAATATGGAATAGTAAGGGAATAAGGAAACAAACTAGAGTAGTAACTTCAACGGAGGTGATGACTCTTCAATATCCAAAGCAAAAGCATAAAACTAAGAATATGTGAATGTAAAAGAAAACCTAGAGGAAGAGTAATTTTTCTCTAGATTCAGATCTAAAAACTAAAACTATGCTAATGAGAATCTCTGTTGAGTCTCTGCATGTTCCCTGGCTCTAGTCTGTGTTTCTGGGCCGAAAACTAGGTCAAAACTTGGCCCAAAATTGCCCCCAGTATTTTCTGTTATTTCTGCAAATCGCGCAAGTCACGCGTACGCGTCAGTCACGCATACGCGTCGCTGGTTTTCTTGGCGTCTCATGCGTACGCGTCATCCATGCGCACGCGTCTTTGTGCAAACTCCAATCTATGCGTACGCGTCAGGCATGCGCAAGCGTCGCTGCAAATTTCTCCATGTCGCGCACACGTGTGAGCCATGCCTGCGCATCGATGCTCGTTGGTTATCTCCTTAGTTTTTTGTGTTCCTTCTATTTTTGCAAGCTTCCTCTCCATTCTCTAAGCCATTCCTGCCCTATAAAGCCTGAAACACTTAACTCACGGATCACGTCATCGAATGGTATAAAGGAGAATTAAAATACACAAATTAAAGACTCTAGGAAGCAAGTTTTCAACCATAGAATAACACTAGGAAGGAATTGTAAAATCATGCAAATCATATGAATAAGTGGGTAAGGACTTGATAAAAACCACTCAATTGAGCATAAGATAAACCATAAAATAGTGGTTTATCATCCAGCCTCCTTGCAATGATGACAAGTCACCTTGCTCAAGTCTTTCTTGTAATCCTTTGAGTTTGAACCCTTGTATTTGCCTTTGCTCTTCATTATCCTTCTAAGTCTCCTAACAAAAAACACAATTTCATTATCTGAAATATCATCACTGGACTCACTCTCTTTTGATTCTATTTTTGACTTAAGGGCTATTCCCTTTTTCGTTGAGTCTGGATTTGTGTGTGTGGCTTCATAGGCAAGGAGTTTTCCTCTCAGCTCATCATAGGTTATAGGGCTTAGGTTATTGCTCTTGGCTAGGACATTGGTAGTAGTTTCCCATTCCTTTGTGAGGCTTCTAAGGAGTTTCCTCACTAGGGTTTGTTCTGAGTAGGTTGTTTTCATAGCATCAAGGTTGTTGATTATGATTGAGAGTCTCTCAAACACTTCATCAATGCTTTCTCCATCCTTCCTATTAAACATCTCGTACTCTTTTCACAGCATGTCAATCCTCATTTCTTTGATCTGTTTAGTGCCTTCGTGTATAACCTTGAGTTTCTCCCAGATTTCTTTGGCTGTCTTGCATCTAGACACCTTTCGGTACTCTTCAAAGCTGATAGCACAGTGAAGAAGGTTGATGGCTTTAGCATTCAGCTCCAGTTTCTTCTTGTCGTCATCATTCCATTTAGCTTCTACTTTTGGAATCACCACTCCATCAACACTTATTTTTGTTGGAATCTTGCGACTGCTTACAACAATTTTTCATATGTTGTAGTCAATAGATTGAATGAAGATTCTCATCCTCTCTTTTCAGTAAGCATAGTTCTTCCCGTTGAAGAAGGGAGGCCTATTGTTTGACTGGCCTTCAGTTAGAGTGTAGGCAACCGTGGTTGTGCCCAAGTTGTTCGCCATTGGACCTTTGCTCCAAGCGTGAAGCTTGATTCTTGAGACCAAGGCTCCTGATACTAATTGAAGGTTGTAGAAAGCTTAGAGAAGGAGGTTGAATCTATGGCATTCTTTTACTTTAATGAAATAACCTTTTAAAACAAATTTCTTTCTGAATCTGTTTGAACTCAGCAGCGAAAAATTTATGAGACAATTTCATTTTGTCTCATGAATATCAGAAAATAGAACAGAGCAGGGAAGTGAGAAGCTGACACCATCATGTATCCTGGTTTGGTTGCCTTGTGCAATGCAATCTACATCCAGTCTCCACCACAACAGTGGTGGAATTTCCACTATAGTTAAAGTATTACATACACCAATTCCACAAGATTGACACAATCCTTTCACACTCAAGTTCTAACCTAACTTGACTTAGTTATGCTAATACCTAACTCTTCACTCTTAGTGCTAACCCAACTAAGAAAGGGATACCTCACTGGTACAAGATAAAAGACACAGAATCAACCTAAAAAAATCTGAAATCACTCTAGAATTTTCACTCAAGTGTATTACTCTGCCTCTTTTTACTCTTAGGCTTTTACTTGAGCTCTTTCATTCTGCCTTTTACCTCAAGAAATTATAGAAAGATAAACATTAAAAAGAAATTTACAATCTGTAAAACATGAAGGAGATTAATTCTTCAACAACCTCTTTGCTATGTGATGAACCAGATTTGCTTGCCTCTGATTTAGTTCCTCATTCTGGTGGAATGTTCCTTTGACTAGGAAGCATTGTCCAAGTTGATGAACCTCTTCAGAGAACTCTTCTCAGAACATAAAACCTCAAAACACTGGTTATCTCTCCTTGGCTTCTGAATGATAAAAAATCTTCTTTTGTATCTCCTTGCATGTTGCTTAGTTGCTCTCTCCTAGGTCAACCCTCGAGCTGTGTGCTTTACCAACTCACCACATCACCTTTTCTAGTTAATCCTCAAATCGGAATTTTTAATCTGACTTTTTCTTGCTTGACCGAAAGTCTCAGGAAAGCATAGAGAAATAGTCTTTCAATGGTAAACCAAATCTGAGCCATTGAAACACTACTTGGTTCCCAAGATACACATTTGACCATAGATTCACAGCAGTGTTGATCAGAAGTCATCTTTTCCATGTATCCCAATTTGGACTGGCAGAGAGTTGGGGAAGAGGAGAAGAAAACACGATGCATGCAAGAGGAAATAAGTTACCTTTAACTTCTGTCTTAGCTTGATTTGGTTTGATTTGGGTGATTTGACCTCTGCGTCTCTTGCTTAATCCTTCTCTTTCTTGCTTCTTTGGTGAACAGCTTAGGGACTAAGCTTTCTCTCTCTTTCTCTGAGTTTTGACCGAAGAGGAAAAAGTGAACGTTGCTTTACTGAAAGCAAATTTGAGGGATTGACTTGAGAGATATCAAATCGGGCTTGGGTTGGCTTAGATTCAATTAGCCCGTTTGATTTCTTTGCTTTGTTTCCTTTTGGGCTTCCTTTTGATTGTCAGCCCACCAGCAGGTTCAATTTGTTCCATAATGGGCTGCAGCTTTATATATTGATTTTTGGACTGCATCACTGATGAACGGATAATTTATACGCTTTTTGGCATTGTTTTTACATAGTTTTTAGTATGATTTAGTTAGTTTTTAGTATATTTTTATTAGTTTTTAAATAAAAATCACATTTCTGGACTTTACTATGAGTTTGTGTATTTTTCTATGATTTCAGGTAATTTCTGGATGAAATTGAGGGACTTGAGCAAAAATCTGATTCAGAGGCTGAAGAAGGACTGTAGATGCTGTTGGATTCTGACTTCCCTGCACTCGAAATAGATTTTATGGAGCTACAGAAACCCAATTGACGCGCTCTCAATTGCGTTGGAAAGTAGACATCCAGGGCTTTCCAGCAATATATAATAGTCCATACTTTGCTCGAGTTTTGAAGACGCAAATTGGCGTTCAAACGCCAACTTCCTGCCCTATTCTGGAGTTAAACGCCAGAAACAGGTTGCAAATCAGAGTTAAACGCCAGAAACAGGCTACAACCTGACGTTTAACTCCAAAAAGAGTCTCTACACATGAAAGCCTAATGCTCAGCCCAAGCACACACCAAGTGGGACTGGAAGTGGATTTCTGCATCATTTACTTATCTCTATAAACCCTAGTAACTAGTTTAGTATAAATAGGACTTTTTGCTATTATAAGAAAAGAGAATCTTTTAGATCATATTGTATACATTTAGAGGGCTAGCCATTCGGCCATGCCTAGACTACTTTCACTTATGTATTTTTTAACGGTGGAGTTTCTACACCCCATAGATTAAGGTGTGGAACTCTGCTGTTCCTCATGAATTAATGCAAAGTACTATTGTTTTCCTATCCAATTCAAGCTTATTCTTATTCTAAGATATTCGTTTACACTTCAACATGATGAATGTGATGATCCGTGACACTCATCACTATTCTCCACCTATGAACGCGTGCCTGACAACCACTTTCGTTCTACCTTAGATTGAGCGTGTATCTCTTGGCCTCCTGGTTCAGACCAGAGTCTTCGTGGTATAAGCTAGAATTATTGGCGGCCATTCTTGAGATTCAGAAAGTCTAAACCTTGTCTGTGGTATTCCGAGTAGGATCTGGGATGGGATAATTGTGACGAGCTTCAAACTCGGAGTGTTGGGCGTAGTGACAGACGCAAAAGGGTCAATGGACCCTATTCCAACATGATCGAGAACCGACAGATGATTAGCCATGCGGTGATAGCGTATTTGGACCATTTTCACTGAGAGGACGGGAAGTAGCCATTGACAACGGTGATGCCCAACATACAGCTTGCCATGGAAAAGAGTATGAATGATTGGATGAAGGCAGTAGGAAAGCAGAGGTTTAGAAGGAACAAAGCATCTCCATATGCTTATTTGAAATTCCTACCAATGAATTGCATAAGTATCTCTATCCTATTTTATATTTTATTTATATTTTAATCATCAAAATTCCATAACCATTTGAATCCGCTTGACTGAGATTTACAAGGATGACCATAGCTTGCTTCAAGCCGACAATCTCCGTGGGATCGACCCTTACTCACGTAAGGTTTATTACTTAGACGACCCAGTGCACTTGCTGGTTAGTTGTGCGAAGTTGTGAAGAAGAATTGAGATTATGATAGTGCGTACCAAGTTTTTGGCGGCATTGAGATCACAATTTCGTGCACCAATCACTCAACCAAAATAATCAAAGCTAATTTTGTAATTAGCCCAATAATCTAATATTTGTCAACATCAATTATGTTCGTTAATTTCTTAACTCAACAGAAGGGGTTGGGTTGAAGAGGCTGCAATTCCTGAAAAACTGAATTTGGATTTGGGATTAGGGTTGCATACAAAATTAAAGGGTATTTTTTGTAAATTTAACAATTTCAGTATCTAATTTTAATTCAAACCAAATAGAATATTGAAACAAAATTCAGTTCTGTACACTTCTACGCTAAACATATTACTAAGACTTTTTTAAGTTTCTATCTCTCAGTTATTGTCTCTCAGTCACGGTCTCTCATTCTCTATCTCGCAAACAAACGCTACCTTAGTTTTCAATCCTTTAGAGGTATGTTATAACGATCCTGCTTACATTATATGGATGCTCCTCCATTTTCGTTTGTTGCTTCAATAAAGCTATAATTACCTTATAACTAGATACAACTATTAATTTTCAGAATTTAATGTCCCAATCTATTTTAAGATTATGGATCAATTTGGAAAGCATTGTATATCCCATATTCATCATATAGCCTGCAATCAATCGCTTGTTATAAAACAAACTCCCACAACCCACATCTCTAGGTTAACTGATGTTGTCCCATTAGTATTCCATTTAATCCATTCATTTTGAGTAGTTTAGGATTTAAAATTTATTATGTATTGATGAAAGAATAAGATATTCTATGAGTGTGTCAACGTTTTAGTTAACTAGCTTTGTATGTTTTTTGTCAAGTTGGGTTAAATAATCCTCACTTTCGAACATTACAACATTACAATATTCACGCACACTATATATTTATAAACTTAACATTAAGGATTTTTGTAACAATTCAATTCTTGATAAACAAATTTTTCTAGTTATTTTAAAATTTATTTCACAACATTTTTAATCACGGCCCAACAAAAAATTGTGACGCTAGCCCAATGATAAAAAAAATGAAAATTAAAGAAAAAAATAAAAAATTAAATAAAAAAAGATAGTTAATAAAGTCAAAATTGACTTTATGAGGATAATTAATCTACCTAAGTCATGTTTGACTAGTAAATAATAAATATTAGCTTACCATTGATTTATTTTTCTCACTAGAGATTTTTTGAGCCAAAAATTCACTTTTAGTGACGGTTTTTGCGTGCAACGAGAAAAATTCTTATAATCGAAAACTTCGAAACTAGTGGTAAAAATAATTTCTACCTTAGTAATTATGTTCCGAGATTAATATTAGCCATCCATTCATGATTTATTTCTTTAAGAATAAATCTTAGCCATTAATTATTTTACCACACGGTAAAATTTATTCCGAACTGAATTTCTGACTAGTATTTCGCAAACGATTTCTAGAGACCCCAAATCTTCTTACTTGCCACCTGATGCCAAGGCATCATAGGCTAGTTTCACTAGCATTTTTCTGTTAGTTTTAGTTGTTTTATGCATTTTCTTGAGCTTAAAGTAACCAAAAATGGTTAAATGAAGAACAAAGTAATGAACCATCCAAACAATATGATTTTGATACAAATTCCATGAGTTTTAGTTATATTACTTAAATGCTATGAATGAAAGATTTCTCATGAAATTTTGCAAGACTTTGATGCAATTGTTTGGATGATTTCAGGGAAGAAGAGGCTAAGCAAGGAAGCAACAAAATCAATAAAGGAAGCTTGAATATCACATGTGGAGTTTAAGTTCCAGTTTAAGCCTAAACTGGAGCTTAAACGCCAAAATCATGAAGGATAAGAAATGCTGGGATTGAAGTTTAACCTCCAGTTTGACCTCAAACTGGAGGTTAAACGCCAGAATGAAAAGCCTCACTTAAGGAGCATTCCACGTTTAACCTCCAGTTTGACCTCAAACTGGAGGTTAAACGCCAGAATGAGTATGCCACCCAGGGAGGAGTTCCACGTTTAACCTCCAGTTTGACCTCAAATTGGAGGTTAAACGCCAGAACCAGGAAGAGTACCAGGGGCCATTCCACGTTTAAGCTCCAGTTTGACTCAAACTGGAGCTTAAACGTGTTCGATAGTTTTTTCACTCCAGGGTTGCTCTCTCCATCTCCACGTTTAACCTCCAGTTTGACCCCAAACTGGAGGTTAAACGTGTTCGACACCTCCAGGGCCACCATTCCAAGCTTCCACGTTTAACCTCCAGTTTGACCCCAAACTGGAGGTTAAACGTGTTCGACCTCCAGTATGCCTCCACCCTTTTCCACGTTTAACCTCCAGTTTGACCTCAAACTGGAGGTTAAACGTGTTCGACCTCCAGGGCTGCCCTTCCTATCTCCACGTTTAAGCTTCAGTTTAACCTTAAACTGAAGCTTAAACGTGTTCGACTACATGACTCTCCAGGGCTACCTTCTTCCATTTCCACGTTTAAGCTTCAGTTTAACCTTAACTGAAGCTTAAACGTGCTTCTACAAATGGCCTCACTGGAAGTGTCTGGCGTTTAAGTTGCAGTTTAAGCTTAAACTACAACTTAAACGCCACTCTTGAAAAGGGTTTCTGGGCCAAAAATATTGTGATTTAAGTTAGTCTTTGAGCACAAGTATTAACTTAAACTTACTTTGGTATGAAACCCAATTGAATATCATGGTTTATGGGATTGGGCCTGAAGGATTGATGAGTTTGAAATCTCAATTTATTGAGTCATGTGTCATTATTTGATTATCACTAAGTTGGCTCAATAAATGTTACAGGATCTGGATCAACAACCTCATCAAGATTATGGATCATAAACCCAAAGCAAAAGGAAAGCAAGGAGAGGCCTCAAAGCCCAAGAAGCACAACTGAAGCTCAATATAGAAAGTGTATAAATAGGATAGAAGTTAAGTTAAAAGAAAGAAACTTTTACTTTCACTTTTAGCTAGTTTCTTTTTCTTTGTAATTGAATTCAGAGCTATGATTCACTAAACCCCCTTTCATTGGGTTAGGGAGCTCTATTGTAATTCAATGAATCAATAATAGTTTATCTTCTTCTTCAATCTTTTCTCTTGAATTTTGTTAGAAAGCTTCTCGATCTAATTCCATTGAGTAGTTGTCTTGGGAAAGAGACTACTCATACTTGGAATCCTTCGGAGCCTTGGGAAAGGAATGGAGGATTCATGCTAGAGAAGCTTTCTCACAGTGGATTGGATTGGGGTTTGGATGGATATTGTGACATGTAATCCTACCAAATTGTGGTTCATGAAATTGTGTGGTATAATCAGTGATCAAGCATCATCTCTTCTTATGAACATTTAAACCAAGGGATTGGGAATTTGTTTGTTTTTAGAGAGCATTGGTGAGCCAAGGAATTGGGATCCAATCATATAAGATTGCCAAGCAAAATCCAATGAATGCATTGGTTGAGGAAGAGATTTACATGTTTTGATTCGGAGATTTCAATATCTCCTAAACCCAATGAATTCCCCATTTCTGATTTCCACTTTCTCTTTACATTCTGCAATTCAATTCTTGCAATCATCCCCATTCCCTTTTAATTTCAGCAACTTACATTCTGCTCTTTAATTCATGCAATTTAAGATTCAGCCATTTAATTTTCTTGTCATTTACTTTTCCCGCCAATTTTACATTCCGCAATTCTCATCTCAAATCTTGATTCCGCTCAACTAGAACACACTTCTAATCCGAATTGCTCACTCAACCAATCCTTGTGGGATTCGACCTCACTCTATTGTGAGTTTTTACTTGACGACGATAACCGGTGCACTTGCCGGAAGGAATTTTGCCGATCGTGCAATTTCCTAAATCGTAGCATAACACGTTTATGCGCATCAAGTTTATGGCGCCGTTGCCGGGGATTGGTTTTCGATTGACAATTCTCAAATTGGAATTTAACTAGATTGAGCAATTTTCTCTTGCTTTGTTAATTCTGTTCTAAATACTTGTTGAATTTTAATTTCTGCACTTGGTTACATGCTTTCCTTCTTTATGCCTTTAAATTCATGCAACTAACTCACTGACTCACTAACTGTTTGAATTAATTCCTCAATTGAGCTGACCATACTCTTCCATTAACCAAGAGTATTTTACCTGTTTGTGTTTGAGCTGTGTTCTTGTATGATAGGTAGGAGAGGAGAGACATCAACTCCCCATATACCGAACCGGAAAGGACCCTTCATAGACTTAGAAGGGAAGCAAGAGGGAAGAGAGTAGTGGGAGAAGAGGAATCTGAAGGAGAATCTGAGGACAATTTTGAGGAAGCTCTAGATCTCAACATGGATAGAGAAGTTCACAACCATGAGAGAGCTGATGGAAACAATGCCATTCCTGAGAGGAGGGTTCTTAGTTCATACATAAACCCAACCTCTGGGAATTGTGGTAGTAGCATCCAGAAACCACCCATTCAGGCCAACAATTTTGAGCTCAAGCCACAGCTAATATCATTGGTGGAAAATCATTGTTCCTTTGGAGGAAGTGCTAATGAAGACCCAAACCAACATCTCACAAAATTCCTGAGAATTTGTGACACTGTGAAGTCCAATGGAGTCCAGGAAGACACCTATAAACTGCTCTTGTTCCCATTTTCACTCAGGGACAAGGCAGCTAAGTGGCTGGAATCATTCCCAAGGGGAGTCTAACCACATGGGATGAGGTGGAAGGCAAGTTTCTGGCACGTTTCTACCCTCCACAAAAGGTCAATAGGCTTCGATCTGAGGTCCAGACTTTTAGACAACAAGATGGTGAAACTCTCTACGAGGCATGGGAGAGATTCAAGGACTTGACAAGGAAATGCCCACCAAACATGTTCCATGATTGGGTGCAATTGCACATCTTCTATGATGGGCTCTCTTATGAATCAAGGAAGGCTGTAGACCATTCATCAGGAGGTTCATTGAACAAGAAAAAGACCGTGGAAGAAGCCATTGAAGTGATCGAGACAGTGGCTGAGAATGAGTACTACTATGCATCAGAAAGGCACAACACTAAGGGAGTCATGGAGCTGAACCATGTTGATACAATTCTAGCCCAAAACAAGGTGTTTGCCAAGCAACTAGCAGAGCTTACCAGGCAATTAGAAACAAAGCAAGTGGCTGCAATACACACACAAGATCAAGAGGAAGTAGGCATTGAAGGAGGTGATTGGGATGAGGTTAACTATGTGGGAAACCAACAAAGGCAATCATATGATCCACACTCCAACACTTACAACCCAGGCTGGAGAAACCACCAAAACTTTGGGTGGGGAAACCAACAAACCCAACCACAAAACCACAAACCTTACAACCACAACCAACAAAACAATTCCACATACCAAAACTCCAACCAAAGATCATACCAAGCCACACAAAACACTTACCCCCAATCATCATATCATGGCCAAAATAATCAACATACCCAACCTAATCCGAACCAACAATTTCAAGATCAATTAAACCGGATGGAAGGAATGATGGCAACCATGAGCCAAGACATAATTGAATTGAAGAGCTTCAGGGATGATGTGAGAACTACCTTAAGAAACCATGGTGAAAAGCTCAAAAGGTTGGAATCTCAAGTAGGAGAGCTATCTCAACAGGCACCCAAATCAACTGCAGTGTTCCCTAGTGACACAGAAAAGAATCCTAAGGGGGAACAAAAGAGAGTAAGATGGGAAGAGTGCAAGGCCATCACCATATTGAAGGAAGTCGCAGAAGAGGAAGGAATCAGGTCCTCACAGCAGAAACCAGAAATCTTGAAAGAAGATGTGGAAGAAGTTAAGCAGGAAAGTGGAACTGAGCAAGCCAAGGATCTGCAAAAAGGCATGATGGAAGTATACCAACCAAAAGCACCATTTCCTGAGAGGTTAGGAGGAGGTGAAAAAAGGAAAACCTATTCAAGGTTTCTAGAGACATTTAATTCTCTGCATGTCAATATTCCCTTTCTTGAGATTCTTCATCAAATGCCCACACACATCAAGTATTTAAAGGAATTGTTAAGCAAGAAAAGAGTTTTGAAGGGAGGACAAACGGTAACAATGAACAAAGAATGCAGTGCTCTCATCAAGAAGGACACACTCTCTAAGAAAACGGACCCAGGAAGTTTTCATATCCCTTGCATCATAGGGGAAACAAAAATTGACAGAGGATTCTGTGATCTAGGAGCTAGCATAAATGTGATGCCTCTAATCCTTATGAAGAGGCTACAACTGAACGAGGTGAGATCCACTGATGTAATCATACAACTGGCTGACAAAACTCAGAAGCAAGCTGAAGGGGTAGTTGAAAATGTGCTGGTGAAAGTAGGAGATTATTATTTCCCCACAGACTTTGTCATTGTGGACATGGAGGAAAGCTATTTACACCCTATCATTCTGGGCAGACCATTTCTAGCCACTACTAGAGCGCTCATAGATGTAGAACAAGGAGAACTAATTCTGAGAATACATGATGAACAGCTCATTTTCAAAGTCTTCAAACCTGCATCTGAGCCTGAACCAGAATCTGAAAAGCCTAAAGATGATAGTAACCATCCGTGTTTGGAGGAAAGTAATCCAGCAGCTGAGACTCTAAAACAGTCATTGGAAGGCAAACAAGAGTTGCAAGAGTTAGAGCCACAAGAATCAGTGGAAACAGATCAGAAGGATCCTCCTGACATAAAGGTCAATGAAGAAATCCTCAAGAGAAAGGGAAGAGTGATAGGGAGATTGCCAAGAGGATGGAGAAACAAGAAAATTCCCACTGAAAGTTTTTCTCCGGGAGATAAAGTGATCTCAAGTCATTATCTGCCAATCCCACCTGGCCTCAAGACCATTCCTTCCCAGCTCCCTCAAGTGTTCACAATCAAGAAAGTTCTTTCTATGGAACATTTAGAGGTCATGAATGAATCAAGAGGGGACGTTTTCATAGTGAGAGGAGAGGACGTCAAGCACTACAATCCACCCTAACAAGGGACAACCGTCAAGCTAGTGACGTTAAAGAAGCGCTTCATGGGAGGCAACCCATGTTTCTTTTAGTATCCTTAATCTTTAGTGCTTTGCTTTACATCTAATAAAGCATGGTTTCTTATGCATGAACTTGAATCCTCAGGACAACTATTGATTAAGTGCACTAAACCGTGCATGTAAATTACAATTGGTCTCTAAGTTTGGTGTGCCTGATGGCACTCCCAAATCTTACTCAAATTGAATTCCATCTTTCATTCAAGGTGCACAACCAAACATTAAGTTTGGTGTTCTTTTTGAACACAGTTTATGAAAAGCAAGAAGTTCCTCTGGATTGCAAAATTCATGACAAGTATACCATTCACATGTTTTAATGCTTTAGTTTCAATTACTTAGGGTAGTCACTTTGTTTAGAATCAAAGAGCCAAGGTGACTATGATTTATTAGAAATATGCACACTCATTAAGGACAACCAATATGGATTTCATGTCATCAGGAGACTTAACCAAAAACTAAGTTTGGTGTCCAAATAATAAGTGTGCATACATGTAGAAGTCACGGCTATAAGCTCATAAAGACAAGCATTGATTTACATGTGCAAATACTATTCATAATTCACATGGACCGAAAAATGATAGCAAATTTGTTTGTTTGTGCAGGTACAAAAGAAAAGACAAAAATGGAGGAAAAAGACAAAGGGAGGTACGTGCTTGGTCAAAAAGAAAATTCATAAATCTTTGAAACTAACACATGGGAAAAGGAAGTTCTGCAAGAAAAGAAAGCTACATGTACAACCTAATGCATCCAGAATACTTCCAAGAAAATGAAAAGCCAATCGTCCTTATCTACAATTCATATATTTACCATCAAGCCACCCTTCACAAACCACCCTAGCCGTTCATTTTTCACTCATGGGCACTATAAAGAACCACTTGGGGAACGAGTCCCACACCATCAATCCTCCTTCATACACTTTTTCCTTCATCATAGCATAACCATCTCTTGCCGAAAACAATCTCACCACACCTCCAACAACACTTCTTGCTTCACCTTGTCAACTTTAGTTGTCACTTACCAAAATGGCAGCTTCATCTAGCCACAAAAGAAGAAAAGACAAGCAGCCAATGGAGGAAAACAGGGGATTCGATGCATGGAGATACAGATCAGTGTTCCATGAGATTCAAGCCGAATGGATGAGACCTAAAACGGTACTAGCTGAGGTCCCCTTTGAACTTGAAAAGGATGAGTTCCCAGGTGTTTGGGAAAAGATCAAAAAGAGGAAGTGGGAGCTCCTAACTAAGCCAATCACTAGAATCAACATCAACTTGGTGAAGGAGTTTTATGCAAATGCAGTAAGGGAAGATCAAACCAAGAACCCCACATACAAAAGCTATGTGAGAGGGGTGGAAGTTGACTTCAGTCCCAAAGCAATCATGAAAACTCTTGGCCTGAAAAACATACATTTCAGCCAAGCAAGTTATGAAGAAAGGATGAGAGGAGAACCTGACTATACAACTATTGCTGAAGACCTTTGTGCCATCAGAGCTGAATGGGTGAGAAAAACAAGAGGGGCTCCAAGAGTCTTGAGAAGAGGAGACCTAACACCTGAAGCTAAAGGGTGGTATGCAATAGTTAGGAGATCCATCCTACCCACTGCAAACTCTTCAGAAATAGTCCCTAAAAGAGCCATCTTGCTACATTGCATTATGGTTGGAGGAGAGATCAAAGTTCATAAACTCATTGCTGAACAGATACAAGAGTTTAGTGAGAAAAGTGACCCTGAATCCTGGCTTCATTTCCCTAGCACCATCATTAGACTATGCATCGATGCCCAAGTACCACTTGAGGATGAAAGACCTAATTGGCTATATCCTGGGCTGGCCATAACTGCACACAGAATGACTCTTGGCCCAACTCCTCCAAGACATACAAGAAGAAGAAATGAAGAAGGTCAACAAGTGGAAGCCGAGCAAGAAGCAGAACAAGCAAGACAGGAAGGAGAAGAAGAGCAAGAAGAGCAAGCAACTCCTGAAAGAAGACAACGAATTCCCAGAGACCCCATGGATATGAGCAGAATGCAGGAAATCATGGAAGGAATGTCTCAACAATACATGAGGTCTCAGGAAAGACAAGAAGACTTTCATCTAAAAATGATGGATATGCAAAGGAACTTTGAATCAAGATTCTTTGATCTGCAAAGGGAACAAAATCTACACTTACAGGAATCCTTCAGCCACATATGCCAACACCAAGATGCCAATGTCTTGGCAATCAAGGAAGCCACTACTTTACAGAATGCAAGATACTCAGTCCAAGCTGACTACAACATCAGTTCGCAAATCAAGCTTAACTACATAGGGGAACATCTACACAAGATGGACCCAGCATTCCCAGCTTATGATGAGTATTTCAAAGGGAGGAAAGAAGGAGAAATAAACAAGGCAATGATCCTTGAAAAAGGAGTGGAAGAAACGATGAAAAAGGCTGGATTCTGGAAAAAGCTCATAAGAAAAGACAAAGGAAGCACAAGTGGTCAAAAAGAGGCAGGAAGCAAGAAGAAGCAGGATCCCAAGAATTAAGAAGAACCAAGCAATAAATAAGAGGTGGTCTCGTTCCTTAATAATCAAATGATAATTGGTGACTTGTCTTTATGAACGTGTTTTCATCATAAGTCATTTAAGTGTTAGGTGGAGTCTTTTTTTTTATGAGTCGTTTTTTTAGTATGTGTGTTTGTTAAGTGCTTTGAATAAAGTGAATGCCTAGAGGTTTGGATATAACTTCACCTTCTTAAACAAGTGCGTGCCATGCTTGTTCTGTTTCCAAAAATAAAAGAAAAGTTTGAACAAAAGTAACTTGGCTAAATTAGTGACAAATCAAGTAGAATTAAGTGGTGGTATGCATGCTTGATTATTTAGTCAGATCACTAATATTAGAGTGTAGAATTATCATTTTTATGTAGAAGTAAAAATTGTCTATGGATCTTGATGAATAAATGTCTTTGGCCATGAAAAAAAGAAAGAAAAAGGAAAAGAAAAAGCCACGGAAAAAGGCAACCAAAAAGCAAAAAAATTGAGAAAATAAGCTAGGCACCAATGGTTTGAACTTCTGAGACAAATGCCTGTGGTGTTTATGTATTAAGGATATGCTTGGATGACTAGGTTCTGAGGAGTGTTTCAACACTTGGTAACTTGGGTTAACTAACCCGGGATTATCAACCAAAAGTCCATTATCAAGAGCAACCTCAATACAAAACATTTAGTCACACAAAGAGGTGCTGGGCACCAATGTCTCAAGAAGGAATGTGAACTAAAATGCCTAAAGTGGATATGTGTAGTGCACTGATAAGAAAAAGAAAAGGCCAAAGGCTTGTGCAACACATGACACTAAGCAAACAAGGAGCAAAAGAAGCTCTAAGAAAAAGAAAAGAAAAACAAAAGAAAAGTGCCAAAGACATAAGAATAACAGGAGGCCATAGCAATTTTTGATGGATGCAATGAAAAAGTGATAATCCTACCTGATAAGTATGAGAAAGTGATGCTGCAACTTTTTGCATAGAACCCTTCTGATGAACTTCAAATGCTTGCTAATATAGCCAATGTAATTACTTTCTGTTCATACTTTCTTCTCAAATAACTCAGGACTTGCTTAGGGACAAGCAAGTATTAAGTTTGGTGTTGTGATGCCAAGGCATCATAGGCTAGTTTCACTAGCATTTTTCTGTTAGTTTTAGTTGTTTTATGCATTTTCTTGAGCTTAAAGTAACCAAAAATGGTTAAATGAAGAACAAAGTAATGAACCATCCAAACAATATGATTTTGATACAAATTCCATGAGTTTTAGTTATATTACTTAAATGCTATGAATGAAAGATTTCTCATGAAATTTTGCAAGACTTTGATGCAATTGTTTGGATGATTTCAGGGAAGAAGAGGCTAAGCAAGGAAGCAACAAAATCAATAAAGGAAGCTTGAATATCACATGTGGAGTTTAAGTTCCAGTTTAAGCCTAAACTGGAGCTTAAACGCCAAAATCATGAAGGATAAGAAATGCTGGGATTGAAGTTTAACCTCCAGTTTGACCTCAAACTGGAGGTTAAACGCCAGAATGAAAAGCCTCACTTAAGGAGCATTCCACGTTTAACCTCCAGTTTGACCTCAAACTGGAGGTTAAACGCCAGAATGAGTATGCCACCCAGGGAGGAGTTCCACGTTTAACCTCCAGTTTGACCTCAAACTGGAGGTTAAACGCCAGAACCAGGAAGAGTACCAGGGGCCATTCCACGTTTAAGCTCCAGTTTGACTCAAACTGGAGCTTAAACGTGTTCGATAGTTTTTTCACTCCAGGGTTGCTCTCTCCATCTCCACGTTTAACCTCCAGTTTGACCCCAAACTGGAGGTTAAACGTGTTCGACACCTCCAGGGCCACCATTCCAAGCTTCCACGTTTAACCTCCAGTTTGACCCCAAACTGGAGGTTAAACGTGTTCGACCTCCAGTATGCCTCCACCCTTTTCCACGTTTAACCTCCAGTTTGACCTCAAACTGGAGGTTAAACGTGTTCGACCTCCAGGGCTGCCCTTCCTATCTCCACGTTTAAGCTTCAGTTTAACCTTAAACTGAAGCTTAAACGTGTTCGACTACATGACTCTCCAGGGCTACCTTCTTCCATTTCCACGTTTAAGCTTCAGTTTAACCTTAACTGAAGCTTAAACGTGCTTCTACAAATGGCCTCACTGGAAGTGTCTGGCGTTTAAGTTGCAGTTTAAGCTTAAACTACAACTTAAACGCCACTCTTGAAAAGGGTTTCTGGGCCAAAAATATTGTGATTTAAGTTAGTCTTTGAGCACAAGTATTAACTTAAACTTACTTTGGTATGAAACCCAATTGAATATCATGGTTTATGGGATTGGGCCTGAAGGATTGATGAGTTTGAAATCTCAATTTATTGAGTCATGTGTCATTATTTGATTATCACTAAGTTGGCTCAATAAATGTTACAGGATCTGGATCAACAACCTCATCAAGATTATGGATCATAAACCCAAAGCAAAAGGAAAGCAAGGAGAGGCCTCAAAGCCCAAGAAGCACAACTGAAGCTCAATATAGAAAGTGTATAAATAGGATAGAAGTTAAGTTAAAAGAAAGAAACTTTTACTTTCACTTTTAGCTAGTTTCTTTTTCTTTGTAATTGAATTCAGAGCTATGATTCACTAAACCCCCTTTCATTGGGTTAGGGAGCTCTATTGTAATTCAATGAATCAATAATAGTTTATCTTCTTCTTCAATCTTTTCTCTTGAATTTTGTTAGAAAGCTTCTCGATCTAATTCCATTGAGTAGTTGTCTTGGGAAAGAGACTACTCATACTTGGAATCCTTCGGAGCCTTGGGAAAGGAATGGAGGATTCATGCTAGAGAAGCTTTCTCACAGTGGATTGGATTGGGGTTTGGATGGATATTGTGACATGTAATCCTACCAAATTGTGGTTCATGAAATTGTGTGGTATAATCAGTGATCAAGCATCATCTCTTCTTATGAACATTTAAACCAAGGGATTGGGAATTTGTTTGTTTTTAGAGAGCATTGGTGAGCCAAGGAATTGGGATCCAATCATATAAGATTGCCAAGCAAAATCCAATGAATGCATTGGTTGAGGAAGAGATTTACATGTTTTGATTCGGAGATTTCAATATCTCCTAAACCCAATGAATTCCCCATTTCTGATTTCCACTTTCTCTTTACATTCTGCAATTCAATTCTTGCAATCATCCCCATTCCCTTTTAATTTCAGCAACTTACATTCTGCTCTTTAATTCATGCAATTTAAGATTCAGCCATTTAATTTTCTTGTCATTTACTTTTCCCGCCAATTTTACATTCCGCAATTCTCATCTCAAATCTTGATTCCGCTCAACTAGAACACACTTCTAATCCGAATTGCTCACTCAACCAATCCTTGTGGGATTCGACCTCACTCTATTGTGAGTTTTTACTTGACGACGATAACCGGTGCACTTGCCGGAAGGAATTTTGCCGATCGTGCAATTTCCTAAATCGTAGCATAACACGTTTATGCGCATCACCACCCAAGTAACTTGTCTCTCATTCTCAGCCTTTGGACTGAGACTATCTCAGCCTTTCATCCCTCTCTGCTGTGTTTTTAACCTCGAGTAACTAACTGCGATTAACTGTGGATAAGCTCGACACGCAAGCACTGAACAAGCTTCCTTATTTTCACGCCCCTTCTTCATTAAAGCCCAGTCCTTGACCACAAAAAATTCAGCCTCTTTTTTTTTTTTATCATAAATTCAACAAGACTTTGATTTTTTATTTAAGAAAGCATTGACCACAAAATTCACAAAACACTTTACACAATTTTACACTTTTTTGACTGAATTCTTGAGAGAGAAATAGAGAAAATTCTCGCATTTGTTCTCTGTACCCCAGTCCCTATTTCAACTCTTCTTCCATTGTTCTTTATGTGTTTTTCAAGTACTCAATCCATACAAATACAAATCCTTGCCCGATTTCGCTAATTCTTGTGTTTATACCGAAATTTCGACAAGGTAAACTCTTGTTCTTTCTCCTTTTCTTTTCTTTTTTTAAAAAAATAGTAGCCATGATGAATTATTACTCTCCTCGTATAGAGAACTCCTCTTAAAGTACCCATGGAGCACGCCTAAGGAGTTAGAGAGATTCGAGTTCAAAGTGGTTGAATTTTGATGTTTTGTGACACTTTCGGCCAAAAACAAAACTGCACCATCACCAGCTGTGCTTCTATCCTTGTGTGCACATTTTCTAGTATGTGAAAGGTTTAATAATTGAATTACATAAGAGATAAGGGTTAGAATTAGTTAGAATATATTTGTGCTTGTTTTCGGTATTCATATAAGCCACTTTGTGGTGATTTTGTGCTTGATTTTTAATTATAAAATTTCAGTGATGCTTCTCTATTTTTGGACTGTTATTTAAGTGATATATAAACCTTAGTTACCTCTGGAAACTGTATGAAACTACTGAAATTATTTGGAGCACTTAGAGTTAAACTTTCAAGCCTTAAGAGTCTTAAAAGTGGATAAAAATAAAAAAATTGTATTCCTGAAAATTCAACCACTAAATGATTATGAAAGTCACGTATATAAAGATAAAAAAGAGGTTTGAAAACTAATTTTAATCCTATGAAACAAAGGTGTAAAAGTAAAAAGGGTGTTATGGTTATTTTTGGGTGAAAAGAAGGTTAAAAATATAATTTAATTAAAAGATAAGTAAAATTATGAACTTAGTATCATCAAGAATAAATTAGTAATTATATAAATTAATTGGGTTAAAACTATATTACAATAAAATTTTGGACCTAAATCAAAGTTTTAGTAAAAATTAGAAGTAAAACAGTAAAAAATGGTAACTAGAATAAGTAAATAAATTAATAAAGGGTAAAATGATCTTTTAGATCTCCAAGGGTAGAATTGGCATTAATTAAAAGTATTATAAATAATTTGGTCATAGAAAAAATTAGGATTTACCTGGTAACATTTTGACGCTAAATCAGGTTAAACGGTAAAATTAGAGTACTTAGGGGCATATTAGTAATTTTAGGCATAAAGTCAAATTAAAAATTATTAGTTAACTTAATGAAGGGTAAGAAGGTCTTTTAAAAAAAGTAAGGGTAAAATAGTGAAGTAATAATACTAGTGGTAAAAGTGTCACTAAAAGCCTAAAAAAAACTAGAAAACTAAATTATGTACAAAAAGGGTAAAATTGAAAACGTACTAAAATACCAAGGGTAAGATGGTAAAATATGTGATAAGGCTGATATATTTTAAGAAAGGATCGGGAATAAGTTTTCAGAAAGAAGGGCAGAAAAGTCCCTTAAAGATAATTTTTACTAAGATGTACTACGGAAAAAGAACTGTAAATCTCAAGGTGCTTGAGGTTGTTTGGAGGTGGGTATTACCCACTGACTGCTAAAACTTTGCTTTCCCTTTGTATGTATATTATGGCGTCAAGTTTTGTGACAATTTCCTGTTGTCACGGACTGGTGGTATTCTTAACCACATCGACACGTATGCACGGACGGACACAAATCGGGAGACCATATCTAGGACAAGTTCCTAGGTAATGTCGGGTTACGGGATGTAAATCGATATGTGAGCTCATGGCCTTGATGAGTATTTTGGTGGAAAAATGAATTTCTCCCAAAACACACAAATCTAACCGGCAAGTGCACCAGGTCGCATCAAGTAATAAAAACTCACGGGAGTGAGGTCGATCCCACAGGGATTGAAGGATTGAGCAATTTTAGCTTAGTGGTTAATTTAGTCAAGCGAATCAAGATTTGGTTGAGTGATTTGTGATTTGCAGAAATTAAATTGCATGGAAAGTAAAGGGAATGGGTAAATTGCATGAAGTTAAAGAGAGCAAGAAATTAAAGTGCTAAATCTTAAAGAACAAGAAATTAAATGGCAGAAACTTAGAATGCAAGAAATGTAAATTGCGGAATCTTAAAGTGCAAGAAATGTAAACGGCTGGAATTGTAAAGGGAATTGGGGATTGGATTTGCAGAATTTAAACAAGGAAAAGTAAATTGCATCAAACAGAAAAGTAAAAGAGGTTTGGATCAAATCGGATCTCAGAACAGAAAAGTAAATGAACATTGAAAACAGTAAACAGAGAATGTAAAATTGGGAAATCAGATCTCAGGACCCAGAGACTAGAAAACCAAGTCTAGATCTCAATGCCTTCCTAGATCCAACAAGAACAATTGCAAGGGAATTGTAAATTGCAAGGAAAGTAGATGAAGAGCAATTAACAGAAATTAAATTCAATCAAGCAGTAAATAAAACAGAGAGATCCAAGGATGAGATTGAAACAGAATTTCTTCAATTCTCCAACCCAAGATCCAAGACAATTGTAATTGAAATTGAAAGCAATAAAACTAAGAGGAAGAGAAGTGAATTCTCCTTCCCCAAGACTAAGAAATTAAAGATCACTCAATATCCAAAGCTCTCCGAAAACTATTATGAAAATTCAAAGGGAAAGCTCTCCGAAGAACTTGAATTCTATCCTATTTATACACTTTCTTCAAATGATCTTCAAGCCTTGAGTTGGGCCTTTGCTCTTGGTGGAATTGGGTTGAAAGAGGCCTTGGTTGATTGCTCTTGAAGTTTGGAGAAGAACCAAAGTGAACCAATTGAACCGGGTTGGAGTTTTGCAAAAGTTGGACCAAAAGTTGGAGCAAAAGTTAGGGTCTAACTTTTGGTCCAACTTTTCATATCAGCCAACACAATTTGCTGATACTCACGTTGGTGCAAAAGTTAGGGGTCTAACTTTTGCACCAACGTTAGCCTTCCTTGGTGCACTTATGGCGCCAACGTTAGCCTCAAAGTTAGGGGCTAACGTTGGCGCAAACTTTTGCTCCTCCCCTTGTAGATTTCATGTGCCAACGTTAGCCTCAAAGTTAGGGGCTAACGTTGGCGCAAACTTTTGGTGCCCAGGGAGTGTTTTTCTCATGCCAACGTTAGCCTCAAAGTTAGGGGCTAACGTTGGCGCAAACTTTTGGTGCCCAGGGGTGATTTTCATGTGCCAACGTTAGCCTCAAAGTTAGGGGCTAACGTTGGCGCAAACTTTTGGTACCCAGGGAGTGATTTTCAAGTTCCAACGTTAGCCCAAAAGTTAGGGGCTAACGTTGGGGCTAACTTTTCACCCAAAAGTTTGTGCAAAAGTTTGAGGCTAACTTTAGGTCCAGCTTTTTGCTTCCTGGTTCAATTTCACTTATTCCATTGTCTTCTCTTTACTCCTAGCTATTCCTTCTTGCTTCAACCTTTCTCCAAGCTTTCTTCACCTATCATTAATCAACCAAACACATCAAAGCTATGCTTAAAATCATGAGATATTCATTCTTTCATAATATGTGACAATTATAGTATAAAACCTCATGAAATAGCATGAATTCATACATGGTTGATTAAATCAAAGGAAACATGAAAATCTACCAAATTGGCTTGCTTAGAGCTCAAGAAAGTGCATAATTCTAATGAAAACAAAAGAAAAAGACTAGTTAAAATAGGCTAAGATGACTTGTCATCACAACACCAAACTTAAAGCTTGCTTGTCCCCAAGCAAGAAATGAATTATGCTCAGAGACTCTTTCAATTAAGATGGATTGAGGAACACTTGTAAAGTGCAGTGAGTGAAGTGATCAAGTATCAGTGGGGTGAACTCTAAATCATATGCTCATGCAAGGGCTTCAGTGCTCACTAGTCCTTACATATTGGGAGTCGTAGGTCTTAGGATTTTCATCCAAATGGTACCATGGAGATCTCTTTATATGTAATCACCTTGAAGCAGCTTATAGTTTCTGTGCTTTGGCCTCGACTCTAAGTATCATGTCTCAAAGCGACTCTTTAGATAAGCTTTCAATCAATACTCCTAAACCAGTTGGTTTTAAGGTATTAGGTGTTAAAGCACCCCTAAGGATTTACTTGCTCAAGCCTCTTTCCTTGACACACTTCAACCACAAGCATTTACTAGGATAACAACTCTTTGAGTTTTTGTTTCTTTCTTTCTTTTTCTGCCTAGTAATTGATGCTCAGAGCCTTGGGCCATGTTCTTTTTGCTTTTGTATTTTCTTTATTTTCTTTTGTTTTGTTTGCTGCTTCTTGGATCAATAGATTTTTGAGAATCTCCACAATACTTCTTTGAACTTCATGTCCCGCCTATGAGCTCCCATGCAAGTTTTCACAAGCATGCAACCTCAATACATAATCATACAACTAGAACCACCACTTCTCCTAATCTTTTGCTTGCCTCAAAATTGTTTAATTCCTCAATCCTTCTTTTCAAAGAACTTTCATGTGATGCATTCTTGAAAATTGAGTGCAAACAAGTTTTGAAGATAAGAATGTTGTGAATGATCAAACATCTTGCTTATTGAATTATAAAGAAAAACTATGCTATGCATGCAGGCAGGGGTATATAAAAAAAACTATACTATGCAGACAGGCAGGGCAAATAAGGATACAATCCAACTTGCAATAGCAGCAATATTTGATGTAAACAATCACTCAACAATACAACCTGTTGGAGTTCACTTGCTTTCCTTCTCATCACCATTCCTGGCCTTTATGTTCATCTTTTGTTTCTTTGGTTGATGATTCTTAATCCCTCCAAAGGTTTGTATGATGCTCTGCAATGATATTGGAAGTTGCTTGTTTCCCAAGCACTTAGAAACAATGGTTAGCATGCAGGATTTATTTGTGGGCCTTTGTACTTACTTTGGTGTGAGAACACCAAACTTAGTACCTTGCCAATGGTTCTTGTGCATCAGATTAACCATGTGTAAAACTCTTTTTCAAAAATGACAAAACTGAAAACTAGGAAATAGCAGAATAGTTAACTAGTTCATCCAACATGCTTGAAGCCAGCATTATGCAGAAAATGAGAATGTGTTTTATGATGGGATTTTGGTGAAACACCAAACTTAGAATCCTTCATTCTCCCTTATATTGTTTTGGTGTGCAACACCAAACTTAGCTTCTTGCAATGTAGATAAACTAATTAACCTTTTTATTGAAATAGCTATGAAAGGAAAACTACCTCAGGTTGGGTTGCCTCCCAACAAGCGCTCTTTTATTGTCACTAGCTTGACATCCTCTGTGCTTGCTTAGTTCAGATTCTGGGCTTCCTTCTCCTTGTCCCCTTGTCCTCCTAAGTGAGGCTTTGCTTTGTGATGCTCATTCTAGATGAGTGATTCTTTTCCTTTTAGCCCTTTTCTCACTCATTTCTGTGAGATTCTTAGCTAGTTGTTCCATTTGCCTCTCAATTCTCCCGAGTGAGGCCTCCTGGTATTTGCTTATCATCCCTTGATGTGTCATCATTTTCTCTATTAAGATCTCCAAATTGGTGATCCTATGATAGTGTTGTGAAATTTGTTGGTTGTGAGGTATCTGAGGTTGGAAGGGTGGGCAGTGTGGTTTTTGCAAGTTTAGGAAATGGTTGTTGTAGTTGAAGTTCCTTGGTTCCTGATGTTGAGGTTCCCTCATTCTTAGATAAGAATGTGGCTTCCATGGTGGGAACTGTGCATTCACTGTAGTGGAGTGGAGAAAATCAAGTTGTCTAGCCATTGACTCCAATTGTTGCTGAGTTTGCTGATGTAGCTGTTTGCTTTGATTCATGACTGCCTTCATTCCTTCAAGATTCATTGTATCTTTCTCTGAAGTTGCATTCTGTGGTGTCTCAAAGGAGTGTTGGTTGTTGGTTCTCTTGTCATTGAACCTTGCAGTTCCTTGACCGGTTGCTGTTGTTTCGAGTAAGTCATCTGAGAAGTGATCCACCGCTCTTCTCGTTTCTGGGGATAATCCTTCATAGAATGCTTGGAAAGCCACTTTGTCATTTGCTTTCTTGTATCTTTCCCATGTTTTGAGCAATGGTTCTTCCTCTCCTTGCATGAATGGATGTGTTCACTCTTTCATCTTGATGTTTTGTTGGGATGTAGAGAATTTGGCTAGAAATTTGGCAACCAAACCATCCCAACTAGTGATACTTCCTTGGGGAAGAGTTTCAAGCCATTGTGCTGCCTCATCCTTTAGTGAGAAAGGGAATAGCAAGAGCTTATAGACATCATTATTGACAACATCACAGATTCTCAGAAAAATAGATAGATGCTGTTCAGGATCCTCCAATGGATTTCCACCATAGGAACAATTGTTCTCTATTAGTGTAATGATTTGCGGCTTCATGTTGGCATGTTCTTCTTTCTCAGAAACTTCATTTTCAATGATATCCTTTCCTCTGGCTGCTCTTTTTTCCTGCGACATAAAAATCAACAACGGAACACACAGTGATACTCTTGAAAATTGAGTGTAGTCAGTTGAGACAAAACTTCAAACAGTTAGTGGGTTAGTCAAAAATTAAAGAAAAAGTGCTTGATCTAGATTACCACCTCACTTAATCATTGTCAATCTAATCAATCCCCGGCAACGGCGCCAAAAACTTGATGAGTATTTTGGTGGAAAAATGAATTTCTCCCAAAACACACAAATCTAACCGGCAAGTGCACCAGGTCGCATCAAGTAATAAAAACTCACGGAGTGAGGTCGATCTCACAGGGATTGAAGGATTGAGCAATTTTAGCTTAGTGGTTAATTTAGTCAAGCGAATCAAGATTTGGTTGAGTGATTTGTGATTTGCAGAAATTAAATTGCATGGAAAGTAAAGGGAATGGGTAAATTGCATGAAGTTAAAGAGAGCAAGAAATTAAAGTGCTGAATCTTAAAGAACAAGAAATTAAATGACAGAAACTTAGAATGCAAGAAATATAAATTGCGTAATCTTAAAGTGCAAGAAATGTAAACGGCTGGAATTATAAAGGGAATTGGGGATTGGATTTGCAGAATTTAAACAAGGAAAAGTAAATTGCATCAAACAGAAAAGTAAAAGAGGTTTGGATCAAATCAGATCTCAGAACAGAAAAGTAAATGAATATTGAAAACAGTAAACAGAGAATGTAAAATTGGGAAATCAGATCTCAGGACCCAGAGACTAGAAAACCAAGTCTAGATCTCAATGCCTTCCTAGATCCAACTAGAACAATTGCAAGGGAATTGTAAATTGCAAGGAAAGTAGATGAAGAGCAATTAACAGAAATTAAATTCAATCAAGCAGTAAATAAAACAGAGAGATCCAAGGATGAGATTGAAACAGAATTTCTTCAATTCTCCAACCCAAGATCCAAGACAATTATAATTGAAAGCAATAAAACTAAGAGGAAGAGAAGTGAATTCTCCTTCCCCAAGACTAAGAAATTAAAGATCACTCAATATCCAAAGCTCTCCGAAAACTATTATGAAAATTCAAAGGGAAAGCTCTCCGAAGAACTTGAATTCTATCCTATTTATACACTTTCTTCAAATGATCTTCAAGCCTTGAGTTGGGCCTTTGCTCTTGGTGGAATTGGGTTGAAAGAGGCCTTGGTTGATTGCTCTTGAAGTTTGGAGAAGAACCAAAGTGAACCAATTGAACCGGGTTGGAGTTTTACAAAAGTTGGACCAAAAGTTGGAGCAAAAGTTAGGGTCTAACTTTTGGTCCAACTTTTCATATCAGCCAACACAATTTGCTGATACTCACGTTGGTGCAAAAGTTAGGGGTTTAACTTTTGCACCAACGTTAGCCTTCCTTGGTGCACTTATGGCGCCAACGTTAGCCTCAAAGTTAGGGGCTAACGTTGGCGCAAACTTTTGCTCCTCCCTTTGTAGATTTCATGTGCCAACGTTAGCCTCAAAGTTAGGGGCTAACGTTGGCGCAAACTTTTGGTGCCCAGGGAGTGTTTTTCTCATGCCAACGTTAGCCTCAAAATTAGGGGCTAACGTTGGCGCAAACTTTTGGTGCCCAGGGGTGATTTTCATGTGCCAACGTTAGCCTCAAAGTTAGGGGCTAACGTTGGCGCAAACTTTTGGTACCCAGGGAGTGATTTTCAAGTTCCAACGTTAGCCCAAAAGTTAGGGGCTAACGTTGGGGCTAACTTTTCACCCAAAAGTTTGTGCAAAAGTTTGAGGCTAACTTTAGGTCCAGCTTTTTGCTTCCTGGTTCAATTTCACTTATTCCATTGTCTTCTCTTTACTCCTAGCTATTCCTTCTTGCTTCAACCTTTCTCCAAGCTTTCTTCACCTATCATTAATCAACCAAACACATCAAAGCTATGCTTAAAATCATGAGATATTCATTCTTTCATAATATGTGACAATTATAGTATAAAACCTCATGAAATAGCATGAATTCATACATGGTTGATTAAATCAAAGGAAACATGAAAATCTACCAAATTGGCTTGCTTAGAGCTCAAGAAAGTGCATAATTCTAATGAAAACAAAAGAAAAAGACTAGTTAAAATAGGCTAAGATGACTTGTCATCAGGCCTGCATAGGACCAGGCATGCATTATACTTGGTTGCTGCATTTATCTGTGATTGTGATTTATCTCTACTTCCTGTACTTTGTGTTTGTTTATTATTCTGCTATATACTTGTGCTTGTACTTGTTTGTGTGACTTACCGACCTAACTGCGCGAAGTCTTAAATTTAGGATGCGGAACTCCTTAAGATTCCTGTGTAGTACCCTGCTTGGAACATTAGGTTCTCACCCCTTACTTCCTTGTTCTGCAGATGCAAACTGGTGAGATCTTCTTTGAGTTTCCAACCTTGGGACCAGCGAGCAACAGTAGCATTACTAGAGGGTCAGAGCAACTTCTTTTACTTCCACACAGCACTTCCGTGTTTCTTCAGCTACCAGGAATCGATGACCAGCAGTAGTTATAATAGTAGCAGTAGTAATAGTAGTCTTTGCTATCACTCTGTATAGACTTTTAGAGGGTTAGGTGCTTTTGTAAATACCTATGTAAACAAGTTAAAACAGGTCCCGAACTAGAGTAACTCTTGTGAGTTGAGGCCTGTTAATATAAAATATGGAGTCTGTAAATATTTTCATGAATAAATAACGACATAACCTGATGTGAATTATGATGTAAAATGTAAGCTAGCATTGATCATGACATGCTAGAAGAGTAGAAGCTAGGTCGTTACCATCTCCATCCACAATTAGTATCAGCAAATCTCAAACTCAGATCACTATTAAACGTGTCTTGTGTGCTATTTTTGTCTCTTTGCTTTTTTTTGTTTGGTCATACAAACACACTCATACACACTAACCTATCCACCAACCACGGCTAGGATTCGAACTTGTGTGGCTTTGATTTGAGGCAAATACTTTTGCCACTGGATCACATGCCTCAGCCACGTCTCTTTGCTTTATTTTTCTTGTCCCTCCATTCTCTTTTTTTCTTTCAAACAAATCCACTCTTGTGCGAAAGAATGATACAAAAGATTTTTCATTTTTGGACGATGATATAAAATAACTTTGTGGCTTTTGCTTTTGTGAAAACTTTGTATAATAGATACACAGTAAACATAATACTTTTGTTCTACAAAAATAATTTATAGACTACATATGCTTTATAAATATTAATGCTACACAATCCCTTTCTTTTCTTAGCCTTTCTCTCCAGACTAATAAAACCCACGTAACAAACACTTTAGAATAAGGGGCGAAAAAGAATTGGCCCACATAATTGATGGTCTTGATCTAGCCTATAATTTTTAGACTATAATCTTTGTTTAAGATATATTAGTCGCAGCAGGAGCCTAGATAGATGACATATTTGTATACCTCTCTAATACTGCACCCGAATTTAAATTCCAGCTAAAGCTGGATGTAGTTTAAGAACTCATAGTGTGTGAATAGTGTATAATAACAAAAAAAAATATATTAGTCCAACATAAAAAAAAAACTTAATTTCACGTTATTAGTGCAATTCAAAAATTAAACAACTTAAAATGTCTTTCTCTCAATAGGAGAGTGCTCTCCTTTATTAAGAGAGTTTGGTGGTATTTACCTTGGTCCTTTATAATTTTTGTCTAATATAATTAATTTTTTTTATAAAAATATCCTTAACCTATTATTACAACATCAATATTATATCTCTTCTTTATTACAATAATAACTCAATATTAACAATTTACCGTTATATCTCTAATTTTTTATTGTGTCATTTAAAACTATATTAATGATTAATTTAAATATCAAATAAAATAATTAGTCTTTTAAATAATAAGACAATAGAAACCTGAAACCTCTTAGGATTCACATGGAGCACTCATATTTTACTGGAGGCAGCGATGGCGGTTTAGACAGTGGCACAGAGAAGTGCGACCACCAGTAAGTCCTCTTTAATGCATGAATATTGTGTTTTATCACAGTTTCTTCTTCCTTTCACATTAATAGTTCTCTGTTCATTTTTTTACAGATTTAAATCTATTTCTTGCACATAGTTGTCAATATTTCTTGCTTGCATATTAATGTTTCTTCTTCCTTTTGTTGGGAATATTCAATGACCACAAATACGAGTTCTCAAAAAGAAGAATAATGATTTCTGGGCTAAGCTTTGGAGTGAATAGCATGGAGATTAATATTTTTGCATATTTAGTTATTATTTGAAAAATTTGCTTTATTTCTCAATTATGAATGAGATTAGTGACATTTATAATTTATTTGTTGAATTATTATTTTAAATGAAAAAGTTCATCTAGTCTAAAAACTTTGGTAAATTTTTATATTGGTAATAAATACAGAGATCAATAATATTTTGCTATCTTTATTTTTTTCAGTGGAACATGTGTATGAGTTTGCGTAAGAATAGATATCATGGTATATTAGGTTTGTGTATTAATTTGGTTATTAGTGTGAGTAAATAATTGTAACTTTATGCTCACCCATTATCATCTAAACAGTCTGTGCCAAGAATAAATATTATGATCATAGTATTTAGATATCTAGGAATATATTCATCATGCGTTCTTTTAATAGGAATCCAAAAATTCATAAGGTACCATCAATAAAATTACATCAATTACCAATTCTCATATTACATCCTAAGATAGAATTTTGGTAAAAGTTAGTCACGTTATAATAATCGTCGTAAAGATGGCCATAAAAATATTGGAAGCACTGGTCTTATAGATCAATTGGAAATAATTCATATTCTGCTGATCATTTTTGAGACACAAATCTCAAGTTAAAAATGATTAGCTAAAATTTTTAAATGCAAAATCTTAGTTTTGGAGAACATAAAATTCTGCATGCATGTGTGTGTACCGAACAAGTTTATTTTGAGGAAAAAAAAAGATGTAAGATAAGAATTAAATATTCACACACGATTCTTTGCCATTCCAGCATTCATAAATTTGTGTCTCAACAAATACATAACTAACCGTCATAATACCCTCATACCATAACTAGGAAGCCTTTCATGTATCATGCACATATTCTTCTAATCCCATTTCATACCAAAATGAAAATACACATGTTTTATTTGTGAAAGAAACTTTGAAATTCATAAAAAAATTTTCATTTTGAAATCCAAAATTAAATACACGACATTTCATGCATCATGCACATGTTCCTCCAATATAAGCAAATTATTATATAGCAAGCCAAATTCTACTGCATGATGCCCAGAATTCTATTCACCAAGTTTTATTCGTCAAAACAAATTCAGAGATCTATTCACCAAGTTCTATTCAATTATCAAATTCATCATAAAAATTCATACACAAAGTTCTATTATCCAAGTTCTATTCAATTAGCACATAATAAAAATGATGTAATATTATAACAAGAACTATTCACTAAGTTCCATGTCGACACTTGCATCAAAACTTCTTGCCTAAAACTCTTGTTTTTCATAAATAATAAGGGATGTTTCTAGGCTTTTCACGAAAACATGAGTTAACTATTAAAATCAACCAAGTTACTATATAAGAAAACACCCTTCACTTATAAATAAGGATGTTTCATTATTCTCATTAATGAACTCTTTAGAAAGAGCTATGATAATTTTTTATTATACAAGCACATATTATATTTATCACAACTATCTCCAAAGACATGCAAATTTATAATACAATTTTTCTCACTCAATTCTAATAAAATCACATTTTCTTTATCGTTATTCTAACCACAGTGCTAACATCTTTCTAAGATTCTCTTTGCTTTAATTTTTTTCATTAGTTTCATAATTATTTTACCACATACAAACAAAATAAATGAGTGAATACAAACAATCTGATACATAAAATAGGACAATATATGCCATACTTGAGATAAAACTAAAAACTGACATAATACTAAATGATTTATATATTTACCCCGTTAAGTAAGTTAAATTATTATCATTAATTAAATCTTTTTAAATAGATATGACTATTCTCATGAATGTATTTTTAACACCAATTAGTTATTAAAAACAAAAAGTTCCTTAACAATTCTTCACTCACTCACTCTAATTAACAACACAGTTTAATTATGCCTGCTCAATCATAAGTTTCAACAAATATATTGCGATAAGAAAAATGTAAGTTTGCTTACTCACATTTTTTGTTTCATGGCTAGATTTATTCTATTAGCTTATAGTTGGTCTCATGCATATGTTTTTATTGATTTTTTGTGTGGCACATCATCAATTTTAGACTTCTGAAAAAGGAGCAATTTCAATTGATGCTAATTCAACAACAATATCGTTATGTCCTGAAACATTATTTCTGAAAATTGCAAAATAATAATAATAATAATCTCATTCACTTTATTCTTATTTTTTCTATTATTTAAAAATAAAATAGTGCAATATATAATAAACATAAAAATATTATAAAATCACACTGCTGCAGATCTGTTGATGAAGAAGATTAAAAAATTAAAGAAATTGCAAGAAAATAAATATATTTTTTCTTTTTTGTTATTCTAAAAAATGAAAATAAAAATATTGTAAGAAAAAAAGAAAAAAAAAATGGAAACCTTATTTGGAGAAGTGAGAAACAACTCTGATGGCTTGAGAAATGGCTAGAAGTCTTGGGTCTCCCTTGAAGCCATTCTCTTCAGCGAATATTTTCTTTTCTTTTGTTTCTTTTTTTTTGAATTTTTATCTCAAGTGTGAAGTGTGTGTCTCTATGTATGTATGTGTGGCAGTTTAGATGAAGAAGACCTCCTTCTCTGAGAATACTACACGACATCGATGACCATAAAGACGAGAGGAAGATCACAAATTTTAGAGGTGGAGTGGGCAGAGGTGAGGGGTAGTCTCGATCCAGGCCCTTGCATGCATTCGTGGGTAGTCTCGATCCAAACCCTGGTAGTTGTTGCTAGCGCCGGTCTTCATTGCGGTGGTAGAGAAGAAAAAGAAGAGGAACAAGAGACCCCATCTGCAAAAAAAAAAATAATAATAAGAAGAAAAGAATCATTTGTAAAAATATTAAATATTATGGAGTATTTAATAAAATTAAACATATACATTTATATTTAATCTATACTGTTAGATATAATAATAAAATGATCTAATAATATAAGTTAAAAGTCATACTAAGAGACTAACATTAGTCCTAAAGATAATTAGGACCAACAAATCAGCCACCAAAGAATTCCATTAGAATATTTGGTTCTTCTCTAATAAGGAGGTTTCTCAATCTTATTTACACGAAAAAAATAAAATAGCAGCTAATATACCAATAAAAGGAACATTCAAACAGTTCCATTGTGCCACCTAAAAGGAACATCAACACAAGATTAGCAACAACCTATGGATTCTATGGAAGGCAAGATCATCAAACTGGGTAATAATGTGAATTATGGCTACAAAAGGATTGCTTGAACGTGGTAGAAAAGATAATTAATGAGAAAGAGATCAGTTTCAGAACTTACAAAATGCATTGCTAGGAATGTGGGGTAACCCATAAGGAATTGTTATTTTTGAGGTGGGTCTAAAAAAAATTCTATTTAGCTTCAAAGGTTAAAAGAGAGGACTCTAAATACTCTAGAATGGCCCTTGGTTCAACTATGGACTGAGGGAGAAATAGTTTATGAAGTAGATCATGACTATATGGAGTTCTGGATACAAGTTCATGATATTTCTCTTAATCATATGAAAAAAATTTGGCAGAATAATATGAGAGATGTTGGGAGTTCTTGCAGAGGCTGAACACCCCAAGGTGGATGGTGTACTTAGGAGAACTTGCCTAAAGATTAGAGTTGGCATCAATATCCAAAAAACCATTACCAACTAATTTCTGGATTGACAAGGAGAAGCTACCAAATTTGTAAGAACCGCGATTAATTAATCGTTAAATTAAATTAAATTAATTACCCAAAATAGGATCCAAAATTTAGAATGAGAATTAGAAGATATAGATGTGATATTTGGACTCAGTGGATTTTTCTGAGTGAAAATATAATTTTTACGAAAAATCGAGTAAAACCACGAACCGGCAGATGAACCGATCAAACCGGTTTAAGTCTGCCCGGTACTATCAGAGAACAATTAAAAACAGTAGAAAACCTTAGGAAAATATTTAGAATAAAAAATCAGACACTAATTTTAAAAGTTTGGCCCAAAATTGGGCCGAACGGACCAGAAACACTAACAGGTAGGACCGGGTCCAAGTTGGGCCCAAGCCGAACATATATAAGTTCATTAAATAAACTCATTCAGCCTCATTTCACACTCAAACACACTAAATACAGCTGCAAGTTGAGAGTGAAGAGGGGAGAAGAGTTACTATTCACCCTCTTCTTCAATCCACCATATCTCGAGCTACAGTGCTCCGATTCACGTGCCGTCAGCGGCTACGCGAAGCTCTTGCCGAGCCCATTAATTCTATTCCACTTGTTTAGGTAAAATATCGAAATTTCATCTCCTTCCTGATGCCCTAAGAATTTCGAATTTGTGGGTTTTGGTTTTGAGTGAAATTTGTGTTTTGGTTATTTAGGTACCAACCATTAGTGAGGAATTGTTGGGGTCTAACGCAAATTTCTGTGGATAAGGTAAACTCACCCTTATCCCTTGTGAAATTGAATAATTCAGAACCTTAGGTACTAATTTATTGTACAGTAATGTGTATAGCTTGGAATATTGATTGTTTATGCTTGTTGGAGATTAATTGATGGCTAGATTGAGTTTGAGAACTTGTGGAAGCTTGGTTGAGGCAAATTTGGTGATTTTGTGCATATTCAGAATTGGCCAAGGTATGGTTTCAATTTTCTCTATGTAATATATATTATTTCTAGACACTTAGGCTGGTGACCCATAGGATAGGTTGGATTGATATGGCTTGTTGAATTGTTGAATGATGATGTATGATGCATGGATGACTTGATGATTTGGATGAATAATATTGTTGAGGTTGATAAATAATGTTAGAAATTGATATGGTTAATGATTGAGATTGGCTATTATGATTGGAAATGTTAGAATTAATAATTGTTGAATGTGTTGGTTGAGAAATGATTATAGTGTTATATAATTGATTTTTGGGTTTGAGGAGTATATGATATAAGTAGTGGATTGTGACACACATGGTAAAATCTAATGTGGGATGGAGTTGATGTGGTTTTGGTTTGGTTTTGGTTGTGAAATTTGAAAGTTGAGAACCTTGTGAATTTTGGTAAAAACCAATTTAAACTTTGACGGATCATAACTTGAGCCTCAGCTTTCAAAATTTGGTGAAATTTATTTTAAATTAAAGTTCATTGAATTATCTTTAAATTGATATAAAGTTTGTAAAAATTAGATTTTTGTAGAGGAAGTTATGAACGTTTAAAGTTTTAGGTTTAAAATTAGTTTCTGTAACTCTGCAGAATTTTCTAAGTTTGGGATTGCATGTGTACACATACACCCCCTATGCATACGTTCAATTCTGTTTGGTATTCATGCATACGCGAAATGGGTAAATTTGGAGGTGTATGCGCACGCGAAATACCCCATACGCATATGTGCAATTTTGTTTGGCACCTATGCGTACGCGAACGCTTGCATGCATACACGAAATGGGCAAAGTTGCATGCATGCGTACGCATACATAATGCATGCGTACGCATAGACCCTGTTTTTCAGAAAAATGCTTTTTCTTCGTTTCCAAGGGTTTTCTAACTTTCTAAACTTCCTTCCATGCTGTTTTAAGAGTACAATCTAATCCTTAAGATTTAATACTACTAAAGATAAGTTAGTAAATTATTTTAGAGAATTTTGGTAAGAATTTAGAAGATGGAAACTTAGGTTTCTGGTGTACTGAGGATGAATTATTTAAGAGAAATGACGGATGCACTGTAATAATGATTGATATAGTGAGTTGTGGAACTTATGAACTGATAGTGGTTAAGATGAGTCTAGGACTCCGAATGGAATGATGGAGTATTGATATACTGAAATAAATGATTTCTGAGAACCACTTATGTGATAATTTAAAACTGAGATTTGTTGAGACGCTATGCGCCTGGCAAGGACGGTGGTTAATCCTGCTTGTCGAGGTCGCAGCGGCGGCATAAGGATGGTGGTTAATGCCGCTTACATTGAGATGTGAGGTCCATGGCAAGAGTATCCCGCTCGCATCCTTTCAGAATCACTAGTGTGTAGGCACAAAATCCTGGACTATGATCCAGGCACGATATCCTGGGAATCCCAATATGAGACCGAAAAGCGACGTCTCTATAGAGATATGTCGGGCTGGCAGTTGATCCGATAATGTGATATCACAGCCAATAGGTTAGACATTCATCATGTGCATCTTTTCTCTGTTTGCTTGCTTTGCCGACTTGTATTGCTTACCTAATTGCAAAACATGCCTAATTGCCTACCTGAATTACTTGATATACATGCTATTACTTGTGCTTTACTTGAATTGCTATTATCTGTGTATTCTACTGGGATTGAGGAGGTTTGGAGGGCGATGGCGATGGGATCGCATGGCGGTTAGGCTGGCGGAGGCCGTGGGACGGCAGTGAATTGTTAGTTTAGAAATTCACTAAGTTAGATTACCCTTTTCATTATGGTTTTAAGTTTAATGTTAAAGTTTTAAATTTATTTATGTTTTAAGCTTGAATCTCATGATGGATATGAAGCTATAGGATTGCCTCTGGTGTCCAAGAGTCTTATATCCTACATCACTGGGCACTGTTACCTTACTGAGAACCTCCAGTTCTCATACCATATTCTGTTGTTGTATTTCAGATGCAGGTTGCAACCCACCTCGGTGAGTTGCTTGACGGTGACTGATGAACTGAAGATTGATGGTTTAGAATTTACAATAAATTCTCGTTGCAAGTATAGTTTCTAAACCAAGCAATCATCCTTTCATACAAAAGTTTGGTTGTCACAAGTAACAAAACCCAATAAAAGTAAATAACTGAAGTATTTAAACCTCGGATCGTCTCTCAAGGAGTTATAGGGCTGTATGATTTATTATTTGTTATATAAAAAGATGTGTTTTTGGGTTTTTTAATGTATAAGATAAAAAGCAAGAATAGTAAATAGCAAGAAAGTAAACTATTGGAATTAATTTAAATAAATAATAAAACTCTTGGCAAGGTGTAAGAAATTGAGGTCCTATCCTAGTTATCCTTATCAGGTGTGATGAGAATTGGATTCTGCTCCCACTTTAATTAACCTCTAACTATGAAGGTAAGTTAAGTGGATGAATCAATTTGATTCCTCAGGTCCTAGTCAATTCCTAAGAAAAGACTAGAGTTATTGGAATTCAAATCAGTCAGCAAAGAATTCCAATTTTCAATCAACAGCTGAGTTTGACAACTCAAGTGTTGCTAATTACTTAACCAAAACCAAAAGGGGAAAATAAATCTAAATTGAATTGAAAGCATCATAAAATAATCATTAATCTGAAATACCTAAAATTGCATTTAAACATAAATTCAAATCCTAACATGGAAAGTTTGTAAATCAATAATGAAAAGATAAATGACAATTAAAGTAATGGAATAAATGAAAGTAGAAAAAAAATTTAAAGGAATATTGAACCTGTGACTGGAGAGAAATAATCCTAAAATTGAGAGAAATTATAATCCTAAGAGAGAGGAGGGAACCTCTCTCTCTAAAACTACATCTAATCCTAAAATTGTGAATATTAATGTTGTTCTATCTATATCTCTTGATTTCTCCCTTCTCTGGCTTATATTATGTGTTTCTGGTTTGGATTTGGGCCGAAAAAAGGGTCCAGAAATCGCTGGGGGTGTTTTCTGCAGATTCCTGTACGTGGCGTCTGTCACGCGTTCGCGTGGGTCAAGCGTTCACGTCATCTGGGAGTTTTCCTTGTCACGCGTACGCGTACGTGTCAATTGCGTTCTGCTGAAGGCGCGCGTCCGCGTCATCTACACGTTCGCGTCGCTGTATTTTCGCGCTAGTCACGCGTTCGCGTCGTCCATGCGTTCGCGTCGCTGCCTTTTCTTCAAAACTCCATTTTTATGCTTTCCTTCCTTTTTTGTGTGTTTCCTTTTTGTCCTTTAAGCCATTCCTGCCTTATGAAACCTGAAAATACTTAACACACAAATCACGACATCGAATGGTAATAAAGGATAATTAACTTTAATATTTTTAAAGCATAGAAAACATGTTTTTCACATATATCACATAATAAGGAAGGAAAGTAAAACCATGCAATTTACATGAATAAGTGGGTGAAGGATTGAATAAATCACTTAAATTGAGCACAAAATACATCATAAAATATGGGTTTATCAACCTCCCCACACTTAAATAATAGCATGTCCTCATGCTAAATCCAAGAGAAAGGGTAAAGTTAGAATGGTGGAATCTCATGCAATGCAATCTATTCTAAATGTAAACTACCTATATGAATCATGCAATTTTAATTATCATCCACCTATATATATAGAGCTTACATGTGGTTAATTTGTTTCATATTTTCAAGGAATAATATATGCATAGCCAAACCTAGATCATGTTAAAGCACTTTCACAATTGAGTTGGGTAAAAATATTTCACAAACTTACAAGACAATACAATTAAGCAGAGATATATGGTGATGAGCTATGAACCCTCACTGGATTTGTGTTTACTCTCTAGTCGCTCAGTATTTGGGGTTAATCACTCTATTCTTTTCTATTCATGCTTTCTAAAATTTTATTCTTCATCTAACCAATCAACAAATATTGAATACAGACATACAAAAATCCTGAGGTCTTTCTCAAGGTTGTAATGGGGACAAGGTAAAGGTAGGGGTATATATAAGGCTAAGTGAGCTATAAGTTGAATCATTAATTAGTCTAAGGTCTCACCTAACATATACATATTCTATATAATTTATAACTTCCTTAGGGTTCCCAATTTTTCTCTTTCTTAATACATACTCATATACCAATTTCATTTTGATTCTTACCTCATGTGCATTGATTTCTTCACTAAACTTATTATTGGGGTAATTTTGTCCCCTTATTTACTTATTTAACTAAAAGAATTTTTTTTAACATGACATTTTCAATGCACATGGTGTTTTGGTTTAATTTGATTTCACATGAGCATGCTCCCAAAATTCTTATTATCTTATTGAATTAATCATTTCCTATCAACCCATGTTCCCATGTTTTCCCACACTTAGTGGATACACAATCTCTATCTTAAGCTAACCAAAGATTCAACTTGGGATTTTTAATTTGTTTTTCTGCTTAAGGCTAGTAATGTGATTATAGAACAAGAGGGGATTAAAAGCTCAAGGGGGCTAACAAAGGTGATGTAAAAGGTAAGCTTATTTGGGATAAGTGAGGAAAAATTTAAATGATGGCCTCAATCATCTCTTGGTATGTATCTATATTCTATATTGGACATATAGATTAAAACAAAGTAAAGATTACAAGCATAGAAAAGAAGTGCGAAACACACAGGAATGAAATTTATGGTTGAATGTAACCATACAATTAAGCTCAAAAACTCACAGGCTGTGTGTTCTTTGGCTCAAAAACCATATATCAGTTATATATGTCATGCAAGTAGAAATCAAAGGTTCCCATTATTCTCAATGTGAATCTTAGGGTGGCTCTTAAAATCTTAGCGTTCTTCCTTGAAAAATGTTGTGTAAATTAACCAATCATTTATTGCTATATATATACAGTGTGTGGATTGTTGTGATTCTGTTATACTAAAGTCTTTAGTTTACTCTTTTTATTTCCAATTAATCCAAGTTATCGTATGCTAAAAGGGTAAACTAACTAATTAATCTATATATTCTATATCACAGCTTAATAAGCTAAAATTGCAACTAGACTAAACTGAATATCTAGGATATATATAAACTAAAGTGCAAAATGTAGAAATACTGTAAAAATACAGCAAAATGTGCAAGTACTGAAAGATAAATAAGATAAGATAAAATAAAAATAAAAATAAAAATACAGAAAAATAAATAAAATAGGATAAAGAGAGTCTGAAAAGTGGTTCACCAAAATAAAGTACGCCAGAGATGGCAACCTCCCAACACTTAAATAATAGCATCGTCCTCGATGCGCAGTCAAGTTGGGTTGAAGAAGTGTCATCTCCGAAAGGATGTGCAGTAGGTGTCTCTGCGGTAGGCTGAGGGTCTGCAGTCTGGATAAGTGCCGGAGGGTCTGACTGCTGCAGTGGGGGCTCTGACTGTAGAGGAATCTCGGGGTCAGCCGGCTGTATCTGATGTGGCTCCTCATGGTGTGGTGCAGCCTGCTCCGGTCCTCCCTGCTCATTCTAGGCATATGCCTCCTCCTCATGATCATTCGCCTCCACATCAGATGGCTCAGAAGCGGTGTCAGGCTCGGAGGGGATGTCGCTGTCGGATCGGATCATCAACTTTAGGTGCTCATAGCGTCGCTTGTTGCGACGTTCCATGCGATCCCAGCGTGCGAAGAGTCGGTGCACGAGATGATAGATGGGCTCTGAGGCAGGTGGAGATGCAGTGGATGAAGCTGGTGCAGCAATGGATGCAGAAGGGGTAGCTAAAGATGTGGCTGCCTTACCCGAGGCAGTGAGAAAAGGAGGTCTGTACCCTAATGCTAGAAACTTCCTGCTGTGAGGAATGATCTTCTTGCAGTCTGCAGCAGTTGGCTTCTCATCAGCAAGCTCCCAAGGCACGTCAGCTCGACGGCTGATAAACCCCAATTTTGTGGTTTATCTTGTGCTTATTTTGGGGGATTTTATCACCTTTTCTCATATTTATTCAATCAAATAGCATGGTTTTGCAATTCTCCCTTGATTTGTGCTTAAAAGTGAAAACATGCTTTTTAGGCCCTAAAATTGGTGATTTTAATTTACTTTAATTCCATTTGATGCCTTGATGTGTTTGTTGAGTGATTTCATGTTCATAAGGCAAGTATTGGATGGAAGGAGTGAGGAGAAAAGCATGCAAAGTGGGAGAACTCATGAAGAAATGAAGGAACCGTAGAGCTGTCAAGCCTGACCTCTTCGCACTCAAATGACCATAAATTGAGCTACAGAAGTCCAAATGAGGCGGTTCTAGTTGCATTGGAAAGCTAACATCTGGGGCTTCAAAATGATATAAAATTTGCCATATGTTACTTCGCGTTCAGGGGCGCGCACGCGCCATATATGCGCGCGCGCTGATGGAGCACGTGGGTCCACTAAAGAGAAATCGTGGCCAGTGATTTCTAGTTCATTTTGGACCCAATCCAACTCATTTATAATGCTATTGAACCCAAGGATTGAAGAGAAAATGAACCAAGTAGTCATAGTTTAGTTTTCATCATGTTTTAGGCTAGAATTCTAGAGAGAGAAGCTCTCTCTCCTCTCTAGAATTTAGGGTAGTTTAGATTTAATTTTCTCTTGGATCCAAGTTATAATTCTTGTTTTGACATAGTTCTTCCTTTTAATTTCTTGTTATTACATATCTATTCTTCTAGTTTTACTTGTCATTTTCTTTATTTTGCCATTTTTTATGATTATGAACAATTGTTGGATCTTAATTTTTTTTAATGCAATTTTATGTTTCCATGTTCTTTTATGTTAATCTTGCTTACTATTATTGATTTCTTGCTATTGATAGTTATGTGTTTCATTTAATTCTTTCATTTTGTTATGTTTACTTTTCTCGCATTCTAGGTGTTTGATAAAATGTTTCCTCTAGTTTTTGAGTAGTTCTCTTGACTCTTGGCGTAGGCTAAGGGAATTGAGTGACCTTGAGTCATTGGGTCTCATTGAATTGGTGATTTGAGAACCCTTGGTGATCAATTTGATACTCATTGACGCCAACCCACTACTAATTTAATTAGTAGGTAGGTTGGGACTTATGGGTTGATGTGATCAAGCCTATTTGACGTACTTCGCGTTTAGGGGCGCGCACGCGCCATGTATGCGCGCGCGCTGATGGAGCACGTGGGTCCACTAAAGAGAAATCGTGGCCAGTGATTTCTAGCTCATTTTGGACCCAATCCAACCATTTATAATGCTATTGAACCCAAAGATTGAAGAGAAAATGAACCAAGTAGTCATAGTTTAGTTTTCATAATGTTTTAGGCTAGAATTCTAGAGAGAGAAGCTCTCTCTCCTCTCTAGAATTTAGGGTAGTTTAGATTTAATTTTCTCTTGGATCCAAGTTATAATTCTTGTTTTGACATAGTTCTTCCTTTTAATTTCTTGTTATTACATCTCTATTCTTCTAGTTTTACTTGTCATTTTCTTTATTTTGCCATTTTTTATGATTATGAACAATTGTTGGATCTTAATTTTTTTTAATGCAATTTTATGTTTCCATGTTCTTTTATGTTAATCTTGCTTACTATTATTGATTTCTTGCTATTGATAGTTATGTGTTTCATTTAATTCTTTCATTTTGTTATGTTTACTTTTCTTGCATTCTAGGTGTTTGATAAAATGTTTCCTCTAGTTTTTGAGTAGTTCTCTTGACTCTTGGCGCAGGCTAAGGGAATTGAGTGACCTTGAGTCATTGGGTCTCATTGAATTGGTGATTTGAGAACCCTTGGTGATCAATTTGATACTCATTGACGCCAACCCACTACTAATTTAATTAGTAGGTAGGTTGGGACTTATGGGTTGATGTGATCAAGTCTATTTGACGTACTTCAAGCCTAGGAGTAGATATTACGTACTTAAGGCTTTGGAAGTAGACTTAATAGGTTGGCCTCTCATAATTATCAATATTTGGTTTGTAGACAAGGATGGTGATCTCAATTACCTAGGTCTAGCCAAGAGTATCTTTTCCTTTCTTTTATTAGTTAATTGTTCATTTACTTTCTTGCCAATTATCAAATCAAAGCCCCTTACCCCCCTTACATCCTTCATAGCCAATAATCATACACTTTATTGCAATTCCTTGTGAGATGACCCGGAGTCTAAATACTCCGGTTAATTTTCATTGGGGTTTGTACATGTGACAACCTAAATTTTTGATTGGGAGGATTGTTTGTTGGTGTAGAACTATACTTGTAACAAAAATTCACTCATTTTGTGTGAAATTCTATACCGACACGACAAATTTTCTCTCATCAAAATGGCGCCGTTGCCGGGGAGTTGCAATGGTGCTATATTATTGGCTATTGTGAATATTGTGAATATGTTTGCTTTTTGCTTATTTCTTAGTTTTTGTTAGCTTTAGGACTTTGTTGCTTATTTTTGTTAGCTTTTGTTTTTATTCTCTTTTGCTATTATGAATTCTCATCCTTTTGGCTATAAGTTTGGCTCAAATTATGTTGTAGGTAATGGGAACTATAATAAGGATGTGCATCAAGGATGTAATAATCAAAGATGGGAGGAGCCTCAAGGGATTGATCACCCTTCTTGGCAACAACAACCTCCGGATTCTTATGGGTATAACTCTCATCCTAATTCATATCAATCTAATGGATGTGGTGACCCTTATTGTAATTGTCAACAACCACCACCTCATGCCTATGAACCACCCCCTCAACATGACTTTGAACCACCTTACTCACAAGCCCCCTACCACCAAACACCTCATTATGACCCTAATCCTTATCTACCATACCAACCACCTTATGAACCATATGAACCATACATGGAACCACCACCATTCCAACACAATTACTCTCAAGAACCACCTCAATATACACCATCTCCATACCCTTACCAAGATGAACCAACTTCTAATTATGAAACTTCCTTCCCAAACAATGAACCTTCTTTTTCCACACCACCTCCAATGGATGATTCTCTTCAAGAATGTGTTAGTTCTTATATTCAAAGGCAAGAAGAAAACCAAAAGGAGTTTAAGGAGCTAGAAGCCAAGATAGCTATCCTAGCGGAAGCCGTTAGCAATATGGTCTCCTCCCGCCTAAACCTAGCAATCAAGGAGCATAGTGAGGGAGTGAGTTTAGAGCTTCAAGGTGAAGAAGAGGAGTTGAAGCAAGAATTGTCACAAGGGGAAAAAGTTGAGATAAATGAGCTGGAAGAAGTGGTTGAAAACATAGGAGATGTTGGAAGTCTATGGGAATGTAGAATTAGAGAGTCCTCTTCCAAGATGCTTGATGTTGATGTTGAGGAGGGTGTACAACCTCCAAAACATATCTTGATTGAAGACTTTGAAGAGGTTGATCAAGAGATGGATTCAATCATTGAGGAGTTCCTATCTACAATTGAATCCTCTTCCATTGGGCTTGAAATTGAGATAAAAAAAGAAGATACCTCACCTCCCATACCCTTGGTAAGCAATGAAGAAGAGATTGAATTGGAAGGAAGCCACCAAGAGGAAGAGGTTGAAGTTGAGGAAAGTTGCGAAGAGGTGGAGATAATCAAAGAAGAGCACAAGGGAGTGGAACTTGCAAGATCATTAGGACCAACCCTTCCTAAGTCACCATCCAATACAACATTCAAGTGGGTAAAATTCTTATCCCTAAGATTTACTTTCTCACTTGAATATAGTTTGCTTGAAAATGATGGTCAACTTAGAGCTCTTAGTGGAGTTAAGAGTAAGAGAGAGTTGTGTAGTGGTCGGAAACATCACTCTAAGTTCATGACGGTTGCATGCTCAAAGTTGAATGGCAATGGTTGGTGTAAAACTAAATTGCATAGGCCTAGGAGAATGTTTGGAGGTCTACTTGAGAATTCGGATCACTTCTCACCCAATTGGAATCATAATGATCAATTTGAAGATGGGTGTCAAAACAAAGTGTGGGATCTCGGATCGCACAAGGAAAATCAACTTTGGGAGCTCATGGTTTGTGAAGAACTCCATCAAAGCTTGAAGATATTAACATTGAAGAATGGAGTTTATTGGAGATTCAAGCATTGGTGGATGTTCAAGGATAGCTTCAAGTACAAGCCACCTTAAGAGGAGCTCCCCATAAGTCCAACTTAAGGACAATAAACAAAAGTGCTAGGTGGGAGACACCCTACCATGGTAAATTCTTTTCATTTTTCCCTTTTGCACATATTGGTAATTAGTTTAATTCCATGTTTTGTTTTGTTTGTTGAGTCTACTTGGTAGTCTAATATGTTAAATAAGGTTTTATGGTGTTTGGGTAGCTGTTTGGAGGTTTAGAATGCTTGGATTGGTGCAAGAACTTGGAAAAATTTTGAAAAACAAAACACCAACCCGCGCGTGCACGCACATGGCGCGTACGCGCGCCTCAAGCATTTTTGACCATCCACGCGGGTGCGCCATGTGCGTGGACGCGTGGATTGAAAAATCTCACCCCTCCATACATTGACCCGAGAGTTGCGCCTACACTGCGCCAGCACCATGCCTGAAGCACAAACCACCCGCATGTGCGCGCACCTGGCGCGTACGCATCGTTGACTCTAATTGCGCAATGCGTGCACACGCACGTTGTGCGCGTGCGTGCCGATAGCGCCACCTGCCCTCCTGGTACATGTTCCAGAGAGTTATGCCCAGTTTGTGCCTATTCTGTGCCTACAACCCACGCGTGCGCGCACCTGGCGCGTAAGCGTCCTTTGGCCAACTACGCATCGGCGCGTACGCGTGCATGACGCGTCCGCGCCGGTAAAAAAAAACATAAATTTTCTTTTCTTCCATTTTCCTTTATTGCATTTGCTTATTTTCATTCCATGCATTTTAATTTTGTTTTCATAACTTGTTCTTATTTTCTTTTCTAAGTTTCTTATTTGAATAATGGTGTTGAATTTTCTAACTCAATTGTTGAGAATTTCTTGGTTAATCTTGGTGCTTCTTGACTCGTTTGATATTGATGGGTAATGAAATTTCTAATTCAATGCTTAACCCTTGATGATCCTTGTATCCTTTGTGCATTGATATGAGCTTACATGTCTTTCATGACCCACTCTTTTTAGTTAAACTTGATGCTTTTGAGTGCTCTTCATACTTTAACTTTGTTCTTGCATCAAGTATTAGTTAATATGCCTTTGCTTGAATTGCTTTTTCACTCACATGTTGTAGCTACCATGTAGTGAGGACCCTATTCTTATTTGGCATTAGCCCCCGCCTATGTTTTATTGCTTTGATATCTTTGTTGTAGGCTTAATTTTCTTTCTCTTTCTTTCCTTTTAGGTTGGCCACCAAGAAGGAAAGGAATGAAAAAGCTTTTAAATGGGGCAACAAACAAGTTCACCCGCACAACCCTTTGAAGAAACTCATCAATTGTAGCAACCCGTCCACCTTGCTCTTCTTTACATGCACCGAGGACGGTGCAATTTTCTAAGTGTGGGGAGGTCGTCCGACCGATCTCCATAGGTAACAATTTCCTTTTTCAACACCAATTTTTAATTTTTGTCTTTTTTAGATTAGTTGTTGCATTGCATGATAGGTTGCATGTTAGTTAGAATTTGTACATATTTCACCATTTCTTTTTATGTTAGGACTACTTGGTTAGGGTGATGATTTCTTTTCCAAGAAACTGTTTTTAGGGCACCCTACCAATTTGAAAAAAAATTTTTTGTGATAAACTTGCTTGAAGAATTTATTTTGGAACATGGTATTTGAGCTAAGAACACAAGCATGTGAGTTTTGAGCCCAAATTGTGTGGTTACATCTTATAACCACTTATTTTCCATTCTTGTGTGCATTGTTCTTTTTCTATGATTGTAATCTTTGATTTGTTTGATTCTTTATGTCCATTATTCCATGTATACATGCATTTATATGATTGAGGCCATCATTTCATATAACTCACTTACCCAAATAGCCTATCCTTCATCAACTATTGTTAGCCAACTTTGAGCCTATTTAATCCCTTTTGTTCTTAATATTAGCACATCACTACCCCTAAGTGAAAAACAATAAATGTTCCTTAATTTGGATCTTTGATTAGCTTAGGCTAGTGAGGTGTGTATCAATTGGGTGTGGGAAACTTGGAACATTGGTTGAGGTAAAAGTGTAATTTTTATTTTTATTGAAAATTTTGGGAATTGGGTACATGCTTATGCATCAAATATGTAAAACCATATGCATTGATACGTTTCTATATACTTTAGAAAAAAAAACACACACACATATATATATATATATATATATAAAAGAAAAAAAATAATAAAAATAATAGAAAAAGAAAAAAAGAGAAAAAGAAATAAAAAGGGGACAAAAATGCCCCAAGGTAAAGTAACAATAACAATGCATATGGAATGTGAATTAAAGAGAATGCATGAGTATGTGAAAAAGTGGGAATCATGGGTAGCTAGGTTGTGTATTAGAATTGTATAGGTTGTTATATGTGTTTGGTGAGAGCCTAGGTTAATCAAAGATTCAAATTTCAAGCTCACTTGACCATATGCATCCTTACCTTTACCCTAGCCCCATTACAACCTATGAATAAGTCCTCATGATGAATGTATGCATGCATTGAATAATTATTGATTGTTAGATGAAAAACAAATAATGGAAAGCATGATTAGAAGAGAATTGAGTGGATCGACCCTATACACTAGAGCGACTAGAGCGGATACACTTCCGGTGAGGGTTCGATGCTTAATTCCTTGTTCCCGGCTTTCATGAGCTTTTCTTCTTGCAAGTCTATTTGTACTTCATTTTGATATTTGAATTGGTAGGATTCATGAATCATCATATGATCTTAGCCCTACTTGTTCATACATGCTCTTGGAGATTGATTTACTTTTGACCAAGTAGGTAGAATCATTTTGCATTTAGTTGCATGCATGTAGATAGGTTTATATAGTTTATTTGCATTGAATAAATGTTCATACCCCTTTTCTTGTCCTTCTTTATTCTTAGCATGAGGACATGCTTGGTTTAAGTGTGGGGAGATTTGATAAACCGCAATTTTGTGGTTTATCTTGTGCTTATTTTGGGGGATTTTATCACCTTTTCCCACATTTATTCAATAAAATAGCATGGTTTTGCAATTCTCCCTTGATTTGTGTTTAAAAGTGAAAACATGCTTTTTAGGCCCTAAAATTGGTGATTTTAATTCACTTTAATTCCATTTGATGCCTTGATGTGTTTTTTGAGTGATTTCATGTTCATAAGGCAAGTATTGGATGGAAGGAGTGAGGAGAAAAAAAATGCAAAGTGGGAGAACTCATGAAGAAATGAAGGAACCGTAAAGCTGTCAAGCCTGACCTCTTCGCACTCAAACGACCATAACTTGAGCTACAGAGGTTCAAATGAGGCGGTTTCAGTTGCCTTGAAAAGCTAACATCTGGGGCTTCGAAATGATATAAAATTTTCCATATGTTACTTCGCGTTCAGGTGCGCGCATGCACCTTGTACGCGCGTGCGCCGATGGAGCACGTGGGTCCACTAAAGAGAAATCGTAGCAAGCGATTTTTAGCTCATTTTGGGCCCAATCGAACTCATTTCTGATGCTATTGAACCCAAGGATTGAAGGGGGAATGAACCAAGTAGTCATAGTTTATTTTTCATCATGTTTTAGGCTAGAATTCTAGAGAGAGAAGCTCTCTCTTCTCTCTAGAATTTAGGGTAGTTTAGGTTTAATTTCCTCTTGGATCCAAGTTATAATTCTTGTTTTGACTTAGTTCTTCCTTTTAATTTCTTGTTATTACATCTCTATTCTTCTACTTTTACTTGTCATTTCCTTTATTTTGCCATTTTTTATGATTATGAACAATTGTTGGATCTTAATTTTCTTTAATGCAATTTTCTGTTTCCAATAGTTTTACTGATGAGCGGATAATTTATACGCTTTTTGGCATTATTTTTAGTATGTTTTTAGTATATTTTAGTTAGTTTTTATTATGTTTTTACTAGTTTTTATTCAAAAATCACATTTCTGGACTTTACTATAATTTTGTGTATTTTTTGTGATTTCAGGTATTTTCTGGCTGAAATTGAGGACCTGAGCAAAAATCTGATTCAGAGGCTGAAAAAGGACTGCAGATGCTGTTGGATTCTGACCTCCCTGCACTCGAAGTGGATTTTTTGGAGCTACAGAAGCCCAATTGCCGCGCTCTCAATTGCGTTGGAAAGTAGACATTCTGGGCTTTCCAGCAATATATAATAGTCTATACTTTGCCCGAGATTTGATGGCCTAAACCGGCATTCCAAGTCATCATAAAAATTCTGGCGTCAAAACGCCAGAACTGGCATAAAAGCTGGAGTTAAACGCCCAAACTGGCATAAAAGCTGGCGTTTAACTCCAAGAAAAGTCTCTACATGTGAAAGCTTCAATGCTCAGCCCAAGCACACACCAAGTGGGCCCGGAAATGGATTTCTAGACTAACTATCCTAGCTTACACATTTTCTGTAACCCTAGGTCACTAGTTTATTATAAAAACCACTTTTAGTGATTCATTTTACACCTCATGACACTTTACACGTTTCATATTGTATCTTTGACGGCATGAGTCTCTAAACTCCATGGTTGGGGGTAAGGAGCTCTGCTGTGTCTCGATGAATTAATGCAATTGCTACTATTTTCATTTCTATCACGCTTGTTTCTATTCTAAGATATTCACTCGCACTTCAACCTAATGAATGTGATAATCCGTGACACTCATCATTATTCTCACCTATGAACGCGTGCGTGACAATCACCTCCATTCTATCTGCAATAGCTTGAGTGCATATCTCTTGGGTTTCTAATCTAAGATTAGAACCTTCGTGGTATAGGCTAGAATTATTGGCGGCCATTCCTGAGATCCAGAAAGTCTAAACCTTGTCTGTGGTATTTCGAGTAGGATCTAGGATGCGATAATTGTGACGAGCTTAAAACTCACGAGTGCTGGGCGTAGTGACAAACGCAAAAGGATCAATGGATCCTATTCCAACATGAGTGAGAACCGACAGATGATTAGCTGTGCGGTGACAGCGCATTTGGACCATTTTCACTGAGAGGACGGATGGTAGCCATTGACAACAGTGATCCACCAACATACAGCTTGCCATGGAAGGAGCCTTGCGTGTGTGAAGAAGAAGACAGTAGGAAAGTAGAGATTCAGAAGACAGAGCATCTCCAAAACCTCAACCTGTTCTCCATTACTGCATAACAAGTAATTATTTCATGTTCTTTTACTTTTTACAATTAAAACTAAGAATCATTACTGATATCCTGACTAAGAATTACAAGATAACCATAGCTTGCTTCAAGCCGACAATCTCCGTAGGATCGACCCTTACTCACGTAAGGTATTACTTGGACGACCCAGTGCACTTGCTGGTTAGTTGTGCGGAATTGCAAAAGTGTGATTGTAATTTTGTGCACCAAGTTTTTTGCGCCGTTGCCGGGGATTGTTTGAGTTTGGACAACTGATGGTTTATTTTGTTGCTTAGATTAGGAATAATTTATTTTTGTTGGTTTAGAGTCACTAAATTTGAGTCTTTTATTTGAGTTTAGTTTCATATTTTAAGTTTGGTGTCAATTGCATGCTTTTATTTTCTTTCAATTTTTCGAATTTGCATGTTCTTAGTTCTTTCTTGATATTTAAAAATTCTAAGTTTGGTGTCTTCTTTGTGTTTTCCTTTAAAATTTTGAAAATTTGTGTTTGATTTTCTAAAAATTTTAAGTTTGGTGTCCCTTGTGCTTTTATTTACTTAAAAATTTTTCAAATATTTGTTCTTGGTGTTCATCTTGATCTTCAAAGTGTTCTTGGTGTTCATCTTGACATTCAAAGTTTTCTTGTTTGTTCTCTTTGTTTTGATCTAAAATTTCTAAGTTTAGTGTCATTTTGTTATTTTTCTCTTTCCTCATTAAAATTCAAAAATTAAAAAAAATATATTTTCCTTATTTTACTCATAAATTTGGAAATTTTGCATTAAATTAGTCAAAGATTTTCAAAATCATATCTTTTTTTTTAGTCAAGTCAAAATTCTAATTTCAAAAATTGATCTTTTCAAATCTTTTTCAAAAATCAAATCTTTTTAATTTCTTCAATCATATCTTTTCAATCATATCTTTTTTTTTTTAATAAATTGCAATCATATCTTCTCAATCATATCTTTTTCAAAATAATTTTCAATCATATCTTTCTGATTGCTAATTCCAAAATCTTTTTAATTAATTAATTTAGTTTTCAATTTGCTTTTATTTCATTTTCTTCTAATTTTCGAAACTTTTATTTTATCTTCCATTTATTTTGTTTTATTTTATTCGGTTACTTTTAATTAAATAAAATAAAAAAATTTTTAAAATATAATTTATTTGCAATTCATATCAATTCCCTTTTCTCCATCATAGACATAAGTGCAAATGAACAGTCCAGAAGGACTCTGGGGTCATATGCTAACCCCATTACAGCTGCATATGGGAGTAGCATCTGTATACCTCCCATCAAAGCAAGCAGTTTTGAGCTAAATCCTCAGCTCATTATCATGGTGCAGCAAAATTGCCAGTGTTCCAGTCTTCCACAGGAAGAACCTACTGAGTTTCTGGCACAGTTCTTACAAATTGTTGACATAGTACGTGATAAAGAAGTAGATCATGATGTTTACAGATTATTACTGGTTCCATTTGCTGTAAAAGATCAAGCTAAGAGGTGGTTAAATAACCAATCCACAGCAAGCATAAAAACATGGAGACAGTTATCAGACAAATTTCTGAATAAATTTTATCCTCCAAAAAGGATGACACAGCTAATGATGAACATCCAAGGCTTTAAACAAGACGATCATGAATCCCTTTATAATGCCTGGGCGAGGTACAGAGGGATGCTAAGGAAATGTCCCTCTGAAATGTTTTCAGAGTAGGTACAGTTAGACATCTTCTACTATGGGCTTACAGAAAGAGCTCAAATGTCTATAGACTACTCAGCTGGTGGATCTATACACATGAGAAAGACGATTGAAGAGGCTCAAGAACTCATAGATACAGTTGCTAGAAATCAAGATCTGTACTCGAACAGTGAGTCCTCTATAAAAGAAGAGGCTAGGACAGTAACTACTGATCCTAATCCTCAAGAACAGATTGTCGAACTTAATGAGCAATTACCCCTTATGACAAAACAATTAGCAGAATTTAAAGAGATGCTCCAAGACACTAAAAATGCTAACAATAATATGGAAGCACAATTGAATCAGACAAGACAGCAGCTATCTAAACAGATAACAGAAGAATGCCAAGCCGTTCAACTAAGGAGCGGGAAGACATTGAATAAATCAGCTCAAAGTAGCAGAAAGCCAAGAAAGGAACAACTGACAGAGGATGACCAAACCACTACCCAAAATCCCTCTGAGGACAGCAAGAGCCCAGAGAGGAATAAATCTAGCGTTCAAACGCCAAAAAAGGGTGAAAGATTGGCGTCAAACATCCAGTGGATGCCCACTTCTGGCGTTCAAACGCCAGAAAAGGGAGAAAAGTTGGCGTTGAACGCCCATTCCTTGCCCACTTCTGGCGTTCAAACGCTAAAAAAGTGAGAAAAGCTGGCGTTAAACACCCATCCAGCACCCAATTTTGGCGTTCCAACGCCAATGAGGGATCAGACACCTGCAAGTGCTGATAGTAATCCCTCTAAGAAGGCTTCTCCAACCACCACTGTAGGGAATAAATCTGCAGCAACTAAGGGTGAAGAATATAAAGCCAAGATGCCTTATCCTCAGAAACTCCACCAAGCGGAACAGGATAAACAATTTGCCCGCTTTGCAGACTATCTCAGGACTCTTGAAATAAAGATCCCGTTTGCAGAGGCACTTGAGCAAATACCCTCTTATGCTAAGTTCATGAAAGAGATCTTAAGTCATAAGAAGGATTGGAGAGAGACTGAAAAAGTTTTTCTCACTAAAGAATGCAGTGCAGTCATTCTGAAAAGCTTACCAGAGAAGCTTAAAGATCCAGGAAGCTTTATGATACCGTGCACATTAGAGGGTACTTGTACCAAGACAGCTGTATGTGACCTTGGGGCAAGTATCAATCTAATCCCTACATCCACTATCAGAAAGCTTGGCTTGACTGAAGAGGTCAAACCAACCCGGATATGGCTTCAACTTGCTGATGGCTCCATTAAATACCCATCAGGCATAATTGAGGGCATGATTGTCAAGGTTAGGCCATTTTCCTTTCCCACTGACTTTGTAGTGCTGGAAATGGAGGAGCACAAGAGTGCAACTCTCATTCTAGGAAGACCCTTCTTAGCAACTGGACGAACTCTCATTGATGTCCAAAAAGGGGAAGTGACCCTGAGAGTCAATGAAGATGAGTTCAAGTTAAATGTTGTCAAAGCTATGCAGCATCCAGACACATCAAATGACTGCATGAGCATTGAAATTATTGACTCCTTGGTGGAAGAGATCAATATAACTGAGAGTCTCGAATCAGAGCTAGAGGACATCTTTAAAGATGTTCAACCTGATCTGGAAGAACCAGAGAAAATAAAAGAACCTCTGAAAATTCCTGAGGAAGAGGATAAGCCTCCTAAACCCGAGCTCAAACCACTACCACCATCCCTAAAATATGCATTTCTGGGAGAAGGTGACACTTTTCCGGTGATCATAAGCTCTGCTTTAAATCCACAGGAAGAGAAAGCACTAATTCAGGTGCTGAGGACACACAAGACAGCTCTTGGGTGGTCCATAAGTGATCTTAAGGGCATTAGCCCAGCAAGATACATGCACAAAATCCTATTAGAGGATGATGCTAAGCCAGTGGTTCAACTACAGAGGCGGCTAAATCCAGCCATAAAGGAGGTGGTGCAGAAAGAAGTCACTAAGTTACTAGAGGCTGGGATTATTTATCCTATTTCTAATAGCCCCTGGGTGAGCCCTGTCCACGTTGTCCCCAAGAAGGGAGGCATGACAGTGGTTCATAATGAAAAGAATGAACTGGTTCCTACAAGAACAGTTACAGGGTGGCGTATGTGTATTGACTACAGAAGGCTCAATACAGCCACCAGAAAGGATCATTTTCCTTTACCATTCATAGACCAGATGCTAGAGAGACTAGCAGGTCATGAATACTACTGCTTTTTGGATGGCTATTCAGGTTACAACCAAATTACAGTAGATCCTCAGGACCAAGAAAAAATAGCATTCACATGTCCTTCTGGAGTATTTGCTTACAGAAGGATGCCCTTTGGTCTATGCAATGCACCTGCAACCTTTCATAGGTGCACGCTCTCTATCTTCTCTGATATGGTAGAGAAATTTCTGGAAGTTTTCATGGATGACTTTTCAGTATTTGGAGACTCATTCAGCTCCTGTCTTGACCATTTAGCACTTGTTCTGAAAGGATGCCAAGAGACCAACCTAGTTTTAAACTGGGAAAAATGTCACCTTATGGTAACTGAAGGAATTGTCCTTGGGCATAAAATTTCAAACAAGGGAATAGAGGTGGATCAAGCTAAAGTGGAAGTAATTAAAAAATTACCACCACCTGCCAATGTTAAGGCAATCAGAAGCTTTCTGGGGCATGTAGGATTCTATAGGAGGTTTATAAAGGATTTTTCAAAAATTACAAAACCTCTGAGCAATCTGCTAGCTGCTGACATACCATTTGTGTTTGACACAGAGTGTCTGCAGGCATTTGAAACTCTGAAAGCTAAGCTAGTCACAGCACCAGTTATTTTTGCACCAGACTGGACATTACCATTCGAACTAATGTGTGATGCTAGTGACCATGCCATTGGTGCAGTATTGGGACAGAGGCATAACAAGCTTCTGCATGTCATTTATTACGCCAGCCGTGTTTTAAATGACGCACATAAAAATTACACAACCCCAGAAAAGGAGTTGCTTGCAGTAGTTTATGCCATTGACAAGTTTAGATCATACTTAGTAGGATCAAAAGTGATTGTGTACACGGACCATGCTGCTCTTAAATATGTACTTACAAAGCAGGATTCAAAACCCAGGCTCATAAGATGGGTGTTGCTTCTGCAAGAGTTTGATATAGAAATAAGAGACAGAAAAGGGACAGAGAACCAGGTAGCTGATCACCTGTCCCGGATAGAACTAGTAGCAGGGGCATCCCTCCCTCCTACTGAGATCTCTAAGACCTTTCTGGATGAGCAACTCTTTGCCATTCAGAAAGCACCATGGTTTGCAGACATTGCAAATTATAAAGCTATGAGATTCATACCCAAGGAGTATAGCAGGAAGCAAACGAAAAAACTAATTTCCGATGTAAAGTACTACTTATGTGATGAACCATATCTCTTTAAGAGATGTGTAGACGGAATGATCCGCAGATGCGTGCCCAGAGAAGAGGCACATAAGATCCTATGACATTGCCATGGATCACAATATGGAGGACATTTCGGAGGTGAGCGAACAGCCACTAAGGTCCTCCAATGTGGGTTCTACTGGCCTACTATCCATAGAGATGCCCGAGAGTTTGTGCGTAACTGTAACAGTTGCCAGAGAGCTGGTAACTTACCTCATGGTTATGCCATGCCTCAACAAGGGATCTTAGAGATTGAGTTATTTGATATATGGGTTATTGACTTCATGGTCCTTTCCCACCATCATACTCAAACACGTACATTCTGGTGGCAGTAGACTACGTATCTAAATGGGTAGAAGCAATTGCCACACCCACTAATGATACTAAGACAGTGCTGAAGTTCCTCCAAAAACATATCTTCAGCAGATTTGGTGTTCCCAGAGTACTAATCAGTGACGGGGGCACTCATTTCTGCAATAAACAGCTTTACTCTGCTATGGTCCGATATGGAATTAGCCATAAAGTAGCAAATCTATATCATCCACAGACAAATGGGCAGGCTGAAGTCTTTAATAGAGAACTAAAAAGAATCCTGGAACGGACTGTAATTGCCCGTAGAAAGGATTGGGCAAAAAGCTTGGATGATGCTCTGTGGGCATACAGAACAGCATTCAAGACTCCTATAGGAACCTCTCCATACCAGATTGTGTATGGCAAGGCCTGTCATCTGCCCGTGGAACTGGAACATAAAGCCTACTGGGCAACCAGATTCCTAAACCTGGATGCTAAGTTAGCTGGAGAGAAAAGATTGCTCCAGATGAATGAGCTAGAGGAATTCAGACTCAATGCTTTTGAAAATGCAAAAATTTATAAGGAGAAAGCAAAAAGGTGGCATGACAAGAAACTGTCATCTAGAGTCTTTGAACCAGGACAGAAGGTTCTACTGTTTAACTCTAGGCTCAGATTATTCCCCGGGAAATTGAAATTCCGGTAGAGGGGACCATATGTGATTACAAGTGTGTCACCATATGGATATGTTGAGCTTCAGGATATTGACTCTGACAAAAAGTTCATTGTTAATGGACAGAGAATCAAACATTATCTTGAAACCAATTTTGAGCAAGAATGCTCAAAACTGAGACTAGAATAAAGCTCAGTCAAGGTCCAGCTAAAGACAATAAAGAAGCGCTTATTGGGAGGCAACCCAATGTTCTTTAATTATATATATTTATTTTCCATTGTTATTTTATATTTTCTTTAGGTTGATGATCATGTGGAGTCACAAAAACAATTGAAAAAGCAAAAACAGAATGAAAAACAACATTAAAAATAGCACACCCTGGAGGAGGAGCTTACTGGCGTTCAAACGCCAGAAAAGAGCACCAGACTGGCATTTAATGCCAGAAAAGGGCACAAAGCTGGCGTTTAAATGCCCGAAAGGGAAGAAAAGCTAGCGTTGAACGCCAGAAATGGGCAGCAACCTGGCGTTTAACGACAGGATTGGCACTCCAAGGGACGTTTACACGCCAACATGGTGCAGGGATGAAAAATCCTTGACACCTCAGGATCTGTGGATCCCACAGGATCCCACCTTGACACCTCAACTCTATCTCTCTCTTCTTCACACCTTTCCATAACACCCTTCCCAAAATACCCCTCACCAATCACTTCCACCCACTCTTCCCCAAAAACCCCACCCACCACACAATTCAAATTCAAACCATTTCCCTCCTAAACCCATTCCATCTCCTCAATTTTCTTCTTCTTCTAATCCCTTTTTCTTCTTTTGCTCGAAGACGAGAAAATCTTCTAAGTTTGGTGTGGTAAAAGCGTTTGTTTTTGTAACCATTTATGGCACCTAAGGCCGGAGAAACCTCTAGAAAGAGGAAAGGGAAGGCAGTTGCTTCCAACTCCGAGTCATGAGAGATGGAGAGATTTATCTCAAAAGCCCATCACTAGAAAAAGGATGGAGCAAACAAGAGAGCCCATTCATGGACCTCAACAAAAGCAACCCATTATCCTCCATAAAATCATAGAGGAGCAACAAAGGTAAGGAAGAGACATTGAGGAGCTCAAGCACTGTATAGGATCTTAAAGAAGGAGAACTATCCGCCATCACTAAGGTGGACCCGTTCTTTAATTTCCTTGTCCTTATTTTTCTATTTTTCGATTTTTACGCTTGATGTTCTATCTATGTTTGTGTCTTTACTACATGATCATTAATATCTTAGTGTCTATACCTTAAAGCTATGAATGTCCTATGAATCCATCACCTTTCTTAAATGAAAAATGTTTTTAATTGCAAAAGAAAAAGAAGTACATGAATTTCGAATTTTAAAACAGTTTAATTATTTTAATGTGGTGGCAATACTTTTTGTTTTCTGAATGAATGCTTGAACAGTGCATATTTTTGAATTTGTTGTTTATGTATGTTAAAATTGTTGGCTCTTGAAAGAATGATGAAAAAGGAGAAATGTTATTTGATAATCTGAAAAATAAAGAAATTGGTTCTTGAAGCAAGAAAAAGCAGTGAAAAGCTTGCAGAAAAAAATATATGGCAAAAAAAAGGGCAAAAAAAAAAGAAGAAAAAAAAAAGCAAGCAGAAAAAGCCAGTAACCTTTTAAACCAAAAGGCAAGGGTAAAGAGGATCCAAGGCTTTGAGCATTAATAGATAGGAAGGCCCAAAGGAATAAAATCCTGGCCTAAGCGGCTAAACTAAGATGTCCCTAACCATGTGCTTGTGGCGTGAAGGTGTCAAGTGAAAAGCTTGAGACGGAGCGGTTAAAGTCGTGGTCCAAAGCAAAAGAGTGTGCTTAAAAGCTCTGGACACCTCTGATTGGGGACTCTAGCAAAGCTGAGTCACAATCTGAAAAGGTTCACCCAGTTATGTGTCTGTGGCATTTATGTATCCGGTGGTAATACTGGAAAACAAAATGCTTAGGGTCACGGCCAAGACTCATAAAGTAACTGTGTTCAAGAATCAATATACTGAACTAGGATAATCAATAACACTATCTGAATTCTGAGTTCCTATAGATGCCAATCATTCTGAACTTCAAAGGATAAAGTGAGATGCCAAAACTGTTCAGAAGCAAAAAGCTAAGAGCCCTGCTCATCTAATTAAGACTGATCTTCATAAATGTTTTCAGAATTTATTGTATATTCTCTTCTTTTTATCCTATCTTATTTTTTGTTGCTTGGGGACAAGCAACAATTTAAGTTTGGTGTTGTGATGAGCGGATAATTTATACGCTTTTTGGCATTATTTTTAGTATGTTTTTAGTATATTTAGTTAGTTTTTATTATGTTTTTACTAGTTTTTATTCAAAAATCACATTTCTGGACTTTACTATGAGTTTGTGTGTTTTTCTATAATTTCAGGTATTTTCTGGCTGAAATTGAGGAACCTGAGCAAAAATCTGATTCAGAGGCTGAAAAAGGACTGTAGATGCTGTTGGATTCTGACCTCCCTGCACTCGAAGTGGATTTTTTGGAGCTACAGAAGCCCAATTGGCGCGCTCTCAATTGCGTTGGAAATTAGACATCCTGGGATTTCCATCAATATATAATAGTCCATACTTTGCCTGAGATTTGATGGCCCAAATCGGCATTCCAAGTCAGCATAAAAATTCTGGCGTCAAAACGCCAGAACTGGCATAAAAGCTGGAGTTAAACGCCCAAACTGGCATAAAAGCTGGCGTTTAACTCCAAGAAAAGTCTCTACATGTGAAAGCTTCAATGCTCAGCCGAAGAACACACCAAGTGGGCCCGAAAATGGATTTCTACACTAACTATCCTAGCTTACTCATTTTCTGTAACCCTAGGTCACTAGTTTATTATAAAAACCACTTTTAGTGATTCATTTTACACCTCATGACACTTTACACGTTTCATATTGTATCTTTGACGGCATGAGTCTCTAAACTCCATGGTTGGGGGTGAGGAGCTCTGCTGTGTCTCAATGAATTAATACAATTACTACTGTTTTCATTTCTATCACGCTTGTTTCTATTCTAAGATATTCACTCGCACTTTAAACTGATGAATATGATGTTCCGTGACACTCATCATTATTCTCACCTATTAACGCGTGCCTGACAACCACCTCCGTTCTATCTGTAATACCTTGAGTGTATATCTCTTGGGTTTCTAATATAAGATTAGAACCTTCGTGGTATAGGCTAGAATTATTGGCGGCCATTCCTGAGATCCGGAAAGTCTAAACCTTGTCTGTGGTATTTCGAGTAGGATCTGGGAAGGGATGACTGTGACGAGCTTAAAACTCACGAGTGCTGGGCGTAGTGACAGACGCAAAAGGATCAATGGATCCTATTCCAACATGAGTGAGAACCGACAGATGATTAGCCGTGTGGTGACAGCGCATTTGGACCATTTTCACTGAGAGGACGGATGGTAGCCATTGACAACGGTGATCCACCAACATACAGCTTGCCATGGAAGGAGCCTTGCGTGTGTGAAGAAGAAGATAGTAGGAAAGCAGAGATTCAGAAGACAGAGCATCTCCAAAACCTCAACCTGTTCTCCATTACTGCATAACAAGTAATTATTTCATGTTCTTTTACTTTTTATAATTAAAACTAAGAATCATTACTGATATCCTGACTAAGAATTACAAGATAACCATAGCTTGCTTCAAGCCGACAATCTCCGTGGGATCGACCCTTACTCACGTAAGGTATTACTTGGACGACCCAGTGCACTTGCTGGTTAGTTGTGCGGAATTACAAAAGTGTGATTGTAATTTCGTGCACCAGTAACCGTCAGGTTGATCTGACTTAGGCTGAAGCCAGAGGATATCCTCAATAGCTTCTTCAGTGACTAAAATCTGTTTCCCTCTGAGGTGCACTGCATCCAGGGAGGTCTTGAAATAGTTACAGTAAAATTTTCTGACCCATGATGCGTTGACCTCTGTCAAGTTCCTTTCCATGAAGAACTAGCCTATTTGTTTTATCTGTTCGGAAGTGTACTGGGTGAGTTCTTCTAAAATTTTAAGAGTTCTCTCCAGGTAGAGGTTCCTGGTAGTGGCAAACACTGGAAACTTTAGCTCACAGTATTTGTTTGCGAATTTGACTTGATCTGTGGCAGTGAGGAGCTGGTCGGCCTTTTCCTGCGGGGTAAAGTTCTTTTCCCGCCAGGAATCGTCGTGAAGGATATCCAGGATAGAGGTAGAAGATTCTCCTCTTTTCCGTTTGCCTGTAGTTGCCTTGCTTTTTTCCTTACTTTTGGGATCAGACATCCTGAAAAGCAGAAGTAGCAGGATATAATTGAAGAACTAAAGCAGGAAAACAAGTTGGCAAGTAGGATTTTGTCAATGTAAGCATAAAGGCAAAAAGAACAATAGGAGCATGAAATGAGGTAATTATATGTACATTTTGGATTGAATTCGAGTTAAAATCTGAGAGTAAAAATCACAATCCAAAATGTAATAGAAGTAGAATTCAAGTTAATTTGGAAAAACAATAATCATGCCTTGAGTTAGAAAGTTAAAGTAGTTAGGTAAAAACAAAAAAAAAAGAGAAGTTAGAAAGCTAAACTGGTTAGGAGTTAAAAAGGAAGTTAAAGTGAGTGGCATGAGAATGGTTTTCCTAGTTACCAAAAAATTCACAAACTTGAAGAACAATCAACTCATATGCAAGCAAGGATTGCAGTTTATTGATGATAATTCCTATAAATAAAGTAAGTTTAAAATGAAAATGAATTCATCAATAAGCAATTTATTACTCAGGGAACCAAGAGGAATAAGAATGCTAGCCCGTGCATTCATAAATTGGTTTGGTTGTAGCCAAATAATGCAAAACACTGAATTTCAAACCAATACATGAATGTGGATAGATTGAACCATAAATTTGCAAAAAATTTGGGCAGCATTCCGGCTAAAATTGGATGTTCTCGGGTAGTAAACAGCAGGAAAAATCAGTTCATATGAAATTAAATAGTGCTGGAAAGATTAACAAATAGCAAGAATATTAAAGAACAGTTCAACAACAACATCAAATATAAAGAACAACATATGAACATAACATCATCACATCAAATTCAGAATTGCGAATCAGATAAGAACAGTTAGCATGAACGGTGCAATTATCAGGACTAAATCCACTAACCACATCCTAGCTACCTAACCACCTAAAATCCACTACAATCATGCATCTCTAACTATCCTATTTCGAACAAAAACTGTAAAATATGCAACTAATTGACTAATTGGAAAACAAAATCAGTGTCTAGCGGAACCTGGTATGTAGAAACAGAAAGTAGGCTCAGAGAGATGGTGGCGGTATGGTGGTGACGCAGTGACGATTGGTGGCGGAGCGGCAGCGGTCCGTGGTAGAGGCAGGGGCGGTTTGGTGGTTGTGGGTGGATGAGGGTTAAGGGGGGGAAAGAGAAGGGGTAGATGGTTGTGTTGTGGTGGCTGGTGGTGGCGCGGTGGTGGCGGCTCGGTGATAGGGCGGCGGCAGTGGGGTTTGGTGGTTGTGGAGGGAGGAGGAAGGGGGAGAAGGGGAAGGGAAGAAGGGGAGGGAGGAGAAGAAGAAGGGGGGAGCGTCGGCAGTGTAGTGCGGCAGTTGGGATGGCGGCGCGGCGGTCGGGTCTGGGCGGCCAGGAGTGGTGGTGGTTGGGGGATGGGAGAAGAGAGGTTGCAGAGGGGGGGTGGGGGAGGGGGTTTGGGTGACGCGATGGGTAAGGTTTCGCATGAATGGGGGGTTAGTATTTTTGAATCCACACGAACGCGTAGAGCACGCGATCGCGTGATTTGGGCGAGAAAGTGGTGTGACGCGGTCGCGTCGTTGATGCGATCGCGTGAATTAGGTAAAAGGGTAAGGGACGCGTACGCGTGGAGCACGTGAACGCGTCGCTGAAAATTGTGATAAACGCACAGTTCCAACGTCATTTTGATGCAAATCTCTGTTTCCAAAATGGTCCATAAAATCCATGCGACGCGTACGCGTTGCTCACGCTTTCGTATGGGATGTGCGTAGTGCAGTGACACGTTCGTGTCAGGGATACGAACGCGTTGGCCAGTTTGTGCTAAAGGCACACCAGCCGCACGATTCCAGCCCAACTTTCTGGGCGTTAGATCTTTACGCCGATTTCCTGTCGACGCCCACGCGTGGCCTGTGCGCTCGCGTGGGTGATATTTTTTTTTGTGAAATTATGCAGTATGCTATATGCAGTGCTAATATGGATGCTGCGACTAATTCCAGGTTCAATAAAAATAGAATAAAAATAAAATTTAAAAACAAACAAAACGAAATAAAATTGAAATTGAAAGTGGAACGATCATACCACGGTGGGTTGTCTCCCACCTAGCACTTTTGGTTAAAGTCCTTAAGTTGGACATTTAGGGAGTCCTTTGTTATGGTGGCTTATGCTTGAATTCGTCCAAAAATCTCCACCACTGTTTGGAATGCCAACAGCCTTCGGGGTCCCAAACTAGGCATGTAAAGCCTTTGAGTAAATTCAAACAGGTTTTCAGGTTCCAGGATGTTGAATGTCAGAATAGATTCCAGGATCTCAAACCTTGCTCTTATATCCGCCTTTGTCTTGATTTATATTTTTCCAGCCGGGCGGTTTGGAAGTTGCATTCTCACCAAGATGACCAAACATTCTCCGAGACCCATTCAATCGAACTCAAAACCAATCCTTACACTTCAGATTGAAGCGTGGAACCTTATTGAATCTCGCATGCCAGCCTTGAGCACGAACCATTTCCCTTTTACTCTTAAAGCCGCAAAGAGCTCTAAGCTGGCTATCTGTTTCAAGCAAACCATATTCAAGTGGAAAAGTAAAGATAAAAGCTAAGGAATTTATCCACTTAAATTTAGTATTGGGTGGTAATGGCCTCGAGATATGTGTTTCCAGTGGTTTTGCAAGCTCTTCTCCCTTGTGTTCTTTTGTGAATTCTTCCACTTTCTTGCAGGCTTCTTTGGTTTCAACCACATCTTGATCCAAGTCTTCGATATATTCCTCATCACTCAAGTCATAAGTTGGAGGTTGCAAAAAATCTACCTTTGCGTCATCTTCGTGTTCACCTGGGGAAGATTCTCCCATCTTAAAGAGTTCACTTGCGGATGCAAGTTCATTAGTAGGAGAACTTGGTTCGGGATTATCATTATCAAGAAAACTTGCTTGTTGAGTTATTCCGTCCAATTCTTCATAAGATTCCTGCTTTGGAGGTTGTGCACTATCCTCCTTAGCATCAATTGTAAATTTCTTGACGGAATTCTCCACAATTCTGGATTCCCATGGAGGTTCAGCGTCTCCTAAGTCTTCAACCAATTCTTCTTCTTCGATAATTTCAGCTTCCTCCACTTGTTCCAGTACAAAATCATGCTCTTTACTGTCCAGTTGGGTTTCTAGTATCTCCTTCATGCTGCGTTCTTCATGAGATTGCCCACATGAAGCCATGGGGGTTCCTTGAGTGTCCGAACGTCGGGAAGGTAGTCTATTTATCGCTTGATTCAATTGGTGAAGTGTGGCATGAAACTTTTCAAATGTTTCCTTGAGTTGCTCCCTTGATTCTTGGAGTGATTGATATGGGCGTGGCGCATAAGGAAGTGGTGGTTCTTGGGAGTAATTAGGTTGGAATTGGGGTGGATACAGGTTAGGGTCACATGGAGGTGAATGGAGGTAGTTGGCTTGTGAGTGTGGTGGTTCAAAGCTGTGTTGAGGAGGTGGTTCATAGGCGTATGATGGGGCTTGTCGGTAATTACAAGGGGGTCCACCATAACTATTGTTCTGACATGCATTATTGAAAGGTCGTCATCCATGATAGTTTGGAAGGTGTTGTTGCCTAAAGGGTTGATCAGATCCTCGTGGCTCCGTCCATCTCTGATTGTTTTGACCTTGATGCATGTTCCTGTTATAGCTTCCATTCCTTTCAACATTATTAGAACTAAACTCAAAGCGATAGGGGTGAGAATTCATAGTAAATAATAAAAATTAAAAGCGAAAATAAAAAGAAATAAACAAGCAAAAGAAAATATTTAGAATAACCAATAATAAGGCACACAGTTGCAACTCCCCGGCAACGGCGCCATTTTGACGAACTGAAGATTGATGGTTTAGAATTTACAATAAATTCTCATTGCAAGTATAGTTTCTAAACCAAGCAATCATCCTTTCATACAAAAGTTTGGTTGTCACAAGTAATAAAACCAATAAAAGTAAATAACCAAAGTATTTAAACCTCGGGTCGTCTATCAAGGAGTTGCAGGGCAGTATGATTTATTATTGGTTATATAAAAAGATGTGTTTTTGGGTTTTTTAATGTATAAGATAAAAAGCAAGAATAGTAAATGGCAAGAAAGTAAACTGTAGGAATTAATTTAAATAAATAATAAAACTCTTGGCAAGGTGTAAGAAATTGAGGTCCTATCCTAGTTATCCTTATCAGGTGTGATGAGAATTGGATTCTGCTCCCACTTTAATTAACCTCTAACTATGAAGGTAAGTTAAGTGGATGAATCAATTTGATTCCTCAGGTCCTAGTCAATTCCTAAGAAAAGACTAGAGTTATTGGAATTCAAATCAATCAGCAAAGAATTCCAATTTTCAATCAACAGCTGAGTTTGACAACTCAAGTGTTGCTAATTACTTAACCAAAACCAAAAGGGGAAAATAAATCTAAATTGAATTGAAAGCATCATAAAATAATCATTAATCTGAAATACCTCAAATTGCATTTAAACATAAATTCAAATCCTAACATGGAAAGTTTGTAAATCAATAATGAAAAGATAAATGACAATTAAAGTAATGGAATAAATGAAAGTAGAAAAAAATTTAAAGGAATATTGAACCTGTGACTGGAGAGAAATAATCCTAAAATTGAGAGAAATCCTAATCCTAAGGAGAGGAGAGAACCTCTTTCTCTAAAACTACATCTAATTCTAAGATTGTGAATATTAATGTTGTCCTATCTATATCTCTTGATTCCTCCATTCTCTGGCTTATATTCTGTGTTTCTGGTTTGGATTTGGGCCGAAAAAAGGGTCCAGAAATCGCTGGGGGCGTTTTCTGCAGATTCCTGTACCTGGCGTCTGTCACGCGTTCGCGTGGATCACGCGTTCGTGTCATCTAGGAGTTTTCCTTGTCACACGTACGCGTCGGTCACGCGTACGCGTCAATTGCGTTCTGCTGAAGGCGCGCGTCTGCATCATCTACGCGTTCGCGTCGCTGCATTTTCGCGCTAGTCACGTCTTCGCATCGTCCATGCGTTCACGTCGCTTCCTTTTCTTCAAAACTCCATTTTTGTGCTTTCCTTCCATTTTTGTATGTTTTCTTTTTGTCCTTTAAGCCATTCTTGCCCTATGAAACCTGAAAATACTTAACACACAAATCACGACATTGAATGGTAATAAAGGATAATTAAATTTAATATCTTTAAAGCATAGAAAACATGTTTTTCACATATATCACATAATAAGGAAGGAAAAGTAAAACCATGAAATTTACATAAATAAGTAGGTGAAGGATTGGATAAATCACTTAAATTGAGCACAAAATACATCATAAAATATGGGTTTATCAGTGACAGAGTGGAGGATCTTCTCTATGTTTTGGAGTCTTTTTGATTATTTGTTTAGTTTCTCTCATTTTTGTATTTACTTTGCCTTAGAGGCTTAACTTGAGAGAGATATTTGTATAAGTTGTTTCACTTGCTAAACTCTGTATGTTTGTGTATAACTAACCGGTTTAAACTCTGTACGTATATCTTGTGCTTTAAGTTTGTAGTTTCGTGTGAACGCCTTGCGCTATTCGAACTCTGTTTTTGAGCTTAATTATTCATTGGGCTTCTAGAATATACTATATCTTTCTATATAATATGTATAAGCTTTAAAATTGTCGTAACCTTTGATTAACCTTTGTTTTACGACGCGAGGTAAGACTTAGGATAATTAGGGTGTTACAAAATTTATGTGTGTTCTTCAAGTATTAAAGGCTGCTAGATTGCTATTGTTATAACTGTCGAATAATAAGACATGAGAAGAAGTCATACAAGAATCCAACAGTCATGGCTTGTTGGATTTGAGCAAAAAGAAGTATTCAACTGGTTTAGGAGTGAACTAGGTCTGTTCAATATTTGTCATGGAGATAGGTAGCTTAAAGCAGAATGGCTGAAGAGAAAAGGAAGAGGAAAAACAGGCGTGTGGATATCAAAGCTTTGGCAGCAAAAATGAAAAAAAAAAGGCAAGGAATAAAAGAAAGCATGGTTAGAGATGAACAAAATCTGCAGTAAGAATTAAGGAAATAGATTTTTTAAAAAACCAAATAATTAGAGAGAATTAGAGAATTGAGGTAGGGGCGCAGATAAAGAAAGTGCAGAAAATTTATGATTTTCAGAAGAATATGGTTGTATATGAAGGGCTTAGGGATCCCTATAAACTATAAAGTAAGAAGTCTTTCTGAGGAGGTGGGGGATAATAGGAAAATTCGGGCCTTATCTAATAGACCAAAAACATAGGAAAAACATAGATAAAAGACATTGGGCTTAACAAGCACATAGGACCGAGCAATGGGATAGAGAATGGGCAATCAATGGATAGAATGGGACTCAAACCCATGCACAAAAAGATGGATAAACAACACAATAATTATGAAAAGGAAGACAGGTTGCAAATCTACCATATGGAACAAGAGGTTAACGACTATAAGGTGTTAGAGACGAATATACTTACAGCATGTTTGAAAACTTTTAATGGTATAGAATTGAATTGAATTCTATCAAGTAGAATTGAATTTTAATCAGAATTAAATTGAATTCTAGTATTTGGAATGAAGTAGTAAAACTATAAAATTGAATTGAATTCCAGTGTTTGGAATGTTTATCAAATGAATTAAAGTTTTATAATAGATAACTTTATCCTTTATTAATATAACATTATATTTAAATAATAAATATATTTATTTATGAAATAATTAAAAAATTATATTTTTAAACTAATTTTTTTTTAACTAAAATTTGTTCATCTCTTTTAAAAAAAATAAAAATTAGGTTAATCTAAAAATATTGAATTTAAAAATATTATTATTAATTAAAAAATTAAATGGTTCTTCATGGTTGATTCCAACGATAAACCAACAACAAAAACACAAACATGAATTATCAAAAACCAACTTGTTGAGTGGTTGATATGAAGATTTATACCGGTTCGGAATTTAACAAAATAATCTCGTTGTGAGCATAGTCCAAACTGACAATTGATCCTCAAATCAAAGTTTAATTTTTGGTTGTCACAAGTCTAACCTAATAAAGATAACCGAGAGTATTAGTCTCAAGTCGTTCTCTCTAGGAATTGCAATCGAATGCCCAATTATTGGTTATGAGGTTCGAGGAAGGTTGGGTTGATAAAACAAGAAATTAAAAGGCAAGAATTTAAAGCAAACAACTAAAGATAGCAAATACTAAAAAGAGGAATTCATTGAAAATCTAGACTTTCTATCCTAGTCATTAATGATCATACAACAATTAACAAGAGCTAATCCTATTTCGTCATGTCCAACATTGGAAGAAGGTACAATGTTATCTTCAACATAGGGAGAAAGTCAAATAAGACTAGTTAATCTCAATCCAAAAGTCCTAATCAACTTACTAATTGAATTAGCAAGAGACTAGAGTCAATGAAAACAATATTAACTAGCAACTCTAGATCACCAACATGAGTTGGGTGTTAATGACTCAAGATTGCCTAATTTCTTTTTCCAAGCCAAGAATGCTTAAAAAGCTACTCTAACATCCAACTAAGTATTTTGTCAAACACTTGGAAGGTATAAAAGGAAAGCATCATAAATTGCAAGAAATAATAAAATCTACCACTACCCAATGCAAGAAATTAATAATAGCAACTCAATTAAACATCAAAGAAACATAAAACATAAATTGCATTAAAAGGAAATCCAAATCCAACAATAGTTCATCAACATAAAAAAGAGGCATAAAGAGAAAATTAATAATATAAACTAAGAGAACAAAGATGTAGGAACAAGAAATTGTAAAGAAAACAAGAATTAAACCTTAAATATAAGAGAGTTTGACCTGATTTTACCCTAATTCTAGAGATAAGAGGGAGCTTCTCTCTCTAGAAACTACCTAAAGCATGATCTTAAGCTAATCTAATTGCTCCCCCCTTTGTCCTCTCTTGAATTCTGCATCAAATAGCCTCAGAAATGAGTTAGACTTGGGCTTGGAAGGCTCAGAAATTGCCCCCCCGTATTCACTTTAATGAGGTCACGCGATCAACGTCACGCGTGCGCATTGTCGATACATGCGCATGGTCGACGTGTGCGCGTCGCTAGCAAATTTTCTCCTCACGCGTACGCATGGGTGACGCGTGCGCGTGGCCTTGAGCCCTCCAAATGCTCATTTTTTCCTGAATTCTCCACTTTGCATGCTTTTCTCTTCACTTCTTCCATCCAATCGTTACCTTATGAACATGAAATCACTCAACAAATATATCAAGGCATCGAATGGAATTAAAGTGAATTAAATTTAGCTATTTAAAGGCTTTAAAAGCATGTTTTCAGTCTTAAGCACAAATTTTGGGAGAATTACAAAAGCATGCTATTTCATTGAATAAATGTGAGATAAGTTGATAAAACCCACCAAATTCAATACAAGATAAACCGCAAAATTGGGGTTTATCAAACTTCTCCACACTTAAACCAAGCATGTCCTCATGATAAATGCAAGAAAGAGACAAAGGGTATCAACATTTATTCAATGTAAACTGTCTAAATACAATCTATCTATATGCAATCTATCTACATGCAATCTATCTAAATGCATACAGTTACTTGGTCAAAATAAATCGACTTCTAAGAAAGCATATATGAACATGAGGGCTAAAGGTATTAACAACCAAGTCAAATCCAAAATTGAATTGAGATATTAGAAAAGAATTTACAAACTTGCAAGATAAGAGATGATCATAGGTGAAAATATGTAATTGAGCAATCGAAACCTCACCGGATGTGTATCCGCTCTAGTCACTCAAGTGTATAGGGTTGATTCACTCAATTCTCCTCTAATCATGCTTTCCAAGATTTATTTTTCATCTAAAAATCAACAATTATTCAATGCATACATACAAATATCATGAGGACTTATCCATAGGTTGTAATAGGGCTAGGGTCAGGGTAGGATTGTATTTGGTCAAGTGAGCTTGAAATTTGAATTTTTGATTAACTTAAACTTTCCACCTAACCTATGATAACCTATATAATTTAAAGCAAACCTAACTACCTATTCTTCACTTTTTCACACACTCATGCATTCTCTTTTCAATTCACATCCCATATGCATTGCTTATTATTGAACTTTACTTTGGGGCATTTTGTTCCCTTTTTATTTCTTTCTTTTTCAATATTTTTTTCTTTTTATTTTATTTTTTTCTTTTTATACAACAATTTTTTTCTTTTATTTTTCTTTTGTTTTTCTCTTTTTCTTTTGATTAATTATATATAAAGGTACCAATGCATATTGTTTAAATATTTAATGAAAATATAAAAATACACTTTTACCTCAACCAATGTTCCCAAATCTCCCACAGTTGAATGATAAACACTCTCACTAGCCTAAGCTAATCAAAGATCCAAATTAAGGACATTTGTTATTTTTCACTTAGGGGTAGTGATGTGCTAAAATTAAGAACAAAAGGGGTTTAGCATAGGCTCAAAATTGGTTAACAATAGTAGATAAAAGGTAAGGCCATTTGGGTAAGTGAGCTCAATGAAATGATGGCCTCAATCATATAAATGCATTCATACACAAAGTAATGGACATAAAGAATCATACAAATCAAAGATTACAATCATAGAAAGAGAATAATACACATAAGAATGGAAATAAGTGGTTATATGATGTAACCACACAATTAGGCTCAAAACTCACATGCTTATGTGTTCTTAGCTCAAAAACAAGTTGCATAATATATATAATTCAAGCAAGTTCTAAATTTTTTTTTTTACTCAAATCAATTGGGGTGCCCTATAGATAAATTCCTTGAAAAATTGTATTATTTTGACTAAACTTATTATATATACATGAAAAATAAAAAATGCAACTAAAATTCTAAAAGACCTAAAAATAAAATGTGAAAGTGTTGGGATTAGAAATTTGTCACCCAAAAATGGCCGATCGGTTGGATGACCTCCCCGCACATAAAGTTTGCACCATCCTCGGTGCATTCAAAGATGAACAAGGGGATATAGCGACTTTTTGGATTGCCACCTTCAGCTGGTGGATCAACCGATTGCTGCATGTTCTTTCTCCCGCTTCTATTTTTGCTTATGACAAATCATCCTGAACAATAGGAAACAGGATATGATAAGACAAGTAAATGCACAAGTAAGGAAGCATAGATTGTTGGAATGAGGTCAATCACTAGAATTGAGTGAGTGAATTAGTGTGACGTTGATGAAAAATAGGTGTGTGAGTTCTAAGATTGCACGCAGTTTAGAACTCACACCCTAGTGTTTAAAAGCCATGTCACAATTATACAAAAGAAGGGTGCACTTCACTCATTCTAGTGTGCTTGAAATACTTCAAAGAAACTTGTAAGTTAAGATAAACAATAAGTAATAAAGAAGCACAAAAGCATTCAAGCAAATAATCAAGCAATTGTGAATTGGATAATGAATGGACATTGATTGATGTGAAAGTAAACTTAGTGAACCAAATTAAATATAGAGCTCACATATCAAACAATGACACATATTGAAGTTTGTTTGCAACACCTAAGTGACATAGAAGTGGAACACATGGGTGCTATGGAACTCAAGACAAAGAAGACAGAAGTGAAAATCAATCATATAGCAAGCATGGTCCACAAAGCTTGAAAAGCTAAAAAATATGTCACTAGGTAATCTTTCGATCCAATTCCACAATTCTAAAATCTCAATGCATGAAATAGGTGATGTAAATAAGAATCAATCATAAACAAGCATCTCCTAACAAAAAAATGAATTGATAGTACACAATTGCCTCATCATAGGTAATAAAATCAAATCATATGCTGGCCAAAACATGCAATTCAAAAGATTTAGAAAGCTTGAAGGCAATGTCATAAGTACTTGGTATTTCAAAAATGTTAAGCATGAAAAGTTCAAAACCAAGTAACAAATGCTAACCTCAACAATGAAACCCAACAATGAATATAAAAAACAATCATGCTAAAATAGCATCAAGTTAATAATAAGCATCAATAAACAGCAAACAAAATTAATAATCCAACACTTATCACCTAAAACAAAAAAATTAGGCTAACTAACTAACAAACTAACTACTAACAACTAACAAACTAAAAAAAATAATGGTAGATGGTGAATGGTAGTGTTGGATAATGGTTGAAGGGTGGAAAGAAAAGAGGAGAAGAGAGAAGAAGGAAAGAAATGGAAAGAAGAGAAGAAAAGAAGTGAGTGAAACAGGGCAGGAAGTCATGCGTACGCATCAGGTCACGTGTACGCATGAGTGGCCAAAATGCAATGCGACACGTATGCATCATCGACGCGCACGCGTGATAATGCAGAGAGACAGATGATGCGTATGCGTGGGGCAAAATTGTGACGCCCAATTTCAGCACCCTACCCGCGCAACTCTCTGGTTTTTGTACTGGACCTGAAAAATTCGGGGATTACTGATAAACCACTATTTTATGGTTTATATTGTACTCAATTGAGTGGTTTTTATTAACTCTTTACCCACTTATTCATACTATTTGCATGGTTTTATATTTTCTTCCTAATTATGTGTTTTGATTGAAAACATACTTCTTTGATCTTATATTTTCTTATTATTAATCCTCTCTTATTACCATTAGATGCCTTGATATGTGTGTTAAGTGTTTTCAGATATTATAAGGCAGGAATGGCTTAGAGGATAGAAAGGAAGCATGCAAAAGTGGAAGGAATACAAGAAGTTGGAGAAATTGCTAAGCTGTCCAGCCTGACCTCTTCGCACTCAAACGGCTATAACTTTAGCTACAGAGATCCAAACGACGTGGTTCCAGTTGCGTTGGAAAGCTAACGTCCGGGGCTTCGATTTGATATAATATGTTATAGTTCCCCTGACGTTAGGTGATGCGACCGCATGATCCATGCGGCCGCGTCGCAGTGGCGGAAATCAGCGTGTTTGAATTCTTCTCCAGCGAATTCTGGGCTGTTTCTGACCCAGTTTGCGGCCCAAAAAACACAAATTAGAGGCTATAAAGTGGGGGAATGCATCCAGTCATAAGGAGGCTCTCATAATTCACTTTTCATGTTTTAGATGTAGTTTTAGAGAGAGAGGTTCTCTCCTCTCTCTCTCTTAGGATTTAGGACTTCTCTTAGTTTTAGGAGTGACTCTCAATCCCAGGTTCTTTATTTTTATATAATTTATGAACTCTTCCATGTTACATGTAATTTTCTTAATTAATATTATTTGAGGTATTTCAATTCATGACTGCTTTCTTTTATTTACATGATTACTGCTTTCCATCTGAAGACATCTTTATTCCAGTAAATTTATTATTTTCCTTTTGGCTTTGGTTAAGAAATCAGTAACTCAGGAATTATCCAACTCAATAGCATAATTGTTAATTGTTATCTTGCCAATTGAATTGATCTTCAATAATCCCAACTTTTTCTTAGGAATTAACTAGGATTCAAAGATCTAACTAATTAGTCACTTGACCTTCCCTTGTTACAGCAAAGGTTAACTAAGTGAAATTAAGATTCAATTTTCATTATCATTGATAAGGATAACTTGATCTGGACTTCCAATTTCTAATACCTTGCCAAGAGTTTATGTTTATTGTAATTATTTTATTCCCTCTGCCATTACTTTTCTAACTTTTTACCTTGATCCAAAAATCCCAAAACATACCTTTGCATAACCAATAATAAGAACATACTTCCCTGCAATTCCTTGAGAAGACGACCCGATGTTTGAATACTCGGTTATCAATTTCAAAGGGGTTTGTTACTTGTGACAACCAAAACGTTTGTACGAAGGGATTTCTGTCGGTTTAGAGACTATATCTACAACGCGACTGTTTTTATGACATTCTTTACTGGCGGAAATCACGATTGTCAATCACGCGTACGCATGAGCGAGGTGTACGCATGAGGGGTTGGAAACTTGGCGGTGACGTGTACGTGTGGCTGGGTGCTCTGTTTTTCAAAATTTTTCAGGTTCTAGCACCAAACCAAGCATTCCAAACCTCCAAACAGCTGCCAAAACACCACAAAACCTATTTAACATATTAGACTATTAAATAAACTAAACAAACAAAACTAAGCATGAAATTAAACTAATTTTTCCAATATATACAAAAGAGAAAAGTGACAAGATGTTACCATGGTGGGGTGTCTTTGACGGAGGAAAATTGTCGGTAAAGAATTTCACAAAACTGTCGTGTTGCAAGTATAGTTCTAAACCAACAAATTATCCTCGGTCAATGTTTAAATTGTTTGTCACTTAAGCAAACCCAATAAAATTAACCGAAGTATTTAAACCTCGGGTCGTTTCTCAAGGAATTGCAGGGAAGTATGTTTATTATTGGTTATGAGATTGTATCTTTTTGGAGTTTTTGGAATAAGGAATAAAGAAATACAAATTGCGAGAAAAAATGAACTAATAACTAAGAAATCTCCTAGCAAGGGTTGAGAATTGGAATTCCTATCCTCATTATCATTGTCAATTGTGATGGTAATTGCAAATTGCTCTTACTTAGTTAACCTCTAACAATTGAAGGAAAGTCAAGTGAGCAAATCAACTTGAGTTCATAAGTCCTAATCAAAGACTAGAGTTAGTGAAGCTTAAGCCAACTAGCAACTTTCAATCACCATCCAACAAGAGACTTTGACAATTCAAGAGTCTCCACATTACTCAATCCAGGCTAAGAATACAAAAATCTAATTTAAAATCCAACCAAGCATTTTATCAAACACTTGGAAGGCATAAAATAAAAACATAGAAAACTAATAAGGCATAGCAAAATCTAAGACTAACAATTGCAAGAGGAAATAATAACACAAATTAAATAAAGCATTAATAACATTAAAAAATATGAATTGCATTAATAAAGATCAAGAGTAGCAAGAGTGCATAACATGAAGGCAACAAAGTGAAAGAAATCAACAAGAGAAGATAACTAAGCTACTAGAACAAATAAAAGTAAAAGAAAACTAAATTAAAGCAAGGTAGAAATCTGAATTTGAGAAGGAATAAGACTAAAAACCCTAAAACCTAGAGAGAGGAAAGAGCCTCTCCCCCTAAAAACCTACATCTAAACCTAAAAATTGTGAATGAATGAGAAGTGAATGAATGATCACCCCTTCCTGCTCCACTCTGCAGCCTCTAATCTGTATTTTCGGGCCTAAAACTGGGTCAAAAGCAGCCCAGAAATTGCCCCCAGTGAATTCTGTTAAATGCAGCATGTGACGCTCGTCATGCGTACGCATCGCTAGACTTTTCATTGGCCACGTGTGTGCATCATCTGTTGATTGCACCAGTCACGTGTACGCGTCGTCCATGCGTGCACGTCGCTACCAGATTCTCAAAACTTCAATTTCTTGTGTTCCTTCCACTTTTGCATGCTTCTTTTCCATCCTCTAAGCCATTCCTGCCCTATAAACCCTGAAAACACTTAACAAACGTATCACGACATCGAATGGTAAGAAGAGAGGATTAAAATTAGCAAATTTAAGAACAAAGAAGCATGTTTTCAATCATAACACAAAATTAGGAAGGAAAATGTAAAACATGCGAATTATATGCATAAGTGTGAGAATAATGGATAAAATCCACTCAATTCAATACAAAATAAACCATAAAATAGTGGTTTATCAATCTCCCCACACTTAAACATTAGCATGTCCTCATGCTAGCTCAAGAGAAGTTATAATGCAGGTGAAGAGGAATGGTAGAATTTATGAAATGCAACCTATCTATATGAATGCAACTAAATGCAAAATGTTTTTACCTACTTGGATAAAAGTAAATCAACCTCCCAAAAATAAATATGAACTGAATTCCACTAATTTGAATTACAAAATAAAGTATAAGTAGACATGCAAGAAGAAATCTCGTGAAAGCCGGGAACAAAGAATCGAGCATCGAACCCTCACCGGAAGTGTATACACTCTAATCACTCAAGTGTTTAAGGTTCGATTCTCTCAATTTTCTACTAACCTTGCTTTCTAAGGCTTGCTCTTCTTCTACCAATCAACAAAAATTTAATGCATGAATACACATATCAAGAGGTCTTTTAAGGGTTGTAATGGGATTAGGGTCAGGGTAGGATTATATTTGGTCAAGTGGACAAAAATCTGAATCCTTGATTAACCTAAACTTTCCACCTAACTTAAGACAATCCATGTAATCAACATACAAAATCTAACTACCCATTAACTATGTTTACCACATATTCATGCATCCCAATTTTGAGTACAACTCACATGCATTGCTACCACCATTTACTTTGGAGCATTTTGTCCCTCTATTTTTTTATTTGCTCTTTTTCTTTTCTTTTTTTTTCTTTTTCTTTTTCTTTGGTTTTTTTCAATGTATACGATTAAGGTATTGAATACATGAAAATTTTCTCAACATTCTTTTCACATTTTCACAAAAAAGTCCAACATACTTAATTTCCAAACCAAATATTGCCAAACCCAACTTCCTCACACTTAAATCATGAACACTTTCACTATTCTAAGCTAACCAAGGATTCAAATTAAGGTCATTCGTTATTTTTTCTTAGAGTTAATGATGTGCTAAAGTAAAGAACAGATGGGGTGAAATAGGCTTAACATTGGTTTGCAAAGGATAATAAAAGGGTAAGGCCATATGGGTATGTGAGCTATAGTGAAAAAAAGGCCTCAATCACGTAAGTATATGCATACATCAAATAATGAAAATATAGAATCAAGCAAGACAAAGATTACAATTTTAGAGAGAACAACACACATCAAAAGAAAACATTAGTTGATGAGATGCAACCAATCAAATAGGTTCAAAATCTCACTGGTTTTGTGTGTTCGAGCTCTAAAACCATATTCCAAAATAAAATTCTTCAAGCAAGTTTAAAAATTTTAATTCAAATTAGTGAAATGCTATAAAATAGTTTCTTGGAAAAGAATTCATCACTTCAGCAAAGTAGTACATACATGCAAGCAACTAACTACACATGCAATCTATTATGCAATGCAGCAACTCACTAACAAAGAAAAGTAAAAATTGGTGTTGGAAAGAAAGTAGCTAACCCACAGAAGTCGGTATCGATCTCCCCACACTTAAAGATTGCACCGCCCTCGGTGCATGCAAAAATATGCAAGTGGACGGGTTGTTACAACTGATGTGCTTTCTCCAAAGATTGTGTGGCGGGACTTGTTTGTCACCCCATTTAGAAGTCTTCCATTTCCCTTCTTGGTGGCCATCCTGAAAGAAGAGAAAAAGGAAGAAGTAGAACCCACAAACAAAGATATGCAAATAAATAAAGTATGGGTGAGCTAATGCCAAATAATAATGAGGTTCTCAACTACATGGTAGCTATGACATGCAAGTGAGAAAACAATATAGGCAAATGGTATATCAACTAACACTTGATACAAGAGTAAAGTCAAAGCATAAGTAAATGGCAAGAATACTTGGAAACATCAAGTTAAAACAAGACTTGACACAGACAAGATTAGTGATAAGCATGGGAGCATTTGGTCCCATCCTAACTCAATGATAATGAAGTACAAAAACAAAGAATAATGAGTCAAAAGGGATGAAAGCACTAATCTTGTGTGTGGGGCAAAAATTCTCATCAATGCTAAACAAGTCACGAAGCACCAAAATGAATCAAGAAATTTTTAAAAGTTGAGTAGAAAATTTCACCAATGGTAAAATAGGAAACGTAAGAATGAAAATAAAAATAAGTTACAAAAGCAAAGTTAAAATGCAATGAATGAAAGTGTGCAAATGCAATAAACAAAAGAGAATAAAAGAGAATAAGGATGAGAAGTTAAAGAAATGAAGAAGAAGAAAGTAAGAAAGGAAGAAGAAAGAAGGAGAAAGGAGAGAAGAAAGAAGAAAGAAATGGGGGGGGGGGGGAGAGGGGAGAAATGACGCGTAAGCATCATCCACGCACACATGTGGATAGCAGGTTGAGGAGTCGACGCGTACGCATCAGTCACACGTACGCGTGAAAAGCAGAAAAAAGAAGGCGACGCGTACGCGTCAGTCACGCGTACGCGTGGGTGTGAATTGTGATCCTCACACAATACTCGCACAGTTCCTGCACAACTCTCAGGTTTTTAGACTGGAGGTGGCATCATTAACATACGATGCGTGCGCGTCGTCCACGCTCACGCGTAGGAAGCCAAAATTGCAAATGACGCGTACGTGTCACTGACGCGCACGCGCAGATGTGGGTTGGGCTGTACGCTTGGCACCCCACCAGTGCAGTCCTAGCATAACTTACTGTCCAGGCCGTGCTGTCACGCCGTTCCAGCACGGTTTGGGCACGAACCAAATTCAGGCGTTGATGCGTACACGTCAGGCACGCACACGCATGACAACCCCCCTTTTTTTTATGAAACAGGAGAAAAAGCAATCAAAAATGATTCAGGTATTTATATAAGCAAAATACTCTAAAAAGACTCGAAAAATAAAGTAAAAAAAATGTAACTATGAAGATCATTGACATGGCAGAAATTGGCAGATTAAGAAATTAATATGGGAGATACGTTGCAAGTACAGTTTTTAACAAACAAAAATCCGCTTATCAATTTAGAAGGCTTGTCACAAAATTAGAATTAAAATACTGGGAGTATGAATCCCAGGTCGTCTCCCAACGAGTTACAGAAAGATGTGCTATTTTATCAATAAGAGGTTTTCCAAAATGGTTTTAAGTTTGATAAACAGGAAATTAAATCAGAGAATTTATGTAATTTAAATAAAGATCTTGACCAGGAGTAGATTAATCGGAAGTTCTATCCTTGTTGGAGTTCTCCCAAGATCAATTGATAATTGAAGGTTGTTCTACTTAGTTATCCTTTACTAGGTAGAGGAAAGTCAAGTAAGTTAGAAGTCTACTTCTATTCACAAGTTCTAATCCTCTCCCTTGGGAAGGATTAGTGTCAGTGACTAGAGAGCCATCCAACAATAAACCCAATTACAATTTTACTCTTGAGCATTCAAACTCAAGGTTCTCCTTTCAATCAACTCCCAATCAAGTTAGAGAACTACTCGCTCATCATGAATGTAAACTTCACAAAATAAGAAAGGAAAATAAAGGAAGACATGATAAATAATATTCAAAAAGACCAATTAAAAATGAAAATAGTTCTTGTATTAATAAATTCTAAAAATAATCCAATGATAACTCTGAACAAATTAAGGATATGAAAGAGTAAGTAAAAAAAATAGAGAAAACAAACTAGAGAGTTGAAGTCTTGCGGAGGTAATAACTCTTCTCTATATCCCAATCTAAAAAGCAATAAAAACGAAATCCGAAGAACTATGAATGTGTAGAGAGAAAACCTAGAGGAGGAGTAAATTCAGATCTAAAACTAAAAATTATGCGGAATGAATGTCCTCTTCCTAGTCTCTGCATGTTCCCTGGCTCTAATCTGCGTTTTTGGGCCGAAAACTGGGTTGAAATGCGGCCCAGAATCCACGCCAGCGATTTTTACAAATTCTGCAGATTGCGCACGTCACGCGATCGCGTCATCCACGCATTCGCGTCATCCAGCGTTTTTTCTTGCCATGCGTGCGCGTCGTCCACGCATTCGCGTCACTCGTGCGGCTTCCAATTCATGCGTTCGCGTCACGCACGTGAGCGCGTCACTGCGATTTCCTCCATTTCGCGCGGTCACGTGAGCCATGTGTCTGTGTCGCTTCTCGCTGGTCATCTCCTCAATTTCTTGTGTTCTTTCCATTTTTTGTCAGCTTCCTCTCCATTCTCTAAGCCATTCATGCCCTATGAAGCCTGAAACACTTAACACACAGATCACGACATCGAATGGTATAAAGGAGAATAAAAATATACAATTAAAAGATCTTTAGGAAGCAAGTTTTCAACCATGGAACAATTTTGGGAAGGACTTGTAATATCATGCTAATCATATGAATAAGTGGGTGATGACTTGATAAAACCACACAATTAAACACAATATAAATCATAAAATAATGGTTTATCAACCTCCCCACACTTAAACATTAGCATGTCCTCATGCTTAGTTGAAGGAGATAAATATGAATGAATAGGGACATGTAAGACTCATGCAATGCAACCTATGTATATGAATGCAACTATATGATTTTGTCTATCTAATTAAAAATAAATGAGTTCTCTAAGACAAAACATAGAGCAGATTCCACTAGTTTAAATCATACAGTAAAAGCAGGTAAATTTGTAAGAAGACAGCTCGTGAAAGCAAGGGACATGGAGTCGAGCATTGAACCCTCACTGATGGTGTGTGTGCACTCTAATCTCTCTAGTGTATAGGGTCATCACTCTATCCTTCTCTAATCATGATTTCTAATTTTTGTTCTTCACCTAACCAATCAACAACATTTAATGTACCAATGCAAACATCATGAGGTCTTTTCAAGGTTGTAATGGGGCTAAGGTAAGGGTAAGGGTATATGTGGCTAAGTGAGCTTATAAATTGAATCTTTAATTAACCCAAGCTTTCACCTAATCATATATGTATATTCTATATAACTTCAAATTTCATACCTAGCTACCCAGAATTTCCTTTTCACATTCCATACTCATGCATCAACCTTTGTTTTAATTTTTCTCCCATGTGCATTGATTGTTTAATTTAGCATTGGGGTAATTTTGTCCCCTTATTTAGATTTATTTATTCTATATATATATATATATATATATATATATATATATATATATTATTTTTATTTGTATTTTTATTTTTATTTTTTTAAAAAATAAACATAGCTTATCAATGCACGTAGATTTTTAATTTTCTTTTATGGGTTCACATGAGTAGGTACCCAAATTCCCATCATGACACATTCCTTTATTAACCCTTGTTCCCACAATCTTTCCATACTCAATTAGCACACAATTTCTATATTAAGCTAACCAAAGATTCAGTTGGGATATTTAATTGTTTTTTCGCTTAAGGTTAGTAACGTGGTAAAATGTAGAACAAATGGGATTAAAACGGCTCAAAGGGTAGGCTTATTTGCGATAAGTGAGCTAAACAAATAATGGCCTCAATCATATGCATGCATATAACACTTTAACATTGGACATATAGGATAAAACAAAATTCAAATTACAATCATAGAGAAGTAAACACACAAGAATAAAATAGTTATGGTTAAATAATGTAACCATGTATTTGGGCTCAAAGTCTCACAGGTTGTGTGTTTCTTAGCTTAAAAACCATGTTCCAATTACAACTTCAAACAAATTTAACATAAAGGTTTTGATTTAAATTAGTGAAAAATTTCCGGTCTTAGGAGAAACTTATTGTCTTTTCAATCAAGTAGAACATGCATGCAATTAACCTATTACTATGCAATCTATCCTATTATAAAAAAAAAAAGAAAAACTAACTAAATATTCTATTTTATTGGTGTTAAGGAAGAGAAATTACCTCTGAAAGTCAGGTACTGACCGACCGACCTCCCCACACTTAAGGCTTTGCACCGTCCTCGGTGCCATCTGTCAGGAACAAAGGTGGGCTGGTAGCAGTATCTCCACAGTTGGGACCATCATGGCTCCCTGTGCTGGTAAAGGAAGTGGAGTCTGGAGTGTCTGGGTCTTTGTCAGGTCTATGGTTGCCTGTGAGTAGCTCCTTGAGGTATTTGAATCTGCGCTGGTTGCGACGCTCTCGTAGCTTCGCTTTCAGGTCTTGCTGGTCCAACCTCTCCAGTATTTGATGGAGTAGCTGACTTGTTGAAGGTGCTTGTGGTGTGAAAGGGGGAATGTCTGCAGCTTGTTCTGCGGACTGGCTGGTAGTGGCTGTTGGTGGCTTGAGATATTTCCCGTTAGGGACGTATTGATCATCCCGTGGAAGCATGACTTTGGTGTCCCCAGCTCTGTAGGAGACTCCGGCCGCTGAGACAAGATCTGAGACCAAGGCGGGAAAAGGTAAGTTGCCCACAATTTGTACGTATCCCATGGCATTCCGGATGTGTCTTGGTAGGTTTAGAGACTGGTCTGTAAGGATGCACCATAGTAGAACGGTCATGTCTGCAGTGAAAGAGGACTCATGAGTACTTGGAAAGACGTAATGGGACATAATCTGTGCCCATACGCGAGCCTCCAGGTAAGTGCGGAAGCCGATATTCCCTTAGGTTGGGAACGATGGTATCCATAAATCCATCTGCTGCCAGGTTGTGCGATAACTCTGAGAACAGTGTCCCAGTCAAATTGGTACGTCTGGCGCTTGAGTGCGGCCTCTTGAAATGCGTCTAGTCCTTCTGGAGCAGGGGAGAGATCCAACGCTCATTGAATGACCTCTTCTGTAATGGGGATTTGCTTCTGACAGAGATAGACTGACTGCAGGGGTTGGCAAGTGGAAATTAGAGTAGAACTCGACTACCCATGAAAGATTAACCTGTCGTGGATGTCTTTGTAGGAATCCCTAGTGTCTTTGTTCAATTTGTGGGTCAACAAATTCAGCAATACGAGTCGGGAGGATAAGCAGGTATTCGTTGTTGTAATTCCTTGCTGCCAGGATGTGAAACATCTGCTCACAGTAGCGGTTGGGAAATCGCGCAGTGTCCTTTGCTGGGAAGGCTTTCTCTTTTTCATCGACCTTTATAATCCTCTTAATTCTTTTTGTTGAGGGCTTAACTGCAGTGGAAGATGGCTCTGCCACTAATGCTCTTTTTGTTCCTCTCCTTGCTGGTGGCTTGGGAGTAGCTTTCTCTTTTCCTTTCTTGGTGGCCATCCTGAAAGGGACAGAGTAAGGATGTTAAAACTTCAAGGGTTAGAGCAAGGTAGAGAATGGGAAAGGTGGTAACCAATGCACATTAAAGATGAATGATGTTAACAAATGGTCATGACTACATGTGAAAAATCATCAATGGAAATATAGCAAGGGCATATGACGACAGTTAAATGCAAGGTGTTTATTGGCATGCCGGCAAAGGCAAGAGTAGCACAGATCAAGCATTCAATGTCCAAGTTAGATTACCAAGTCTGTCAAACTAACTATGTTTGTAATAACAATTATATTTAATTAATAAAATATAAAAAGGGTTTTGTGAAAAGCAAGCATTTAGAGTAGTAGATTAAAAGAAATCTAAAAATAGGGCACAATGCCATACGGGCATTTTCACAAACACATAGCATGCATGGTAAATAAGCTATTGAAAGTATTAAATTGAACATGCAAGTAACCCGATAAAATTAATATATAATTGTCAAATAATTCCTTTACAATCCACAAGCAAAATATAAGAAATAATGACCCAAATAAATTTCCAATACCAATAAAAAGAAAAAGAAAGAAAAAGAAAACATGGATAGTGAAAGTATAAAGAAAAAGAAGAATAGAACATAAAAATAAGAAGAAGAATAGAAAAGGAAGGAGGGAAGAAAAAAGGAAAAACCTTGATAATTGTGGTGAGAGAGAGAAAGTAGAAAGGGAGAAAGAAGGAAGAAAGAAGAAAAGGGGGGGGGGAGAAAAGAGAAAAGAAAAGGTAGGATTTGGGGAAGAAAAAGATAAGATATTTTGGCATATTTGGATGAGTTGTGCGACGCAAGCGACGCAGACGCGTGACTTGATCTGTGCTAGTGGCGCGAGGGCAGCCTCACGCTCGCACAACTCTCTGTTCGAAACTCATTGTTGCCAAATTTCAAGGTGACGCGTTCGTGTGGTGGACGCGATCGCGTGAATGACCAAGATCGGAAAACAACGCGGACGCGTGGGGCACGCATTTGCGTGGTAGGGCTTGTGCGTCTAGCACCATTCCAGCCCCGGTCCAGCGTAACATTCTGCGATACACCCTCTCTTACGTCAATTTTCAGAGCGCGTGTTCACGTGCTTGACGTGGACGCGTGGGAGACATTTTTCCCACATGATACGGACGTGTCGGGGACGTGGTTGCGTGGATCAAGTTATGCCAAAAGCACGCCTCCAGCCATGCTTTCGCGTGACTCTCTGTAAGATTTACTTTTCTTCCTAGGGCCCATACGATGCGGACGCGTTGGTGACGCTGTCGTGTCGCAAGCCTCTTTCTTCCTCTCTCTTTTTTTTATGCAGTATGCAAATGCAAACTATATGAACTAGTACGGAGAAGAGTTATTGAAAAAGAAAACTAAGAAGAGAGAAAGGAACGATCATACCATGGTGGGTTGTCTCCCACCCAGCACTTTGCTTTAACGTCCTTAAGTTGGACGCTCCACTAGCTCAGTCTTCTGCTGTGGGTGGATCATCCAAGAGGAAGATCTCTAGCTCCTTCTTACTCTTCATCTTTTCACCATGATAAAGCTTTAAGCGATGTCCATTGAATTTGATGAATTCAGAGCTTGAAGGATAACTCAGGTGGAAAACTCCATATGGCTCAGCCTTCTCTACTCGATACGGGCCGTCCCATCTTGATCTCAACTTGCCTGGCATGAGCCTCAATCGGGAGTTGTAAAGGAGGACTAAGTCCCCTGGTTGGAACTCTCTCCTCTTGATGTGCTTATCATGCACAACCTTCATTTTTTCCTTGTAAAGCCTGGAGTTCTCATAAGCTTATAGGCAAAGGCTCTCTAATTCCTGCAGTTGCAAATTCCTTTCAGCTCCGGCCTTCTCAAATCCCATGTTGCACTCCTTCACTGCCCAAAGGGCTTTGTGCTCTACTTCAACTGGGAGGTGACAGGCTTTTCCATAAACTAAGCGGAAGGGACTCATCCCAATGGGTGTCTTGTATGCCGTTCTGTATGCCCAGAGTGCATCTTGTAGTCTGGTGCTCCAGTCTCTTTTATGAGGTTTGACTATCTTCTGCAGTATCCACTTTATCTCTCTGTTAGACACCTCGGCTTGCCCATTAGTCTGGGGATGGTAGGCTGGTGCACGAAATTGTGATTCACAACTCCGCACAACTAACCAGCAAGTGCACTGGGTCGTCCAAGTAATACCTTACGTGAGTAAGGGTCGATCCCACGGAGATTGTTGGCTTGAAGCAATCTATGGTTATCTTGTAAATCTTAGTCAGGAAATCAATTATGATTATCAGTTTGAATTGCGGAAAATAAGAGAGTATGAAATAAATACTTGTTATGCAGTAATGGAGAATATGTTGGAGTTTTGGAGATGCTTTGTCTTCTGAATCTCTGCTTTCCCCCTGTCTTCTTCTTCACGCACGCAAGGTTCCTCCTATGGCAAGTTGTGTGTTGGTGGATTACCGTTGTCAATGGCTACCATCCGTCCTCTAAGTGAAAAGGGTCCAGGTGCGCTGTCACTGCACGGCTAATCATCTGTTGGTTCTCACTCCTGCTGGAATAGGATCCATTGATCCTTTTGCGTCTGTCACTATGCCCAACCTTTGTGAGTTTGAAGCTCGTCACAGTCATTCAATCCCTGAATCCTACTCAGAATACCACAGACAAGGTTTAGACTTTCCGGATTCTCAAGAATGCTGCCAATGGATTCTAGCTTATACCACAAAGATTCTGATTAAGGAATCCCAGAGATATTCATTCAATCGAAGGTAGAATGGGAGTGGTTGTCAGGCACGCGTTCATAGATTGAGAATGGTGATGAGGGTCATGGATCATCACATTCATCATATTGAAGTGCGAATGAACATCTTAGATAGAAACAAGTGTGTTTGAATGGAAAACAGAAATAATTGCATTAATTCATCGAGACATAGCAGAGCTCCTCACCCCCAACAATGAAGTTTAGAGACTCATGCCGTCAAAGAGTACAAAGTTTAGATCTAAAAATGTCATGAGGTACAAAGTAAACCTCTAAAAGTTGTTTAAATACTAAACTAGTAACCTAGATTTACAGAAAATGAATAAACTAAGATAGATGGTGCAGAAATCCACTTTTGGGGCCCACTTGGTGTGTGCTGGGGCTGAGACTTAAGCTTTACACGTGCCTAGGCTGTTTCTAGAGTTAAACGCCAGGTTGTAACCTATTTCTGGCGTTTAACTCCACTTTGTAACCTATTTCTGGCGTTTAACGCCAGACTGCAACATGGAACTGGCATTGAACGCCAGTTTACGTCATCTATCCTTGAGCAAAATATGGACTATTATATATTTCTGGAAAGCCCTAGATGTCTACTTTCCAACGCAATTGAGAGCATGCCAATTGGACTCCTGTAGCTCTAGAAAATCCATTCCGAGTGTAGAGAGGTCAGAATCCAACAGCATCGGTAGTCCTTTTTCAGCCTGAATCAGATTTTTGCTCAGCTCCCTCAATTCCAGCTAGAAAATACCTGAAATTACAGAACAATACACAAACTCATAGTAAAGTCCAGAAATATGAATTTTTCCTAGAAACTAATGAAAATATACTAAAAACCAATTAGAACATACTAAAAACTACATGAAATTAACCCCAAAAAGCGTATAAAATATCTGCTCATCACAACACCAAATTTAAACTGTTGCTTATCCCCAAGCAACTAGACAAATAAAATAGAATACAAATAAGTCAAGAAGCAATAATATCTCAGAGTTTTTGAGTGAAGCTCAGATTCTAATTAGATGAGCGGGACTAGTAGCTTTTTGCTTCCGAACAGTTTTGGCATCTCACTTTATCCATTGAAGCTCAGAATGATTGGCATCTGTAGGAACTTAGAATTCAGATAGTGTTATTGATTCTCCTAGTTCAGTATATTGATTCTTGAACACAGCTACTTTATGAGTCTTGGTCGTGGCCCTAAACACTTTGTTTTCCAGTATTACCACCGGATACATAAATGCCATAGACACATAATTGGGTGAACCTTTTCAGATTATGACTCAGCTTTGCTAAAGTCCCCAATTAGAGGTGTCTAGGGTTCTTAAGCACACTCTTCTTTTTGCTTTGGAACTTGACTTTAACCGCTCAGTCTCAAGTTTTTACTTGACACCTTCACGCCACAAGCACATGGTTAGGGACAGCTTGGTTTAGCCGCTTAGGCCAGGATTTGATTCCTTTAGGCCCTCCTATCCACTGATGCTCAAAGCCTTTGATCCTTTTTATTACCCTTGCCTTTTGGTTTTAAGGGCTATTGGCTTTTTCTGCTTGCTTTTTCTTTTTTTTTCTTTTTCTTTTTCTTTTATTTTCGCCATTTTTTTTTTCTGCAAGCTTTTGTATTCACTGCTTTTTCTTGCTCAAGAATCATTTTTATGATTTTTCAGATTATCAAATAACATTTCTCATTTTTCATCATTCTTTCAAGAGCCAACATATTTAACATTCATAAACATCAAATTCAAAAGACATATGCACTGTTCAAGCATTCATTCAGAAGACAAAAAGCATTACCACCACATGTAAATAATTAGAATTTTTCTTATTAAAAACTCAAAAAATATTGCCTCCTTATTCTAAAGAAAATCTGCTATTTTATTCATGTTTAATGATGATGAGAAAAATAAATTATAGCTTAATTAGAGATAAAATCAGAATATAGATACTAATTACTACTACTCATATATAACTTCTAAGGTAAAACTCAAATAAGAACAATTATCACAGAGTTAAGGCTAAGATAAGAACTCAACAACCTTGAATTTGGGAGGTGGATGCCTCTTTAGTCTGTGAAGTACTTGGCCCTTCAAGAGATAGTTTCTGACGCTTTAATCCCTTCAGTTCACGCCCTTGCTCTTCTTGTTCTCTAAGCAATTTGCAGAGCATGCTGTTTTGATTTTGCTGTTCTTCCTTCAGTTGATCCACAGCTTCTTGCAACTTGGTGACAGATGCTTCTAGGCGCTCCCAGTATTCAATTTGAGGGATTTTTGGGAGGAACTCCTCTTCTTTTCTCTTGATGGGGTCGTCCTGCACTTGTTGTCCTTCCATAGACTTTTTAGTGATTGGTTGCTCAACTGAAATATACTTATCTACTCCCATCTTTATCCCAGCATCTTTACATAACAGAGAAACTAAGCTTGGATAGGCTAATTTGGCATCTTTGGAGTTCTTGTTTGCAATTTTGTAAAGCTCACAAGCAATCAGCTGATGAACTTTCACTTCTTTTTCCAGCATAATGTAATGAATCATCACTGCTCTTCTGATGGTGACTTTAGAGCGGTTGCTAGTGGGTAGTATAGAGCGCCCAATAAAGTTCAGCCAGCCTCTGACGACTGGTTTGAGATCTCCTCTCTTGAGTTGGTTTGGGGCACCCTTTGTGTTGGTTGTCCACTTGGCTCCAGGGAGGCATATGTCCTCTAAGATTTTATCCAAGCCCAGGTTTGATCTCATCATTCTCCTATTAAAGGAGTCTGGGTCATCTTGCAGTTGAGGCAGCTTGAAGATTTCCCTTATTTTATCAGGGTGGGTGTGAACAACCTTCCCTCTGACCAAAGTTCTATAGTCATAGAATGCGGTTCCAGCTATCCTCTGCCTGTCCGTCTGCCATAGATTAGCATAGAATTCCTGAACCATGTTTCTTCCCACCTTTGTTTCAGTATTAGCTACGACTTCCCAGCTCCTGTTTCAAATTTGCTCTTGGATCTCTGGATATTCATCTTCTTTCAGATCGAATTTAACTTCCGGGATCACTGACCTTAGACTCATTATTTTGTGAAAATGGTCTGAATGTTCTTTGGTTATGAACTTCCCTTGATTCCAAAGTGGTTTTGGAATGTTCTCTTTCTTGCCTCTTGAGCCGGTTTGTTTTTCCTTAGGAGCCATGATCTTAGTGGGTATTGGTTTAGTGATCACAGATAAACACACCAAACTTAGAGGTTTGCTTGTCCTCAAGCAAAAGAAAGGAAAGGAGAGGGAAAGAGGGAGAGCCAAGCGCAACTTGTGGAGGAGAGGGGGAGAGGCCGAACCAATATTTAAGGGGAAGGGGGGTGGGTTTCGAAAATTATTTAAAAAAGATATGATACAAAAAGTGATTTGGAAAAGATAAGTATGATAGGAAAAGATGTGATTTAGAATTGAAAAGATATGAAAGATATTTGAAAAAGATAAATCTGGATTTTGAAAAAGATAATGTGAAGATTTGAAAAAGATATTGATGAGTTGAAAAGATTTTAGAAGGAAAAGAGATAGATTTGTTTTGAAAAGGATTTGAAAATACTTTGAAGAGGATTAAGAAAAAGGGTTTATGAATTAAGATACATTTGATATCTTTTGAAAAAGGATTTGAAAAATTAGGATTTGTAACATGTTTGTGCAAGAAATCATGAATTGAAACATAAAAATTGGAAAAAATTTGAATTGAAAATGAAATTGCCTACTCCCCACAATCCTGGCGTTAAACGCCCAACTGCTGCATGTTTTGGGCGTTTAACGCCCAGTTGCTGCTTGGTTTGGGTGTTTAACGCCCAGCTGTTGCTTCTAGCTGGCGTTGAACGCCAGAAACCCCTTTGTCACTAGGCGTTTTTCTGAACGCCCATGATGCTGTAAATCTGGCGTTAAACGCCCAGAAGTTGCTTCTTTCTGCCATTTAACGCCCAGATGGCTATCTTTACTGGCGTTAAACGCCCAGCAGATGCTCCGTTTGGGCGTTTAATGCCCAGTTGTGTTTCTTACTGGCATTTTCTTGCCAGTAAGCTCCTTTTTCCCGTTTTGTGCTCTGAATTCTTCTGTAACCCTGTGGACTTATGCAATTGATTCTTTACCTTGTTAGTATTAAGCTCATATAAATAAAATGATGAATAAAATAAAATAAAATAACAGAAAAAGTTTTGCTGAAGGCTGGGTTGCCTCCCAGCAAGCGCTTCTTTATTGTCTTTAGCTGGACCTTGCTGAGCTTTTAATCTAGCGTCAGCCTTGAGCACTCTTGCTCAACATTGCCTTCAAGATAGTGCTTGATTCTTTGTCCATTAACAATGAACTTCTTATCAGAATCAATGTCTTGAAGCTCCACATAACCATATGGTGATACACTTGTAATCACATATGGTCCCCTCTACTGGGATTTCAGTTTCCCGGGGAATAGCCTGAGCCTAGAGTTAAACAACAGAACCTTTTGTCCTGGTTCAAAGACTCTAGATGACAGCTTTCTGTCATGCCACCTTTTTTATTTCTCTTTATAAAGCTTGGCATTTTCGAGAGCAGTGAGTCTGAATTCCTCTAGCTCATTTAGCTGGAGCAATCTTTTTTCTCCAGCTAATTTGGCATCAAAGTTTAGGAATCTGGTTGCCCAGTAGGCCTTATGTTCCAGTTCCACGGGCAAATGACAGGCCTTACCATACACAAGTTGGTATGGAGAGGTCCCTATAGGAGTCTTGAATGCTGTTCTATAAGCCCACAGAGCATCATCCAAGCTTCTTGCCCAATCCTTTCTACGGGTACTTACAGTCCGTTCCATGATTCTTTTTAGTTCTCTGTTAGAAACTTCAGCTTGCCCATTTGTCTGTGGATGATATGGAGTCGCCACCTTGTGGCGAATCCCATACCGGACCATGGCAGAGTAAAGCTGTTTGTTGCAGAAGTGAGTGCCCCCATCACTGATTAGTACTCTAGGGACACCAAACCTGCTGAAGATATGTTTCTGGAGGAACTTCAGCACTATTTTAGTATCATTGGTGGGTGTGGCAACGGCCTCTACCCATTTTGCTACATAGTCGACTGCCACCAGAATATAAGTGTTTGAGTATGATGGTGGGAAAGGTCCCATGAAGTCAATTTCCCATACATCAAACAACTCAATCTATAAGATTCCCTGTTGAGGCATGGCGTAACCATGAGGCAGATTACCAGCTCTTTGGCAACTGTCACAGTTACGTAAAAACTCTCGGGAATTCCTATAGAGTGTAGGCCAGTAGAAGCCACATTGGAGGACCTTGGTGGCTGTTCGCTCACCTCCGAAATGGCCTCTATATTGTGATCCATGGCAATGCCATAAGATCCTCTGTGCTTCTTCTCTAGGTACACACTTACGGATTATTCCGTCTGCACATCTCTTAAAGAGATAAGGTTCATCCCACAAGTAGTACGTTGCATCAGTAATTAATTTTTTCTTTTGTTGCCTGCTGTACTCCTTAGGTATGAACCTTGCAGCTTTATAGGTTGCAATGTCTACAAACCATGGTGTTTCCTGAATGACAAACAAATGCTCATCCGGAAAGGTTTCAGAGATCTCAATAGAGGAGGAAAACTCCCCTTCTGCTGGTTCTATCCGGGATAGATGATCAGCCACTTGGTTCTCTGTCCCTTTTCTGTCTCTTATTTCTATATCAAACTCTTGCAGAAGCAACACCCATCTTATAAGCCTGGGTTTTGAATCCTGCTTTGTGAGGAGATATTTAAGAGCAGCATGGTCAGTGTACACAATCACTTTTGATCCTACTAAGTATGATCTAAACTTGTCAATGGCATAAACCACTGCAAGAAATTCTTTTTCTGTGGTTGTGTAATTTTTCTGGGCATCATTTAAAACACGGCTAGCATAATAAATGACATGCAGAAGCTTGTCATGCCTCTGCCCCAACACTGCACCAATGGCGTGGTCACTGGCATCACACATTAGTTCAAATGGTAAAGTCCAGTCTGGTGCGGAAATAACTGGTGCTGTGACCAACTTAGCTTTCAGAGTCTCAAACGCCTGCAGACACTCTGTGTCAAACACAAATGGCGTGTCAGCAGCTAGCAGATTGCTCAGGGGTTTTGCAATTTTTGAAAAATCCTTTATAAACCTCCTGTAGAATCCCGCATGCCCCAGAAATCTTCTGATTGCCTTAACATTAGTAGGTGGTGGTAATTTTTCAATTACTTCCACTTTAGCTTGATCCACCTCTATTCCCTTGTTTGAAATTTTATGCCCAAGGAAAATTCCTTCAGTCACCATAAAGTGACATTTTTCCCAGTTTAGAACTAGGTTGGTCTCTTGGCATCTTTTCAGAACAAGTGTTAAATTGTTAAGGCAGGAGCTAAATGAGTCTCCAAATACTGAAAAGTCATCCATGAAGACTTCTAGAAACTTCTCTACCAAATTAGAGAAGATAGAGAGCATGCACCTCTGAAAGGTTGTAGGTGCATTACACAGACCAAAAGGCATTCTTCTGTAAGCAAATACTCCAGAAGGACATGTGAATGCTATTTTCTCTTGGTCCTGAGGATCTACTGCAATTTGGTTGTAACCTGAATAGCCATCCAAAAAGCAGTAATATTCATGACCTGCTAGTCTCTTTAGCATCTGGTCTATGAATGGTAAAGGAAAATGATCCTTTCTGGTGGCTGTATTGAGCCTTCTGTAGTCAATACACATGCGCCACCCTGTAATTGTTCTTATAGGAACCAGTTCATTTTTTTCATTATGAACCACTGTCATGCGTCCCTTCTTGGGAACAACTTGAACAGGGCTCACCCAGGGGCTATCAGAAATAAGATAAATAATCCCAGCCTCCAGTAATTTGGTGACCTCTTTCTGCACCACTTCCTTCATGGCTGGATTTAGCCGCCTCTGTGGTTGAACCACTGGCTTAGCATCATCCTCCAATAGAATTTTGTGCATACATCTAGCTGGGCTTATGCCCTTAAGGTCACTTATGGACCACCCAAGAGCTGTCTTGTGTGTCCTTAGCACTTGAATTAGTGCTTCCTCTTCCAGTGGATTTAAAGCAGAGCTTATGATCACTGGAAAAGTGTCACCTTCTCCCAGAAATGCATATTTCAGGGATGGTGGTAATGGCTTGAGCTCGGGTTTAGGAGGTTTCTCCTCTTCCTGAGGAAGTCTCAGAGGCTCTTTCAATTCCTCTGAACCCTCCAAATCAGGCTAAACATCTTTAAAGATGTCTTCCAGCTCTGATTCGAGACTCTCAGCCATGTTGACCTCCTCTACCAAAGAGTCAATGAGATCAACTTTCACGCAGTCTTTTGGTGTGTCTGGATGCTGCATGGCTTTGACAGCATTCAACTTAAACTCATCCTCATTGACTCTCAGGGTTACTTCCCCCTTTTGGACATCAATGAGAGTTCGTCCAGTTGCTAGGAAAGGTCTTCCTAGAATGAGAGTAGCACTTTTGTGCTCCTCCATTTCCAGCACTACAAAGTCAGTGGGAAAGGCGAATGGCCCAACCCTGACAATCATGTCCTCAATCACGCCTGATGGGTATTTAGTGGAGCCATCAGCAAGTTGGAAACATATCCGGGTTGGTTTAACTTCTTCAGTTAAACCAAGCTTTCTGATAGTGGATGCAGGTATTAGGTTGATGCTTGCCCTAAGATCATATAAAGCTGTCTTGGTGCAATTACCCTCTAATATGCATGGTATTAGAAAGCTTCCGGGATCTTTAAGCTTTTCTGGAAAGCTTTTCAGAATGACTGCACTGCATTCTTCAGTGAGGAGAACTCTTTCAGTTTCTCTCTAATCCTTCTTATGACTCAAGATCTCCTTCATGAACTTGGCATAAGAGGGTATTTGCTCAAGTGCCTCTGCAAATGGAATCTTTATTTCAAGAGTCCTGAGATAATCTGCAAAGCGAGAAAATTGCTTATCCTGCTCCTCTTGGCGGAGTTTTTGAGGATAAGGTATCTTGGCTTTATATTCCTCAACCTTGGTTGCTGCAGGTTTATTTCCTACAGAGGTGGTTGGAGAAGCCTTTTTAGAGGGGTTGTTATCAGCACTTGTGTGTGTCTGATCCCTCACTGGCATTTGAATGCCAGGGTTAGAAGCTGGAGTGGCATTGGATGCCAACTCCTTACTTGTTCCTGGCGTTTGAACGCCAGAACTAAGCTTCCATTGGACGTTTGACGCCAACCCCTTGCTTGTTTCTGGCATTTGAACGCCAGAGTTATTTCTCTCTGGGCTCTTACTGTCCTCAGAGGAATTTTGGATAGCATTTTGTTCATTTCTTGGCTTCCTGCTGCCTTGAAGTGAGGTATTTAATGTTTTCCCACTTCGTAATTGAACTGCTTGGCACTCTTCTGTTATTTGTTTTGATAACTGTTGTTCTGTTTTCTTCAACTGTACCTCCATATTTATATTAGCCATTCTTGTGTCTTGTAGTATCTCCTTGAATTCGGCCAGCTGTTTTGTTAGAAAGTCTAATTGCTGATTGAATTCAGTAATTTGTTCTGCAGGACTGAGTTCAGCAGTTACTGTTTTAGCCTCTTCTTTCATGGAAGATTCACTATTTAGGTACAGATGTTGATTTCTGGTAACTGTATCAATGAGCTCTTGAGCTTCTTCAATTGTCTTTCTCATGTGTATAGATCCACCAGCTGAGTGGTCTAGAGAAATCTGAGCTTTCTCTGTAAGCCCATAATAGAAGATGTCTAGCTGCACCCATTCTGAAAACATTTCAGAGGGGCATTTTCTTAGCATCTCTTTGTATCTCTCCCAGGCATCATAAAGAGATTCATTATCTCCTTGTTTAAAGCCTTGGATATCCAGCCTTAGCTGTCTCATCCGTTTTGGAGGGAAGTATTGATTCAGGAATTTTTCTGACAGCTGTTTCCATGTCCTTATGCTAGCCTTAGGTTGGTTATTTAACCACCTCTTAGCTTGGTCTTTTATAGCAAATGGAAACAGTAATAATCTGTAGACATCCTGATCTACTTCCTTATCATGTACTATATCAGCAATCTGTAAAAACTGTGCCAGAAACTCTGTAGGTTCTTCCTGTGGAAGACTGGAATACTGGCAACTTTGCTGCACCATGATAATGAGCTGAGGATTCAACTCAAAGCTACTGACTCCAATGGAGGGTATACATATACTACTCTCATATGAAGCAGTAGTGGGGTTAGCATATGACCCCAGGGTCCTTCTAGACTGTTCATTTCCACTTAGATCCATGATAGAGAAAAGGTAATTGATATGAATAGTGATGCCAGGGCATTTTGGCCAGTTTCACTGACCTTTTCTTTACTGTTTTTAAGGTAGTTTCATGTATTTTCTTAGAAAATAAGCTAGTTTTGGGTAGATATTCACTTACATCTTGATTCAAGCATACATTGTGCACTTTACATGATTTCATGAGAATTTTGCATGAATTATATGACAAATTAGAGGATGCATGTCTCATGATTTGGATTAGAACTTTGATGCACTTTATTGCTTGATTTCAGGACAAAGGAAGCATGGAAGAACCACGTTAGCAGCCACGTTAGTCCCACTAACGTGACCTCTAACGTGGAATGGGTGCTAACTTGCAAAGTTAATGAGAAAGGTAATCGCCAATAACGCCCTCGAAGCCATCATAAGCCCACTTTAAGAGTCATGTTAACTAAGTTAACGTGAACTCTAACGTGGAAGAAGACAACAAGGCCAACGTTAGTGACACTCTCCTTTGTCACTAACGTTGGACCAAGCTCATAATTGGCCATGTTAGTTGCCACGTTAACTTAGTTAACATGGACTCTAATGTTAAGAAGCAAAAAAGAAGCCAACGTTAGTGACATTCACCTTTATCACTAACGTTGGCCAAGCCTCCATAAGCCACGTTAACTCCCACGTTAACTTAGTTAACGTGGAAGCTAACGTGGAGAGAGCAATTGATAGCCAATGTTAGTGATACTTACCTTTGTCACTAACGTTGGGGTGAACCACCAAGAGCCACCATGAGCAACGTTAACTCCCATGTTAACTTAGTTAACGTGGAAGCTAATGTGGATAAAGAAATGATGAGCCAACGTTAGTGACAATTGCCTTTCTCACTAACGTTGGAGATGGCTAGCATGACTACGTTAGAAGCCACGTTAACTTAGTTAACGTGGACTCTAACGTGGGAAATAGGGGCACATTGGAACGTTAGTGACAAAGGTAAGTGTCACTAACGTTCCTGAAGAATTGGCACTGCTACGTTAGAAGCCACGTTAACCTAGTTAACGTGGACTCTAACGTAGGGACAAGGGAGGACTCTCCACGTTATTGGAAAAGGTAAGTCCCAATAACGTGTGCGAAGGACCAAGAGGCAACGTTAGTGGTCACGTTAGTGCCACTAACGTTGAAGTCAACGTAATCATATTTGGGTTAGGAACGTTAGTGAAAAAGGTGATTGTCAATAACGTTCTCGAACCCACACTTTCACTTAACGTTGACACCACTAACGTCCTGAGTCAAAGTCCCTGCCTACTTCACCTTTTCTCTCTGCAAGCAAAGCTAAGCCCAATGAAAAGGATAACTGCTTCAAACTCAAGATTCAGAGGCCCATACCCAAGACTTGAAGAGCCAACTAGAAGATGAGAAGAGTAGTATATATAGGAGTAGCTTTGAATTAGTTAGAGAGTTGGAAAACTTTAGGGAGCCTTTGGCATAGAACTACTCTCTGTATTTTACTTTCTCTGCACTTCTAGTTTTTCTTTCATCATGTATTCTCCATCTTTGTTTTCATTTTCCAGAGCTATGAACAACTAAACCCCTTTCATTGGGTTAGGGAGCTCTGTTGTAATTTGATGTTCCTTCTTCTATCTTTTCTCTTGATTTTACTAGAAAGCTTTCGATCTTCATCCAATTGGGTAGTTATCTTGGAAAAGAAGCTATTCAAACTTGGATCTCTTCTGAACCTTGAAAGAGGAATGAAGAGATCATGCTAGAAATGCTTTCTCATGCTGGACTAAATTGGGTTTGGATGGATATGTGACTATAATCCTACCAACACTTGATTTGGGAAATGCATGTGGTATAATCAGTGACCATACTTCATCTCTTCTCATGAGCAATTGACCAAGGAATTGGCTATTGATCAAGATTTGAGAGATTGAATTACCAAGAAATTGGAATTCGATCACTTAAGATTGCCAAGGAGATCAATGAATGCATTGATTTAGGAAGAGATGAAGATGAACTTGATCCAGAGAATGCAACATCTCCTGAGCCCAATGAACTCCCCATTTCTGATCTTACCCATTCTCTTTAATTTCTGCCATTTACTTTTATGAGCAATTACCCCATTCCCGTTTAAGATTCTGCAATTTACTTTCCGCCATTTACATTCAGCTCTTTAATTCTAGCATTTATTGTTTCTGCTATTTACTTTCCCGCCATTTAACTTTCTGCAAATCTCAAATCAAATTCTGGTTCGCTCAACTAGAACATTCCTCTAATTAAAGTTGCTTGATCAATCAATCCCTGTGGGATTTGACCTCACTCTATTGTGAGTTTTTACTTGACGACAAATTCGGTACACTTGCCGAAGAAAATTTATTGAGAGACAAGTTTTGTGCGTATCAAGTTTATGGCACCGTTGTCGGGGATTGATTTTGTATCAACAATTATTAAGTTGGAGGATCACTAGATTGAGCATTTTTTCTATTCTGTTGATTTAAATTTCTGTTTGAGCAATTTACTTTCGGTTTCAGTTGTTTTTATTCCCATCCCTTTAACCCCTTTATTCCAGTTGTTCACACTTTGTTTCACTCACCCACTAACTGTTTGATATATTGCATCACTCACACTAACAGCATTTTTTTTAGAATAGTTTCTGCATCTATTTCCTTGCTTGCACCTTGTTGGTTGTATGACAAGGAGGAGAAGCAGGGCTTCAAGTTCCTTTGATTCTGAACCAGAGAGGACCTTCCTTAGATTAAGGAGGGAAGCAAGAGGAAAAAGAGTAGTTGGTGCTGAGGAAGAGGAGGAATACTTTGAACCAAACATGGAAGAGAATATGGAAAACCATCATGAAGAAGAAGCTCACAACCATGGCAGAGAAGGTCTAGCAAATCATGCTGGGCAAGAGAGAAGAGTTCTGGGTTCTTACATCAACCCAAACCCAGAAAACTGTGGTAGTAGCATCCAAAGGCCAACCATACATGCCAACAACTTTGAACTAAAGCTACAGCTCATCACCCTGTTCAGAACAACTGTTCATTCGGAGGGAGTGTCCAAGAAGACCCCAATCAACATCTAACCACCTTCCTGAGGATACGTGACACTGTGAAGTCTAATGGTGTTCATCCTGACACCTATAGACTACTTCTGTTCCCTTTCTCACTCAAGGACAAAGCATCTAAATGGCTGGAGTCCTTCCCAAAAGAGAGTTTGGCAACCTGGAAAGATGTGGTGAATAAATTCTTAGCAAGATTCTATCCTCCTCAACGGATTAACAGGCTAAGAGCTGAGGTGCAAACATTCAGGCAGCAGGATGGTGAGACTCTATATGAAGCATGTGAGAGGTTTAAGGACCTAACAAGGAGGTGTCCACCAGATATGTTCAATGAATGGGTGCAGCTGCACATTTTCTATGAAGGCCTTTCTTATGAATCAAAGAAAGCAGTAGACCACTCATCCGGGGGATCTCTGAACAAGAAGAAGACCATTGAGGAGGCCATAGATGTCATTGAAACTGTAGCAGAGAATGACTACTTCTATGCCTCCGAAAGAGGGAACACTAGAGGAGTGATGGAGCTAAACAATGTAGATGCTCTGCTGGCCCAAAACAAGCTCATTACCAAGAAATTAGCTGACCTCACCAATAAGATAGAGAGGAACTAAGTAGCAGCAATCACCACCTCATCAACTACCCAAGAGGGAGTGAATGCAGAGGCAGAGAGTGAGCAGGAGCAAGCCAACTACATTGGGAATTCACCTAGACAAAATCATGACCCATACTCCAAGACCTACAACCCTGATTAGAGGAATCATCCAAACTTTGGGTGGGGGAATCAACAAGATCAAAGCCAAGATCAGAGACGTCACAACCCCAACAACAATGCAGCTCACCAACAATTCACACAGAGAACATATCAACACCACCATAACAACATCTCTCCACATCCATATCAAAACCAAAATAACACTCCTTATCATTCTACCTCCAATCCCAACCTACCATCATCTGATGACAGACTCTCAAGGATTGAGAACCTGCTTGAAGGCATATGCAAAGAGATTCAAGACAACAAGGTGTTCAAGGAGGAAGTGTGAGCAAATTTTAAGAACTAGGGAGACACCATCAAGAGGTTGGAATCTCAAGTGGGGTATCTCTCTGAGCAGATTCTCAAACCTACAGATGGATTCCCAAGTGACACAGAGAAAAATCCGAGAGGTGAAACAAAGAAAGTGATGAGCGGATAATTTATACGCTTTTTGGCATTGTTTTTAGTATGTTTTTAGTAGAATCTAGTTACTTTTAGGGATGTTTTTAATAGATTTTATGTTAAATTCACATTTCTGGACTTTACTATGAGTTTGTGTGTTTTTCTGTGATTTCAGGTATTTTCTGGCTGAAATTGAGGGACCTGAGCAAAAATCAGATTCAGAGGTTGAAGAAGGACTGCTGATGCTGTTGGATTCTGACCTCCCTGCACTCAAAATAGATTTTCTGGAGCTACAGAACTCAAAATGGCGTGCTTCCAATTGCGTTGGAAAGTAGACATCCAGGGCTTTCCCGCAATATATAATAGTCCATACTTTGGCCAAGAATAGATGACGTAAACTGGCGTTCAACGCCAGCTCTCTGCCCAAATCTGGCGTCCAGCGCCAGAAAAGGATCCAAAACCAGAGTTGAACGCCAGAAATGGATCAAAACCTGGCGTTCAACTCCACAAATGGCCTCTGCACGTGAAAAGCTAAAGCTCAGCCCACGCACACACCAAGTGGGCCCCGGAAGTAGATTTATGCATCAATTACTTACTCATGTAAACCCTAGTAGCTAGTTTATTATAAATAGGACATTTTACTAGTGTATTTGACATCCTGGATTGTATTTTGATCCTGTGATCACGTTTTAGGGGGCTGGCCATCTCGGCCATGCCTGGACCTTTCACTTATGTATTTTTAACGGTAGAGTTTCTACACTCCATAGATTAAGGTGTGGAGTTCTGCTGTTCCTCAAAGATTAATGCAAAGTACTACTGTTTTCTATTCAATTCTCCTTATTTCGCTTCTAAGATATTCATTCGCACTTCAACCTGAATGTGATGAACGTGACAATCATCATCATTCCCTATGAATGCGTGCCTGACAACCACTTCCGTTCTACATTAGAATTGAATGAGTATCTCTTAGATCTCTTAATCGGAATCTTCGTGGCGTAAGCTAGAATAATGGCGGGATTCAAGAGAATCCGGAAGGTCTAAACCTTGTCTGTGGTATTCCGAGTAGGATTCAATGACTGAATGACTGTGACAAGCTCCAAACTTGCGATTGCTGGGCGTTAGTGACAGACGCAAAAGGATAGTAAATCCTATTCCAGCATGATCGAGAACCGACAGATGAATAGCCGTGCCGTGACAGGGTGCGTTGACCATTTTCACTAAGAGGATAAGATGAAGCCATTGACAAGGGTGATGCCTCCAGACGATTAGCCGTGCCGTGACAGGGCATTGGATCATTTTCCTGAGAGATGACCGAAAGTAGCCATTGACAGTGGTGATATATCACATAAAGCCAGCCATGGAAAGGAGTAAGACTGATTGGATGAAGATAGCAGGAAAGCAGAGGTTCAGAGGAACGAAAGCATCTCCATTCGCTTATCTGAAATTCCTACCAATGAATTACATAAGTATTTCTATCCCTATTCTATTAATTATTATTCGAAAACACCATTATCAATTTATATCTGCCTAACTGAGATTTGCAAGGTGACCATAGCTTGCTTCATACCAACAATCTCCGTGGGATTCGACCCTTACTCACGTAAGGTATTACTTGGACGACCCAGTGCACTTGCTGGTTAGTTACACGGAGTTGTGAACCGTGGTCTTGGCATCATGTTTTTGGCGCCATTACCAGGGAAAGAAAGAGCGATGAATTTTACATAATTAAAGTGTAATCACGATTCCGCGTACCAAGTTTTTGGCGCCGTTGCCGGGGATTGTTCGAGTATGGACAACTGACGGTTCATCATGTTGCTCAGATTATGTAATTTTCTTTTTGTTTTGTTTTCAAAAATTTTTCAAAAAAATTTTTCAAAAATTTCTCCCTTGTTTTCGAAAAAAAAAATAAAATAAAATAAAAAATAAAAATATTTTCAAAAATATATTTTTCTTCAAAATTTTTAAGAATGAATTCTAGTGTTTCATGAAGCATGTTGAAGCCTGACTGGCTGTAAAGCCATGTCTCAATTCTTTTGGACTCAAGAGAAGAGCTTCTTTATCTTTCTTAGCAAATTGGCTACTGAATGTAAAGTTCTGCTAAAGCTTGACTGGCTATTAAGCCATGTCTAACCCTCAGATTGGAGCTTTAGACTAACATGGCAAGATTCCTGGAATTCATATTAAAAATTTTGGAATCCTTATTTTTCTTTTTTAAAATGATTTTCGAAAAAATTAAAAGAAAATACAAAAAAAAAATTATAAAATCATAAAAATCAAAAAATATTTTGTTTTTCTTGTTTGAGTCTTGAGTCATGTTATAAGTTTGGTGTCAATTGCATGTGCATCTTGCATTTTTTCGAAAATTTCATGCATCCATAGTGTTCTTCATGATCTTCAAGATGTTCTTGGTAAGTCTTCTTGTTTGATCTTTGCATTTGCATGCTTTGTGTCTTTTCTTGTTTTTCATATGCATTCTTGAATTCTTAGTGTCTAAACATTAAAGAATTCTAAGTTTGGTGTCTTCCATGTTTTCTTTGCATTAAAAATTTTTCAAAAATATGTTCTTGATGTTCATCATGATCTTCATAGTGTTCTTGGTGTTCATCTTGACATTCATAGCATTCTTGCATGCATTCATTGTTTTGATCCATAACTTTCATGCATTGCATCATTTTTCTTGTTTTTCTCTCTCATCATAAAAATTCAAAAATAAAAAAAATATCTTTCTCTTTTTCTCTCATCAAATTCGAAAATTTGGTTTGACTTTTTCAAAAATTTTTAAAATCAAGTTGTTTCTTATGAGTCAAATCAAATTTTCAATTTGAAAATCTTATCTTTTTCAAAAATCAAATCTTTTTCAAATTTCTTAGTTATTTTCGAAAATTCCAAAAAAAAATTTTCAAAAACCTTTTTCTTATTTTTATATCATATTTTCGAAAATAACAATCATCAATTAATGTTTTGATTCAAAAATTTCAAGTTTGTTACTTGCTTGTTAAGAAAGATTCAAACTTTAAGTTCTAGAATCATATCTTGTGATTTCTTGTGAATCAAGTCATTAATTGTGATTTTAAAAATCAAATCTTTTTCAAAACCAAATTCAATCATATGTTTTCAAAAATATCTTCTTATCTTATATTTTTCAAAAATTTGATTTCAAAATATCTTTTCTAATCTCTTATCTTCTTATCTTTTCAAAATTGTTTTTCAAATTTGTTTCAACTAACTAACTAACTTTTTGTTTGTTTCTTATCTTTTTCAAAACCACCTAACTAACTCTCTCTCTCTAATTTTCGAAAATATCTCCCCCCTTTTTCAAAATTTCTTTTTAATTAACTAATTATTTTAATTTTTATTTTAATTTTCGAAAATTACTAACCTTTTTCAAAAACTATTTTCGAAAATCACTAACTCTTTTTTCAAAAATAATTTTTGAAAATTCTCTTCTCTCTCATCTCTTTCTATTTGTTTATTCATCTACTAACATCTCTCTCTCACTCACAAAAAAAAAGAGGATCTCTATTATTATTATTTTTCTGTGCCCTCTTCTTTGTCATATGAGCAGGAGCAAGGACATGAATATTCTTGTTGAAGCAGATCCAGAACCTGAAAGGACTCTGAAGAGGAAACTAAGAGAAGCTGAATTACAACAAACCAGCAAGCACTTGTCAGAAATTATCAAACAGGAAAAGAAGATGACAGATGAAAATAATAATAATGCAAGGAGAATGCTTGGTGACTTTACTGCACCTAATTCCAATTTACATGGAAGAAGCATCTCCATTCCTGCCATTGGAGTAAACAACTTTGAGCTGAAACCTCAGCTAGTTTCTCTGATGCAGCAGAACTGCAAGTTTCATGGACTTCCATCTGAAGATCCTTTTCAGTTCTTAACTGAATTCTTGCAGATATGTGATACTGTCAAGACTAATGGAGTAGATCCTGAAGTCTACAGGCTCATGCTTTTCCCTTTTGCTGTAAGAGACAGAGCTAGAATATGGTTGGACTCTCAACCTAAGGATAGCCTGAACTCTTGGGATAAGCTGGTCAAGGCTTTCTTAGCCAAGTTCTTTCCTCCTCAAAAGCTGAGTAAGCTTAGAGTGGATGTTCAGACCTTCAGACAGAAAGAAGGTGAATCCCTCTATGAAGCTTGGGAGAGATACAAAGGACTGACCAAAAAGTGTCCTTCTGACATGCTTTCAGAATGGACCATCCTGGATATATTCTATGATGGTTTATCTGAGTTATCAAAGATGTCATTGGACACCTCTGCAGGTGGATCCATTCACCTAAAGAAAACGCCTGCAGAAGCTCAAGAACTCATTGACATGGTTGCTAATAACCAGTTCATGTACACTTCTGAGAGGAATCCTGTGAGTAATGGGACGCCTATGAAGAAGGGAGTTCTTGAAGTTGATACTCTGAATGCCATATTGGCTCAGAATAAAATATTGACTCAGCAAGTCAATATGATCTCTCAGAGTCTGCATGGAATGCAAGCTGCATCCAACAGTACTCAAGAGGCTTCTTATGCAGAAGAAGCTTATGATCCTGAGAACCCTGCAATAGCAGAGGTAAATTATTTAGGTAAACCTTATGGAAACACCTATAACTCATCATGGAGAAATCATCCAAATTTCTCATGGAAGGATCAAAAGCCTCAACAAGGCTTTAATAATGGTGGAAGAAACAGGTTTAACAATAATAAACCTTTTCCATCATCCACTCAGCAACAGACAGAGAACTCTGAACAAAATACTTCTAATTTGGCAAACTTAGTCTCTGATCTGTCTAAGGCTACTGTAAGTTTCATGAATGAAACAAGATCTTCCATTAGAAATTTGGAAGCACAAGTGGGCCAGCTGAGTAAAAGGATCACTGAAATCCCTCCCAGTACTCTCCCAAGCAATACAGAAGAGAATCCAAAAGGAGAGTGCAAGGCCATTGACATAAGCAAAATGGCCGAACCCAATGAGGGAGAGGAGGACGTGAATCCCAAGGAGGAAGACCTCCTGGGACGTCCAGTGACCAATAAGGAGCTTCCCTCTGAGGAACCAAAGGAATCTGAGACTCATCTAGAGACCATAGAGATTCCATTGAACCTCCTTATGCCCTTCATGAGCTCTGATGAGTATTCCTCTTCTGAAGAGAATGAGGATGTTACTGAAGAGCAAACTGCCAAGTTTCTTGGTGCAATCATGAAGCTAAATGCCAAATTATTTGGCATTGATACTTGGGAAGTTGAACCTCCCTTGTTCATCAATGAACTAAGTGATCTTGATCAACTGACATTGCCTTAGAAGAGACAGGATCCTGGGAAGTTCATAATACCTTGTACCATAGGCACCATGATCTTTAAGGCTCTGTGTGACCTTGGTTCAGGAATAAACCTCATGCCCCTCTCTGTAATAGAGAAACTGGGAATCTATGGGGTGCAAGCTGCTAAAATCTCATTAGAGATGGCAGACAGTTCAAGAAAATAGGCTTATGGACAAGTAGAGGACGTGTTAGTAAAGGTTGAAGGCCTTTACATCCCTGCTGATTTCATAGTCTTGGATACTGGAAAGGAAGAGGATGAATCCATCATCCTAGGAAGACCTTTCCTGGACACAGCAAGAGCTGTGATTGATGTTGACAGAGGTGAAATAGTCCTTCAATGGAATGAGGACTCCCTTGTGTTTAAAACTCAAGGATCTCCCTCTGCAACCATGGAGAGGAAGCAGAAAAAGCTTCTCTCAAAGCAGAGTCAACCCAAGCCCCCACAGTCAAACTCTAAGTTTGGTGTTGGGAGGCCACAACCAAACTCTAAGTTTGGTGTTGAACTCCCATATCCAAACTCTAAGTTTGGTGTTGGGGAGTTTCAACAATGCTCTGAACATCTGTGAGGTTCCATGAGAGCCCACTGTCAAGCTATTGACATTAAAGAAGCGCTTGTTGGGAGGCAACCCAATGTTTATTTATCTAACTCTATTATTCTTGTTTTTCATGTTTTCTTAGGTTCATGATCTTGTGGGGTCACAAAATAAATATAAAAATTGAAAACGGAGTCAAAAACAGCAGAAGAAAAATCACACCCTGGAGGAGCATCTGCCTGGCGTTCAACGCCAGAACAGAGCATGGTTCTGGCGCTGAACGCCCAGAACAAGCATGGTCCTAGCGTTCAACGCCAGAAATGGCAACAAATGGGTGTTGAACGCCCAAAATGGGCACCAACCTGGCGCTGAACGCCCAGAGTTGTGTGCAAGGGCATTTTACATGCCTAAATTGGTGCAGGGATATAAATGCCTTGACACCTCAGGATCTGTGGACCCCACAGGATCATCTCAGGATCTGTGGACCCCACAGGATCATCTCAGGATCTATGGACCCCACAGGATCCCCACCTACCTCATCATCTCTCTTTCCATTCATGATCATCCCTTCTATTTTCCATTTACCACTCACATCCATACACCCACTACCTCCAAAATTCAACATCTCTCTCCCACCCAATCCCACCCATATGGCCGAATAAACTCATCCATCCATCTCCTCCATATCTTCTTCTTCTTCTTCTATTCTTTCTTCTTTTGCTCGAGGGCGAGCAACATTCTAAGTTTGGTGTGGTAAAAGCATAGCTTTTTTGTTTTTTCCATAACCATTGATGGCACCTAAGGCCAGAGAAACCTCTAGAAAGAGGAAAAGGAAGACAAAAGCTTCCATCAAGGGTCTATAGCTCAGTGGTAGAACATTTGACTGCAAATCAAGAGATCCCTGAGATACCTCAGGAGATACATTTTCTTCCACACAATTATTGGAAGCAACTAAGGGTGGAACATCAAGAGCACTCCATCATCCTTCATGAAATAAGAGAAGATCAAAAAGCAATGAGGGAGGAGCAACAAAGACAAGGAAGAGACATAGAGGAGCTCAAGGACATCTTTGGTTCCTCAAGAAAGAAACGCCACCATCACTAAGGTGGATTCATTCCTTGTTCTTATTTCTTCTATTTTTCATTTTCTATGTTATGTGCTTATCTATGTTTGTGTCTTCATTACATGATCATTAGTAGTTAGTAACTTTGTCTTAAAGTTATGAATGTCCTATGAATCCATCACCTCTCTTAAATGAAAAATGTTTTAATTCAAAAGAACAAGAAGCACATGAGTTTTGAATTTATCCTTGAACTTAGTTTAATTATATTGATGTGGTGACAATGCTTCTTGTTTTCTGAATGAATGCTTGAACAGTGCATATGTCTTTTGAAGTTGTTGTTTAAGAATGTTAAATATGTTGGCTCTTGAAAGAATGATGACTAGGAGACATGTTATTTGATAATCTGAAAAATCATAAAAATGATTCTTGAAGCAAGAAAAAGCAGCAAAGAACAAAGCTTGCAGAAAAAAAAAAATAGGCGAAAAAAAAATAGAAAGAAAAAAGAAAAAGCAAGCAGAAAAAGCCAAAAGCTCTTAAAACCAAGAGGCAAGAGCAAAAAGCCAATAACACTTAAAACCAAAAGGCAAGGGCAAACAAAAAGGATCCCAAGGCTTTGAGCATCAGTGGATAAGAGGGCCTAAATGAATAAAATCCTGGTCTAAGCGGCTAAACCAAGCTGTCCCTAACCATGTGCTTGTGGCGTGTAGGTGTCAAGTGAAAACTTGAGACTGAGCGGTTAAAGTCAAGGTTCAAAGTAAAAAAAAAAGGAGTGTGCTTAAGAACCCTGGACACCTCTAATTGGGGACTTTAGCAAAGCTGAGTCACAATCTGAAAAGGTTCACCCAGTTATGTGTCTGTGGCATTTATGTATCCGGTGGTAATACTGGAAAACAAAGTGCTTAGGGCCACGGCCAAGACTCATAAAATAGTTGTGTTCAAGAATCATCATACTGAACTAGGAGAATCAATAACAATATCTAAACTCTGAGTTCCTATAGATGCCAATCATTCTGAACCTCAATCGATAAAGTGAGATACCAAAACTATTCAAGAGGCAAAAAGCTATAAGTCCCGCTCATTTGATTGGAGCTATGTTTCATTGATAGTTTGGAATTTATAGTATGTTCTATTCTTTTTATCCTAATTTTGATTTTCAGTTGCTTGGGGACAAGCAACAATTTAAGTTTGGTGTTGTGATGAGCGGATAATTTATACGCTTTTTGGCATTGTTTTTAGTATATTTTTAGTAGAATCTAGTTACTTTTAGGGATGTTTTTAATAGATTTTATGTTAAATTCACATTTCTGGACTTTACTATGAGTTTGTGTGTTTTTCTGTGATTTCAGGTATTTTCTGGCTGAAATTGAGGGACCTGAGCAAAAATCAGATTCAGAGGTTGAAGAAGGACTGCTGATGCTGTTGGATTCTGACCTCCCTGCACTCAAAATGGATTTTCTGGAGCTACAGAACTCAAAATGGCGCGCTTTCAATTGCGTTGGAAAGTAGACATCCAGGGATTTCCAGTAATATATGATAGTCCATACTTTGACCAAGAATAGATGACGTAAACTGGCGTTCAACGCCAGCTCTCTGCCCAAATCTGGCGTCCAGCGCCAGAAAAGGATCCAAAACCAGAGTTGAACGCCAGAAATAGATCAAAACTTGGCGTTCAACTCCACAAATGGCCTCTGCACGTGGAAAGCTAAAGCTCAGCCCAAGCACACACCAAGTGGGCCCCGGAAGTGGATTTATGCATCAATTACTCACTCATGTAAACCCTAGTAGCTAGTTTATTAAAAATAGGACATTTTACTAGTGTATTTGACATCCTGGATTGTATTTTGATCCTGTGATCACGTTTTAGGGGGCTGGCCATCTCGGCCATGCCTGGACCTTTCACTTATGTATTTTTAACGGTAGAGTTTCCACACTCCATAGATTAAGGTGTGGAGCTCTGCTGTTCCTCAAAGATTAATGCAAAGTACTACTGTTTTCTATTCAATTCTCCTTATTTCGCTTCTAAGATATTCATTCGCACTTCAACCTGAATGTGATGAACGTGACAATCATCATCATTCCCTATGAATGCGTGCCTGACAACCACTTCCGTTCTACATTAGAATTGAATGAGTATCTCTTAGATCTCTTAATTGGAATCTTCGTGGCGTAAGCTAGAATGATGGCGGCATTCAAGAGAATCCGGAAGGTCTAAACCTTGTCTGTGGTATTCCGAGTAGGATTCAATGACTGAATGACTATGACGAGCTCCAAACTCGTGATTGCTGGGCATTAGTGACAGACGCAAAAAGATAGTAAATCCTATTCCAGCATGATCGAGAACCGACAGATGAATAGCCGTGCCGTGACAGGGTGCGTTGACCATTTTCACTGAGAGGATAAGATGAAGCCATTGACAAGGGTGATGCCTCCAGACGATTAGCCGTGCTATGACAGAGCATTGGATCATTTTCCAGAGAGATGACCGAAAGTAGCCATTGACAGTGGTGATATATCACATAAAGCCAGCCATGGAAAGGAGTAAGACTGATTGGATGAAGATAGCAGGAAAGCAGAGGTTCAGAGGAACGAAAGCATCTTCATTCGCTTATCTGAAATTCCTACCAATGAATTACATAAGTATTTCTATCCCTATTCTATTAATTATTATTCGAAAACACCATTATCAATTTATATCTTCCTAACTGAGATTTGCAAGGTGACCATAGCTTGCTTCATACCAACAATCTCCGTGGGATTCGACCCTTACTCACGTAAGGTATTACTTGGACGACCCAGTGCACTTGCTGGTTAGTTACACGGAGTTGTGAACCGTGGTCTTGGCATCATGTTTTTGGCGCCATTACCAGGGAAAGAAAGAGCGATGCATTTTACATAATTAAAGTGTAATCACGATTCCGCGTACCAGAAAGTAAGATGGGAAGATTGCAAGATGGTCACTACAAGTGATAAGGAGACTGAGGACAAGCCAAACAAGCCGTCAGAACAACCTGGAGATACCTCAGCAGAGAAGAAGGAAAAAGATCACCAAGAACCAAAAATCTCACAACAGGAGCTGCTGAGACTCTATGCACCCTTTCCCCAACTACTCAATGGTGCTGTGGAGAAGAGAATATACTCAAGATTTCTTGACTTGTTTGCATCTCTGCATGTAAACATACCATTCATCAAGGCCATCCAACAAATGCCTGCATACATCAAGTATATGAAGGAACTGCTTCCCAGGAAAAGCTCACTCAAGGGAGGCCAAACTATAGTGATGAACAAGGAGTGCAGCGCCCTCATTCAACCAGAGTTTCCTACAAAAAGAAAGGACCCAGGGAGTTTCTACATTCCTTGTGCCATTGGAGAAACCATGTTTGATAAGGGACTCTGCGATTTGGGAGCAAGCATCAACTTAATGCCCTTATCCCTTATGAAGAGGCTGCAGATCAATGAGATAATGCCCACAGATGTAGTCATCAGGCTGGCTGATAAAACTCAAAAACAAGCAATAGGAGTGATGGAAAATGTGTTGGTAAAGGTTGGGAAATACTTCCTTCCAACAGACTTTTTCATATTGGACATGGAAGAGAGTCACACTCACCCAATCATATTGGGAAGACCATTCCTAGCTACAGCCAGAGCACTCATAGATGTAGAGCGAGGGGAGCTAATTTTGAGGATCCATGATGAACAACTCAGGTTTAATGTCTTCAAACTCTCACAAGAAACAGATCAAGAGAACAAGGAACCAAGAAAAAATCACAGTGAGATACTGAAGGAAGAAACAAGCACTGAAGCACAACCAGCACATCTGGGAACTCCCTTGATTGATGAACAAGGCAAACAACAATTGCAACAGCTCAAAGAAAATCAGAAGGAACCCAAACCACCAGAATCATATGAAACCAGTAACCACATTTCCTTAGAGGAGGAGGTCACAAAGAGTAAGACAACATCACAAGGAACAAAGAAGAAGGTACCAAGGAGGTGGAGGAACAAGAAGATCCCTACCGAGGACTTCCCTCTAGGGGATAAAGTGATCTCAGCTTACTTCCCAGATATCCCCCCTGATCTCCCCACTGTACCATCTCAGTTACCTAAGGTCTTCACTATCAACAGAGTTCTCTCCTTGGAACATGTAGAGATCATTGATACAACCAATGGATATAGGTCCACAGCAAGAGGGGAGGACTTGAAGCATTATCAACCTCCCTGATGAAGGAGAAATGTCAAGCTAGTGACGCTAAAGAAGCACTTCATGGGAGGCAACCCATGTTTTATATGCTTTTAGAAAATAGTGAATAAGTTAATATTCATGAATTCCAACCCAAACTTGACAAACACTTGGTGAAATTCTTATTATACAGTATATAGTGAAGAATAAGTTTGGTGTTCAGAGCATGCCAAGAGAGCATGAATGCAACTCAGAGCATGCTAGTCTTGGAGCCTTGAACAAAACTTTTTCATCACAGTGCTACAAACTAAGTTTGGTGTCACCCAAGGTACCACCAATGTGCATATAAGGATACACAGTTAGTTAGTTAGTTGGTGTTCATGAATAAACAATCTAGTTATTTTTCTTTATTATTCTAGCCATAAAATTTCTCAATGATATTAATTTTTCTTGTTTTATTTTATAGGAAAAGGGAAAGGAGCATTGAAGGGAATTGATTGGACAATTAAATAAGGAAGGCTCGGACCCCACAAAAGGAGGGTACTACACACGTGCCTCAAGGAGGGACGCATTGGAAAATGTTGCCATGCAACATTGAAAAAGATGAGGACCCCGTGTGGATAAAAGAGGGCATTCCAATAACCGTTCGACGGATGCATGCTGCCGCATCCCCCCTGCCTCAACAGAAGCAAAGGAAGAGGCCAGCACCTCAAGTAGTAGAAGGACAAGTCTTAGAGGGGCAAACACCAGCCACTTTGGATATGCACCAACTACAGGAAGCCATTGATGGCCTATCTAGACAATATTTGGAAAGCCAAGGAGCACAGAAAGAGCTTCAATTACAGATGATGGGACAGCAAGAGGAATCACTCTCAAGATGGATGACTCAACAAGAGAAGTGGCAAAAGCAAATGATGGATCAGCAACTGAGTCAAGGACAACAATGGAGTGAAACATTCCACAGGATAAAACAAAGGCAAAATGAACAACAAGAATCCATCCAGAAGCTAATCAACATCCAAGCACATCAAGGTGCACATATACATGAGATGCATCGAAGACAAATAGAACAGGCAGAACTATTAGACGAGCAAAGGGCATTCGCAGAAGGAGTTTACATGAGCGAGACTAGGCATCATATAAACACTCAAGCCAGGCTCAGATACTTAGTAGGACAGCTGCCTATATTGCATTCGGGAATCGCAAGGTATGAAGAAATGAAGGATGAATTAGCACGAGAAGAAAGACAAAAGGTGGAAGAGAGTCATGAATCAGTGAGGAAGGCACTTGAGGATTGGAAGCAAGCAGGATTGGCACGGATGCGAGGAAATACAAGAGGACACAAAGAAGACAAACAAGGAGGGGAGCATGGGCATCCTCATGAGTAAAAGGTGGTGGAGTTCCTTCTTTGATCCATTTTTTCTATGCTTTAAATAAGGAAGATCTTGTATGAAATAGAACATGCTTCCATGTTAGTTGAAACCCTTTTAAATTCTGTCTTTTAAGTTTTTATTGCTTAGGTCTAGGATTGCTAGTCTGAATGTCATTACTGCGTCATTTCCTTACTTACTTGTATGCTTGTCCTTTTGAATCAAATGAAAAGAGAATGAGTGTTTTATAAAAGACCAGAGTGGAGTTCATACTATGGAGTAAGTTCCTGAGTTTGTGGTGTGGTCATAAGTTAGCTAAGTTGGTTCAACCACAAGGTGGGAAGACAACTATCTGTCATGAATCATATGCTTGAACACACCCCATGAGACTAGCTAAATAACAAGATCCTAATAAGAAAAAGGGAAAGAACAATCAAAGTTGAAGAATAAAAGAAAAATAGCAAGAAAAGAGGCTAGGCACCAAGGGTTTGAGTCTTGAGGGATGTGTCTGTGGTGTTCCTGTACCAAGGATCTGCTTGGATTACTAAGCTCTCAGGGGTGCTTTATCACCTGGTAACTTGGGTTAACTAACCCGGGATTATCAGCTGAAAGTCCACTATCAAGAGCAATCTTTGCTACAGAACATTTAGTAACCCAAAGAGGTGCTGGACACCAAGACCTCAAGGAAAGAAAATAAACAAACCATGTGCCTGTGGTGTGTATGTATGGGGGAGAGACTTGAGGAAGTAAGTCCTTAGGGGTGCTCCAACACCTAGCACCTTGAACCAACTGGTTCGGGAGTGTTGGCTGAAAGCTTATTCTAAAGAGTTGCCCCCTTACAGAGCACTTAGCCTAAGAACACAAATAAGCCCTGAAATGACAACAAAAGGATCAATGAATAAAAGTCTCATGGGATGCAATCAAGTGAGTATTCTAGAACATGATAAAGGTCTGAAATCCAGCGAAGGAATGAACCTAAGTTGCTATGCATGAAACCACCATAAAACCAGGGACATGACTTCCACAAGAATGACTCATTTTCTCTTGGCATTCCATTCATCATTCTCTTGTTCCAGTACTTGCTTAGGGACAAGCAAGCTTTAAGTTTGGTGTTGTGATGCCAGGGCATTTTGGCCAGTTTCACTGACCTTTTCTTTACTGTTTTTAAGGTAGTTTCATGCATTTTCTTAGAAAATAAGCTAGTTTTGGGTAGATATTCACTTACATCTTAATTCAAGAATACATTGTGCACTTTACATGATTTCATGAGAATTTTGCATGAATTATATGACAAATTAGAGGATGCATGTCTCATGATTTGGATTAGAACTTTGATGCACTTTATTGCTTGATTTCAGGACAAAGGAAGCAAGGAAGAACCACGTTAGCAGCCACGTTAGTCCCACTAACGTGACCTCTAACGTGGAATGGGTGCTAACTTGCAAAGTTAATGAGAAAGGTAATTGCCAATAACGCCCTCAAATCCATCATAAGCCCACGTTAAGAGTCACGTTAAATAAGTTAACGTGAACTCTAACGTGGAAGAAGACAACAAGGCCAACGTTAGTGACACTCTCCTTTGTCACTAACGTTGGACCAAGCTCATAATTGGCCATGTTAGTTGCCAAGTTAACTTAGTTAACGTGGACTCTAACGTTAAGAAGCAAAAGATAAGCCAACGTTAGTGACATTCACCTTTGTCACTAATGTTGGCCAAGCCTCCATAAGCCACGTTAACTCCCACGTTAACTTAGTTAACGTGGAAACTAACGTGGAGAGGGCAATTGATAGCCAACGTTAGTGACACTTACCTTTGTCACTAACGTTGGGGTGAACTGATGACGAGTCATCTTAGCCTATTTTAACTAGTCTTTTTCTTGTGTTTTCATTAGAATTATGCACTTTCTTGAGCTACAAGCAAGCTAATTGAGTAGATTTTCATGTTTCCCTTGATTGAACCAACCATATATGAATTCATGCCATTTCATGAGGTTTTATGCTATATTTGTTGCATATTATGAAAGATTGAATATCTCATGATTTTGAGCATAGCTTTGATGAGTTTGGTTGATTAATGATAGGTGAAGAAAACTTGGAGAAAGGTTGAAGCAAAGAGGAATGGCTAGGAGTGAAGAGAGGACAATGAAATAAGTGAAATTGAACCAGGAAGCAAGAAGTTAGCCCCAACGTTAGCCCCCTAACTTAGAGGCTAACGTTGGAACTTGAAATTTCCTCCCTGGCCATCCCACGTTTGCGCCAACGTTAGCCCCCTAACTTGGAGGCTAACGTTGGCACATGAATTACAAAGGGAGAAGGGCCAACGTTAGCCCCAACGTTAGCCCCCTAACTTGGAGGCTAACGTTGGAACTTGAGAAGATCTCCCCTGGGCACCAACGTTTGCGCCAACGTTAGCCCCCTAACTTGGAGGCTAACGTTGGAACATGAATTACAAAGGGAGAAGGGCCAACGTTTGCGCCAACGTTAGCCCCCTAACTTGGAGGCTAACGTTGGCGCCACTAGCATACAAGACAAGGCCAACGTTAGGGTCAAAGTTAGACCCCTAACGTTGGCACCAACGTCCATACCAGAAAAATGTGTTGTCCGCTATGAAAAGTTGGAGCCAAAGTTAGACCCCTAACTTTGGCTCAAACTTTTGGTCCAACTTTGGCTAACCTCAAAACCAGTTCAATTGGTTCACTTTGGTTCTTCTTCAAACTTCAAGAGCAATCAACCAAGGCCTCTTTCAACCCAATTCCACCAAGAGCAAAGGCCCAACTCAAGGCTTGAAGATCATTTGAAGAAAGTGTATAAATAGGATAGAATTCAAGTTCTTCGGGGAGCTTTCCTTTTGGAATTTTCATAATAGTTTTCGGAGAGCTTTTGTGAACTTTAATTTCTTTGTTTCCATTGCTTTCAATTTCATTTTACATTTGTCTTGGATCTTGGATTGGAGAATTGAAGAAATTCTGTTTCAATCTCAATCTTGGATCTCTCTGTTTCTTTACTGTTAATTGAATTTCATTTCTGGTTAATTGCTCTTCATCTATTTTCTTTGCAATTTACAATTTCCTTGCAATTGTTCTTGTTGGATCTAGGAAGGCATTGAGATCTAGACTTGGTTTTCTAGTCTCTGGGTCCTGAGATCTAAATTTCCCATTTCAATTCCTTGTTTACTGCTTCTTATGTTCATTTACTTTTCTGCTTCATATCCGGTTCAATCCCAATTCCCTTTCCCTCTTCTGTTTAATGCAATTTAATTTTTCCTTGTTCAATTTCTGCAAATCCACATCCCAATCCCCTTTACATTTCAAGCAATTTACATTCCTTGCACTTTAAGATTCCGCAATTTACATTTCTTGCACTCTAAGCTTCCGCCATTTAATTTCTTGTTCTTTACATTTCAGCAATTTATTTCTTGTTCTCTTTACTTCAATGCAATTTAATTCTGCAAGTCACAAAACCATCAATCAAATCTTGATTCGCTTGACTAAATCAACCACTAAACTAAAATTGCTCAATCCTTCAATCCCTGTGGGATCGACCTCACTCCCGTGAGTTTTTATTACTTGATACGACCCGGTACACTTGCTGGTTAGTTTTGGGTGTTTTTGGAGAAATTTATTTTTCCTCCAAAATATCTCATCAAGTTTTTGGCGCCGTTGCCGGGGATTGATTAGATTGACAATGATTAAGTGAGGTGGTAATCTAGATCAAGCATTTTTTCTTTAATTTTTGATTAACCCACTAACTGTTTGAAGTTTTGCCTGAGCTAATAGAAACCTCATTCTAGCAATAGAGTGAAATTTCCTTGTCTCATCCTGCTGAATATGATTCTCATAGCTTGATAAATAAACAAGAGAAGTGATTTTCGTTCATTAATCTCTTAAGTTTACCAACTGTTTGACACATGGTGTCAACCAATCCTCTGACTACATTCTTGGATGAGAATATCCAATTTTCATTTGGATTGTTTGTGATTGTGCAGGTCATGGAGGAAAGGAATCCTACGGCAAGAGGAGAAAAACTGAGGCATTATGATTTCCAGCCTCCATAATCAAAGAGCAAGATGTCAAGCTAGTGACAATAAAAGAGCGCTTGTTGGGAGGCAACCCAACCGGAGGTAGTTTTCTTTTCATAGCTCTTTTAATAAAAGGTTAGTTAGCTTTACCTATATTGCAAGAAGCTAAGTTTGGTGTTGCACACCAAAACAATATAAGGGAGAATGAAGGATTCTAAGTTTGGTGTTCCACCAAAATCTCATTTAAAAACATATTCTCACCTTTTGCATAAGGCTAGCTTCAAGCAGTTAGATAAACTAATTAACTGTTTTGCTAGTTTAGTTTTCAGTTTTGTTACTGTTGAAAAAGAAAAACAAAGAGTTTTACACATGGTTAATCTGATGCACAAGAACCATTGGCAAGGTACTAAGTTTGGTGTTCTCACACCAAAGTAAGTACAAAGGCCCACAAATAAATCCTGCATACTAACCATTGTTTCTAAGTGCTTGGGAAACAAGCAACTTCCAATATCAGTGCAGAGCATCATACAAGCCTTTGGAGGGATTAAGAATCATCAACCAAAGAAACAAAAGATGAACATAAAGGCCAGCAATGATGATGATGAGAAGAAGGAAAGCAAGCGAACTCCAAAAGGTTGTATTGTTAAGTGATTATCTTACATCAAACACTGCTATGATTGAGAGTGGTTTAGTTTCCCTGATTATCTGTCTGCATAGCATAGTTTTTTTGTAATTCAATAAGCAAGATGTTTGATCATTCACAACATTCTTATCTTCAAAATTTGTTTGCACTCAATTTTCAAGAAATGCATCAAATGAAAGTTCTTTGAAAAGAAGGATTGAGGAATTAAACAATTTTGAGGCAAGCAAAAGATTAGGAGAAGTGGTGGTTCTAGTTGTATGATTTTGTATTGAGGTTGCATGCTTGTGAAAACTTGCATGGGAGCTCATAGGCAGGACATGAAGTTCAAAGAAGTATTATGGAGATTCTCAAAAATCAATTGATCCGAGAAGCAGCAAGCAAAACAAAAATAAAGTAAAGAAAATACAAAAGCAAAAAGAACATGGCCCAAGGCTCTGAGCATCAATTACTAGGCAGAAAAAGAAAGAAAGAAATAAAAACTCAAAGAGTTGTTATCCTAGTAAATGCTTGTGGTTGAAGTGTGTCAAGGAAAGAGGCTTGAGCAAGTAAATCCTTAGGGGTGCTTTAACACCTAATACCTTAAAACCAACTGGTTTAGGAGTATTGATTGAAAGCTTATCTAAAGAGCCGCTTTGAGACATGATACTTAGAGTCGAGGCCAAAGCACAGAAACTATAAGCTGCTTCAAGGTGATTACATATAAAGAGATCTCCATGGTACCATTAGGATGAAAATCCTAAGACCTACGACTCCCAATATGTAAGGACTAGTGAGCACTGAAGCCCTTGCATGAGCATATGATTTAGAGTTCACCCCACTGATACTTGATCACTTCACTCACTGCACTTTACAAGTGTTCCTCAATCCATCTTAATTGGAAGAATCTCTGAACATAATTCATTTCTTGCTTGGGGACAAGCAAGCTTTAAGTTTGGTGTTGTGATGACGAGTCATCTTAGCCTATTTTAACTAGTCTTTTTCTTGTGTTTTCATTAGAATTATGCACTTTCTTGAGCTACAAGCAAGCTAATTGAGTAGATTTTCATGTTTCCCTTGATTGAACCAACCATATATGAATTCATGCCATTTCATGAGGTTTTATGCTATATTTGTTGCATATTATGAAAGATTGAATATCTCATGATTTTGAGCATAGCTTTGATGAGTTTGGTTGATTAATGATAGGTGAAGAAAACTTGGAGAAAGGTTGAAGCAAAGAGGAATGGCTAGGAGTGAAGAGAGGACAATGGAATAAGTGAAATTGAACCAGGAAGCAAGAAGTTAGCCCCAACGATAGCCCCCTAACTTAGAGGCAAACGTTGGAACTTGAAATTTCCTCCCTGGCCATCCCACGTTTGCGCCAACGTTAGCCCCCTAACTTGGAGGCTAACGTTGGCACATGAATTACAAAGGGAGAAGGGCCAACGTTAGCCCTAACGTTAGCCCCCTAACTTGGAGGCTAACGTTGGAACTTGAGAAGATCTCCCCTGGGCACCAACATTTGCGCCAACGTTAGCCCCCTAACTTGGAGGCTAACGTTGGCACATGAATTACAAAGGGAGAAGGGCCAACGTTTGCGCCAACGTTAGCCCCCTAACTTGGAGGCTAACGTTGGCGCCACTAGCATACAAGACAAGGCCAACGTTAGGGTCAAAGTTAGACCCCTAACGTTGGCACCAACGTCCATACCAGAAAAATGTGTTGTCTGCTATGAAAAGTTGGAGCCAAAGTTAGACCCCTAACTTTGGCTCAAACTTTTGGTCCAACTTTGGCTAACCTCAAAACCGGTTTAATTGGTTCACTTTGGTTCTTCTTCAAACTTCAAGAGCAATCAACCATGGCCTCTTTCAACCCAATTCCACCAAGAGCAAAGGCCCAACTCAAGGCTTGAAGATCATTTGAAGAAAGTGTATAAATAGGATAGAATTCAAGTTCTTCGGGGAGCTTTCCTTTTGGAATTTTCATAATAGTTTTCGGAGAGCTTTTGTGAACTTTAATTTCTTTGTTTCCATTGCTTTCAATTTCATTTTACATTTGTCTTGGATCTTGGATTGGAGAATTGAAGAAATTCTGTTTCAATCTCAATCTTGGATCTCTCTGTTTCTTTACTGTTAATTGAATTTCATTTCCGGTTAATTGCTCTTCATCTATTTTCTTTGCAATTTACAATTTCCTTGCAATTGTTCTTGTTGGATCTAGGAAGGCATTGAGATCTAGACTTGGTTTTCTAGTCTCTGGGTCCTGAGATCTAAATTTCCCATTTCAATTCCTTGTTTACTGCTTCTTATGTTCATTTACTTTTCTGCTTCATATCCGGTTCAATCCCAATTCCCTTTCCCTCTTCTGTTTAATGCAATTTAATTTTTCCTTGTTTAATTTCTACAAATCCACATCCCAATCCCCTTTACATTTCAAGCAATTTACATTCCTTGCACTTTAAGATTCCGCAATTTACATTTCTTGCACTCTAAGCTTCCGCCATTTAATTTCTTGTTCTTTACATTTCAGCAATTTATTTCTTGTTCTCTTTACTTCAATGCAATTTAATTCTGCAAGTCACAAAACCATCAACCAAATCTTGATTCGCTTGACTAAATCAACCACTAAACTAAAATTGCTCAATCCTTCAATCCCTGTGGGATCGACCTCACTCCCGTGAGTTTTTATTACTTGATACGACCCGGTACACTTGCCGGTTAGTTTTGGGTGTTTTTGGAGAAATTTATTTTTCCTCCAAAATATCTCATCATGAACCACCAAGAGCCACCATGAGCAACGTTAACTCCCACGTTAACTTAGTTAACGTGGAAGCTAATGTGGATAAAGAAATGATGAGCCAACGTTAGTGACAATCACCTTTGTCACTAATGTTGGAGATGGCTAGCATGACTACGTTAGAAGCCACGTTAACTTAGTTAACATGGACTCTAACGTGGGTAATAGGGGCACATTGGAACGTTAGTGACAAAGGTAAGTGTCACTAACGTTCTCGAAAAATTGGCACTGCTACGTTAGAAGCCACGTTAACCTAGTTAACGTGGACTCTAACGTAGGGACAAGGGAGGACTCTCCACGTTATTGGGAAAGATAACTCCCAATAACGTGTGCGAAGGACCAAGAGGCAACGTTAGTGGTCATGTTAGTGCCACTAACGTTGAAGTCAACGTGATCATATTTGGGTTAGGAACGTTAGTGAAAAAGGTGATTGTCACTAACGTTCTCGAACCAACACTTTCACTTAACGTTGACACCACTAACGTCCTGAGTCAAAGTCCCTGCTTACTTCACCTTTTCTCTTTGCAAGCAAAGCTAAGCCCAATGAAAAGGATAACTACTTCAAACTCAAGATTCAGAGGCCCATACCCAAGACTTGAAGAGCCAACTAGAAGATGAGAAGAGTAGTATATATAAGAGTAGCTTTGAATTAGTTAGAGTTGGAAAACTTTAGGGAGCCTTTGGCATAGAACTACTCTCTGTATTTTACTTTCTCTGCACTTCTAGTTTTACTTTCATCATGTATTCTCCATCTTTGTTTTCATTTTCCAGAGCTATGAACAACTAAACCCCTTTCATTGGGTTAGGGAGCTCTGTTGTAATTTGATGGATCAATATTAGTTTTCATTCTCCTTCTTCTATCTTTTCTCTTAATTTTACTAGAAAGCTTTCGATCTTCATCCAATTGGGTAGTTATCTTGGAAAAGAAGCTATTCAAACTTGGATCTCTTCTGAACCTTGAAAGAGGAATGAAGAGATCATGCTAGAAATGCTTTCTCATGCTGGACCAAATTGGGTTTGGATGGATATGTGACTATAATCCTACCAACACTTGATTTGGGAAATGCATGTGGTATAATCAGTGACCATACTTCATCTCTTCTCATGAGCAATTGACCAAGGAATTGGCTATTGATCAAGATTTGAGAGATTGAATTACCAAGAAATTAGAATTCGATCACTTAAGATTGCCAAGGAGATCAATGAATGCATTGATTGAGGAAGAGATGAAAATGAACTTGATCCGGAGAATGCAACATCTCCTGAGCCCAATGAACTCCCCATTTCTGATCTTAACCATTCTCTTTAATTTCTGCCATTTACTTTTATGAGCAATTACCCCATTCCCGTTTAAGATTCTGCAATTTACTTTCCGCCATTTACATTCAGCTCTTTAATTCTAGCATTTATTATTTCTGCTATTTACTTTCCCGTCATTTAACTTTCTGCAAATCTCAAATCAAATTCTGGTTCACTCAACTAGAACATTCCTCTAATTTAAGTTGCTTGATCAATCAATCCCTGTGGGATTCGACCTCACTCTATTGTGAGTTTTTACTTGACGACAAATTCGGTACACTTGCCGAAGAAAATTTGTTGAGAGACAAGTTTTGTGCGTATCAAATAGCAAATAGAATATATTCTTATTATTAATTTTTTTTTGAATACTGATAATTTGAAAACGCACAAGAAAAACAAGAAAAAAAACACAAAACAAGAAAAACTAAAGATCAAACAAGGAAAATAAACAAGAACAACTTGAAGATTAAGAAAGAACTAAGAACATATAATTCGAAAAATTGAAAGAAAAATAAAATTATGCAATTGACACCAAACTTAAATTATAAAACTAAACTCAACAAAAGACTAAATGATGAAGTTATTGGTTTAAAGAAAAAATTTCGAAAATAATTTAGAAAAATAAAATAAGGATTTCAAAATTTTAACCAAAAACAATAATAGAAGACTCTAAACCAAAAAGAAAAATTTTTCTTAATCTAAGCAACAAAATAAACCGTCAGTTGTCCAAACTCGAACAATCCCCGGCAACGGCGCCAAAAACTTGGTGCACGAAATTGTGATTCACAACTCCGCACAACTAACCAGCAAGTGCACTGGGTCGTCCAAGTAATACCTTACGTGAGTAAGGGTCGATCCCACGAAGATTGTTGGCTTGAAGAAATCTATGGTTATCTTGTAAATCTTAGTCAGGAAATCAATTATGATTATCAGTTTGAATTGCGAAAAATAAGAGAGCATGAAATAAATACTTGTTATGCAGTAATGGAGAATATGTTGGAGTTTTGGAGATGCTTTGTCTTCTGAATTTCTACTTTCCCCCTGTCTTCTTCTTCACGCACGCAAGGTTCCTCCTATGGCAAGCTGTGTGTTGGTGGATCACCGTTGTCAATGGCTACCATCCGTCCTCTCAGTGAAAAGGGTCCAGGTGCGCTGTCACCGCACGACTAATCATCGGTCGGTTCTCACTCCTGCTGGAATAGGATCCATTGATCCTTTTGCGTCTGTCACTACGCCCAACCTTTGTGAGTTTAAAACTCATCACAGTCATTCAATCCCTGAATCCTACTCGGAATACCACAGATAAGGTTTAGACTTTCCGGATTCTCAAGAATGCTGCCAATGGATTCTAGCTTATACCACGAAGATTCTGATTAAGAAATCCCAGAGATATTCATTCAATCGAAGGTAGAACGGGAGTAGTTGTCAGGCATGCGTTCATAGATTGAGAATGGTGATGAGGGTTGATGTGCGGAAAACGATCCGACACAAAACTCACCGGCAAGTGCACCGGGTCACATCAAGTAATAAAAACTCACGGGAGTGAGGTCGATCCCACAGGGATTGAAGGATTGAGCAATTTTTGTTTAGTGGTTGATTTAGTCAAGCGAATCAAGATTTGGTTGAGAGATTTGTAATTTGCAGAATTTAAATTGCATAGAAAGTAAAGGGAATGGGTAAATTGCATGAAATTAAAGAGAACTGAAATTTAAAGTGCTAAATCTTAAAGAACAAGAAATTAAATGGCAGAAACTTAGAACGCAAGAAATGTAAATTGTAGAATCTTAAAGTGCAAGAAATGTAAATGGCTTGAATTGTAAAGGGAATTGGGAATTGGATTTGCAGAAATTAAACAAGGCAAAGTAAAATTCAACAAACATAAGAGTGGAAGATGAATTGGGTTGAATCGGATCTTGAAACAGAAATGTAAATGTGCTTGAAAGCAGTAAACAGAGAATGTAAAATGATAATTCAGATCTCAGGACCCAAGAGACTAGATAACCAAGTCTAGATCTCAATGCCTTCCTAGATCCAACAAGAATAATTGAAAAGGAAATGTAAATTGCAGAGAAAGTAGATGAAGAAGCAATTAACAGAAATTTAAATTCAATGATGCGAAAAATTAAACAAGATCCCAAGGTGAGATTGAAACAGAATTTCTTCAATTCTCCACCCAAGATCCGAAGCAAGAAAAGTAAAGAGTATTCAAGCAAGAACAAGGAAGAAGAGAGATCAATTCTCCTCCAAATTCTCTTGAATTAAAACAACAAACCCAAAATGTAAAGGTAAGCTCTCTACAAAACTATTAAATCAAAACCGAAAAGAAAGCTCCTCCAAAAAATTAAATCCTATGCTATTTATACACTTTCTTCAAATGGTCTTCAAGCCTTCAATTGGGCCTTTGCTCTTGATGGAATTGGGTTGATAGAGGCCTTGGTTGATTGCTCTTGGAGTTTGGAGAAGAACCGAAGTGAACCGGGTTTGGAATCATGAAAGCTTGAGTAAAAGTTTGAGTAAAAGTTTGAGGCAAACTTTTACTCAAACTTTTCACATCAGCCACCCCATTTTGCTGCTACCAACATTTGAGCCAAAGTTTGGGGTCAAACTTTTGCTCAAACGTTGGCCTCCCCTTGCACACTCATGGCGCCAACGTTTGCCAAAAAGTTTGAGGCAAACGTTGGCGCAAACTTTTGCTCTCCAGGGTGTTGATTTGTGATGCCAACGTTTGCCAAAAAGTTTGAGGCAAACGTTGGCTCAAGCTTTTCTCCCAAAAGTTTGCGCAAAAGTTTGAGGCAAACTTTTGCTCAAGCTTTTTGCCTAAAAGTTTGCACAAAAGTTTGAGGCAAACTTTTGGTCAAGCTTTTTGCTCCCTGGTTCGTTTTCACTTATTCCAAAAGTTTGAGCTAAAGTTTGAGGCAAACTTTTGCTCAAACATTTTGTCCTCTCTTCCTCCTAGCCATTCCTTCTTGCTTCAACCTTTCTCCAAGCTTTCTTCACCTATCATTAATAAACCAAACACATCAAAGCTATGCTCAAAATCATGAGATATTCATTCTTTCATAATATGTGACAATTATAGCATAAAACCTCATGAAAGTGCATGAATTCATACATGGTTGATTAAATCAAAGGAAGCATGAAAATCTACCCAATTGGCTTGCTTATGGCTCAAGAAAGTGCATAATTCATTTGAAAACAAAAGAAAAAGACTAGTGAAACTAGGCTAAGATGACTTGTCATCAAGGGTCACAGATCATCACATTCATCATATTGAAGTGCGAATGAACATCTTAGATAGAAACAAGCGTGTTTGAATGGAAAACAGAAATAATTGCATTAATTCATCGAGACACAGCAGAGCTCCTCACCCTCAACAATGGAGTTTAGAGACTCATGCTGTCAAAGAGTACAAATTTCAGATCTAAAAATGTCATGAGGTACAAAGTAAACCTCTAAAAGTTGTTTAAATACTAAACTAGTAACCTAGGTTTACAGAAAATGAATAAACTAAGATAGATGGTGCAGAAATCCACTTCTGGGACCCACTTGGTGTGTGCTGGGGCTGAGACTTAATCTTTACACGTACCTAGGCTGTTTCTGAAGTTAAACGCCAGGTTGTAACCTGTTTCTGGCGTTTAACTCTACTTTGTAACCTGTTTCTGGCGTTTAACGCCAGACTACAACATGGAACTGGCGTTGAACGCCAGTTTATGTCGTCTATCCTAGAGCAAGGTATGGACTATTATATATTTCTGGAAAGCCCTGGATGTCTAATTTCCAACGCAATTGAGAGCGCGGCAATTGAACTCCTGTAGCTCTAGAAAATTCATTTCGAGTGCAGAGAGGTCAGAATCCAACAGCATCAGCAGTCCTTTTTCAGCCTGAATCAGATTTTTGCTCAGCTCCCTCAATTTCAGCCAGAAAATACTTGAAATTACAGAAAAACACACAAACTCATAGTAAAGTCTAGAAATATAAATTTTGCCTAGAAACTAATGAAAATATACTAAAAACCAATTAGAGCATACTAAAAACTACATGAAATTAACCCCAAAAAGCGTATAAAATATCCGCTCATCATAGGCTGTTGCCACTTTGTGAATTATCCCATGCTTCTTCAGTAATCCTGTTAGTCTTCTGTTACAAAAATGGGTGCCTTGATCGCTCACGATTGCTCGTGGTGATCCAAAGCGATAGATGATATGGTTTCTAACAAAGAAAACAACAGTGTTAGCATCATCGGTGTGGGTAGGAATCGTTTCCACCCATTTAGAAATGTAATCCACAGCTAACAATATATAAAAATAACCATTAGAATTTGGAAATGGACCCATAAAGTCAATGCCCCAAACATAAAAAATTTCACAGAAAAGCATAATCTGTTGAGGCATCTCATCCCTCTTGGATATATTACCAAACCTTTGGCATGGGGAACTGATGAGCGGATAATTTATATGCTTTTTGGCATTGTTTTTAGTATGTTTTTAGTAGAATCTAGTTACTTTTAGGGATGTTTTCATTAGTTTTTATGTTAAATTCACATTTCTGGACTTTACTATGAGTTTTTGTGTTTTTCTGTGATTTCAGGTATTTTCTGGCTGAAATTGAGGGACTTAAGCAAAAATCAAATTCAGAGGTTGAAGAAGGACTGCTGATGCTGTTGGATTCTGACCTCCCTGCACTCAAAATGGATTTTCTAGAGCTACAGAACTCAAAATGGCGCGCTTCTAATTGCATTGGAAAGTAAACATCTAGGGCTTTCCAGAAATATATAATAGTCCATACTTTGCTCAATTTTAGATGACGCAAACTGGCGTTCAACGCCAGCTATCTGCCCAATTCTGGCGTCCAGCGCCAGAAACAAGTTGCAAAGTGGAGTTCAATGCCCAAACTGGCACAAAAGCTGGCCTTCAACTCCAAGAATGACCTCTGCACGTGTAACATTCAAGCTCAGCCCAAGCACACACCAAGTGGGCCCCGGAAGTGGATTTATGCATCAATTACTTACTTCTGTAAACCCTAGTAGCTAGTTTATTATAAATAGGACTTTTTACTATTGTATTAGACATCTTTTGATCATCTTTGAATCCGGGATTGTATCTTTGAACATCTTTGGACGCCTGGTTCTTAGATCATGGGGGCTGGCCTCTCGGCTATGCCTGGACCTTTCACTTATGTATTTTTAACGGTAGAGTTTCTACACTCCATAGATTAAGGTATGGAGCTCTGCTGTTCCTCAAAGATTAATGCAAAGTACTACTGTTTTTCTATTCAATTCAACTTATTCTGCTTCTAAGATATTCATTCGCACTTCAACCTGAATGTGATGAACGTGACAATCATCATCATTCCCCATGAACGCGTGCCTAACAACCACTTCCGTTCTACCTTCGATTGAATGATTATCTCTTGGATCTCTTAATCAAAATCTTCGTGGTGTAAGCTAGATTGATGGCGGCATTCATGAGAATCCGAAAAGTCTAAACCTTGTCTGTGATATTCCGAGTAGGATTCTGGGATTGAATGACTGTGACGAGCTTCAAACTCGCGATTGCTGGGCGTAGTGACAGACGCAAAAGGAGGGTGAATCCTATTCCAGCATGATCGGGAACCTCAGATGATTAGCTGTGCTGTGACAGAGCATTTGGACCATTTTCACAAGAGGAGGGGAGGTAACCATTGACAACGGTGATGCCCTTGCATAAAGCCAACCATGGAAAGGAGTAAGACTGATTGGATGAAGACAGCAGGAAAGCAGAGATTCAGAGGAACGAAAGCATCTCTACACGCTTTTTTGAAATTCTCACCAATGAATTACATAAGTGTTTCTATCCTTATTTTCTGTTTAATTAGTATTATTTTCAAAAACTCCATAATCAATTATTATCCGCCTGACTGAGATTTACAAGGTGACCATAGCTAGCTTCATACCAACAATCTCCGTGGGATCGACCCTTACTCACGTAAGGTTTATTACTTGGACGACCCAGTGCACTTGCTGGTTAGTTGTATCGAAGTTGTGAAAAATTATGAATTGAGATTAGAGCACCAAGTTTTTGGAGTCATTACCAGAGATCACAATTTCGTGCACCAAGTTTTTGGCGCCGTTGCCGGGGATTGTTCGTGTTTGGACAACTAACGGTTCATCTTGTTGCTCAGATTAGGTAATTTTCTTTTTGTTTTATTTTCAAAAAATTTTTCAAAAAACCTTTCCAAAATTTCTCCTTTGTTTTCGAAAAAAATTTTAAAATAAAAATGTTTTCAAAAATATATTTTTCTTCAGAATTTTTAAGAATGAATTCTAGTGTTTCATGAAGCATGTTGAAGCCTGGCTGGCTGTAAAGCCATGTCTAATTCTTCTGGATAGGGAATGTCAGGCGTGTCATGTCTGAATTACATACTAAAACTTGGCTGGCTATTAAGCCATGCCTGACCCTTTGATTGGAGCTTTAGACTAAAGAGCATAAGATTCCTGGAATTCATATTAAAAATTTTGGAATCCTTATTTTTCTTTTTCAAAATGATTTTCGAAAAAAATTAAAAGAAAATACAAAAAAATCATAAAATCATAAAAATAAAAAATATTTCATGTTTCTTGTTTGAGTCTTGAGTCAAGTTGAAAGTTTGGTGTCAATTGCATATTCATCTTGCATTTTTCGAAAAATTCATGCATTCATGGTGTTCTTCATGATCTTCAAGTTGTTCTTGGTAAGTCTTCTTGTTTGATCTTGATGTTTTCTTGTTTTGCATCTTTTCTTGTTTTACATGTGCATTTTTTGCATCCATAGAGTCTAAACATGAAAGATTTCTAAGTTTGGTGTCTTGCATGTTTTCTTTGCATATAAAAATTTTTCAAAAATATGTTCTTGGTGTTCATCTTGACATTCAAAGTGTTCTTGATGTTCATCTTAACACTCATAGCATTCTTGCATGCATTCACATACTTTGATCCAAAATTCTCATGCATTGCATCATTTTGCATGTTTTTCTCTCTCATCATAAAAATTCAAAAATCAAAAAAATATCTTCCCCTTTTTCTCTCTCAAAATTTCGAAAATTAGATTTGACTTTTTCAAAAATTTTTAAAATTCAATTGTTTCTTATGAGTCAAATCAAATTTTCAATTTAAAAATCTTATCTTTTTCAAAATCTTTTTCAAAAATCAAATCTTTTCCATTTTTCTTAGTTATTTTTGAAATTTCTAAAAATATTTTTCAAAAATCTTTTTCTTATTTTTATATCAAATTTTCGAAAATAACAACTTCCTATCTTCTTATCTTTTCAAATTGATTTTCAAATCTGTTTCAACTAACTAACTAACTTTTTGTTTGTTTCTTATCTTTTTCAAAACTACCTAACTAACTCCCTCTCTCTCTAATTTTCGAAAATATCTTCCCCCTTTTTCAAAATTTCTTTTTAATTAACTAATTATTTTAATTTTTTATTTTAATTTTCGAAAACTACTAACCTTTTTCAAAAACTATTTTCGAAAATCACTAACTCTTTTTCAAAATAATTTTCGAAAATTCTTCTCCCTTATCTCCTTCTATTTATTTATTCATCTACTAACACTTCATCTCACCCAAATTCGAACCCCCTCTTCCATCTGTGTTCGAATTTCTTCTTCTTCTTTTCCTCTATTCACAGAGGGACCTCTATACTATGGTAAAAAGGATTCCTATTATTATTATTATTATTTTTCTGTCCCTCTTTCTCATATGAGCAGGAGCAAAGACAAGAATATTCTTGTTGAAGCAGATCCAGAACCTGAAAGGACTCTGAAAAGGAAACTAAGAGAAGCTAAAATACAACAATCCAGAGATAACCTTACAGAAATTTTCGAACAGGAAGAGGAGATGGCAGCCGAAAATAATAATAATGCAAGGAGAATGCTTGGTGACTTTACTGCACCTAATTCCAATTTACATGGAAGAAGCATCTCCATTCCTGCCATTGGAGCAAACAACTTTGAGCTGAAACCTCAGCTAGTTTCTCTGATGCAGCAGAACTGCAAGTTTCATGGACTTCCATCTGAAGATCCTTTTCAGTTCTTAACTGAATTCTTGCAGATCTGTGATACTGTTAAGACTAATGGAGTAGATCATGAAGTCTACAGGCTCATGCTTTTCCTTTTTGCTGTAAGAGACAGAGCTAGAGTGTGGTTGGACTCTCAACCCAAAGACAGCCTGAACTCTTGGGATAAGCTGGTCACGGCTTTCTTAGCCAAGTTCTTTCCTCCTCAAAAGCTGAACAAGCTTAGAGTGGATGTTCAAACCTTCAGACAGAAAGAAGGTGAATCCCTCTATGAAGCTTGGGAAAGATACAAGCAGCTGACCAAAAAGTGTCCTTCTGACATGCTTTCAAAATGGACCATCCTGGATATATTCTATGATGGTTTATCTGAGCTATCAAAGATGTCGTTAGATACTTCTGTAGGTGGATCCATTCACCTAAAGAAAATGCCTGCAGAAGCTCAAGAACTCATTGACATGGTTGCTAATAACCAGTCCATGTACACTTCTGAGAGGAATCCTGTGAGTAATGGGACGCCTATGAAGAAGGGAGTTCTTGAAATTGATACTCTGAATGCCATATTAGCTCAGAACAAAATATTGACTCAGCAAGTCAATATGATTTCTCAGAGTCTGAATGGAATGCAAGCTGCATCCAACAGTACTCAAGAGGCATCTTCTAAAGAAGAAGCTTATGATCCTGAAAACCCTGCAATAGCAGAGGTAAATTATATGGGTGAACCTTATGGAAACACCTATAACCCATCATGGAGAAATCATCCAAATTTCTCATGGAAGGATCAAAAGCCTCAACAAGGCTTTAATAATGGTGGAAGAAATAGGTTTAACAATAGTAAACCTTTTCCATCATCCACTCAGCAACTAACAGAGAACTCTGAACAAAATACTTCTAATTTAGCAAACTTAGTCTCTGATCTATCTAAGGCCACTGTAAGTTTCATGAATGAAACAAGGTCCTCTATTAGAAATTTGGAGGCACAAGTGGGCCAGCTGAGTAAAAGGATCACTGAAATCCCTCCTAGTACTCTCCCAAGCAATACAGAAGAGAATCTAAAAGGAGAATGTAAGGCCATTGAATTAACTACCATGGCCGAACCTGTAAGGGTGGGAGAGGACATGAATCCCAGTGAGGAAGACCTCCTGGGACGCCCAGTGATCAATAAGGAGCTTCCCTCTGAGGAACCAAAAGAATCTAAGGCTCAACTAGAGACCATAGAGATTCCATTGAACCTCCTTATGCCATTCATCAGCTCTGATGAGTATTCCTCTTCTGAAGAGAATGAGGATATTACAGAAGAGCAAGCTGCCAAGTTTTTTGGTGCAATCATGAAGCTGAATGCCAAATTATTTGGTATTGAGACTTGGGGAGATGAACCTCCCTTGTTCACCAATGAACTAAGTGATCTGGATCAACTGAGATTGCCTCAGAAGAAACAGGATCCTGGAAAGTTCTTATTACCTTGTACCATAGGCACCATGATCTTTAATGCTCTGTGTGACCTTGGTTCAGGAATAAACCTCATGCCCCTCTCTGTAATAGAGAAACTGGAAATCTTTAGGGTGCAAGCCACTAAAATCTCATTAGAGATGGCAGACAATTCAAGAAAACAGGCTTATGGACAAGTAGAGGACGTGTTAGTAAAGGTTGAAGGCTTTTACATCCCTGCTGATTTCATAGTCCTAGATACTGGGAAGTATGAGGATGAATTCATCATCCTTGGAAGACCCTTCCTAGCCACAGCAAGAGCTGTGATTGATGTGGACAGAGGAGAATTGATCCTTCAAATAAATAAGGACAACCTTGTGTTTACAACTCAAGGATCTATCTCTGCATCCATGGAGAGGAAGCATAAAAAGCTTCTCTCAAAGCAGAGTCAAACAAAGCCCCCACAGTCAAACTCTAAGTTTGGTGTTGGGAGGCCACAACCAAACTCTAAGTTTGGTGTCAAACCCCCATATCCAAACTCTAAGTTTGGTGTTGGGAGGTCTCAACAAAGCTCTGAACATCTGTGAGGCTCCATGAGAGCCCACTGTCAAGCTATTGACATTAAAGAAGCGCTTGTTAGGAGGCAACCGAATGTTTATTTATCTAATTTTCATTGTTTTTCATGTTTTATTAGGTTCATGATCATGTGGAGTCACAAAAATATAAAAATTGAAAATGGAATCAAAAACAGCAGAAGAAAAATCACACCCTGGAGGAAGACCTTACTGGCGTTTAAACGCCAGTAAGAAGCATGTTTTGGGCGTTCAACGCCAGAACAGAGCATGGTTCTGGCGCTGAATGCCAGAAATGCACCCTGGAGAAGAGCTGGCGCTGAACGCCCAGAACAAGCATGGTTCTGGCGTTCAACGCCAGAAATGGGCAACAAATGGGCGTTCAACGCCCAGAACAAGCACCAATCTGGCGCTGAATGCCCAGAGTTGTGTGCAAGGGCATTTTGCAGGCCTAATTTGGTGCAAGGTTGTAATTCCTTGAGCACCTCAGGATCTGTAGACCCCACAGGATCACCGCAGGATCTGTGGACCCCACAGGATCCCCACCTACCTCTACTCACTTCTTCTTATCCCTCTTTCACACAATCCCATAAACACTCTTCCCCAAACCTCTTCACCAATCACCTCAATCTCTCTTCCCTATCACCACTTCACCACTCACATCCATCCACTCTTCCCCATAAACCTACCTCATAAACTCCACCTACCTTCAAAATTCAAAATCAATTTCCCACCCAAACCCACCCTAAATGGCCGAACTTACCCCCCCTCCCTTCCCTATATATAACCCTCCATTCTTCCTCATTTTCACACAACACAACCCTCTTTTCTCTTCTTGGCCGAAACACACCTCCCCCCTCCTCTCCATATTTTCTTCTTCTTCTTCATCTATTCTTTCTTCTCTTGCTCGAGGGCGAGCAAAATTCTAAGTTTGGTATGGTAAAAGCATAAGCTTTTTGTTTTTCCATTACCATTGATGGCACCCAAGACCGGAGAATCCTCTAGAAAAGGGAAAGGGAAGACAAAAGCTTCCACCTCCGAGTCATGGGAGATGGAAAGGTTCATCTCCAAAGCTCATCAAGACCACTTCTATGATGTTGTGGCCAAGAAGAAGGTGATCCCCGAGGTCCCTTTCAAACTCAAGAAAAATGAGTATCCGGAGATCCGACATGAAATCCAAAGAAGAGGTTGGGAAGTTCTAACAAACCCCATCCAACAAGTCGGCATCCAAATGGTTCAAGAGTTCTATGCCAATGCATGGATCACTAGGAACCATGATCAAAGTAAGAACCCGAATCCAAAAAATTATGTTACAATGGTTCGGGGGAAATACTTAGATTTTAGCCCGGAGAATGTGAGGTTGGCGTTTAACTTGCCTATGATGCAAGGAGATGAGCGCCCCTACACTAGAAGGGTCAACTTTAATCAAAGGTTGGACCAAGTCCTCATGGACATATGTGTGGAAGGAGGTCAATGGAAGATTGACTCCAAGGGCAAGCTGGTTCAACTAAGAAGACTGGACCTCAAGCCTGTGGCTAGAGGATGGTTGGAGTTCATCCAACGCTCCATCATCCCCACTAGCAACCGATCTGAAGTTACTGTGGATCGGCCCATCATGATCCATAGCATCATGATTGGAGAGGAAGTAGAAGTTCATGAAGTCATCTCCCTTGAACTCTACAAAATAGCCGAAAAGTCCTCCCCAATGGCAAGGCTAGCTTTTCCCCATCTTATTTGCCATCTATGTTACTCAGCTGGAGCTTTCATAGAAGGAGACATTCACATTGAGGAAGAGAAGCCCATCACTAAGAAAAAGATGGAGCAAGCAAGAGAGCCCATTCATGGAGCTCAAGAGGTGTAGGAAGCTCATCACCATGAGATCCCGGAGATGCCTCAAATGCATTTTCCTCCATAAAACTATTGGGAGCAAATCAACACCTCCCTAGGAGAATTAAGTTCCAACATGGGACAACTAAGGGTGGAACATCAAGAGCACTCCATCATCCTTCATGAAATCAGAGAAGATCAAAAAGAAATGAGGGAGGAGCAACAAAGACAAGGAAGAGACATAGAAGAGCTCAAGGACATCATTGGTTCCTCAAGAAGAAAATGCCACCATCACTAAGGTGGACTCATTCCTTGTTCTCACTTTCTGTTTTTCGTTTTCTCTATGTTAAGTGCTTATTCATGTTTGTGTCTTCATTACATGATCATTAGTATTTAGTAACTTTGTCTTAAAGTTATGAATGTCCTCTGAATCCATCACCTCTCTTAAATGAAAACTATTTTAATTCAAAAGAACAAGAAGTACATGAGTTTCGAATTTATCCTTGAACATAGTTTAATTATATTGATGTGGTGACAATACTTTTTGTTTTCTGAATGAATGCTTGAACAGTGCATATGTCTTTTGAAGTTGTTGTTTAAGAATGTTAAATATGTTGGCTCTTGAAAGAATGATGACAAGGAGACATGTTATTTGATAATCTGAAAAATCATAAAAATGATTCTTGAAGCAAGAAAAAGCAGCAAAGAACAAAGCTTGCAGAAAAAAAAAGAAGAAAAAAAATAGCGAAAAAAATAGAAAGAAAAAGAAAAAGCAAGCAGAAAAAGCCAAAAGCTCTTAAAACCAAGAGGCAAGAGCAAAAAGCCAGTAACCCTTAAAACCAAAAGGCAAGGGCAATAAAAAGGATCCCAAGGCTTTGAGCATCAGTGGATAGGAGGGCCTAAAGGAATAAAATCCTGGCCTAAGCGGCTAAACCAAGCTGTCCCTAACCATGTGCTTGTGGCGTGAAGGTGTCAAGTGAAAACTTGAGACTGAGCAGTTAAAGTCAAGGTCCAAAGCAAAAGAAGAGTGTGCTTAAGAACCCTGGACACCTCTAATTAGGGACTTTAGCAAAGCTGAGTCATAATCTGAAAAGGTTCACCCAATTATGTGTCTGTGACATTTATGTATCCGGTGGTAATACTGGAAAACAAAGTGCTTAGGGCCACGGCCAAGACTCATAAAATAGCTGTGTTCAAGAATCATCATACTGAACTAGGAGAATCAATAACACTATCTGAACTCTGAGTTCCTATAGATGCCAATCATTCTGAACTTCAATAGATAAAGTGAGATGCCAAAACTATTCAAGAGGCAAAAAGCTACAAGTCCCGCTCATCTGATTGGAGCTATGTTTCGTTGATAGTATGGAATTCATAGTATATTCTCTTCTTTTTATCCTATTTGATTTTCAGTTGCTTGGGGACAAGCAACAATTTAAGTTTGGTGTTGTGATGAGCGGATAATTTATACGCTTTTTGGCATTGTTTTTAGTATGTTTTTAGTAGAATCTAGTTACTTTTAGGGATGTTTTCATTAGTTTTTATGTTAAATTCACATTTCTGGACTTTACTATGAGTTTGTGTGTTTTTCTGTGATTTCAGGTATTTTCTGGCTGAAATTGAGGGACTTGAGCAAAAATCAGATTCAGAGGTTGAAGAAGGACTGCTGATGCTGTTGGATTCTGACCTCCTTGCACTCAAAATGGATTTTCTGGAGCTACAGAACTCAAAATGGCGCGCTTCCAATTGCGTTGGAAAGTAAACATCCAGGGCTTTCCAGCAATATATAATAGTCCATACTTTTCCCAAGTTTAGATGACGCAAACTGGCGTTCAACGCCAGCTATCTGCCCAATTCTGGCGTCCAGCGCCAGAAACAAGTTGCAAAATGGAGTTCAACGCCCAAACTGGCACAAAAGCTGGCGTTCAACTCCAAGAATGACCTCTGCACGTGTAACATTCAAGCTCAGCCCAAGCACACAACAAGTGGGTCCCGGAAGTGGATTTATGCATCAATTACTTACTTTTGTAAACCCTAGTAGCTAGTTTATTATAAATAGGACTTTTTACTATTGTATTAGACATCTTTTGATCATCTTTGAATCCGGGATTGTATCTTTGAACATCTTTGGACGCCTGGTTCTTAGATCATGGGGGCTGGCCTCTCGGCCATGCTTGGACCTTTCACTTATGTATTTTTAACGGTAGAGTTTCTACACTCCATAGATTAAGGTGTAGAGCTCTGCTGTTCCTCAAAGATTAATGCAAAGTACTACTATTTTTCTATTCAATTCAACTTATTCCGCTTCTAAGACATTCATTCGCACTTCAACCTGAATGTGATGAACGTGATAATCATCATCATTCCCCATGAACGCGTGCCTGACAACCACTTCCGTTCTACCTTCGATTGAATGATTATCTCTTGGATCTCTTAATCAGAATCTTCGTGGTGTAAGCTAGATTGATGGCGGCATGCATGAGAATCCAGAAAGTCTAAACCTTGTCTGTGGTATTCCGAGTAGGATTCTGGGATTGAATGACTGTGACGAGCTTCAAACTCGCGATTGCTGGGCGTAGTGACAGACGCAAAAGGAGGGTGAATCCTATTCTAGCATGATCGGGAACCTCAGATGATTAGCCGTGCTGTGACAGAGCATTTGGACCATTTTCACGAGAGGAGGGGAGGTAATCATTGACAACGGTGATGCCCTTGCATAAAGCCAGCCATGGAAAGGAGTAAGACTGATTGGATGAAGACAGCGGGAAAGCAGAGATTCAGAGGAACGAAAGCATCTCTACACGCTTATCTGAAATTCTCACCAATGAATTACATAAGTGTTTCTATCCTTATTTTCTGTTTAATTAGTATTATTTTTGAAAACTCCATAATCAATTATTATCCGCCTGACTGAGATTTACAAGGTGACCATAGCTTGCTTCATAACAACAATCTCCGTGGGATCGACTCCTACTCACGTAAGGTTTATTACTTGGATGACCCAGTGCACTTGCTGGTTAGTTGTATCGAAGTTGTGACAAATTATGAATTGAGATTAGAGCACCAAGTTTTTGGAGCCATTACCAGAGATCACAATTTCGTGCACCAGGAACAAGATTTGCAAAATTCAGCAACGTCTTTAAAAAGAGTAGGCCACCAGAATCCACAGTCTAAAATTTTTCTAGCTGTTCTTTGAGGACCGAAATGTCCTCCACTCTTAGATGAGTGGCAGGCCTCTAAAATAGACTGGAATTCTGATTGAGGCACACATCGTCTAATTACCTGGTCAGCACCACACCTCCATAAATATGGGTCATCCCATATATAATATTTTGACTCGCTTTTTAGCTTGTCTCTTTGATACTTAGTAAAGTCTGGAGGAAAAGTGCGGCTGACTAGATAATTAGCTACAGGCGCATACCAAGGGACTACTTCAGATACTGCTTGTAAGTTGTCGAATGGGAAATTATCATTTATAGGAGTGGATGCATCCTTAATGTGCTCAAGGCGACTCAAATGGTCTGCCACTAGATTCTGGTTACCACTCCTATCCTTAATTTCTAAATCAAATTCTTGTAGTAGTAGTATCCAACGTATAAGCCTTGGTTTGGACTCCTTTTTAGCTAATAAGTACTTTAGAGCTGCGTGGTCTGAGTACACTACTACTTTAGTACCAAGTAAATAGGCTCAGAATTTATCCAGAGCGAACACAATAGCTAAGAGCTCTTTTTCAGAAGTAGTGTAATTATATTTATTTATTTATTTATTTATTTATTTATTTATTTATTTTTATTTTTATTTTTATTTTTTTTAAAAAAATAAACATAGCTTATCAATGCACGTAGATTTTTAATTTTCTTTTATGGGTTCGCATGAGTAGGTACCCAAATTCCCATCATGATACATTCCTTTATTAACCCTGGTTCCCACAATCTTCTCATACTCAATTAGCACACAATTTCTATCTTAAGCTAACCAAAGATTCAGTTGGGATATTTAATTGTTTTTCCGCTTAAGGTTAGTAACGTGGTAAAATGTAGAATAAATGGGATTAAAACGGCTCAAAGTGGCTAACAACGGTAATTTCAAGGGTAGGCTTATTTGGGATAAGTGAGCTAAACAAATAATGGCCTCAATCATATGCATGCATATAACACATTAACATTGGACATATAGGATAAAACAAAATTCAAATTACAATCATAGAGAAGTAAACACACAAGAATAAAATAATTACGGTTAAATAATGTAACCATGTATTTGGGCTCAAAGTCTCACAGGTTGTGTGTTTCTTAGCTTGAAAACCATGTTCCAATTACAACTTCAAACAAATTTAACATAAAGGTTTTGATTTAAATTAGTAAAAAATTTCAGGTCTTAGGAGAAACTTATTGTCTTTTTAATCAAGTAGAACATGCATGCAATTAACCTATTACTATGCAATCTATCCTATTCTAAAAAAAAAAAAAGAAAAACTAACTAAATATTCTATTTTATTGGTGTTAAGGAAGAGAAATTACCTCCGGAAGTCAGGTACTGACCGACCTCCCCACACTTAAGGCTTTGCACCGTCCTCGGTGCCATCTGTCAAGAACAAAGGTGGGATGGTAGCAGTATCTCCACAGTCGGGACCGTCATGGCTCCCTGTGCTGGTAAAGGAAGTGGAGTCCGGAGTGTCTGGGTCTTTGTCAGGTCTGTGGTTGCCTGTGAGTAGCTCCTTGAGGTATTTGAATCGGTGCTGGTTGCGGCGCTCTCGTAGCTTCGCTTTCTGGTCTTGCCGGTCCAACCTCTCCAGTATTTGATGGAGCAGCTGACTTGTTGAAGGTGCTTGTGGTGTGGAAGGGGGAATGTCTGCAGCTTGTTCTGCGGACTGGCTAGTAGTGGCTGTTGGTGGCCTGAAATATTTCCCGTTAGGGACGTATTGATCATCCAGTGGAAGCATGGCTTTGGTGTCCCCAGCTCTGTAGGAGACTCCGGCCGCTGAGACAAGATCTGAGACCAAGGCGGGAAAAGGTAAGTTGTCCGCAATTTGTACATGTCCCATGGCATTCCGGATGTGTCTTGGTAGGTTTAGAGACTGGTCTGTAAGGATGCACCATAGTAGAACGGCCATGTCTGCAGTGAAGGAAGACTCATGAGTGCTCAGAAAGACGTAATGGGACATAATCTGTGCCCATACGTTAGCCTCCAAGGTAAGTACGGAAGCCGATATTCCCATAGGTCGGGAACGATGGTACCCATAAATCCATCTGCTGCCAGGTTGTGCGATAACTCTGAGAACAGCATCCTAGTCAAATTGGTACGTCTGGCGCTTGAGTGCGGCCTCTTGAAATGCGTCTAGTCCTTCTGGAGCAGGGGGGAGATCCAACGCTCGTTGAATGGCCTCTTCTGTAATGGGGATTTGCTTCTGATGGAGATAGATAGACTGCAGGGTTGGCAAGTGGAAATTAGAGTAAAACTCGACTACCCATAAAAGATTAACCTGACGTGGCTGTCTTTGTAGGAATCCCAATGTCTTTGTTCAATTCGCGACTCAACAAATTCAGCAATACGAGTCGGGATGATAAGCAGGTATTCGTTGTTGTAATTCCTTACTACCAGGATGTGAAACATCTTCTTACAGTAGTGGTTGGGAAATCGCGCAGTGTCCTTTGCTGGGAAGGCTTTCTCTTTTTCATCGACCTTTATAATCATCTTAATTTTTTTTGTTGAGGGCTTAACTGCAGTGGAAGATGGCTCTGCCACTAATGCTCTTTTTGTTCCTCTCCTTGCTGGTGGCTTGGGAGTAGCTTTCTCTTTTCCTTTCTTGGTGGCCATCCTGAAAGGGACAGAGTAAGGATGTTAAAACTTCAAGGGTTAGAGCAAGGTAGAGAACAGAAAAGGTGGTAACCAATGCACATTAAAGACGAATGATGTTAACACATGGTCATGAATACATGTGAAAAATCATCAATGGAAATATAGCAAGGGCATATGATGACAGTTAAATGCAAGGTGTTTATTGGCATGCCGGCAAAGGCAAGAGTAGCACAGATCAAGCACTCAATGTCCAAGTTAGATTACCAAGTCTGTCAAACTAACAATATGTTTGTAATAACAATTATATTTAATTAATAAAATATAAAAAGGGTTTTGTGAAAAGCAAGCATTTAGAGTAGTAGATTAAAAGAAATCTAAAAATAGGGCACAATGCCATACGGGCGTTTTCACAAACACATAGCATGCATGGTAAATAAGCTATTGAAAGTATTAAATTGAACATGCAAGTAACCCGATAAAATTAATATATAATTGTCAAACAATTCCTTAACAATCCACAAGCAAAATATAAGAAATAATGACCCAAATAAATTTCCAATACCAATAAAAAGAAAAAGAAAGAAAAAGAAAACATGGATAGTGAAAGTAGAAAGAAAAAGAAGAATAGAACATAAAAATAAGAGGAAGAATAGAAAAGGAAGGAGGGAAGAAGAAAGGAAAAACCTTGATAATGGTGGTGAGAGAGAGAAAGTAGAAAGGGATAAAGAAGGAAGAAAGAAGAAAAGGGGGGGGGGAAGAAAAGAGAAAAGAAAAAGTAGGATTTGGGGAAGAAAAAGATAAGATATTTTGGCAGATTTGGATGAGTTGTGCGACACAAGCGACGCGGACACGTGGGTTATGCGTTCGCGCGAGTGGCACTTATATGAACCGATGCGGACGTGTCGGTCGCAGACGCGTGACTTGATCTGTGCTAGTGGCGCGAGGGCAGCCTTGCTCTCGCACAACTCTCTGTTCGAAACTCATTGTTGCCAAATTTCAAGGTGACGCGTTTGCGTGGTGGACACGATCGCGTGAATGACCAAGATTGGAAAACGACGCGAACGCGTGGGGCACGCGTTCGCGTGGTAGGGCTTGTGCGTCTAGCACCATTCCAGCCCTGATCCAGCGTAACATTCTGCCATACACCCTCTCTTACATCGATTTTCAGAGTGCGCATTCGCGTGCTTGATGCGGACGCGTGGGAGACATTTTTCTCACATGATGCGGATGCGTCGGGGACGTGGTTGCGTGGATCAAGTTGTGCCAAAGGTACGCCTCCAGCCGTGCTTTCGCGTGACTCTCTGTAAGATTTGCTTTTCTTCCTAGAGCCCATATGACGCGGACGCGTCAATGACGCTGTCGCATCGCAAGCCTCTTTCCTCCTCTCTCTTTTTTTTATGCAGTATGCAAATGCAAACTATATGCACTAGTACGGAGAAGAGTTATTGAAAAAGAAAACTAAGAAGAGAGAAAGGAACGATCATACCATGGTGGGTTGTCTCCCACCCAGCACTTTGCTTTAACGTCCTTAAGTTGGACACTCCACTAGCTCAGTCTTCTGATGTGGGTGGATCTTCCAAGAGGAAGATCTCTAGCTCCTTCTTATTTTTCATCTTTTCACCATGATAAAGCTTTAAGCGATGTCCATTGAATTTGATGAATTCAAAGCTTGAAGGATGACTCAGGTGGAAAACTCCGTATGGCTCAGCCTTCTCTATTCGATACGGGCCGTCCCATCTTGATCTCAACTTTCCTGGCATGAGCCTCAATCGGGAGTTGTAAAGGAGGACTAAGTCCCCTGGTCGGAACTCTCTCCTCTTGATGTGCTTATCATGCACAACCTTCATTTTTTCCTTGTAAAGCCTGGAGTTCTCATAAGCTTCTAGGCGAAGTCTCTCTAATTCCTGCAGTTGCAACTTTCTTTCAGCTTCGGCCTTCTCAAATCCCATGTTGCACTCCTTCACTGCCCAAAAGGCTTTGTGTTCTACCTCAACTGAGAGGTGACAGGCTTTTCCATAAACTAAGCAGAAGAGACTCATCCCAATAGGTGTCTTGTATGCCGTTCTGTATGCCCAGAGTGCATCTTGCAGTCTGGTGCTCCAGTCTCTTCTATGAGGTTTGACTATCTTCTGCAATATACGCTTTATCTCTCTGTTAGACACCTTGGCTTACCCATTAGTCTGGGGATGGTAGGCTGTTGCCACTTTGTGAATTATCCCATGCTTCTTCAGTAATCCTGTTAGTCTCCTGTTAGAAAAATGGGTGCCTTGATCGCTCACGATTGCTCGTGGTGATCCAAAGCGACAGATGATATGGTTTCTAACAAAGGAAACAACAGTGTTAGCATCATCGGTGCGGGTAGGAATCGCTTCCACCCATTTAGAAACGTAATCCACAGCTAACAATATATAAAAGTAACCAATAGAATTTGGAAATGGACCCATAAAGTCAATGCCCCAAACATAAAAAATTTCACAAAAAAGCATAATCTGTTGAGACATCTCATCCCTCTTGGATATATTACCAAACCTTTGGCATGGGGAACAAGATTTGCAAAATTCAGCAGCGTCTTTAAAAAGAGTAGGCCACCAGAATCCACAGTCTAAAATTTTTCTAGCTGTTCTTTGAGGACCGAAATGTCCTCCACTCTCAGATGAGTGGCAGGCCTCTAAAATGGACTGGAGTTCTGATTGAGGCACACATCGTCTAATTACCTGGTCAGTACCACACCTCCATAAATATGGGTCATCCCATATATAATATTTGAACTCGCTTTTTAGCTTGTCTCTTTGATGCTTAGTAAAGTCTGGAGGAAAAGTGCGGCTGACTAGATAATTAGCTACAGGCGCATACCAAGGGACTACTTCAGATACTGATTGTAAGTTGTCGAATGGGAAATTATCATTTATAGGAGTGGAAGCATCCTTAATGTGCTCAAGGCGACTCAAATGGTCTACCACTAGATTCTGGTTACCACTCCTATCCTTAATTTCTAAATCAAATTCTTGTAGTAGTAGTATCCAACGTATAAGCCTTGGTTTAGACTTCTTTTTAGCTAATAAGTACTTTAGAGCTGCGTGGTCTGAGTACATTACTACTTTAGTACCAAGTAAATAGGCTCAGAATTTATCCAGTGCGAACACAATAGCTAAGAGCTCTTTTTCAGTAGTAGTGTAATTAGATTGAGCAGCGTCTAAAGTTTTAGACGCATAAGCAATGACGAAAGGGTCCTTACCTTTGCGCTGAGCCAGCGCTGCTCCTACTGCATGATTGGAAGCATCGCACATGATTTCAAATGGCTGGCTCCAGTCTGGTCCTCTCACAATTAGAGCTTGAGTCAGGGCGGTCTTCAGCTTATCAAAAGCTTACTCACAATCTTCACTGAACTCGAACTCGATATCTTTCTGCAGCAATCTGGATAAAGGTAATGCTACCTTACTGAAGTCCTTAATGAATCTCTTGTAAAAACCTGCATGGCCAAGGAACGAACGGACTTCCCTCACGGAGGAGGGGTAAGGTAAACTAGAAATAACATTCACCTTTGCTGGGTCTACAGAGATACCAGTATCAGAAACAACATGCCCTAGAACAATTTCTTGTTTCACCATAAAATGACACTTTTCAAAATTTAAAACAAGGTTTGAACTAACACACCTATTCAATACTCTAGATAAACTATCCAAGCAAAGGCTAAATGAATCACTATATACGCTAAAGTCATCCATAAAGACTTCCATATAAGTCTCAATAAGTTCAGAGAAAAGACTCATCATTCACCTTTGAAAAATAGCTGGTGCATTGCATAAACCAAAGGGCATTCTCTTACAAGCATAAGTTCCAAAAGGACATGTAAAAGTAGTCTTTTCCTGATCCTCAGGGGCTACATGAATTTGAAAGTAGCCTGTATAACCATCTAAAAAGCAGTAATGGGATTTACCTGACAGGCGATCAAGCATCTGATCAATGAATGGCAAGGGGTAATGATCCTTGCGAGTGGCTTGGTTGAGACGCCTATAGTCAATGCAAACTCTCCATGAATTCTGCACTCTAGTTGTCAGAAGCTCTCCTTGCTCATTTCTTACTGTTGTGACTCCAGACTTCTTGGGCACCACTTGTACTGGGCTGACCCATTTGCTATCTGAGATGGGATAAATGATATCTGCTTCAAGTAGCCAGGTCACTTTGATAAACCACTATTTTATGGTTTATCTTGTGCTCAATTGAGTGGTTTTTATTAACTCTTTACCCACTTGTTCATACTATTTGCATGGTTTTACATTTGCCTTCCTAATTATGTGCTTTGATTGAAAACATGCTTCTTTGGCCTTAAGTTCCCTATGTTTAAATTCTCTCTTATTACCATTAGATGCCTTGATATGTGTGTTAAGTGATTTCAGAGATTACAGGGCAGGAATGGCTCAGAGGATGGAAAGGAAGCATGCAAAAATGGAAGGAATACAAGAAGTTGGAGAAATAGCTAAGCTGTCCAGCCTGACCTCTTCGCACTCAAACGGCTATAACTTTAGCTACAGAGGTCCAAACGATGCGGTTCTAGTTGCGTTGGAAAGCTAACGTCCGGGGCTTAGATTTGATATATAATGCCATAGTTGCCCTGACGCTAGGCAATGCGACCACGTGACCCATGCGGCCGCGTCGCAGTGACGGAAATCAGCGTGTTTGAATTCTTCTCCAGCGAATTCTGGGCTGTTTCTGACCCAGTTTGCAGCCCAGAAAACACATATTAGAGGCTATAAAGTGGAGGAATGCATCCATACATGAAAGGCTCTCACATTCACAATTTTAGGAGTAGATGTAGTTTTTAGAGAGAGAGGTTCTCTCCTCTCTCTTAGAATCAGGATTTAGGACTTCTCTTAGTTTTAGGAGTGACTCTAAATCCAGGTTCAATGTTCTTTTATTTATTTTTCCAATTTAATTTATGAATGTCTATGTCAGATTTAAGTTCTTTTAATGCAATTTGAGGTATTTCAGTTTAATATTGCTTTCTTTTATTTACATGATTATTGCTTCCCGTCTGAAGGCTTTCTTTTTCCAATAGATTTATTTTCCTTCTTTTGGTTTTGGTTAAGAAAGCAGTAACTCAGGAGTTATCTTATCTTAATATAATTGATAACTGTTATCTTTGCTAATTGAATTGAGCTTCAATAATCCCAACCTTTTCTCAGGAAATAAATAGGATTCGAAGATCAAACTAATTAGTCCCTTGACTTTCCTTTATTTTAGTAAAGGTTGACCAAGTGGAATTAAGATTCGACTTTCATTGTTATTGATAAGGATAACTAAGTCTGGACTTCCAATTTCTCATACCTTGCCCAAAAGTTTGCTTTACAGTATTTATTTATTTTTAATTGCCATTTAAATTAATTGTCATATAACATATTCCCACCTTACTTCCAAAATCCTAATTTACAAACTCATAACCAATAATAAGAACATACCTCCCTGCAATTCCTTGAGAAGACGACCCGAGGTTTAAATACTCGGTTATCAATTTTATAGGGGTTTGTTACTTGTGACAACCAAAACGTTTGTATGAAAGGACTTTTGAAGGTTTAGAAACTATACTTGCAACGAGGATTTATCCGCAAATTTCTAGACCACGCAAAAGTTCTCTCATCAAAATGGCGCCGTTGCCGAGGAATTGCAAACGTGTGCCTTATTATTGGTTATTGTAAATATTTGCTTTTTGCTTGTTTATTTGTTTTTATTTTTGCTTTTATTTTTGCTTTTTCATTAAGAGGTTATTGGTTTTTATTTTGTTATTGAAAATTTTTTCAAAAATTTATTCTTAGTGTCCATCTTGATCTTCAAGTTGTTCTTCGTGTTCATCTTGACCTTCAAGTTGTTCTTAGTTGTTTTCTTCGTTTTGATCTAAAAATTTGAAATTTGGTGTCATTTTATTGTTTTTCTCTTTCCTCATTAAATTCAAAAATATTTTTAACTAATTTTTTTCGAAAAAAAAAATTTCAGATTTTGATTTTTAAATTTCTATCTTATCTTATCTTAGTTTTAAATTTCAAAATTCAATATTTAAATTTCAAATTTCAAATTTCAAAAAAAAAAAATTCAAATTTCAAAATTCAAAATTTTAAAATTTAAAATTCAAAAATTTAATTTTCAAATTCAAAATTTAAATAACCTTTTAATTTAAATTTGTTTTTATTTTTGTTTTTAAATTTTATTTGCTACTATGAACTCTCACCCCTTTGGCTATGAGTCTGGTTACAATTATTTTGCAGGAAGAAGAAATTACAATAAGAACAGGCATCAAGGTTGGAACAATCAAAGATAGGAGGAACCACAAGGTTTTGATCAACCTTCATGGCAACAACCACCTCCAATGGACTATCAACAACCACCACCATATGCCTATAAACCCTCTCCTCAACATGACTTTGGACCACCATACTCACAAGCCCCTTTTCACCATTCACCTCCATATGACCCTAACCCATATCCACCATACCAACCACCTTATGAGCCAAATGAAACCTCCTATCCACCCCAAACCTCCATGGAGAAAGCATTTGCCGATCTAAACTCTACTATACAAGCTTTCGCCGCCCAAATCGGACCACCAAATACCTTCAACAATCAACCCTCAAGCTCTAGTGCACTTCCTTTTCAATCACAGAATGATCTCCCCGTCCCACCACCACCTCAATATTTGCCATCTCCATATCCATCAATCCAAGAGCACTATGATCCTACCTATGATAGCCGAGCGCAACAAGAATCAACGGATCGTCTCAAGGATCAATTTCATGCAACCCTTTATCAATTAAATCAAGCGATAAGTCAATTAGGTTTCCGATGCTCGGACACTCAAAGTGCTCCCATGGCTACATATGAAGAATCAATAAAAGAGCGTAGCATGAAGGAGATACTAGAAACTCCAGTGAACAGTACGAAGCATGACTTTGTACTGGAACAAGTAGAGGAAGCCGGAATTATTGAAGAAGAAGAAATGGTTGAAGACTTAGGAGATGCTGAACCTCCATGGGAAAGTCCAGTCATAGAACCCCCTTCCAAGGCGTTTGAAATTGATGATGAGGAGGGTGTACAACCTCCAAAGCATATCACAGTTAAAGACTTGAAAGAGGATGATCATGAAATGGAGATTCAAGAAGAAGAAGCACAACCTCCCATGCCCTTGAAAAGCAATGAAGAGGAGATTGAATTGGAAGAAAGCTGCCGAGAGGAAGAGGTTGAAATTGAAGAAGCTTGCAAAGAGGTGGTAATTATCAGAGAAGAGCACAAGGGAGTGGAGCTTGCAATTTCATTGAAAATACCTCCCCCTAAGTTGCCATCATCCTTCACAACATTCAAGTGGGTAAATTTCATATCCCTTAGCTTTTTAATCCCACTTGAATATGGGCTACTGGAGACGGATGGTCAACTTAGAGCTCTTTGTGGCATTAAGAGTAAGAGGAAGATGGTCAGTGGTAAGAATTGTCCTGCAAGGTTCATCATGGTTGGAAGCTTTAAGTTTAAATGCAAAGGTTGGTGTAAAGCTCAACTGAATGGGTCTAGGAAGTTGTTTGGCCGCTTACGTGAGAATTCAGACTGCTTGCCACCCGGATGGAACAATATTGCTCAACCAAAAGACGGGTGCAAAGGCAAGGTCTGGGACCCCGGAATCCATTCTATCAATCACCACTCTTGGGGCGTGGTCACTTGCTTTAACTTACTTGAAGGCTTTGTGCGCCTAGTTTGGGACCCCAGAGGTTACTGGAGATACAAACATTGGTGGAGATTCCTGGATGAATACAAGCATAAGCCACCATAACAGGAAGCTCATCAAATGTCCAACTTAAGGACTCTAACTAAAAGTGCTAGGTGGGAGACAACCCACCATGGTATGATCGTTCTTTTTTCATTTTTATTTAGTTTTATTTGTTTTCGAGTTTTATTTTATTTTATTATATTGAACCTGGAGCTTTGCATCACATTCATATTAACACTGCATTCTATATTTTTTCATATTATGAAAAAAAAAAGCACGCACGTGACGCGGCAGCGTCGCTGATACGTCCGCGTCACCAGTGCGTTAGGAGGAAAAGAAATTGAACAGAGAGTTACGCAGGAGCAGGGTTGGAGGCGTGCCAAGGGCACAAATTGTCCCACGCGACCGCGTCGCTGATGCGGCCGCGTCATTTGCAAAATGGCTTCCCCACGCGTCCGCGTCACCCATGTGACTGCGTGGCCCTGGATTTCGACGTAACAAGGTGTATGGCCGAAAGTTGAGCTGGAATTGGGCTGGACTCGTGCTGGAAGCCCAAGCCCTACCACACGACCGCGTACCCCACGTGGCCGCGTGCCCCACGCGGCCGCGTCATTTTAAGAAAAAGGCCACCCGCGTAATCGCGTCGACCACGCAACTGCGCCACCCTGGATTTTGGCAATACTATGTTTTGAACAGAGAGTTGTGCGACCGCGATGCTGCACTCGCGCCACTAGCACAAATAGAGTCACGCGATCGCGTGTCCCACGCGTCCGCGTCACCCAACCTTATCGCGCACCACGCGACCGCGTCGCCAGCGTCGCACAACCTCTCCAGATTAGTGCCAATTTTCTTATCTTTTCTTTTCTAATCCTAATTTCTTCCTTCTCTCTCCTTTCTCACTTTCTTTTTCTTCTTCTCATCCTTTTTCACCCTCATTCTATTTTATTTAATTTATTTGCATACTTTCATTCATTGCATTATTTTTATTGGTGTTAGAAATTTATTTGGGTCATTATTTTTATATATTTTTGTGGATTATTAAAATGGTTTAACAATTATATATTACTTTTTAAAGGGTTGCTTGCATGTTCAATTTAATACATTCAATAACTTATTTACCATGAATGCTATGTATTTGTGAGAAAGCCCATATGGCATTGAACACTATTTTAAATTATTCTACTATTAATGCCTGTTGTTTTTTCACAAAACCCCTTTCATGTTTTATTATTTAAATATAATTGTTATTACAAACATGTTGATAGTTTGAAAGACTTGGTAATCTAATTTGGACATTGAATGCTTGATCTATACTACTCATGCCTTTGCCAGCATGTCAATAAACACCTTGCATTCACTTGTCATCATATGCACTAGCTATTTTCCATTGATGACTTTTCACATGTACTCATGAGCGTGTGTTAACGTCATTCTTCTTTATTGTGCATTGATTACCACCTTTCCCGCTCTCTTCCTTGCTCTAACCCTTAGCTTTAAAAGTCACTTTCTTTTTCCCTTTTCAGGATGGCCACCAAGAAGGGTAAAGAGAAAGCTACTCCCAAACTACCGGCAAGGAAAGGAACAAAAAGAGCCCCAGCTGAGGAACCACAACCCCCGTCCACTTGCAAATCTCAGCATGCACCGAGGACGGTGCAATCTTTAAGTGTGGGGAGGTCGATACCAATCTCCGTGGGTTAGTACCTTCCTATCTCAAACACCAATGTTGTATTTTTTCTTGTTAGTTGTTGCATTTGCATATTTAATTGCATGTTTATTTGATTTTATGCATTTAGTTACTACTTGGTTGAAGTAATATTTTTTTTTTCAAGAAATTTTATAGCATTTCACTAATTTGAAAAGTTTTTGTGTTAAATTTGTTTGAAGTTGTATTTGGAACATGGTTTTTGAGCCAAAGAACACACAACCTGTGAGATTTTGAGCTTATTTACATGGTTACATTATTTAACCATAAATTTTTATTCCTGTGTGTTTCCTTCTCTATGATTGTAATCTATATTTTGTTCCAATCTATATGTCCATTATTTAGTGTATTTACATGCTTGCATATGATTGAGGCCATTGTTTGATTTTAGCTCACTTATCCCAAATAAGCCTACCCTTTAAATCACCCTTGTCAGCCACTTTGAGCCTTTTAATCCCCATTTATTCTATATTTTACCACATCACTAGCCTTAAGCGAAAAACAAATTAATTATCCCAATTGAATCTTTGGTTAGCTTAAGATAGTGTGTTAATTAAGTGTGGGAAAACTGTGGGAACTTGGGTTAATAAGAGAATGTATCATGTTTCTAATTTTGAATATTGAAAAATTTGGGTACCTACTCATGTAAAACAGAAAATTAAAAATTCCATATGCATTGATATGTTATTCTAGTTTTTATGTCTCTCTAAAAAAAATAAAAAAAAAGAGAGAGAGAGAAAAAGAAAAAAAAAGAAAAAAATATATAATATAAATAAATAAATAAGGGGACAAAATTACCCCAATGTTAAGTTAATAAAAGATCAATGCATATGTGATAAAATTAAAGAAAAATTGATTCATGAGTATGTAATGCAAAAGTGAAGACTATGGGTAGCTAGGCATGATTTTAGAGTTATATAGAGTATATGTATGTTAGGTGAAAGTTTAGGTTAATTAAAGATTCAATTCATAAAGCTCACTTAGCCATATACATCTACCCTTACCCTTACCTTAGCCCCATTACAACCTTGAAAAGACCTCATGATGTTTGCGTTGGTATATTAAATATTGTTGATTGGTTAGGTGAAAAACAAATTTTAGAAAGCACGACTAGAGAAAAGTAGAGTGATTGACCCTATACACTTGAGAGATTAGAGTGATATACACTACTAGTAAGGGTTCAAGGCTTAATTCTATGCTCCCTGCTTTCATGAGCTATCTTCTTACAAGTTTACTTGCTTTTTATTGTATGATTTGAATTAGTGAAATCTGATTTATTTTTGTCTTGGAGAACTTATTTATTTTTAACCAAGTAGGTAGAAACATTTCTTTGCATGTAGTTGCATTCATATAGATAGGTTGCATTTCATACATTCTACCATTCCTCTTCATCTTTATAGTTTCTCTTGAGCTTAGCATGAGGACGTGCTAATGTTTAAGTGTGGGGAGGTTGATAAACCACTATTTTATGGTTTATCTTGTGCTCAATTGAGTGTTTTTTATTAACTTTTTACCCACTTATTCATACTATTTGCATAGTTTTACATTTGCCTTCCTAATTATGTGCTTTGATTGAAAACATGCTTCTTTGGCCTTAAGTTCCCTATGTTTAAATTCTCTCTTATTACCATTAGATGCCTTGATATGTGTGTTAAGTGATTTCAGAGATTACAGGGCAGGAATGGCTCAGAGGATGGAAAGGAAGCATGCAAAAGTAGAAGGAATACAAGAAGTTGGAGAAATAGCTAAGTTGTCCAGCCTGACCTCTTCGCACTCAAATGGCTATAACTTTAGCTAGAGAGGTCCAAACGACGCGGTTCCAGTTGCGTTGGAAAGCTAACGTCCGGGCTTCAATTTGATATATAATATGCCATAGTTGCCCTGATGCTAGGCTACGCGACCGCGTGACCCATGCGGCCGCGTCGCAGTGACGAAAATCAGCGTGTTTGAATTCTTCTCCAGCAAATTCTGGGCTGTTTCTGACCCAGTTTGCGGCCCAGAAAACACATATTAGAGGCTATAAAGTGGAGGAATGCATCCATACATGAAAGGCTCTCACATTCACAATTTTAGGAGTAGATGTAGTTTTTAGAGAGAGAGGTTCTCTCCTCTCTCTTAGGATCAGGATTTAGGACTTCTCTTAGTTTTAGGAGTGACTTTCAATCCAGGTTCAATGTTCTTTTATTTATTTTTCCAATTTAATTTATGAATGTCTATGTCAGATTTAAGTTCTTTTAATGCAATTTGAGGTATTTCAGTTTAATATTGCTTTCTTTTATTTACATGATTATTGCTTCCCGTCTGAAGGCATTCTTATTCCAATAGATTTATTTTCCTTCTTTTCGTTTTGGTTAAGAAAGCAGTAACTCAGGAGTTATCTTATCTCAACATAATTGATAACTGTTATCTTTGCTAATTGAATTGAGCTTCAATAATCCCAACCTTTTCTCAGGAAATAAATAGGATTCGAAGATCAAACTAATTAGTCCCTTGACTTTCCTTTATTTTAGTAAAGGTTGACCAAGTGGAATTAAGATTCGACTTTCATTGTTATTGATAAGGATAACTAAGTCTGGACTTCCAATTTCTCATACCTTGCCCAAAAGTTTACTTTACAGTATTTATTTATTTTTAATTGCCATTTAAATTAATTGTCATATAACATATTCCCACCTTACTTCCAAAACCCCAATTTACAAACTCATAACCAATAATAAGAACATACATCCCTGCAATTCCTTGAGAAGACGACCCGAGGTTTAAATACTCGGTTATCAATTTTATAGGGGTTTGTTACTTGTGACAACCAAAACGTTTGTATGAAAGGACTTTTGAAGGTTTAGAAACTATACTTGCAACGAGGATTTATCCACAAATTTCTAGACCACGCAAAAGTTCTCTCATCACACTTCCTTCTTGACAACATCTAAGATGGTGGGACTCAATCTCCTTTGAGGATGACAGACAGGTTTTGCTCCCTCTTCTAAGAATATTCTGTGCTCACAAAATTGAGGGTTGATATCCACTATATCCGCCAAGCTCCATCTAATCACTTTCTTATGTTTTCTCAGTACACTGAGTAGCTGTTCTTCTTGTTGGGAAGTGAGCTCCCTCGCAATAATAAATGGAAACTTCTGCTTGTCCTCAAGGTAAGCATACTTGAGGTATGGATGGAGGGGTTTTAATTCTAATTTCTGGTCATGGCCAAGCTTTAGATTATCCAGAGCTGGTGATAATGGTAAAGTGCTCTCATTGTCCTCTGAGAATGTCCCCACACTCGGACCTTGCCCTATGTACTTCTTTTCTAATTCTTCCTGGTGAACTTCAGCTACGGTTTCATCAATGATGTCACACTGGGAGATAGAATGATCTTCTGGAGGGTGCTTCATAGCTTCATTTAAACTGAATTTTACTATTCTGCCATCTATTTTAAAAGAATAGTTCCTGAAAATGCGTCCAGCTTGAACTTTGAAGTCTTCATGAATGGTCTTCCAAGCAGGATTGATGATGGCCTCCCAGAGTCATTATGAGGCATTTCTAGGATATAGAAATCAATGGGAAACATGAGCTCCTTGATGCTCACTAATACATCTTCAGCAACTCCAATCACTGTAATAATGCTTTTATCTGCCAACACAAAACGAGATGCCGACCTTTTTAAGGGAGGGAGCCTTAAAGCATTATATATAGACAAAGGCATTATACTAACACACGCTCCTAAATCACACATGCAGTCAGAAAATATAACACCTCTAATAGTACAATTAACCATACATGGACCTGGATCACTATATTTTTCAGGTATACCTCCCATTAAAGCAGAGATAGAACTACCTAAAGGAATGGTTTCTAATTTATTAATTTTATCCTTATGTATACATAAATCCTTTAGAAACTTTACATATTTAGGTACCTGTTGAATAACATCAAAAAGGGGAACGGTTACCTCAACCTTTTTGAATATTTCTACCATTTTGGGATCGAGTTCCATCTGCTTCCTGGGCTTCCTTGTGAGTTGTGGAAAGGCGACAGGACGGGTATTATCAGCAGTTTCAACATTCTTTGGTGCTTCACCCTGTGGTTGAGTTTCCTCTTCTTCAACTATGTCCTATATGTCCTCTTCCTCTTCAGCATCTTCCATTTCCACTGCATCTTCAGCTGGGGTGTGTTCTGGTGGACTTGGCTCCTCTTGGTTCCTCTCCTGCAGTGTGGTTCCGAATCTCAGAGTAATAGCATTGATGCCACCCTTGGGATTAGGTAAGGGTTGAGAAGGAAGTCCACTGGAGCTTGAAGGTTGGTTTGTGGAGTTATTTTGTGATCTAATATGTGAGACAAGAGCTTGTAAGGTAGAGTTCAGACCATTTAGAGTAGAAGTAAGGTTGTTTTCCATGGCCTGCTGTCTTCGATCAATAGAGTGTAATAACTCATCATTAGGAGATGAGGAAGGATAAGTGATCTGAGGGGTCTGCTGAGATGCTTGAGGCTGCCTTAGATGAGGTGTTCTGTAGGCCTGATTCTGATTTTACTATCTGATGATGTTATTGTTATTCCACCTCTGGTTTTTATTGTTATCTCTACCTCCTCTGTTATGATTGTCCCTTCAACCCTGGTTAGAATTATCTCTCCAACCTTGGTTGGAATTGTCCTGCCATCCATGGTTGTAGCTGCCACCTTGATTGTATCCTTGATTGGGGCGGTCATAGATGTTATGAGTGGCTGCCACAGTGTTGTCTTCCTATTGGAGCTGCGAACATTCATCAGTATAATGACTATAATCAGCACAGATCCCGCATACTCTTTGTGGAACCAACTGTTGGCTTTGCTGTGGTGGAGAAGCCTGAGCTTGCTGAGCTTGTTATTGACTCAACTGCATCTGCTTCAGTAAGTTGGTCATTTCACATATACTCTGAGTTAGAGCAGTAGTCTCTCTGCTATAGGATACCTCTGCAACAGCTCTTGACCGGCTTTGTTTCTGCCTGTGATTCCGAGTAGATTCAGCTAAGTCGCTAATCAATTGCCATGCCTCATCAGTTTTGTTACTTTTTTATAGACCCATTGCTAGCACCTTCCAATGTGGTCTTATCTTGAGGCTTCATGCCCTGTGTGACGTAGCCGAGCAACACTATCTTGTCAATCATATGGTGGGGACATGCTTCCAGAATATTGTTGAAGCGCTCCCAGTATTCGTAGAGAGTCTCGGATTCATCCTGAACAATCATGGAAATGTCTTTCCTCAGTTTATCGGTAACTTCAGCTGGAAAAATTTTTTCCAAAAATTCTCTTCTAAGCGTATCCCAGTTAGAAACATTTGCTCCGGGTTGAGTGTAGCACCACTCTCTTACCTTTTCCTCAAGAGAGAATGGAAAGGCTTTTAACAGAATAGAAGTTTCATCAGCACCATCACGCTTAACAGTAGAACAAGCTGTCTGGAAATCCCTAAGGTATTTGATAGGCTCTCGAGCAGGTAAGCCATGAAACATGGGCATCAAGTTGAGTAGTGCAGTCTTTAAACGGCTGGGTGATGCACTTGAAACGGCTGCAGTGTGAAATCTGGGGCTCCAGCTTCCTGGATAGTAACTCTCCTAGGTGCTGCCATGTTACCTGCACGTGAATCAACTGAATCAGTAGGAAGGGAGCTTGTTTCTTCCTTAAGTGACGTTTCAGATTCGTCTTCAGAGAGGACTAACCGACGCCGAGCTTGCCTTATACGTGAAATAGTTCTTTCAATCTCAGGATCAAATACTGGCAAGCTTGGATCAGGAAGTGAACGCGTCATTCAATGGAAGAGACATATAGCTCATGATAACAAAAACAAAATAAAATAAAATGCAAATAAATAAATTCCAATCAATAAATTAGCACTCTATTCCACCTCCCCGGCAACGGCGCCAAAAATTGACATGGCGGAAATTGGCAGATTAAGAAATCAATATGAGAGATACGTTGCAAGTACAGTTCTTAACCAACAAAAATCCGCTTATCAATTTAGAAGGGTTTTCACAAAATTAGAATTAAAATACTGGGAGTATGAATCCCATGTCGTCTCCCAACGAGTTGTAGAAAGATGTGCTATTTTATCAATCAGAGGTTTTCCAAAATGGTTTTAAGTTTGATAAACAGAAAATTAAATCAGAGAATTTATGTAATTTAAATAAAGATCTTGACCGGGAGTAGATTAATCGGAAGTTCTATCCTTGTTGGAGTTCTCCCAAGATCATTTGATAATTGAAGGTTGTTCTACTTAGTTATCCTTTACTAGGTAGAGGAAAGTCAAGTAAGTTGGAAGTCTACTTCTATTCACAAGTTCTAATCCTCTCCCTTGGGAAGGATTAGTGTTAGTGAATAGAGAGCCATCCAACAATAAACCCAATTACAATTTTACTCTTGAGCATTCCAACTCAAGGTTCTCCTTTCAATCAACTCCCAATCAAGTTAGAGAACTACTCGCTCATCATGAATGTAAACTTCACAAAATAAGAAAGGGAAATAAAGGAAGACATGATAAATAATAATCAAAAAGACCAATTAAAAATAAAAATAGTTCTTGTATTAATAAATTCTAAAAATAATCCAATGGTAACTCTGAACAAATTAAGGATATGAAAGAGTAAGTAAAAAAAATAGAGAAAACAAACTAGAGAGATGAAGTCTTGCGGAGGTAATAACTCTTCTCTATATCCCAATCTAAAAAGCAATAAAAACGAAATCCTAAGAACTATGAATGTGTAGAGAGAAAACCTAGAGGAGGAGTAAAGTCAGATCTAAAACTAAAAATTATGCCGAATGAATGTCCTCTTCCTGGTCTCTGCATGTTCCCTGGCTCTAATCTGCGCTTCTGGGCCGAAAACTGGGTTGAAATGCAGCCCAGAATCCACGCCAGCGATTCCTGCAAATTTTGCAGATCGCGCACGTCACGCGATCGCGTCATCCACGCGTTCGCGTCATCCAGCGTTTTTCCTTGCCACGCGTGCGCGTCGTCCACGCATTCGCGTCACTCGTGCAGCTTCCAATTCACGCGTTCACGTCAGGCACGTGAGCGCGTCATTGCGATTTCCTCTATTTCGCATGGCCGCGTGAGCCATGCGTCCACGTCGCTTCTCGCTGGTCATTTCCTCAATTTCTTGTGTTCCTTTCATTTTTTGTCAGCTTCCTCTCCATTCTCTAAGTCATTCCTGCCCTATGAAGCTTGAAACACTTAACACACAGATCACGACATCGAATGGTATAAAGGAGAATAAAAATATACAATTAAAAGATCTTTAGGAAGCAAGTTTTCAACCATGGAACAATTTCGGGAAGGACTTGTAATATCATGCTAATCATATGAATAAGTGGGTGATGACTTGATAAAACCACACAATTAAACACAATATAAATTATAAAATAATGGTTTATCAAGCTCCCCACACTTAAACATTAGCATGTCCTCATGCTTAGTTGAAGGAGATAAATATGAATGAATAGGGACATGTAAGACTCATGCAATGCAACCTATGTATATGAATGCAACTATATGATTTTGTCTATCTGATTAAAAATAAATGAGTTCTCTAAGACAGAACATAGAGCAGATTCCACTAGTTTAAATCATACAGTAAAAGCAGGTAAATTTGTAAGAAGACAGCTCGTGAAAGCAGGGGACATGGAGTCAAGCATTGAACCCTCACTCATGGTGTGTGTGCACTCTAATCTCTCTAGTGTATAGGGTAATCACTCTATCCTTCTCTAATCATGCTTTCTAATTTTTGTTCTTCACCTAACCAATCAACAATATTTAATGTACCAATGCAAACATCATGAGGTCTTTTCAAGGTTGTAATGGGGCTAAGGTAAGGGTAAGGGTATATATGGCTAAGTGAGCTTATAAATTGAATCTTTAATTAACCCAAGCTTTCACCTAATCATATATGTATATTCTATATAACTTCAAATTTCACACCTAGCTACCCAGAATTTCCTTTTCACATTCCATACTCATGCATCAACCCTTGTTTTAATTTTTCTCCCATGTGCATTGATTGTTTAATTTAGCATTAGGGTAATTTTGTCCCCTTATTTAGATTTATTTATTATATATATATATATATATATATATATATATATATATATATTTAAAATAAACATAGCTTATCAATGCACGTAGATTTTTAATTTTCTTTTATGGGTTCACATGAGTAGGTACCCAAATTCCTATCATGACACATTCCTTTATTAACCCTTGTTCCCACAATCTTCCCATACTTAATTAGCACACAATTTCTTTCTTAAGCTAACCAAAGATTCAGTTGGGATATTTAATTGTTTTTCCACTTAAGGTTAGTAACGTGGTAAAATGTAGAACAAATGGGATTAAAACGGCTCAAAGTGGCTAACAACGGTAATTTCAAGGGTAGGCTTATTTGGGATAAGTGAGCTAAACAAATAATGGCCTCAATCATATGCATGTATATAACACATTAACATTGGACATATAGGATAAAACAAAATTCAAATTACAATTATAGAGAAGTAAACACACAAGAATAAAATAGTTATGGTTAAATAATGTAACCATGTATTTGGGCTCAAAGTCTCACAGGTTGTATGTTTCTTAGCTTGAAAACCATGTTCCAATTACAACTTCAAACAAATTTAACATAAAGGTTTTGATTTAAATTAGTGAAAAATTTCAGGTCTTAGGAGAAACTTATTATCTTTTTAATCAAGTAGAACATGCATGCAATTAACCTATTACTATGCAATCTATCCTATTCTAAAAAGAAAAAAAAACTAAGTAAATATTCTATTTTATTGGTGTTAAGGAAGAGAAATTACCTCCAGAAGTCAGGTACTGACCGACCTCCCCACACTTAAGGCTTTGCACCGTCCTCGGTGCCATCTGTCAAGAACAAAGGTGGGCTGGTAGCAGTATCTCCACAGTCGGGACCGTCATGGCTCCCTGTGCTGGTAAAGGAAGTGGAGTCCAGAGTGTCTGGGTCTTTGTTAGGTCTGTGGTTGCCTGTGAGTAGCTCCTTGAGGTATTTGAATCGGCGCTGGTTTCGGCGCTCTCGTAGCTTTGCTTTCTGGTCTTGCTGGTCCAACCTCTCCAGTATTTGATGGAGCAGCTGATTTGTTGAAGGTTCTTGTGGTGTGGAAGAGGGAATGTCTGCAGCATGTTCTGCAGACTGGCTGGTAGTGGCTGTTGGTGGCCTGAGATATTTCCCGTTAGGGACGTATTGATCATCCCGTGGAAGCATGGCTTTGGTGTCCCCAGCTCTGTAGGAGACTCCGGCCGCTGAGACAAGATTTGAGACTAAGGCGGGAAAAGGTAAGTTGCCCGCAATTTGTACGTGTCCCATGGCATTCCGGATGTGTCTTGGTAGGTTTAGAGATTGGTCTGTAAGGATGCACCATAGTAGAACAGCCATGTCTGCAGTGAAGGAGGACTCATGAGTGCTCGAAAAGACGTAATGTGACATAATCTATGCCCATACGCGAGCCTCCAAGGTAAGTACTGAAGCCGATATTCCCTTAGGTCGGGAACGATGGTATCCATAAATCCATCTGCTGCCAGGTTGTGCGATAACTCTGAGAACAGCGTCCCAGTCAAATTGGTACGTCTGGCGCTTGAGTGCAGCCTCTTGAAATGCGTCCAGTCCTTCTGGAGCAGGGGGGAGATCCAACGCTCGTTGAATGGCCTCTTCTGTAATGGGGATTTGCTTCTGACGGAGATAAACAGACTGCAGGGTTGGCAAGTAGAAATTAGAGTAGAACTCGACTACCCATGAAAAATTAACCTGTCGTAGCTGTCTTTGTAGGAATCCCCAGTGTCTTTGTTCAATTCGCGGCTCAAAAAATTCAGTAATACGAGTTGGGAGGATAAGCAGGTATTCGTTGTTGTAATTCCTTGCTGCCAGGATGTGAAACATCTGCTCACAATAGCGGTTGGGAAATCGCGCAGTGTCCTTTGCTGGGAAGGCTTTCTCTTTTTCATCGACCTTTATAATCCTCTTAATTCTTTTTGTTGAGGGCTTAACTGCAGTGGAAGATGGCTCTGCCACTAATGCTCTTTTTGTTCCTCTCCTTGCTGGTGGCTTGGGAATAGCTTTCTCTTTTCCTTTCTTGGTGGCCATCCTGAAAGGAACAGAGTAAGGATGTTAAAACTTCAAGGGTTAGAGCAAGGTAGAGAACGGGAAAGGTGGTTGAAAAGGAAGTACACTAGAGCTTGAGGGTTGAGTATTGGGGGTAGAGGGTCGATCTACACGGGATATAAGAGCTTGGAGAGTAGAGGTGAGACCGGTGAGAATAGAGGTAAGTGTGGTTTGAAGCTCCTGTTGCTCTTGAAGAATAACACCAAGGGTATCATCTCTCTGGAGGCTAGGGATGGATAAGAGGGTTCATTGGTTGAGAGAAATGGCTCATAATGGGAGGGTGGTTCATCTTGATACGGATATGGAGATGGTGTATATTGAGGTGGTGGTTCTTGGGAGTAACTGTAGTGGAATTGGGGTGGTTCTATGTAAGGTTCATATGGTTCATATGGTGGTTGGTGTGGTGGATAACGGTTAGGGTCATATGGAGGTGAATAGTGGAAAGAGGCTTTGGTGGGCGAAATTGTGATTCACACTTTTCACAACTCCGCACAATAACTCCCGATATAGCAGTAAAAGCAAGACATGTAGGCGGATCTACTCATCAAGTTCCCATTGAAATAGGATCCACACAAGGAAAAGCACTTGCCAAGCTAAATCCTCTAATCGAAAATTTGGCCTAAGAAAAAAATGGAAATTCATTAGGTTTTTTTTCTATCAATTGATTATATATATATATATATATATATATATATATATATATATTAGAACTATTCTAATAGAATACAATATAAAAAAGAGATATTCGATAGAGAGATTTTGGGGATCTAAAATTGGAAATTCAATTTTTGTTAGTTGTATATTAACACAAATAGAATGCCAATTTTGAGAACAACTTTTCAAGAGAAAAATGATACCTTTTCTCGTTCGTGCTACCAGCAGAGAAACAAGAACAACAACTACTAATTCATCAGCTAATATATTTCCGAAAAGTCGAAAGCTAAGCGACAGGGGTTTTGTGAGGGGGGTATTCAACTCCAGGGATGAGTCGAAAAATAAATCTTTATTGTTTCTACCTCCTCTTTTTTATGAAGAGAATGAATCTTTTTATCGAAGGCTCATAAAAAATGGGTCCGGACCTCTTGCGGGAATGGTCAAAGGCGAATTGAAAGCTAAGCAGTGGTAATTCTAAGGATTGGATTCCCCGGGGGAAAAATAGAGATGTCTCCTACGTTACCCGAACTATGCGTAAGTAGCGACGTAATTTCATAGAGTCATTCGGTCTGAATGCTACATGAAGAACATAAGCCAGATGAAGGAACAGGAAGACCTACAATTACAGCTCTAATCACTTATGATCTTTCTAAAGACATATTTGGTACCGCTTCCTTGATTACAGCAACAACAATGTCACCAATAGAAGCATATCGTCGATTACCTGCTCCTATGATTCAAATACACATCAATTGGCGGGCTCCGCTGTTTTCGTGGTCCTCCGCAGGTACTTGTGGATTCAAAGGTACGCGAAGGGGAACACCATTTGCCGCCCAAACCTTGGTAGTCGAAACCCAAAGATCTATGAACAAGTCCATGTTTGACTAACCAACCAGCAAGTGTACTGGGTTGTCTAAGTAATACCTTACGTGAGTAAGGGTCGATCCCACGGAGATTGTCGGCTTAAAGCAAGCTATGGTCATCTTGTAAATCTCAGTCAGGCGGATTCAAATGGTTATGGGGTTTTGATAATTAAAAGATAAATAAAACATAAAATAAAATAAAGTTACTTATGTAATTCATTGGTGGGAATTTCAGATAAGCGTTTGGAGATGCTTTGTTGCTTCTGAACCTCTGCTTTCCTATTTCCTTCTTCCAATCATGTGTGCTCCCTTCCATGGCAAGCTGTATGATCCTCTCGGATGAAAAATACCAGGTACGATCTCTGCACGGCTAATCAACTGTCGGATTTCTCGACTCGGATGAAAAATACCATGTACAGCTACCGCACGGCTAATCATCTGTCAGTTTCCGCTAGCGTCGGAATAAGACCCTTGTCCTTTTGCACACTGTCACTCCGTCCAACATTCGCAAGTTTGAAGCTCGTCACAGTCATCCCTTCCCAGATCCTACTCGGAATACCACAGACAAGGTTTAGACTTTCCGGATCTCAGGAATGGCTGCCAATTGTTCTAGTTTATACCACGAAGATACTAATCTCACGGACTCGGTCCGTGTATTAGATACCCAAGAGAATATACTTCGGCTGTCGTCCAATGACTATATTGAACATCATGTAGGCCGCTTTGTGGTTGTCAGGCACGCGGATCTTGGCTAAGCAAGTAACGAAGATTGGGTGATTGTCACGGGTCACCCTTTCATTCTGACTTAACTGAATTAAGTACAAGAGTATATCTTGGAGAAGAAGTAGGCATGAATTAAAGGAAAAACAATAGTACTCTCATTAATTCATGAAGAACAGCAGAGCTCCACACCTTAATCTATGAGGTGTAGAAACTCCACCGTTGAAAATACATAAGAGAAGGAGGTCTAGGCATGGCCGAATGACCAGCCCCCAAAACTTGAACAATAGATGATAAAGTCTATAAAAGATCCGAATACAATAGTAAAAAGTGCTATTTATACTAAACTAGTTACTAGGGTTTACAGAAAATAAGTAACTAAGTGCAGATAGTGCATAAATCCACTTCCGAGACCCACTTGGTGTGTGCTTGGGCTGAGCATTGAGCTTTACACGTACATAGGCTGTTCTTGGAGTTAAACGCCAGCTTGGGTGCCAGTTTGGGCGTTTAACTCCAGTTCTGGTGCCAGTTTGGGCGTTTTACTCCAGAAAAGGGTCTCTGGCCGGCGTTTAAATGCTAGTTTGGGCCATCAAATCTCGAGCAAAGTATAGACTATTATATATTGCTAGAATGCCCAAGATATATAATTTCCAACGCAATTGAGAGCGTGCCAATTGGGCTCCTGTAGATCCAGAAAATCCACTTCGAGTGCAGGAGAGTCAGAATCTAACAGCATCTGCAGTCCTTTTTCAGCCTCTAAATCAGATTTTTGCTCAGGTCCCTCAATTTCAGCCAGAAAATACCTGAAATTATAGAAAAATACACAAACTCATAGTAAAGTCCAGAAATGTGATTTTTGCATAAAAACTAATAAAAATATAATAAAAACTAACTAAAACATACTAAAAACTATGTAAAAACAATGCCAAAAAGGGTATAAATTATCCGCTCATCAGGCTGCTGAATATGGTGGTTCAAAACTATGTTGAGGAGGGGGTGGTGTAGAAATTTATAACGAAAACTAACCGGCAAGTACACCGGGTCGTACCAAGTAATACCTCAGGTGAGTGAGGGTCGATACCACGAGGATTGATGGACTAAGCAACAATGGTTAAATGATTTACTTAGTTAGACAAACAGAAAATAGTGTTTGAGAGTTCAAAAAGTATTAAACAGAAGACAGGCAAATAAAGAAATTGGGAATAAAATATGGAGAAGGTAGTTAAGGATTCAGAGTTATCTATTTTTCGGATTGACTTTTCTTATTAATTTATTCTAATCATGCAAGATTTAATTCATGGCAAACTATATGTGACTAGACCCTAATTCCTTAGACCTTTCTAGTCTCCTCTAAAATTCATCAACCGCCAATTCGTTGGTCAAGTAATTCTAATTACAGGGTGAAATTTAGTTCTAGTTATTATGCCACAAAAATCCTAATTACCCAAATATAAGATGATTATATATCACGTATCCCGTTAAGTGCAGATAATTAGAATTTAGGAGAAATTGTTTTCAAGCTGTTGTTCAAGTAAAGAGCTTTTCCAAGTTCAGGCACGGACCCATGCATAGTAGTGAGGGGGCACTTGCCCCCACTCTCATTTCATATTTTTCAGCAAAAAAAAATTATATATATATATAATATGCCCTCATTTTAAATTTTAAATGACCCCACTACAAATAAATAAAGTCCAATTGTTAAAAGCTTCAAACTCATTTTACCTTTCTATCATTTTGATTATTAGTTAACCTAATTAAATTTAGTCTTCTTCTATTCTCAAATTCCAGCCGTCACTCATTTATTTTTTTAAACCCTCTTCTTAGTTTCATATTTTCAACCTTCTTTTCTATTTCTTATCTAGTGATCATTTTCTCTTCATCAAAAGGTAAATTTTAAATTCTCTATTTTGTTTTATATAGCTCTCTATAACTCTATTTATTTTTCAATTTCATTGTTTCTCTTTTTGATATTTTCAATTGCAAATTTTAATTCAGACAATTATAGTTTAAGTATTAATCTATTTTTTTATTCTTTTCATGAATTATATATTTTATTTTATTCTCAATTTAGTGATCCTTATTATTTATTTGTTTAACTTTCGTCCTATTCTAGAATATATAATTATATTGCATATAAATTTTTAAAGTGAATTGATCAATTTACTAATTTAAAATATATATTTTTTATTTTTAGAAATAATAATGAAAAATATTTCAAAAGAAAGCTACCACTAGAATCTGAAGTCACTTCATTCGTCTCTTCTAATAAAAAGAAGTTCTTAGAATTGAAGCGAAAAAAGTTAACGGCTAATGTAATTTTTAGTTTTTTTTTTTGTATTCGAGTAATTAATGTGCATTTTTATATTTTTAAATTTAAATTAATATATCTTTTGATAGTAATGTGTATTATTTTTTCCCCCTCAACAAAAATTTTTGGGTCCGTCACTGTCCAAGTTATACAAGAACTCAATTAGAAAAAGGGTCATACTTCCGTTCCACCCAAATTCATAAGATAAAGAATGAAAACAATTCTTGAAATATAAATCAGTACATGAATTAAAATAGAAAAATAATAGTATCAATCTATACAATAAATAGAGCTCCTAACCTTAACAGTGGAGGTTTTGTTACTCATGGTTCAGAGAGAAAATAAGGATTGTAAATTGGGCTGAGGTGGAATGAAAAGTGAACTAATGTTGGCATCCCCCGAAGAGAAGTTTCTTTTCTCTTTTATATCTAATCCTAATTAATTTAAAATCTTTTTTCTAAAACTAAAATAATATCTTTTCCTATTTATAAAAATTAAAGTTTAAATTCGAATTAATTACAGCAATCAGCGTTTTCTGCACATGGCGCATGTCACGCGTACGCGTCGATGGTCTTCTTCGCATGTCACGTGTATGCGTCACGTACACGCACCCGTCGCTGAGCAAATCTCCAAATCATGCGCACGCGTCATGTACGCGCACGTGTCGCTCCTCGCTGTCATCTCCTTTAATTCTTGTGCTGATTCCATTTGTGCAAGCTTCCTCTGCATCCTTTAAGCCATTCCTGCCCTATATAGCCTTCTTTTCTTTTTCTGCGAAAGCTCTATCAAATCCAACCGAATGCTACCTAAAATAAACAGAATTACACAAGACTCAAAGTAGCATCCATAGTGGCTAAAAGATAATTAATTCTTGATTAAACTCAACAAATTAAATGCAAATTCACTAGGAAAAGATAGGAAAGATGCTCACGCATCACAACACCAAACTTGAACTGTTGCTTGTCCTTATGCAACCAAAATTAGTACACGATTAAGATGTGAATTTGCATGAGAGGTGAAAGTTCAGTTATGCTCATGTCTCTTCTTAAAAAATGGGGTTTATTCATTGTAACTCTAAACAGTTTTGGCATCTCACTCTCCTTTGAATCAGAGGGGTGTCAGTGTCATTCGGAATTAGAATTAGGATCATATTATGAATTCTATGATCTTTATACGCCAGTTTAACCCTTGAACACAGCAAAATTTACTTTAATTATCTTTTCTTTGGTGCTTTGCACCTTGAGCCTTGCCGTAACTTTATATGTTTTGTCTCAAGCTTTACTTGACACAGAAACGCCACAAGCACTTAACTGGCAAACTCTTTTGAAGTTCTGATTTTTCTTTCAGCTACTCCCAGATAGTGGTGCTCAAAGCCTTTGGCATACTCTGCTAATTGCAATTGACCTCGACTTTAAATGTTTTGTCTCAAGGATTACTTGACACAAGAACACCACAAGTATATGACTAGGGAAACAACTCTTTGAGCTTTTAATCATGTCTGACCTCCCTAGTCATTGATGCTCAGAGCCTTAGACCTTGCTTTTACATCCCCCCCTTTTTTTTCTTTGCTATTTCTTTTGCTTCAAGGATTAAATTTTTGTTTATTTTAGAGAAGTCATGATAATTCTCTAAATCCCTGTTCCTTATACATAAACATTCTTTGATTCAAATTAAAATATGCACTGTTCATGTCATGCATTCAGAGTCACAGAAAATACCACCACATTTGAATAAATGAGACTACTCTAAAAATTAAACTCAATTTCTCATACAATACACCTTTTTCTTCTTTCTTTTATTTTGAATTCAAGTTCAGTGAGAAATACATGAGAACTTTTTGGAATTAAAAACAAATAATAGAAAAAAATAGCAAATTAAACTGGAACCTAGGATCATGCAGAAACCAATTAAAATAGCAGATAACTGGAACATAACATAGTAAGAGCGGGAAAGAATATAGAATGAAAGGAATTCAACCACCTCAGTTATCCTAGTGGCCATTTTATTCTTCAAGTTGTGCTCCTCCGTGAAGATGATTCGCCTCCCTTTGGTACCATAAAATTAAACAGAAAAGCCATAAGCAAAGCAACAACACCAAACTTAAAAGTTTGATTGTCCTTAAGCAAAGAAGAACTGAAAACAAAAACAAATAGTATGATGAAAGAAAAATAAAAAGATAAAAGAACAAGAGAGAATTAGGATTTGGGAGAGAGAGAGAGAAAGAAAATCAGAACTAGGCAGCGTACTAGTGGAGTTGTGTGGCGCATGCGACGCGTACACATACAGCACGCGTACGCGTGGGTTGCCCGATTTTGAAAGTGACGCGTAAGCGTCTGGCACGCGTACGCGTGCCCTTGGTTTGTGCGAATCGCGCGAAAGTGGCCACGCGCACACACAACTCTCTGTTCGCGTGGCCTGGGAACCAAAATTCTCATATGACGCGTGCACGTCATGCACGCGCATGCGTGGATGGCCATTTGTGGAAAGGACGCACACGGCAGGGACGCGTACGCGTGATCAAGTTTGTGCCTCTAGCACAATTCCAGCCCCAAGCCATAACAACTCTCTGACAAAACACTCATTGACGCTGATTTTCAGGGTCACGCGTACACGTCAGGAACGCGCACGCGTGGGTGGTGAAAAGCACAAACGACGCGTAGCGTGATGTACGCGTACGCGTGGGCTTGTTTGTGCGCAAAACATAATTTCTGCGCCACTCCTGCTCAACTCTCTGTTCAAGTCTTTGGTGTTGCGTACTTATGCATGACGCGTACACGTCAGCGACGCTTGCGTGTCGAACACCACTCCCCCTTTTTTTTTGAAGTGTTCAGTTCCTCTTCTAAAATAGCTGTATGATCAGAACACACATAAAACAAAAGACAAACAGTAAAAACTCAATAAAAATCAAATAAATAAGAAAATCACTACTACGAAAAAAACTAAGAATACAAAATTATTGGGTTGCCTCCTGACAAGCGCTTCTTTAACGTCACTAGCTTGACAGTCAGTTCTGCTAATTTAGCATATGAGCAGACCTCTGACGATGGATCTCGCCTCCAAGATAGTGCTTCAACCTCTGGCCATTCACTGTAAATTTTCTCTCAGAATTCTCTTCCTGTATTTCCATATGACCATATGGTGAAGCTCTGGTAAGCACAGACGGTCCTGACCACCAGGATTTTAGCTTCCTGTGAAAGAGTTTGAGCCTTGAATTATACAGAAGCACTCTCTGTCCTGGCTCAAAGACTCTAATGGCAATCTTCTTGTCATGCAATAACTTGGTTCTCTCCTTATACAACTTGGCATTCTCATAGGCTGAATATCTGAATTCATCAAGCTCATTCAACTGAAGCATTCGCTTAATTCCTGCGGCTTCTGAATTAAGATTCAGATACGTAATTTTCCAGTAAGCTTTATGCTCTAGCTCAACTGGCAAGTGACAGGCTTTTCCATAGACCAGCTGATAAGGGGACATGCCAATAGGAGTCTTGTAAGCTGTCCGGTATGCCCAGAGAGCATAATCAAGCTTCCTAGACCAGTCCTTTCTTGAAACACTGACGGTCTTTTCTAGAATCTTCTTAAGTTCCCTGTTGGAAACTTCAACCTGTCCACTTGTCTGAGGGTGATAGGGGGTTGCCACTTTATGACGGACTCCGTATCTCTGCAGAAGAGAGTCCAGCTGTCTGTTACAGAAGTGACTTCCTCCATCACTAATGAGTGTCCTTGGGACACCAAACCGGCTAAAGATATATCTCTGAAGAAAGTTAATTACCACCTTGGCATCATTGGTGGGTAGAGCCACAGCTTCCACCAACTTGGACACATAATCAACTGCCACTAAAATATAGTTGTTTGAATGTAAGGGTGGAAAAGGTCCCATGAAATCAATACCCCATACATCAAACAACTCAACTTCAAGAATCCCCTGCTGTGGCATTTCATAGTTGGCAGGGAGATTCGTGGCTTTTTCACATCTGTCACAGTGCTTCACAAATTCTCTTGAATCTCTGAAGAGAGTCGGCCAGTAAAACCTGCTCTGAAGGACCTTTGTAGTTGTCCTTTCACTACCAAAGTGGCCTCCATAATCAAAACCATAACAGTGCCAAAGAATCTGCTGTGTTTCTTCATCTGGGACACATCTCCAGATGATACCATCTGAACACCTTTTAAAAAGGTATGGTTCCTCCCAAATGTAGTACTTGGCATCAGTCAATAGCTTCTTTACTTGTTTCCTAATGTACTCCCTTGGAATAAAATTCATGGCCTTGTAATTTGCAATGTCTGCAAACCATGGAGCCTGCTGAATAAGGAACAATTGCTCATCCGGAAACGTCTCAGTCACAGCTGTGGGTGGTTGTACTCTTGCTTCAGGCTCAATTCTGGAGAGATGGTCAACTACTTGATTTTCCAACCCTTTCCTGTCTTTTATCTCAATATCAAACTCCTGAAGGAGCAACACCCATCTGATTAATCTTGGTTTAGAATCCTGTTTGGTTAGAAGGTACTTCAAAGCAGCATGGTCAGTATAAACAATAACCTTAGAACCAACTAAATAGGACCTAAACTTATCAACAGCATACACAACAGCTAATAATTCCTTTTCTGTAGTTGTGTAATTCTTTTGGGCATCATTTAACACATGACTGGCATAGTAAATGACATGTATAAGCTTACCATGCCTCTGTCCTAAAACAACTCCTATAGCAAAGTCACTGGCATCACACATCAATTCAAATGGTAAATCCCAGTCAGAGGGAGCTATAATGGGAGCAGAGGTAAGGTTTGCTTTCAGAGTTTCAAAAGCATGCAGACATTCAGCATCAAACACAAAAGGAACATTAATAACCAACAGGTTTCTCAATGGTTTAGCAATTTTAGAAAAGTTCTTTATAAATCTCCTATAAAATCCTGCATGACCTAAGAAACTCCTGACTGCCTTAACATTAGTTAGTGGTGGTAATTTTTCAATTACCTCTACCTTTGCTCTGTTAACCTCAATCCCGTTACTTGAAATCTGGTGTCCAAGAACAATGCCTTCTGTAACCATAAAATGGCATTTTTCCCAATTTAAAACAAGGTTTGATTCTTGACACCGTTTCAAGACAAGAGATAGATGCTTAAGGCAGCATTCAAAAGAATTGCCAAAAACAAAAAAATCATCCATAAATATCTCAATGAATTTTTCAACCATATCAGAAAAAATTGAAAGCATACACCTCTGAAAAGTTGCTGGAGCCTTACAGAGTCCAAATGGCATTCTCCTGTAGGAAAATACTCCAAAGGGGCATGTGAATGCTGTCTTTTCTTGATCTTGAGGGTCCACTGCAATTTGATTATATCCAGAATATCCGTCTAGAAAACAATAAAAAGCATGACCAGCTAACCTCTCAAGCATCTGATCAATGAAAGGCAGGGGAAAGTGATCCTTCCTTGTAGCAGTGTTGAGCCTCCTGTAGTCTATACACATTCTCCATCCTGTGACTGTCCTTGCAGGAATAAGCTCATTCTTTTCATTCTTGATCACTGTCATCCCTCCTTTCTTGGGAACTACATGCACATGACTTACCCAAGGACTGTCAGAAATAGGGTAAATAATACCTGCTTCCCATTATTTTATTACCTCTTTTTGGACCACCTCTTTCATAGTTGGATTGAGTCTCCTTTGTGGTTGCACAACTGGTTTAGCATCATCTTCAAGGAGGATCTTGTGCATATACTTGGTTGGACTAATCCCCTTCAAGTCACTAATGGTCCATCCAAGAGCTGTTTTTTGGCTCCTGAGCACTGAAATAAGCGCATCTTTCTCTTCGGGCTTCAGGGCATAGCTAATAATCATCGGATATGAATCATTTTCACCCAAGAACACATATTTCAGAGAAGGAGGTAAAGGTTTGAGCTCAAGCTTAGGGGCTTCCTCTTCTGCTTTAGGCATGTGAACCACAGCCTTCTGGGGTGGTGAATCATCAACTTCCACTAATTCATACTCAGAAATAGGATCCAGAATGTCATCAAGTACCTCAGCTTTCAGTACCTCTTGAACAAGTGGTTCAATAACATCTATTTTCATACACCCTTCATAATCATTAGGGTGCTTGAGAGCTTCAAAAGCATTGAGGACCACCTGTTCTTCATTGACCCTCGGGGTTAATTCACCCTTTTGCACATCAATCAGAGCTCTACCTATAGCTAAAAAGGGTCTACCAAGTATAATAGAGAATTTTACCTCCTTTTCCATGTCTAATATAACAAAATCAACAGGAAAAATAAATAGTCCTACTTTAACAAGTAAATCATCAACAACACCCACAGGTAATTTAATAAAAAGATCAGCAAGTTGAAGAGAAATACGAGTGGGTTTTACCTCCTCAATTTGAAGCTTTTCCATCACTGAAAGTGGCGTGAGACTGATGCTAGCTCCAAGATCACATAGAGCCCTCCGAATGGTGACATCTCCAATGGTGCAAGGAATTACAAAGCTCCCTAAATCTAGCATCTTCTTAGGAAGGTTGTGTTGGATAATGGCACTACATTCCTTGGTTAACACCACTGTTTCTTGTTCTTTCCAATTCCTCTTGTGGGTCAACAACTCTTTCATAAATTTTGCATAAAGAGGCATTTGCTCAAGAGCCTCTACAAACAGAATGTTGATCTGTAGCTTCTTGAAGACATCTTAAAATTTAGAGAATTGCTTTTCTTTGGAATCCTTCTGAAGCCTCTGAGGGTATGGCATTTTTGGATTGTATTCAGGAGCCTTTGGCAATGTAGAGTAAGTGTCAAGAGAGTCAGGGAACAGGTTGTCTGCATGCTTTGGAGGGACGTGCTCCACTTCTTCCTTCTTCTTCTCTGGAGCTTCTTTTTCAACTGACTCTTCATTGACCTTGGTCTCAGAGCCAGCTACTTTACCATTTCTCAGTTGAATAACCTTGCAATCTTCTCTTGGGTTCACCACTGTATCACCTGGAAATGTACTTGCAGACCTCTCAGGTATCTGCTTGCTCAGTTAGCCCATTTGCACCTCAAAATTTCTAATGGAGGCTCTGGTTTCCTGCATGAAACTCCTCATCATCTCCCAATTAGAATCTTCTTGGGATTTAGAGTTTGCCTGCTGAGGTGGTTGTTATTGTTGAGACTGAAATTGGCGGTTATTGTAATTGTTCTGTTGGAAGCCACCCTGAGAATTATTGTTGAAATTCTGAGGTCTCTGAGATTGGTCCCTCCACCCAAAATTTGGGTGATTTCTCCACCCCTGATTGTATGTCTTAGAATATGGATCATTATTGGGATTTCTAGGACCACTCCCCATGTAATTGACCTGTTCAGAATAGGATTGAGCATAATCATAATTATCATTTTGCACAAAATTACCTGTCATGTCATAAGAGCCCTCTTGGGGTGGATTTTGGGCGTTGATAGCTGAGACTTGTATGCACCCATCTGTTGAGTAAGTAGACTTATTTGTTGAGACATAAGCTTATTTTGAGCAAGAAGATCATTAAGAGCTTCTACTTCCATAACACCTTTCTTTTGAGGAGCCTCAAGTTCACAGGATTCCTGTTAGATGAGTATAAATATTGGTTGCTAGCAACCAATTCAATCAGCTCAATAGTCTCCTCCGATGTCTTCTTCTTGTGCAATGAACCACCTACAGAATTATCTAAGCACATCTTGGACATTTCACCCAAGCCTTCATAAAAGATATCTAGTTGGGTCCATTTGGAGAACATGTCCGGAGGACATTGCCTAGTCAGTAGCTTGTACCTCTCCCAAGCTTCATAAAGAGTTTCACCATCCTTCTGCCTGAAGGTCTGAACCTCCACCCTAAGCTTAGTCAGCTTCTTTGGTAGGAAAAATTTAGTAAGAAACCAAGTAACAACCTTGTCCCAAGTGTCCAAGCTCTCCTTGGGTTATGAATTTAGCCATAGCTTTGCTCCATCCCTCAGAGCAAACGGGAAGAGCATGAGTTTGTACACCTCTGGGTTCACTCCATTTGTCATCACAGTATCACAAATCTACAAAAAAATTAGAAATAAATTGATTTGGGTCTTCGTGGGGAAGACCATGATACTGGCAGTTTTGTTGCGCCAGGGTGACCAATTGTGGCTTCAACTCGAAGTTGTTCGCAGCTATAGGAGGCACCACAATGCTTTTCCCATAAAGATCTGCAGTAGGAGTAGAGTAAGGGCCAAGCACTCTTCTTTGTTAATCATTCTCATTTGGATTTGCCACATTGGCATTAACAGCATTATTAGGATCCATAGTGGATTCTGCAGCCATGTAAAGTCTTGCTTGTTGCAAACGCCAGCTAAAAGTCTTTTCAGGTTCAGGATCAAAGTCTAAGAGAGGTTCCTTGTCTTTGTTCCTGCGCAACACAAATGGAAGACAAGAAAATATGGGATTCTCTATGTCAGAGTGTAGAGAATTCCCAGTGAGGTACCCTGTGTAAAGAAATAAAATAAAAATACTAAACAATTAACTATAGAAATTTTTTGAAAGTTATAACGAAACCTAATCGGAGAATTCGAAATATATAAAGCAAAATAAAATAGGAAAATTAAAATAAAATTAATTAGGTGACACCAAACTTAATTTCAGAAATTAAGAAAAATATTAGTGCTATTTATTTATTTATTTATTTTCGAAAATACTAAGCAAAATTTAAATAAAATTAAAACTAAAATGCCTAATCTAAGCAATCAAGCAACTAATAGTTGTTAATCACTATCAATCCCCGGCAACGGCACCAAAAACTTGGTGCGGAAATTTATAACCACAAACTAACCGGCAAGTGCACCGGGTCGTACCAAGTAATACCTCAGGTGAGTGAGGGTCGATCCCACGAGGATTGATAGACTAAGCAACAATGGTTAAATGATTTACTTAGTTAGACAAACAGAAAATAGTGTTTGAGAGTTCAAAAAGCATTAAACAGAAGACAGGCAAATAAATAAGTTGGGAATAAAATATGGAGAAGGCAGTTAAGGCTTCAAAGTTATCTATTTTTCGGATTGACTTTTCTTATTAATTTATTCTAATCATGCAAGATTTAATTCATGGCAAACTATATGTGACTAGACCCTAATTCCTTAGACCTTTCTAGTCTCCTCCAAAATTCATCAACCGCCAATTTCTTGGTCAATTAATTCTAATTAGGGGGTGAAGTTTAATTCTAGTTATTATGCCACAAAAATCCTAATTACCCAAATATAAGAGGATTATATGTCACGTATCCCATTAAGTCCAGATAATTAGAATTTAGGAGAAATTGTTTTCAAGCTGTTGTTCAAGTAAAGAGCTTTTCCAAGTTATACAAGAACTCAATTAGAAAGAGGGTCATACTTCCGTTCCAACCAAATTTATAAGATAAAGAACGAAAACAATTCTTGAAATATAAATCAGTACATGAATTAAAATAGAAAAATAATAGTATCAATCCATACAATAAACAGAGCTCCTAGCCTTAACAGTGGAGGTTTAGTTGCTCATGGTTCAGAGAGAAAATAAGGATTGTAAATTGGGCTAAGGTGGAATGAAAAGTGAACTAATGTTGGCATCCCCCGAAGAGAAGTTTCTTTTCTCTTTTATATCTAATCCTAATTAATTTAAAATCTATTTTCTAAAACTAAAATAATATCTTTTTCTATTTATAAAAATTAAAGTTTAAATTCGAATTAATTACAGCAATCAGCGTTTTCTGCACATGGCGCATGTCACGCATACGCGTCATTCATGCGTACACGTCGATGGTCTTCTTCGCGTGTCACGCATATGCATCAGGTACGCGCACGCGTCACTGAGCAAATCTCCAAATCACGCGCACGCGTCGCTCCTCGCTGTCATCTCCTTTAATTCTTGTGCTAATTCCATTTGTGCAAGCTTGCTCTCCTTCCTTTAAGCCATTCCTGCCTTATATAGCCTTCTTCTCTTTTTCTGTGGAAGCTCCATCAAATCCAACCGAATGCTACCTAAAATAAACAGAATTGCACAAGACTCAAAGTAGCATCCATAGTGGATAAAAGATAATTAATTCTTGATTAAACTCAACAAATTGAATGCAAATTCATTAGAAAAAGATAGGAAAGTTGCTCACGCATCAGGGGATTCATAGGCATATGGTAGTGGTTGTTGATAATCAAAAGGAGGCTCACCATACCCACTGGATTGGCATGCATCTTGGAATGGCTCTTGCTCGTAGTACATTGGAAAGGGTTGTTTCCATGGAGGTTGTCCATAAGCTTGAGGCTCCTCCCACCTTTGATTGTCCCAACCTTGATGCATGTTCTCATTGTAGCTTCCATTCGCTACAACATAATTTGAACCAAACTCATAGCCAAAGGGGTGAGAATTCATGATAGCGAGAGAAAATAAAAACAAATACTAACAAAAACTAATGAAAATAAACTACTAAAACTAGCAAAAACTAACAACGAAACAAAATGTAAACATATTCACAATATTCACAATAACCAGTAATAAGGCACACATTTGCAATTCCCCGGCAACGGCGCCAAAAACTTGATGGAGAAAAATTGTCGGTAAAGAATTTCACAAAATGTCGCATTACAAGTATAGTTCTAAACCAACAAATTATCCTCGGTCAATGTTTAAATTGTTTGTCACTTAAGCAAACCCAATAAAATTATCCGAAGTATTTAAACCTCAGGTCATCTCTCAAGGAATTTCAGGGAAGTATGTTTATTATTGGTTATGAGATTGTATCTTTTTGGGCTTTTTGGAATAAGGAACAAAGAAATATAGATTGCGAGAAAAAATGAACTAATAACTAAGAAAGCTCCTAGCAAGGTGATGAGGGAAAAACAATTCCACACAAACTCACCGGCAAGTGTACCGGGTCGCATCAAGTAGTAATAACTCACAAGAGTGAGGTCGATCCCACAGGAATTGATGAATTGAGTAATTTTAGTTAGGTGATGAATTTAGTTAAGCGAATATTTGATGATTTGAGTGAAACTTGATTAACAGAAGCTAAATTGCAAGTAAATAGAAGTGCAGAGTGAAAATTGGTTGAATCTTAAAGTGCATGAGAAGTAAATTGCAGAAACTTAAAGAGCAAGAAAGTATAAGAGCTAAAACTTAAATTGCAAGAAAAGTAAATGACTGAAACTTAAAGTGCAAGAAACTTAAATTGCTGAATCTAAATTGCTGGGAAATGTAAATTGCTTGAAGAATAAAAGGGATTTGGGTACTGGGATTCAGAATTGAACTAGAAAATGCAAGCTAAAGTAAATCAGAGAGCTATGAGATGAAGAGATTCAGCTCAGTAGCCAAACAGAAATGGAAAATTGCTCGGAGAAACAAACAGCATGAAAACTTAGCTCAATTATGAAATTCTAAAAGAGAAATTGAAGATCGAAGAAGAGCAATGAGATCAGAAAGCAGCTCTAGATCTCAATCACTTCCTTGACCAAACAGAAAATAAATTGCAGAAGAAATGAAAATGAAAACAGAAAAGAAGATTTTGATCCAATTCTCAAATTCTCAAAACTATATGAAAGAAAAGCAAAGATGATTCTAAGATCCAAAAATTTAATGGAGTTCTTAAATCTGAATTTAAAAACCCAAAACAGAAAGTAGAAGTTGCAGAAGCAAGAACAAATAGAAAAAAACTAGATCTAATCCCAATTCCCAAATTCAAAATGAAAACTAAAGTGAGAAACTAAAAATGAGCTAAGGGGTCTCAGGTCTCTCTCTCAAATCAAATTTACACTTATTTATACGCTTTCTATTTTCACTAAGCCTTTGGAATGGGCTTTTTAATCTTGGATTTGGCCATGAAATGAAAAATGCGTCAGGGTGCATTTGGTTAGCTCCCAGGGGAGCGCTCCGTTTGGTTTTGTGAACTTGGCGTTCACTTTTGTGCCAAATTGGTGCTCCTTGTGTGCATTTGGCCTCCCAGTGAACGCTGCGCTCTAACCTTGAGCACTACACTTGATGCTGAGCTTTCCTCCCCATGAGAGGCACGAAAACGTTGCCAAAAGGGAACGCTACGCTCAAATTTTTTAGTGCTACCCTTCCTTGATTTGATGCGCGCCCAGCTCCCTTGGTGCTCCCTTTTCGAGCGCGATAAAGTTCACAAAAGTGAATGTGGCGTTCAAAATTTTGAGCGCTACTCATTTGATGAGTGCTGCGCCTTGCTTCCTTGCTAGCAATCCACGAAAAAGGTGGAGATAGTGAACTTGGCGTTCACTTTTTTGAACGCTAGCCTTTGGGTTGGCCAATAATCCTTGCTTCCAAGCCAAGATCCACGAGAAAGGTAAAAGAGTGAACGCTACGTTCACTATTGTAACGCTTTCTTGGCTCTTCCCTTTCTTCCTCATTTCTTCACCTACAAGCAACCAAACAACCAATCAAAGTCTCACCAAAATCACAAGATCTTTGCATCATTTGTAAAAATCAATTAATTCTATCATAAACCTTATGATTTTGTGTAAAATAAATGATGTTTGATTGATTTAACATAATCATGAAAATCCACTCCAATCACTTACTTATTGTGCAAGAAAGTGCATAAAACCTAATGAAACTAATGAAAAATGCTTGTAAAACTAGCATAAGATTACTTGTCATCACAACAACAAACTTAAATCTTGCTTGTCCCCAACCAAGCACTAAACATGAGAAGAAATGAAATGAAACAGAGAAGCATATATCCTTATTTAGCAGGTAATTGAATTAAGATCATGGGATTTTATGCAGACAAGATGCAGCTCACTTATTCTTTGCTGATAGATAAGAATTGCTTCTTTGAGGGTTCACTAGAGTTGCTGTTATAATTCCTTGCTCTTTGATTGATTCCTTTTTTATTTTTCTTTCTTTCTTTTGCTTAGAAAGCTTATTTCTCAATGGTAACTCAGTGTCAATTATTGCAGCAGCCTTTTGGCTCAATTTTAGCTCAACCCTTCTTTACTACAGACACTTGACTCACAATTATTCTTAGGAATATTGATGCCCAGCACCTCTTTGGGTTACTAAATGCTTTGTAGCTAGATTGCTCTTGATAGTGGACTTTCGGCTGGTAATCTCGAATTAGTTAATCTAAGTTACCAAGTTTTTAAAAGACTCCTCAGAACCTAATTGTCCAAGCATATCCTAGTACAAGAAGCACCACATGCATATGTCCTAAGGTCCAAGCTATTTGTGTCTAGCCTTATTGTTTGTTTCTTTGCCAATTCTTGGCTTTTCTTTTCTTTCTCACTTTTCTTCATTTTGCAGGGATGTTCATTAATAAAAGGTTTTATAACAGCAATTTAGTTCACACTACATAGAATATTCTATTATGCAGCTTTTATTATTGAGCTTATCAGCTAGTCAAGTAATTACCACCACTAAACTTCATTATAATTCCTACCACATTGGACAATTACTTTCTATGTCAAACATTTTCTCTTATTGATGCAAAAAGGGAAACAAAACATAATTCAGCAGATGAGTGATAACAAGCATAATGCAGATCCTAATTATGATTCTAATAAAACATAAAAGTGCATAACATAAAACATTTGGAGGCATATCATGTTTTAGATATGCATCATTCATATTTAATTAGAAACATGAAAGAAACTCCACCACCTCCTAATGTTCGTGCTCCTTGCCTTTGGTGGACTCTCCTTTCTTCTTCTTCCTCTTCTTGTTGATTGTCAGTGTCAATGACACCTTCCATGCTTTGCTTGGTGACCCCTCCGCTTCCTTTTTACCTTCTCTATATCTTCATTCTCAAAAAGTACTCCTGCTCTTTTGTACAGCCTCAGAATAGTACTTGGGTGACCAAGCCTACTTGATTTTCCAGTGTCCTCAGCCATCTCTTAGATGCTATCTGCTATGAGCTGTGGAATATTGATTTCTCCTCCCCTCATGATGCAATATGTCAGAATTGTTCTCTTTATTGTGACTTCAGATGTATTTGCAGTAGGGAAGATGGATCTTCTCACTATCTCATACCAACCTTTGGCTTCAGGTATGAGATCCATCCTCTTCAAGTGGCTTGGAGCTCCCTCTGAGTCTCTTTTCCAGTCCTTGCCTTCAAAGCATGACCCATTTAATATCTCATCAGGGTCATTCTCACCCTGCAGTCTTTCCTCAAAGCTGGGTTCTCCATATGATATCACCATTATCTGTAAGACTCTCATAATAGATGGTGGGCTGAAATCTACCTCAACCCCCCTAACATAGCTCTTATAGGGAGGGCTGTCATTGCTTGTCCTCACAGCATTTGCATAAAACTCCCTTATCATGACTGCACTGATGTTTGTGAGAGGCTCACACAAATGTTCCCATCTTCTCTCTACGGTGATTCTTCTCATGATGGGATACTCTCCATCTTTCAATCTGAACCCTATCTCTGGAATGACTTTCTTTGACTCTATTAGCCTATAATACCTTGATTCATGAAATTGAGACTTAAATTTCTTGGTATCATAGGTTGGTAGTTCGGCTGCAGCTGATTCCTTTCCTTTCCTTCTTCTGGAACTTGATGAAGCCATGAATTAGGAAGGAAAGAAGGGAGAAGAAATGCCTTGGTTAAAGCACAGTTATAATGGAAGGAATGGGAGGTAAGGTGTTGTGTGATGTCTTTGAGTGAGAGAAGGATGATGTAACGTGTGTTGGATGAATATATGAAGGAAGCAATGGTTATGTGAGCTTGAGAAATGCTACTGCCAATTTAAAAAAGGGGAGGTATTGTTGGAGAGAGGTATTGGTTCGGTTATGTGGCAATGAAGGGTGAGGATTGAGCAAATTATTGTTGAGGATCCATGAAATGGACGGTGTGCATGTGGAGATGGTTGAAGACAAGGATTGCTCCTCCATTAGGTGCATGGCTCGGCCTCCTAGGTGCTAATTTCTGCAGCATTGAGCTTTCCAAGCATGCACATGTTACTTGCTTTTCTCCTTGGGACAACCGTGCATGCATGAATTTTGTCCTTTTCTCAACCTTCTTCATACCTGACCACGTAAACCAAGGAAATGGTAAGCTAAAGATTAAATTTGGTACGGTGGTGTTTGTTAAGTGAAAAGTAATAAAGAAAAACAAAATCTTCTATATGTTCCTTATTTATGAAAAACCAACTATGCTCCTTAAGAGTTGAACCAAATTTTGGTGAACACCAAACTTGCTCTCTGCTACGTGCTTTATATGAAATCTAATGAATATCTATCATAATTAGTATATTCATTATAAGGAACACTTTATTTGCTACCATGCTACCTTAAATTCATAAAATGATGTAATGTATGGTTTATCTATTCATGAATTCGAGCCCTTGAGTAAAAATGATTTTCTTGAAATTCACAGCATATATAGACACCAAACTTATTGTTTGGCTATATACTTAAACAAAATGAATGAGTATATATCCTAAATTGGGTTTATGATCATTATGCTTGAAAATCTCTTTTAAAGTGCCTTTAGGCACACCAAACTTAAGAATCAAACATATGCTTCAAAATGATGTGTGCAGTTATCAAATCTGCTCATGAGAGCTCAAATTTATGCTAGAAAAGCCATTAATTATTGAAATTAAAACCAAAGCAAGAATATTAAATCATGGGCTGCCTCCCATGGAGCGCTCTTTTATTGTCATTAGCTTGACATTGGTCCCTTATTAGGGTGGCTGAAAATTGTGGTGCCTGGTGCACGAATTGTAAATCACACTTTTCACAACTCGTACCACTAACTAGCAAGTGCACTGGGTCGTCCAAGTAATACCTTACGTGAGTAAGGGTCAATCCCACGGAGATTGTCGGCTTGAAGCAAGCTATTGTTATTCTGTAATTCTTAGTCAGGAAATTAGTAATAAAAATGATTGGATTTATGAAGAGTAAATAACGTAAAATAAATAATACTTGTTATACAGTAATGGAGAACAGATTGAGGTCTTGGAGATTCTCTGTCTTCTAAATCTCTGCTTTCCTACTGTCTTCTTCTTCACGCACGCAGGTCTCCTTCCATGGCAACCTATATGTTGGTGGATCACTGTTGTCAATGGCTACCATCCATCCTCTCAGTGAAAATAGTCCAAATGCGCTGTCACCGTACGGCTAATCATCTGTCGGTTCTCACTCATGTTAGAATAGAATCCATTGATTCTTTTGCGTCTGTCACTACGTCCAACACTCGTGAGTTTGAAGCTCGTCACAGTCATCCCTTCCCAGATCCTACTCGAAATACCACAGACAAGGTTTAGACTTTTTGGATCTCAGGAATGGCTGCCAATAATTCTAGCCTATACCACGAAGACTCTGATCATGAACCAGGAGGCTAAGAGATATACACTCAAGCTAGTGCAGATAGAACGGAGGTGGTTGTTAGGCACACGTTCATAGGTGAGAATGATGATGAGTGTCACAGATCATCACATTCATCAGGGTGAAGTGCGAGTGAATATCTTAGAATAGAAACAAGCGTGATTGAATGAGAAACAGTAGTAATTGCATTAATTCATCGAAACACAGCAGAGCTCCTCACCCCCAACCATGGGGTTTAGAGACTCATGCCATCAGAAATACAATGTGAAGTGTAAAAATGTCATGAGATACAAAATAAATCTCTAAAAGTAGTTTTTATACTGAACTAGTGACCTAGGGTTACAGAAAATGAGTAAACTAAGGTAGATAGTGCAGAAATTCACTTCCGGGGCCCACTTGGTGTGTGCTTGGGCTGAGCATTGAGCTTTACACGTGTAGAGGCTTCTCTTGGAGTTAAACACCAGGTTGCAGCCTGTTTCTGACGTTTAACTCTGGTTTGTAACCTGTTTCTGGCATTTAACTTCAGAATAGGGCAGGAAGTTGGCGTTTAAACGCCAGTTTCTGTCGTCAAAACTCAGGCAAAGTATGGACTATTATATATTGCTGGAAATCCCTGGATGTCTACTTTCCAACGCAATTGAGAGCGCACCAATTGGATTTCTGTAGCTCCAGAAAATCTATTTCGAGTGCAGGGAGGTCAGAATCCAACAGCATCTGCAGTCCTTTTTCAGCCTCTAAATCAGATTTTTGCTCAGGTCCCTTAATTTCAGCCAAAAAGTACCTGAAATCATAGAAAAATACACAAACTCATAGTAAAGTCCAGAAATGTGATTTTTGCAAAAAAAAAAACTAATAAAATTATACTAAAAATTAACTAAAACATACTAAAAACTATGTAAAAACAATGCCAAAAAGCGTATAAATTATCCGCTCATCACAACACCAAACTTAAATTGTTGCTTGTCCCCAAGCAACTAAAAATGAAGTAGGATAAAAAGAAGAGAATATACAATGAATTCCAAAAACATCTATGAAGATCATTCTTAATTAGATGAGCGGGGCTATTAGCTTTTTGCTTCTGAACAGTTTTGGCATCTCACTTTATCCTTTGAAGTTCAGAATGATTGACATCTATAGGAACTCAGAATTCAGATAGTGTTATTGATTCTCCTAGTTCAGTTTGTTGATTCTTGAACACAGTTACTTTATGAGTCTTGGCCGTGACCCTAAGCATTTTGTTTTCCAGTATTACCACCGAATACATAAATGCCACAGACACATAACTGGGTGAAGCTTTGCTAAAGTCCCCAGTTAGAGGTGTCCAGAGCTCTTAAGCACACTCTTTTTGCTTTGGACCACGACTTTAACCGCTCAGTCTCAAGCTTCTCACTTGACACCTTCACGCCACAAGCACATGGTTAGGGACAGCTTGGTTTAGCCGCTTAGGCCGGGATTTTATTCTTTTGGGCCCTCCTATCCATTAATGCTCAAAGCCTTGGATCCTTTTTATTACCCTTGCCTTTTGGTTTAAAAGGTTACTGGCTTTTTACTCTTGCCTTTTGGTTTAAAGAGCTATTGGCTTTTTCTGCTTGCTTTTCCTTTTTCTTTCTTTTATTATAATTTTTTTGCAAGCTTTCTATTCACTGCTTTTTCTTGCTTCAAGAATCATTTTTATGATTTTTCAGATTATCAATAACATTTCTCCTTTTCCATTATTCTTTTAAGAGCCAACAATTTTAACATTCATAAACAACAAATTCAAAAATATGCACTGTTCAAGTATTCATTCAGAAAACAAAAAGTATTTCCACCACATCAAAATAATTAAACTATTTTAAAATTCGAAATTCATGTATTTCTTTTTCTTTTTCAGAAAATATTTTTCATTTAAGAAAGGTGATGGATTCATAGAACATTCATATCTTTAAGACATAGATACTAGACACTAATGATCATGTAATAAAGACACAAACATAGATAAAACATAAAGCATATAAATCGAAAAACAGAAAAACAAATAGACAAGGAAATTAAGAAACAGGTCCACCTTAGTGAGGGTGGCGTCTTCTTCCTCTTGAAGAATCAATGGTGCTCTTGAGCTCCTCTATGTCTCTTCCTTGCCTTTGTTGCTCCTCCCTCGTGGCTCTTTGATCTGTAATCAAATGCTCTACCACTGAACTATGGACCCTTGAGATGAACCTCTCTATCTCTCATTACTCGGGGGTGGAAGCAACTGACTTCCTTTTTCTCTTTCTAGAGGTTTCTTCGGCCTTGGTCCCATAAATGGTTATGGAAAAACAAAAAGCAACGCTTTTTTCCACACCAAACTTAAAAGGTTTGCTCGTCCTAGAGCAAAACAAGAAAGAAAGGAGTAGAAGGAGAAGTGGAGGAGATGGAGGTGGGTTTGGGAGGGGAATAGTTTGAATTTGAATGGTGAGGTAGGTGGGGATCCTGTGGGGTTCACAAATCCTGAGGGGTCAAGGACTTCTCATCCCTGCTCCATTTAGGCGTGCAAAACGCCCTTATAGTACAATTCTGGCATTAAACGCCAGGCTGCAGCCTGTTTCTGGTGTTTAACGCCAACTTTTCTTCCCTTTCTGGCGTTTAACGCCAACTTGGTGCTCTATTTTGGCGTTAAATGCCAGCTTGTTGCTTCTTTCTGGTGTTAAACGCCAGCAAGTCTGTCTTCCAGGGTGTGCTATTTTTGATGCTGTTTTTTATTCTACTTTAATTCTACAGCTGTTTTTATGACTCCACATGATCATCAACCTAAAGAAAACATAAAATAACAATGGAAAATGAAATGAAAAAGTAATTAACATAGATAAATAAGATTGGGTTGCCTCCCAATAAGCGCTTCTTTACTGTCAATAGCTTGACATTACTGAGCTTTATAGTTTGTAATGTCTGCAAACCACAGAGCTTCCTGAATAGCAAATAATTGCTCATCTGGAAAGGTTTCAGAGATCTCAGTAGGAGGGAAGGACGCTCATGCTACTGGTTCTATCCGGGACAGGTGATCAGCTACTTGATTCTCTGTCCCTTTTCTGTCTATTATTTCTATATCAAACTCTTGCAGAAGCAACACCCATCTTATGAGTTTGGGTTTTGAATCCTGCTTTTTGAGGAGATATTTTAGAGCAGCATGGTCAGTGTACACAATCACTTTTGATCCTACTAAGTAAGATCTAAACTTGTCAATGGCATAAACCACTGCAAGCAATTCCTTTTCTGTGGTTGTGTAATTCTTCTGTGCATCATTTAAAACACGGCTGGCATAGTAAATGACGTGTAGAAGCTTGTTATGCCTCTATCCCAATACTGCACCAATGGCATGGTCACTAGCATCACACATTAGTTCGAATGGTAATGTCTAGTCTGGTGCAGAAATAACTGGTGTTGTGACCAGCTTAGCTTTTAGAGTTTCGAACGCTTGCAGACACTTTGTGTCAAATACAAATGGCGTGTCAGCAGCTAGCAGATTGCTCAGAGGTTTTGCAATTTTTGAAAAATCCTTTATAAACCTCCTATAGAATTCTGCATGCCCCAGAAAGCTTCTGATTGCCTTAACATTGGCAGGTGGTGGTAATTTTTCAATTATCTCTACTTTAGCTTGATCCACCTCTATTCCCTGGTTTAAAATTTTATGCCCAAGGACAATTCCTTCAGTCACCATAAAGTGACATTTTTTCGAGTTTAAAACTAGGTTGGTCTCTTGGCACCTTTTCAGAACAAGTGCTTAATGGTCAAGGCAGGAGCTAAATGAGTCTCCAAATACTGAGAAGTCATCCATGAAGACTTCTAGAAATTTTTCTACCATATCAGAGAAGATAGAGAGCATGCACCTCTGAAAGGTTGCAGGTGCATTGCACAGACCAAAAGGCATCCTTCTGTAGGCAAATACTCCAGAAGGGCATGTGAATACTATTTTCTCTTGGTCCTGGGGATTTACTGCAATTTGGTTGTAACCTAAATAGCCATCCAAAAAGCAGTAATATTCATGACCTGCTAGTCTCTCTAGCATCTGGTCTATGAATGGTAAAGGAAAGTGATCCTTCCTGGTGGTTGTATTGAGCCTTCTATAGTCAATACACATACGCCACCCTGTAACTGTTCTTGTAGGAACCAATTCATTCTTTTCATTATGAACCACTGTCATGCCTCCCTTCTTGGGGACAACATGGACAGGGCTCACCCAGGGGCTATCAGAAATAGGATAAATAATCCCAGCCTCCAGTAACTTAGTGACCTCTTTCTGCACCACCTCCTTCATGGCTGGATTTAGCCGCCTCTGTGGTTGAACCACTGGCTTAGAATCATCCTCCAATAGGATCTTGTGCATGCATCTTGCTGGGCTAATGCTTTTAAGATCACTTATGGATCACCCAAGAGCTGTCTCGTGTGTCCTTAGCACCTGAATTAGTGCTTTCTCTTCCTGTGGATTTAAAGCAGAGCTTATGATCACCGGAAAAGTGTCACCTTCTCCCAGAAATGCATATTTCAGGGATGGTGGTAGTGTTTGAGCTCGGGTTTAGGAGGCTTCTCCTTTTCCTGAGGAATTTTCAGAGGTTCTTTTATTTCTTCTGGTTCCTCCAAATCATGCTGAACATCTTTAAAAACGTCCTCTAGTTCTGATTTGAGACTCTCAGTCATATTAACCTCTTCCACCAGAGAGTCAATAATATCAACGCTCATGCAGTCGTTTGGGGTGTCTGGATGCTGCATAGCTTTGACAACATTCAACTTAAACTCATCCTCATTGACTCTCAGGGTTAATTCCCCTTTTTGGACGTCAATGAGGGTTCGTCTAGTTGCTAGGAAAGGTCTTCCTAGAATGAGAGTTGCACTCTTGTGCTCCTCCATTTCCAGCACTACAAAGTTAGTGGGAAAGGTAAATGGCCCAACCTTGACAATCATGTCCTCAATTACGCCTGATGGGTATTTAATGGAGCCATCAGCAAGTTGGAGGCATATTCGGGTTGGTTTGACTTCTTCAGTCAAGCCAAGCTTTCTGATAGTGGATGCAGGTATTAGGTTGATACTTGCTAATTGTCTAAATGCCTTATCTGTTCCTATTTGTAAATCTCCTGTCTGATATAACTGTGTTTGCTATATTATACTCCTGCTGGTGGTTGGGAGGTCTGAAGGAATTGGAAAGGGAAGTATTAGTTAGACTGAAGGATCTTTAATCAGTTGTCACTTACGGTTTAGTTTGTTTATAAGCTTTGATATTATCTGGAGGAAGTTCTAGGATTACCTTCGGCTTTCCTCTATTATTATGTATTATATATGTGGAAGCTGTTACCGTGCTGGGAACCTCTGGTTCTCACCCATGCAGATTTTGTAGTTTTCAGATGCAGGACGCGAGGCTTCTCGTTAAGGCATGCTGGAGACTTCCGGATTAGCGAAGATATTTGTTCTCGGGGCTCTGTTTTGGTTTATATGTTTTGCATAGATACTTTTATCTCCATTAAATAATACAAACTGTGATGACTCCTTCTAGAGGGGATTTTGGAGATTAGATTTCTGTATTTGTGTCCCTTTGGGTTTCCTTTGGGGTTTTCCTTATCTTGTTATATGTATATATTGCTATGCTCGGACCGGTTATCTTCGCAACCAGATTTTGAGTCTCGATATTCCCGTTTTTGACACTCTTTGTATATATATGATCTCGCGTTAGCTTATCCCTATTCGTTACGTTATCGATCGGAGTGTTGCGCTTTCGAGTTACGGTTTTCGTTTACCCCTTTTTCTACAAAGGCTCCTAGTTATAATCAATTATTCATACTACTATATGTACTAAATTTTTGTTTTAGAGGTCGTAATACCTTGCCATCTCTGAATTATGACTTAAGCATAAGACTCTGTATGGTAGGGTGTTACATTATGGTATCAGAGCAGTTCGTTCCTGTAGAGCCTGAGGGACGGACTGACTATGCTTCTGTGCATTCTCTGTATGTGTGTTATGTGCTGTTAGTATATCTACTTGATATAATTGGCATAAACGTTCATGAGCATACATTTGGGACTTTGAAGCATTAGACTTCCGATATTGAGACTGATCAACTTAATATCGATTGTTTGGTGTGTATAGGAACCAGATGGCGCCTCGTGGATGCGGTAGAGGTCGTAGTAGCAATCATACGAATGCTCGTGCGTCGGAGAATAACCCTAATGACCCGGTGAACTTTATGACTGCGCTGGAGAACATGGCTGCTGCTATGCAAGCCATTGCTGAGGCTCTTGGTCAACAGATGAACAACCATGGTAATGACGGAGGTGGAGTTCAGGGCCCGATGACACTGGCGAACTTTTTGAAGGTTAATCCCCCGAAGTTCAAGGGAACTACTAGCCCGGCTGAAGCCGATACATGGTTTCAGGCTATGGAACGAGCACTGCAAGCGTAGGTGGTACCTGAAGGGCAGCGTGTGGAGTTCGCTACCTATTTGCTCACTGGTGAAGCGTCGCATTGGTAGCAGGGTATCCGACGCCTCCTGCAGTAGGGTGATGATTATATCACCTAGGATATCTTCCAAGAGGAGTTCTATAAGAAGTACTTTCTGACTTCCGCTAGGACGCCCAAAGAGCTTGAATTGTTGCAGCTGAAGCAGGGTACTATGTCCGTATCTGAGTATACTGACAAGTTTGAGGAGCTGTTCAGATTCTCTCGTATGTGTCAAGGGACTCCGGTGGAATATGAAGAATGGAAGTGTGTTAAGTGCGAAGGAGGACTCCGGAGCGATATTTTCGGTTCGGTGGGGCCAATGGAGATTAGGACTTTCTCCGAATTGGTAAACAAGTGTAGGGTTGCTGAAGAGTGTGTGAAGAGGGCAACCGCTGAGAAAGGGAGTCACAAAGGATCATTTCCACAGACCCGAGGGAAGAGCTTTGCACCTAGAGGTCCACCTTTCAAAATGGGAGGTTCTTTTAGGAGGCCCAACAACAACTACTCCCAAGGGAAAAGGTTTGGGAAGCAGCCTCAGAATGATCAAGCTTGTACTAGGTGTGGAAGTCACCATCAGGGAGCACCGTGCAAGGCCGGATGGGGTTTGTGCTACAATTGTGGAAAGGCGGGGAATAGAGCCGCAAATTGTCCGGAGAAGCAGAAACAAGGTGCTGGGAAAGCACAACAGACTGGTCGGGTGTTCACCACCTCAACTGTGGGTGTAGAGGGATCCGAGACACTCATTTGAGGTAACTGTGAAATGGCTGGTCAAACTTTAAATGCTTTATTTGATTCAGGAGCATCGCATTCATTCATTGCATTTGAGAAAGCCCATGAGTTAGGGTTGAAGATCGTAACCTTAGGTTATGACCTAAAAGTGTATAATGCTACCCATGAGGCCATGGTAACTAGGCTAGGATGCCCGAAAGTTTTGTTTAGGTTCAAGCAGCGTGATTTTGTCCATAATTTAATCTACTTACCGATGATCGGTCTTGATCTTATCTTGGGATTGGACTGGTTATCTGAGAACCATGTCTTGCTTGATTGTTCTACAAAGTCGGTGTACTTTATGCCGGAGGATACAGAAGGGCCGATCGTGGTGAATAATTATTACTTGAATTCGATGATGGTGAACTGTTCCGAAATCGAATGTCAGGGTATCCTGTTGTTAACCGCGGGTGTTTCGGGTGATGACCAAAGGTTGGATCAGATTCCGGTAGTGTGTGAGTTTCCGAAAGTGTTTCCCGATGATATTGAGGAATTTCCACCTAACCGAGAGGTCGAGTTTGCTATTGAATTGGTGCCTGGGGCGGGACCAATCTCAAGTGCTCCTTATAGAATGTCACCATTAGAGATAGCCGAGCTAAAGTCTCAGTTAGAGGAATTGTTGGGTAAGAACTTTATCCGACCAAGTGTTTCCCCGTGGGGTGCTCCAGTGTTACTGGTAAAGAAGAAAGATGGAAGTATGCGACTCTGTGTGGATTACAGGCAACTGAACAAGGTCACCATAAAGAATAAATACCCATTGCCGAGAATTGATGATCTCATGGATCAGTTACAAGGAGCTGGGATTTTCTCCAAGATCGATTTGCGATCCGGTTATCACCAGATAAGGGTGAGGGGTGAGGATATCCCTAAGACCGCTTTCAGGACTCGTTATGGTCATTACGAGTACACTGTATTGTCCTTTGGGTTGACGAACGCTCCTGCAGTATTCATGGATTACATGAATATAGTGTTCCGTCTGTTTCTGGATAAATTCGATGTTGTCTTCATTGACGATATACTAATTTACTCCAAAACTGAAGAAGAGCATGCGAAACACTTGAGGACCGTGTTGCAAATTCTAAAGGAGAAGAAACTCTATGCGAAACTGTCTAAGTGTGAGTTTTGGAAGGATGAGGTAAAGTTTTTGGGTCACGTGGTAAGTAAGAAGGGAATAGCCGTAGATCCAACTAAGGTGGAAGCTGTGATGGATTGGAAGCAACCAACCACAGTAACTGAGATAAGGAGTTTTCTGGGTTTAGCTAGCTATTACTGAAGGTTCATCAAAGGCTTTTCGCAATTAGCCTTGCCGTTGACAAAGTTAACCCGCAAAGACACTCCGTTTGTTTGGACTCCTGAGTGCAAGGAGAGCTTTCAGACATTGAAGAAAAAGTTGACCACTGCACCTGTGTTAGTGTTACCTGAGCCGAACGAACCATTTGAGGTGTACTGTGATGCCTCACTAAAGGGTCTAGGGTGCGTGCTGATGCAGCATCATAATGTGGTGGCTTATGCCTCACGACAGTTGAGACCTCACGAAGTTAGTTACCCTACGCACGATTTGGAACTTGCTACGGTTGTGTTTGCCTCGAAGGTGTGGAGGCATTATCTCTATGGGGTTAAGTTCCAAGTCTTCTCTGACCACAAGAGCTTGAAATATATCTTTGACCAGAAAGAGCTTAATATGAGGCAAAGGAGGTGGATGGAATTATTGAAGGACTACGACTTTGAGTTGAATTACCATCCGGGAAAGGCGAATGTAGTGGCGGATGCGTTAAGTCGGAAGTCGTTATATGCGGCTTGGATGATGCTTCAAGAAGAGAAGTTGCTCAAGGGATTTGATAGTCTAAAAATTGGTGTTCGAGAAGTATCTGGAACCTTGTGTTTGAGCTGATTAGAAATCTTTAGTGACTTTAAGTCCGAACTCCTAAAGGCTCATGGAAATGATGAAGCGTTATGGAAGGTGTTACCAGCTATCGAGCAAGGAAAACAGTGGAGAGTGTCGGAAGAAAAAGATGGGTTATGGAGATTCAAGGGTAGGATCATTGTGCCGGATGTTGGCACTTTGAGGCAAAATATCTTAAAGGAGGCACACAAAAGCGGATTCTCCATTCACCCGGGAAGCATTAAGATGTACCATGATTTAAAGGCGATGTTTTGGTGGCCGGGTATGAAGAATGATGTGGCGGTATATGTTTCAAAGTGCTTAACTTGTCAAAAGGTAAAGATTGAACATCAAAGACCTTTCGAAATGTTGCAACCTTTAGAGGCTCCACAATGGAAGTGGGAAAGTATTGCAATGGACTTTGTGTCAGGATTGCCAAGGACTAGGACTGGTTTTGTTGCCATCTGGGTGATTGTGGACCGACTAACGAAGTCAGCTCACTTTTTGCCCATTCGGATGACTTACACCCTCGAGGAGCTAGCACGGTTATACATAAAGGATATTGTGAGACTCCATGGTGTACCTGCTACTATAATCTCTGATAGAGATCCTCGTTTCACTTCGAGGTTCTGGGGTGCATTTCAGAAAGCTTTTGGAACCCGATTAAGCTTAAGTACAGCGTACCATCCTCAAACCAATGGTCAATATGAGAGGACGATCCAAACACTAGAGGATATGTTGAGAGCTTGTGTTTTGGACCAACCGGCGAGTTGGGATCGGTATATGCCGTTAGTAGAGTTTGCATACAATAATAGTTACCATGCGAGCATCGGAATGGCTCCGTATGAGGCATTGTATGGGAGGAAATGTCAATCTCCGCTATGTTGGTATGAAGCTGGAGAGAAAGGCTTGTTGGGGCCAGAAATGATAGCTGAGACCACTGAACAAGTTAAGAAGATCCGAGATAGGATGCTTACGGCGCAGAGTCGCCAGAAAAGTTACGCCGATCAGAGGCGGAAGCCCTTGGAATTTAAAGAAGGAGATCATGTTTTCCTGAAGGTTACTCCGACCATAGGAGTAGGTAGGGCGATTAAAGCAAAGAAGTTGAATCCTCGATACATTGGTCCATTTCAGATCCTGGAGAGGATTGGACCGGTGGCGTATCGGGTGGCTCTACCACCTCATCTTTCAAACCTGCACGATGTGTTTCACGTGTCGCAGCTTCGGAAGTACATTCCTGATGCTAGCCATGTGTTAGAACCTGAATCGGTTCAGTTAAGGGAAGATTTGACGCTTCCAGTGGCTCCAGTTAAAATTGACGATACTAGTATCAAACGGTTGCGTAGTGATGACAAGTCATCTTAGCCTAGTTTCACTAGCCTTTTTCTTTTGTTTTCAATTAAATTATGCACTTTCTTGAGCCACAAGCAAGCCAATTGGGTAGATTTCCATGTTTCCTTTGATTTAATCAACCATAGATAAATTAATGCAATTTCATGAGGATTTATGCTACAATTTCCACATATTATGAAAGAATGACAATCTCATGATTTTGAGCATAGTTTTGATGTGTTTGGTTGATTAATGATAGGTGAAGAAAGCTTGGAGAAAGGTTGAAGCAAGAAGGAATGGCTAGGAGCAAGAGAGAACAAAAAGTTTGAGCAAAAGTTTGCCTCAAACTTTAGCTCAAACTTTCGGAATAAGTGAAAACGCCCCAGGGAACAAAAAGCTTGCGCCAACGTTTGCCTCAAATTTTTTGGCAAACGTTGGCATCACAAATCAATACCCTGGAGGACAAAAGCTTGCGCCAATGTTTGCCTCAAACTTTTTGGCAAACGTTGGCGCCATCAGCAACACACCCTAGAGACAAAAAGTTTGCGCCAACGTTTGCCTCAAACTTTTTGGCAAACGTTGGCGCCATGAGTGTGCATAAGGGGGCCAACGTTTAAGCAAAAGTTTGACCCCAAACTTTAGCTCAAACGTTGGTAGCAGCAAGAATGGGACAGCTGGTGTAAAAAGTTTGAGTAAAAGTTTGCCTCAAACTTTTACTCAAACTTTTACTCAAGCTTTTATAATTCCGAACCCGATTCACTTCGGTTCTCTCTCCAACTCCAAGAGCAATCAACCAAGGCCTCTATCAACCCAATTCCATCAAGAGCAAAGGCCCAATTCAAGGCTTGAAGACCATTTGAAGAAAGTGTATAAATAGCTTAAGATTTAAGTTTTTGAGAGAGCTTTTCTTTTCGGTTTTGATTTGGTAGTTTTGTAGAGAGCTCACCTTTACATTTTGGCATTGTTGTTTTAATTCAAGAGAATTTGGGAAGGAGAATTGATCTCTCTTCTTCCTTGTCCTTGCTTGAATACTCTTTACTTTTCTTGCTTCGGATCTTGGGTGGAGAATTGAAGAAATTCTGTTTCAATCTCACCTTGGGATCTTGTTTAATTTTCCGCATCATTGAATTTCAGTTTCTGTTAATTGCTTCTACTTCTACTTTCTCTGCAATTTACATTTCTTCATTTCCTTTGCAATTGTTCTTGCTGGATCTAGGAAGGCATTGAGATCTAGACTTAGTTATCTAGTCTCTTGAGTCCTGAGATCTGGATTTCCCATTTTCGATTCTCTGTTTAATGCTTTTCAAGCCCATTTACAATTCCGTTTTATATCCGATTCAATTCAAGTTATCTTCTACTCTTCTGTTTGTTGAATTTTACTTTTCCTTGTTTAATTCCTGCAAATCCAATTCCCAATCCCCTTTACAATTCAAGCCATTTACATTTCTTGCACTTTAAGATTCTGCAGTTTACATTTCTTGCATTCTAAGTTTCTGCCATTTAATTTCTTGTTCTTTAAGATTCAGCACTCTAATTCCTGTTCTCTTTAATTTCATGCAAATTTCCCATTCCCTTTACTTTATGTGCAATTTAAATTTTGTTAATCACAAATCTCTCAACCAAATTATGATTCACTTGACTAAATCTACCACTAAACTAAAATTGCTCAATCCTTCAATCCCTGTGGGATCGACCTCACTCACGTGAGTTATTATTACTTGATGCGACCCGGTGCACTTGCCGGTGAGTTTTGTGTCGGATCGTTTTCCGCACATCAAGTAGAAAAGAGGTTTCATTAGTCAAAATGGCTTGGAGTCGAGGCGGTGTTGAGGAACACACTTGGGAACTTGAGTCGGAGATGCGAAGGAATTATCCGCACTTATTCTCAGGTAATTGAATTTGAATTTTGTGGGCAAAATTCCCAATTAGGTGGGTAGAATGTGAGACCCGGTTAATTAATGGCTAATTAACCCATAAATGAGAATTTATTCTAGAAAGCCAAAAATGTTATTTTTATGGCTTAATATGATAGAGAAAATTGAGACGAGAATTTCGGTACCAATTTTATAGAAAACGGACCAAGATTGGGCCGAACGGGCCAAACCGGTCCAACCGGACCCAAAGTGGGCCCTTGGCCCAACTAAACTAAACCAAAACCCTAGTTTTCAGCACTCTCTCTCCTCATTTGTTACACACACATGCTGAAATGGAGGCCATGGAGGGAAGAACACTCTCTCAAGTTCTCTCCCTTGGTTGATCTTCAAACCACCATAACTTTTGATCTTGAGCTCCGATTGCCGCACCGTTTGTGGCCACGTGTTCACCACGGAGAGCTCTACAAAACCCATACAATTAATCTTGAGGTAAGCCACGTTTTGCTCTTCGAATTTCCAGCCTTGATTTCGAGTTTCATGAGCAAAAATGTTGAGATTTTGGGCTCTTTGATGTTATAGGACCCAACTCTCTTGAAGGAGAAGGTTAATCTTGTCTCCTTGGACCTTGGGTGTGGTAAGATTCCCAACCCTAGTATAATTTGTTGTTCTATGATGTTTGGGTATTGAGATGTTGTGTATGGGTATGATGATTGTGGCTTAGGTTGTGTATATGTGAATATTGGAGCTTGATTGGTGATTTTGGAAAGTTTGGGAGAGGGTTTGGTGTGATAAAAATCTATTCTTGGAGGTGTTGATACCTTGAGAGCTTGTGGACAAGTGGTTTGGAAGTGCTCCGGTTGAGCTTGGAAAATCGGCTAAGGTATGGTTTCGGTTTCCCGTATCTAATATGTAATGTGGTAGGAAATACTTAGGCTAGAGGCCCTAAGATAGGCATTGAATTGATGATGTTGTTGAATGATTGAGATATATGATGTGATCATATATGTGATTATGAACATTGATGCCTTGATTGTGTGATATATGAGAAAATGCATGTTGTGATATATGCTTGATGAATGATTGAGGTTGAATTGATGGGTGGTACCATGTTAATGGTGAGTATGATGATGATTATGTATAATGACGGTTGATTGGAAATGGAATTATTGAAAATTGGGATGAGGAAGGATGTATGACATGATATTGTGTTTGTCCTTTAGCCATTTGATTGAGAAGTGTTAAAATGGTTGGATGTGGTTTTGGGAACCTTGGTAAAGTGTCAATGTGTGAGTTGAGGATGGCTTGATATTGATTTTGGTACATTTTGATTGATTTCAAAGAAAAGGGATGAAATTGGCATGTTTTGATTGATTTTGAAAAGAGTTGAAAGTGGCTTGTTTTGAAAATGGCACTTTATGGTTTTGTATAAAAACATGGTTTTTGGGCATATTTTGACGGGACATAACTTGGACTACAGATCTCTGATTTGTGCCAAATCTGTTTAGAAATGAAATTGGATCCGGGATGTCCATGCCGTTCGAAGAACGGGTGAAAAATGATTTAAAATGAGAAAGTTATGTCCGTCGGAAGATTGGGGGTTGAATCTGTGAATTCTGCAGCTTTTAACTTAGAAAATTTTTAGCAGAATGACCCTCCGTGCGTAGGCGCACTTGGTCCGTACGTGCCGTTCTTCGAGAAAGCACCATTCACGTGTGCGCGTGGTGTGCGCGAGCGCGTCGATATGTTGCACCAAATGCCCAGCCATTTTCCAGAGAGTTGTGCCAGAGTTGTGCCAGTTTTGTGCCTGGGACGCAAGAGCACCAACGCGTACGCGTGGCTGACGCTTGCGCGTCATTTGGCTAATTTTCAATCCACGCGTTCGCGCGTATGACGCTTGCGCGTCGATGAGTTTTGTGGCCATCCACGCGTGCGCGTGGAGTGCGCGTATGCGTCGCCCTGTTTTCATCCCAAAGTTGATTTTTGAGTTTTAAAAGCCAAATTTCATACTTCTAAGCCTCCGATCTCACCACTTATGTCTTGAATCATTATGATATGCCTAGCATGAGAAAAAGGACTAGTGAATGTGGTAACTTGCAAGTGAAGCAAGGGGAAAAATGAATGATCATTGAGGATCAAAGATGATTATCTGAGATGCGGAGGATGGCGGTGGAAGTGCTTGTTGTGCCATGGGCCGAAGGGCCATAATTGTTAATGAATTGGCTGCTTATGGATTTAACCGTGAGCCGTATGGCTGGATTATTACCGTGTTACGGCGGAGCCATGATTATGGCTAAGTATAAATGCATATATGTTGTTGAATGAATTGTGAATGTTTGCACTTCCACCATCGGAGATGAGGGTTTCCCTGGGAGGAAGCAGTGGCTAGCCACCACGTCCTCCAGGTTGAGACTCGAAGCTCTTTTGACCCTATGTCGTAAGTGTGGCCGGGCACTGTGAAAGGCCCGGATGTGCTCGCCCCCGTAAATATTCACCAGTGAGGGTGATGGATATGGATCATGATTATGATCAAGTTTATGATGAGTATAACTCGAGTTGGGGATGCGTGACAGAGGGACAGTCTAATGGTTAGCTACCAGGACTTGTCGGGTTGGCTTTATAACCGACAGATGATATCATCAGCCACTAGGGACAGGCATGCATCATAAGCATACTACATGAATTGTTTGAGATTGCCTATTTGACTGCATATTACTTGCTAATTGTCTAAATGCCTTATCTGTTCCTATTTGTAAATCTCCTGTCTGATATAACTGTGTTTGCTATATTATACTCCTGCTGGTGGTTGGAAGGTCTGGAGGAATTGGAAAGGGAAGTATTAGTTAGACTGAAGGATCTTTAATCAGTTGCCACTTACGGTTTAGTTTGTTTATAAGCTTTGATATTATCTGGAGGAAGTTCTAGGATTGCCTTCGGCTTTCCTCTATTATTATGTATTATATATGTGGAAGCTGTTACCGTGCTGGGGACCTCTGGTTCTCACCCATGCGGATTTTGTGGTTTTCAGATGCAGGACGCGAGGCTTCTCGTTAAGGCATGCTGGAGACTTCCGGATTAGCGAAGATATTTGTTCTCGGGGCTCTGTTTTGATTTATATGTTTTGCATAGATACTTTTATCTCCATTAAATAATACAAACTGTGATGACTCCTTCTAGAGGGGATTTTGGAGATTAGATTTCTGTATTTGTGTCCCTTTGGGTTTCCTTTGGGGTTTTCCTTATCTTGTTATATGTATATATTACTATGCTCGAACCGGTTATCTTTGCAACCGGATTTTGAGTCTCGATATTCCCGTTTTTGACACTCTTTGTATATATATGATCTCACGTTAGCTTATCCCTGTTCGTTACGTTATCGATCGGAGTGTTGCGCTTTCGAGTTACGGTTTTCGTTTACCCCTTTTTCTACAAAGGCTCCTAGTTATAATCAATTATTCATACTACTATATGTACTAAATTTTTGTTTTAGAGGTCGTAATACCTTGCCATCTCTGAATTATGACTTAAGCATAAGACTCTGTATGGTAGGGTGTTACAGCCACGACTTCCCCTTGCTTTTGGCAACAAGTTAGAAGTTCTTGTTGTTCTTGCATTAGGGGTTGGAGAGATTGGTCCAATGAAGGTAGTGGTGGAAGAGAAGGTTCATTGTTTGAGCGAAAGGTATTATAGTTGGAAAGTGGTTCATATTGGTAAAAGTCTTGAGGTGGTGCATATGGAATTGGTGGTTCTTGGGAGTATTGGTGTTGAAAATATGGTGGTTCTAGGTATGGTTCATATGGTGGTTGGTATAGTGGATATGGGTTAGGATCATATGGAGGTGAATAGTGGTATGAGGCTTGTGAGTGAGGTTGTTGGGGGCTATGTTGAGGGAAAGGATCATATGCATATGGTGATTGTGGTTGACAACCACAATGACGATCACCACATCCATTAGGTTGATATGCATTAGGAGTTGGATTGTACCCATAAGAAACCGGAGGGGGTTGTTGCCCAGAAGGTTGTTCATATGCTTGAGGCTCCTCCCATCTTTGATTTTCAAATCCTTGATGCACATTCTCATTGTAGCTTCCATTTCCTACAACATAGTTTGAACCAAACTCATAGCCAAAGTAATGAGAATTCATAGTGGAAAAGGGAAAATAATAACAAAAGCTAATAAGAAACAAAGAAAGCAAAGTCCTACAACTAGCAAAACTAGCAGACAAACCAAAAATCAAACTATTTACAATATTGACATATATACAATAACCAATAACAAGCACACATTGCAATTCCCCGGCAACGGCGCCAAAAACTTGATATAAGGATTTATACTGGTTCGGAAGTTAACAAAATAATCTCGTTGTGAGCATAGCCCAAACCGACAATCGATCCTTAAATCAAAGTTTAATTTTTGGTTGTCACAAGTCTAACCCAATAAAGATAACCGATTGAATTAGCAAGAGATTAGAGTCAATGGAAACAATATTAACTAACAACTCTAGATCACCAACATGAGTTAGGTGTTAATGAATCAAGATTGCCTAATTTCTCTTTCCAAGCCAAGAATGCTCAAAAAGCTACTCTAACATCCAACCAAGCATTTTGTCAAACACTTGGAAGGCATAAAAGAAAAGCATCATAAATTGCAAGAAATAATAAAATCTACCACTACCCAATGCAAGAAATTAATAATAGCAACACAATTAAACATCAAAGAAACATAAAACATAAATTGCATTAAAAGGAAATCCAAATCCAACAAGAGTTCATCAACATAAAAAAGAGGCATAAAGGGGAAATTAACAATATAAACTAAGAGAACAAAGATGTAGGAACAAGAAATTGTAAAGAAAACAAGATGAAAATAAGAATTAAACCCTAAATCTAAGAGAGTTTGACCTGATTCTACCCTAATTCTAGAGAGAAGAGGGAGCTTCTCTCTCTAGAAACTACCTAAAGCATGATCCTAAGCTAATCTAATTGCTCCCCCCTTTGTCCTCTCTTAAATTCTGCATCAAATAGCCTCAGAAATAAGTTGGACTTGGGCTTGGAAGGCTCAGAAATCGCCCCCAGCATATTCACTTTAATGAGGTCACGTGATCAGCGTCACACGTGCGCGTGGTCGACACGTGCACGTCGCTAGCAAATTTTCTCCTCACGCGTACGCGTGGGTGACGCGTGCGCGTGGCCTTGAGTCCTCCAAATGCTCATTTCTTCCTGAATTCTCCACTTTGCATGCTTTTCTCTTCACTTCTTCCATCCAATCCTTGCCTTATGAACTTGAAATCACTCAACAAACCTATCAAGGCATCAAATGGAATTAAAATGAACTAAATTTAGCTATTTAAAGGCCTAAAAAGCATATTTTCACTCTTAAGCACAAATTTAGGGAGGATTACAAAAGCATGCTATTTCATTGAATAAATGTGAGAAAAGTTGATAAAACTCACCATATTCAACACAAGATAAACCACAAAATTGGGGTTTATCAGTGGTCTAGTGACATAGCAAGTAAAAAAAAATTAGTTATTAATAGTAAATTATAGCAACTAATTCATGTGATTAAAATAGAACAAAATTATGCCACTTTTTGCTAGTGTCATGATTGACACAACTTTACTTGAAATGTGCAAACATGTTGACAAATGTTTGATGTCATTAATCTAAGTTAAACACATAAAATCTATAAGTGTGGATTTTTTTTAGATCTATATAGTAGACCTTTTAAAAAAAAGGTATATATTATATTAAGTGAATTAAAGAAAAGAGAAGGAAATAAAGATGGTGAGAGAAGAGAGAGAGTGTGTTGAAAAGTGGGAGACATTGAGAGAAAGTGAGTGAAAAAAATTAAGAAGTAATTACATTATAAGGACATTTTAGACATTTTAAGTTTTAAGTGAAATCCCAATGGATTGAAATTCCAAATCGGATCTATTTGAGTTGGAATTGATTTTGAGAGAAAACAATGGAATTGAATTGAATTTCATCTAAACTAATTTAATTATTTTTGTTTCAAACACTAGAATTGAATTCAATTCCCATAGTAATTGAATTCTAAGGAGTTTCCAAACACCCTGTTAGTATTGGAGAACACAATGCAAAAAACTATAAGAGAAATTTTGAAGGAATTCACTGAGATGCAAGGTGATATGACATGAAAAGAAGTTATAGACACATGAAATAAAGTCAAGGTTGATTATAAGGGAAAGCAGCTACAAATGGAAACAGAGCAATGGAAATAAGGGAGCCGACTAACTATATAGGAGAAAGTAAGGCATCTTCAAGTTGTTGATCTATGACAATTCGATTTGATGGTAACAAAGTTTAATGAGTCTTTTTTCTTTTACAGGTTTGAAAGTAAGGAGGTTTAAAGAGATATGAAGCTTGTTCCTTACAAGATTGTGAACAAGGATGGAAAATCTTACATTCAAGCAAAGATTAAGGATGGTGAGACCAAGGTCTTTTTATCAAGATGAAAGAAACAGCTGAAGCATACCTTGGGAAGAAAATACATGATGTTGTGGTTACTGTCCTAGATAATCGAAACAAATTTCAATTTACTTTCCTTTCAATTATAGCTTTTTTTCCAATTTTTTCTTTATTCAAATTTATGTAATTATTTTTTCAAATGTACAACGTACTTAGGATTTGGATCTTTTAAATTTTGAATTTTAAATTAATACTTAAAGTGGTCCCTGAAATTTGACCCCGACGCAATTTAGCCCTCAAACCTTCAATTGACTCAAATTATACCCTGAAATTTTGACCCGTACCTTAATTTGGCCCTTCCATCATTTTCTTTCATCGGAAAGCTGATTTGGCAATTTTAAATGACACCTAGCACTGTAACGGATAGATGACGTAGCCAAATTTTTCAAGGCATCAATTTAACCCCTCACAATTTGAACATAAAACCTAGCGCAGCCCCAATTCCCCCAAATCAATGTAATAATGACGTCGATCAAAGAATCCCTGCAGAGCACCTAATACTTAGTCCTTTAAAAGAATTAAAAGATATTTTCTTTGAAGTTTGAACCAAATTCAAGTGTATGGATAAAAGCTACTGGCCACTTTATCCTTGAGGGTTTTATGATTACAACAACATGTAGATTCCAGCTTATTAGTTTGCCATTCAAGTTTCAACAAAAAATTGTATGAAACAGTTTTCGAGTTAAATCTCAATTTGACCCTTGAAATTTAGTCTAATGCTTAGAATGACTCCTACAATTTCGTTGGCCCCAATTAGAACCCCCAAATTTACAATTGTGTCTCTTACTTGCCCCTATGATCATCTTCGTCAGCAAAATATTGATCTGATGCAATTACATGACATGGGTGGACACTACTTAAACGACGGCGCATTGATTTCGCGTCCAAACCCTTTGAAAACCACGTCGTTTCAGTTTTTGTGGGTTAAAACTCTCTTTCTTTCCACTAGGACGATCATAAGTTGCAAAACATCAAGAAAACCTTACACTACGTGGTTTCTAAAGGGTTTGGGCGCGAAACCAATGCGCCGTCGTTTAAGTAGTGTCCACCATGTCATGCAATTGCGCTAATCAGCATTCCGGTGACGGAGATGATCGCAGGGGTAAGCTGGAGCCACAATTGCAAATTTGAGGGTTCTAATTGGGGCCAACGAAATTGTGAGGGTCATTTTGAGCATCAGGCCAAATTTCAGGGGCCAAATTGAAATTTAACTCAACAGTTTTCCTAAACAATCCAAATAAACGAAACAACTCTCATTTTTCATGAAGTTCAAAACTAAAGTAGTAGAACCAAACATTATCATGCAGTAGCTCTTGCATTCTGCTAAATTTCATGAAGTTCAAATGTTTGAATTTGATCATACGCAACCTCTTGCATTGCATTGCAACTGAAACATTACTTCTGCAAGCAGAGCCAGCCACGTTTTCCTCAAAACTATCTACAATACAATTTGTTAAAATCGCAGCAATCACAACACAACTGCAATTAAAAAAAATTGAAATTTTCACCTGAAACCGTCTTAAGTAGGGTCTGAAATTGGCGAAGCGAATGTGAAATCTCTCTGGCATTGCTCAACCTTAGCAAATTTGATAAGTCCTCGTTTCGAAAACAGCCGGAATCCCAAAACAAGCAATAAAAAGAATCGAACCTTTTGCATTAGCCTCAGAAGCCTTAGCCACACCACCTTCCACAATTAACCTCTTCCTCCACACAACCGTGCCATTTTTTGCCTCTTCCTTTGCCGAATTCTCCTTCTCTACCACATTGCTCTCACTACCAACGCAGCCAGAGAGAAGATAATACTCCAGAACCAGAACCGATGCCTCCCTCGCTCGAACAATGCTTGAGTCCTTCTTCATATATGCCTTGCTTCCCTGAAGGAAGAACCTCCCTATGCACTCGAGCACGATCTTCGCAGGCTTCGAAGCATTCCGGATTGCTGCCGGAACCTTTTCCCGGAGCAAATTGTTCAGAGATGTGCGAAATCACGTACCTCCGCAACCCGCGGCTGCACATTATTTGGCATAGTGATAGAACCTCGTCCTTGGTGCCTTCTAGGGTTTCGGCCTGCGGTGGCTCCGACGGAATGACGCCGTTTGAAGACGGTAGGGATTCGAGCTCCTTCAACCTAGCGTCGAGGGCTTTGTCGATGAAGTTGAGGTGGTTTTGGAGCTCATCGTACCTTTCCTTGAACGCTTGTATCGCGACGGAGAAGCTATTGAGGTCGTTCACCGATTTTGCTATTATTTTGGTGGCGGGTTCAGTTTCCGGCGGCGGAGTAAGGAAAGCATTGTTAGGGAGGTATAGTGGCTCGCATTTGACGGTTATTGCGGTTGTTGTTGCTGTCGGGGAATTGTATTGAAGATGTTTATGTTGTTTTTCCTTAACGGTTACGGGGAATTGGGGGTGCGCCAGGTTTTATGTTCAAATTGTGAGGGGTTAAATTGAAGTCTTGAAAATTTTGGCTACGTCACAGTCATAGTTGTCAGAACCGAACCGGTGATCGAACCGGTGAGGTTACTGGGTCACTGGGTTACTAGTTCAACCGATGGTCACTGGTCGAACCGGTTAATCCGGTATAATTAAATAATTATGTAAATTTTAATTATTTTTTCTTTATTATAAGTATTTTTATTTTATTTTTATAAAAATAATTATCATTTTTAAATTTTAATACTTTATTAATTAATTTATATTTATTATATTATTATACTATTATAAGTAAAAACTTACATACAGTTAATTTTCATGTGAAGTTGATATTTAAAAACAGTTAGATAATTTGATAAATTTAACTAATATCATCTAACGATTTTTAACTATCAACTTCATATGAAGACAACTACATGTGAGTCTTTACTTATTATTATATACTACAAGTATTTATTGAAAAATAATATTAATAGATATCATATAATCATGAAAAGAAAAAATAAATTATGATTAATAATTTTTTATCTTTTTAATATATATATATATATATATTAATAAAATTTATAGTTAAATAAAATATAATTGATTTAAAAATTAATGATTTTAAAATTAAAATTAATTGAATATAAGTAAATAGAAAATTGCTATATGTATTATAATTTGGATATGTATTAGTAAAAAGCAATGTAGCTTGGTGGTTAGATTGTCTTTTTTGCAACTTTGGAGTGAGCAGTTCGAACCTATGAGAGCCATTTTGGAAAATTTTCCAACAACCACACAACTTTGACACTTGGCATGCTGGAGCTTATGGAGAGCATGGTGGACTTGCAGAACCCAGATGCATCATAGCTTCGCCTTCAGTTGGGACCAAACAGTTCGGTTCGGTCCGGTTTTCACCGGATTTGGCCGGTTTTAACCGGTTCGTTATGGTTCTCTTCCTTGAACGGTCCTAACCTCGGATCGGACTGGTATAGAGTTTGGTTTACTGGTTTTTCATTCGAACCGGCCGGTCTGGTATGATTTTTACAACTATGGTCACAGTTCTAGGTGTCATTTAAAATTGCTAAGTCAGCTTTTCGGTGATGGAAAATGACGGAAGGGCTAAATTGAGGTACAAGTTAAAATTTCAGGGTACAATTTGAGTCAATTAAAAGTTTGAGGGCTAAATTGGGTTGAGGGTCAAATTTTAGGGACCATTTTGAGTATTAACTCTTTGAATTTTATTTTAGAGGGTAAAGTGTGATCCCTTACCATTTATTTCATAGATGGGACCAAGAAAAAATATGAGAGAGAAACTATTCAAAGGTGAGAGATTATACTTTTCTCTCTAAAATGAAAATTCAAAGTTTAGAGGATCCAAATTCACATACTTAAATGATGCTCAAAGGAATGATGTTGGTCTGAATGTTGCTAGGATTATTAATGAACCCATTGTTGCTGCCATTTAATATGGATTACAAGAAAGGTGGCGAGAGGAACATCCTTGTCTTTCATCTTATTGATGGTATATTTAACTACAATATTTTGACAATTGATAATGGTGTTTATGAGGTTCTCGCTACAAACGGTGATACTCATCTTAGATATGAGTACTTTTTATTTATTCACTGTAGATCAATATGAAAATTATGTAAAAAAAATGATATTTATTGATTTTATTTTTTTTTCTGCCATAGTGCCATTAATACGTGCTATTTGTCATCTCCATTACCTAGCGAAGACTTTGACCAGAGAATAATGGAGTACTAGTACTTCATTAAATTGATAAAGTAGCAGCATGCAAAGGATATTAACAAGGATAACAAATCACTTGGCAAGTTGAGAGAAAGGCTGAGCGTGCAAAAAGATCTCTTAGTAGCCAGCACCAGGTCCAAGTGGAAATTGAATCACTTTTTGATGGTGTCGATTTCTTTGAACCATCCACCGGAGCTCATTTGAGAAGTTGAACAATGATTTTTCCATAAGACAATGAGACTTGTGAAGAAAGCAATCAAAGATGCTGGATTACAGGGGAGCCAAATTGATGAGATTGTTTTTGTTAGTGGAAGCACAAAAATTTCAAAGGTATAACGGCTTTTAAAGGACTACTTTGATGGAAAGGAAACAAAGTTGTTAATCCTGATGAGCCTAACAAAGACAAGTTGGAATCTAATGAAAAGAAGAAAGAAGACTATGAAGAGAAGCTACAAATGGTTGAAGCCGTTTGTAATCCAAGTATCACCGTAGTGTATTAGGGGCTCAAGTGGAGCCCTCGGAGGTGGTACATCTGAGAAGGATGAGGAGAAATCTCATGATGAGCTCTAGAGACATTCCTTTACAACTTGATTGGTGCTACAAACACAGGAAACAAGATTTAAAAAGAATGTGAAGTTATAGGTTAGGCAGTGGGGGTTTGTCAATTTTTCTGACAGATGAGAATGTAGAAGAATTTTCATGCACTCTTTTTTTAGGTTGGCAAGAAAAATACTTGCTAAATTACTGATACTTGCAAAATTGTACGCTTTTTCTCTTTTTTAATTTATGGCAAAACTTTTGTATAAGTCTGGATCTGATTCTCCGGTGTTTATTTATGAACCTAGGATAGGTTGATAGTTACTTGCTGATTTTATAGGTGGATTTGTATATATGTCACCAAATTTTAAATTTTAAAATTTTATAATTCAAAATGTTAAAATGTTAATTTTTTTCATCCGAATAAATTAATCTAATTAAATTCCTTACTACATATAAACCAAAATTGAATTACCAAATCAACGGTTATTTATATAAAATACATATTAAAATATAAAATACATATTAAAAATAAATTAATAATATTTATATATAATGCATGATAACTTATTTGACAACTAAAATTTTAGTGCGTATATATATTATTTTTATTTGAATTTGATTGGATTAAAATTACATTCAAATTGACATAATAAAATAAAACTAAATTAGATTGAAAAATAAAATCAAACTGACACAACCTAAATCGAATAAATTATATTAGTTTTATTTTCTAAATCAATCCAAATCGTACTTCAAACCCTATCTTTTTAATTGTTCAATGACCTAATCTTCTTCAGAAATAAGTATACACATCTATATTTAATTATCAATATAAACGAGATAAATAATGTAATATAAAAATATAAATAATTTTATAAATACATATTAGTGTAAATATATAATTTAATTTATTTATTTAAAGCAAAATCCCAAAAAGGATAGGAACACAGCTTGACATAGGTTTTCAAAAGGTTTAATTACTTTGTTATTTATAAATACCCTACCACACAAAGTCTTATACTTAAGTCATAAAACTGAAGTGGCGAGATATTACGACCTCTAAAAGTAAAATTATATATATAATATAGATAGAAAAAGTTTTATCTAGGAGCCTTTGAAAAAAAAAGTTATTGAACGAAAAACAAGCAGAACAATGCAACATTCACGACGAATAAAAGTAGAAAGGTGGATAAGATTGAACAGAAAAGATAATATAAATATATAAGATCAGAGTTCAAAAAATACAATTAAAAAGCTCTAGGCTCAGCCTATGAAACAAAGACTGACTAGAGTACCCAAAGTAACCCAAAAGAGAATACCGACAACCTGTTTCTCCGAGTCATATATATATATATATATATATATATATATATATATATACACACCCCAAAGTAACCCAAAAGAGAATACCGACAACCTGTTTCTCCGAGTCAACCTCTAAGAAGGACAAACATAAAATACAAGGTGGAGAATCTAAATACATATATAAATATAAATAAAATACAACCCCAAATTCTAAGAGTTCTTCGCTTCTTCAGAGTCTCCAGAAAACACAGTGTGGTGCTTCTCAACTTGCATCTGAAAAACAACAACACGTATGGAATGAGAACCGGAGGTTCTCAGCATGGTAGTAATCCTAAAATGCCGACACTCAAATTATAAATCTTAAGGAACTATAACAAAAACCATGAAATCAGGGTGGTTCTCTAAGGTTCTTAAACTTAACCAAATTCTAACTAACACCCTCAACTATTCCCCTTTATCCACCATCCTCCAAAACCCCAGTAGATCCACACAGACAAACAAAGCAGACAAAGCAAACACAAGTAGAATACAGATACAACAGGTAGAAAATATAGCAGATAAGCATAATAATCACATAGGCAAGCCCAATTAATGCACAATCAAACAAAGCACACATATGCATATGATGTATGTTTATCCTACTGGCCGTGAGCTCATGTGTCGGTTACTTTGCCAGAATCCGACACACCCAGTAGCTAACCCGGATATTATCTCTCTGATATGCCTCCATACTCTTGGGATATAGTGTCCATCACACTCTCGGGATATAGTGCCCGTCGAATTTCATGGGACAAAGTGTTCCCACACTCTTGGGATATAGTACCCGCCATGTTCTCGGGATATAGTGTCCGTCATACTCATGGGATATAGTGCCCGACACAATTCCCAGGATAAGGTGCTCCCACACTCTTGGGATATAGCGACTGCCACACTCTTAGGATATAGTTCCTGCCACACTCATGGGATATAGTGCCGACACACCTTACAACAAAGAGAACTCATACATTTTCTTCATGAACAAAATCTCAATCATCATACTCATTCACAATCACTTGTATTTATTCATTCAATATCATTATGACCAAATATTCATCAATTACATAACACTTTCACATTTCTTAACCATGATTCATCATATTTTCAAGCTTTCTGCTCTTCCAAGTTACCATTCCCTCCTAAATTCACCTCATCACTAAGCATAAAAATAAGGTTTAGGGCTAAAAAAATAGAAATAGAGGTTTAGATGCTCCAAATTAGGTTTTAAAACACAAAATCTACTTTGTTGAAAATAGAGGTCACGCGTACGCGTGGGTCATGCATATGCGTGCATGAGTTTTTCCTTGCTCGTGTACGCAAGATATGCAGAGTGGCAAAAATGCTGAATGCTACAGAATTTCAGTTTTTGCACTCCGAACTTCCAACGCGCATAACTTTTTTATTTTAAAATATTTTTCATCTGTTCTTCAAACGGCATGAACTTCATGAACCCAATTTTCATATGAAATAAATTTGAAATAATTTGGGGGTCCGGAAGCTGAGTTATGACTCGCCGAAGTTCGGCCAAAAATAAGATTTTCACAAAAATACTCTAACCTCTATTTTCATCAATTCACCATTCAATACCAACTTTCTATACTCATAATCAACACCAACACATACTATAAAACAGCAGCACAACCCCATATCCTACCATAAACAATTATACCTTAATTCTAAATAATCTCATATAAGAATTTCTCAACTATCCAAACAAGTGCATCAATATACCACCTTATAAATATTCATTCACACATCATCTTATCTATCATCATTAAATTCATCATTTAGCATTCCATTCTCATCATAAACATCAAACATCACATAGTCCTATCAACATCATCACTTGACACAATTATCATCAATTATTCAACATACAATCCAACCACTCAACACAACGACACTAACAACACGTACTCATATGTTCAGTAATCAAATCACCAACCGAATTCAATCTAAGCTTATTCTATGGTCATCTAGCCTAAGTATTCATAAGACATTATATATTAAATATGAGAAACCAAAATTATACTTTGGCCGGATCCCATTAATCCCGAAATACCTCAAGCGTTTACCGGACCACAAGCTCCACCACTCCAGCCCCTCACCAACGAACCCAGCCTCCAAAGTTCAATCTTTAGCTTCCAATTTCTCAAATTGTCTCCAATCCACAACCAATTTCAATCTAACATCATAATATTTACTATAATCAACATAGAGTTCACTAATTCAATATTTCACAAAGGATTTGAGGGTGCTTAGTTGAGAGTTGACCCACAACTCCAATGAGCTAAACCCGACAAAACCCGCAAGCTAATTCAAACTTAAACACCGAAATTAAATAATTTTCAACATAATTATTCATCAAATCTTCAAAATTGAGAAGGAAAAAATTGAGGAAGAAAATGTGGATTACTTACCTGATTAGGCACTGGATTTTGTAGAGCTCGACACGCTGGTCGCGTGGCCGCAAACGGTGCAGTGATCGGAGATCCTGATCAAAAGTTATAAGGATTTGAATCAAGGACCAAGGGTTTGTGATTTGGGAATTGTTCTTCCCTCTTTTGCTTCCAAGTTCAGCATGTTTCCATTTCCATTTAAGGGAGAAAGGGCTGATGCCCTTCATTTATATGGCAAGTGAGCTGGGTCTTGGGTCCATTTTGGGTCCGGTTCGCTCGATTCGGCCCGTTTGATCCAATCTTGGGCCAAATTATTTAAAATTAGTGTCAAAATTCTTATTTTAATTAGTTCTACCCCACTAAATCATAAAAATTCTATTTTCTAATTTATTTGCTTAATAATTAATATATTAGCTAATTATTCACTAATTTTGTTGGTTTTACATTATTTCCTATAAACTATAGATTTATCAAATTTGCAATTAGATTCCTATATTTTTTTTAATTGAATTCCTATACTATTTTTAATTTTATAATTAAATTCTTGTTAATGTTAAAAATGTTAGAGTTAATAGAATATTTTTTCGCAAATTGAAAATACCCACAATTAAGAATTTAATTTGATCTTTAACCACAATTTTAGGTAGAATATTCTGTTAATTTTAAAATTTTTGACACGCAAAGGACCTAATTACAAAATTAAAATTAATATAAGGATCCAATTGAAAGAAAAAATATAAAAACCTAATTACAAATTTGGTAAAACTATAGAAACTAATAATAAAATTTAACCTTTTAAAATTTGGAATCGAAACATATAATATACATTCTTCATATTTTTAACTTAAAATACTATTTCAATGTCTTTAATATCACAAATTTATAATTTTCTTGTTTCCTCCATTAATATAGGAAAAATGTTACATAATCAACAATTATTCTTCATATTTTTAGGGTTTTAGCCAATATTAACTATATTTTTAATCACTAAAACTCCTTACATTCTCCCATAAGAAACGTATTTCATTGCAAGGAGCCAAGGAACATGACAATTATGCAATCAAATTGACATTTTAAGTTTTAAGATTCACAATTTCACCTCCCGAGACCTTTTCAAGTGTCAAAATTGCTTACTATCTTCATAATTAGCCGCCTCCTAATGAGACAATAAATCTTCTTAGTGATGTCTTTTAAATTATAATATACAAGTTATATATATACAAAAGTAACTTGTTTTAATATTTTTCTTTGATTATCGATGTTTGTCTAACTTGCAACCCTCGGAGCTTTTCTCTTTCATCATCCTCTTCTTTTAAAACTACATTCTCATGGAAACAAATAATAAAAGCTGAAATACTAGGTTGGATAAATTTCATTCCCCATAAATGTATAATAAAAAAAAAAGATGAAAAAAATGATACACAAGACATATGCATTTTTTCTCTTTCAGAAATTTCACAAACATGAAGTATGAATCACTAAAAAGTTTTCATTTTAATTTATTAATTTGATAGAAGCTATGTTTGTTAGCCACTCATACATCTTTGTAGACTCCATCAAGTGGGAAAAAATGCACATTAATTTTCAAAAGATGAAATCTACATCACTGTCTAAGCAAAATTCTATTTTGTTCTATTATTCTTAGAGTGGTTAATTTTAGTTAGAATCTAACTTTGGGATTACCTTAACCTGCTGTAGCAACTCCCATTCCATTAACACCTTCTGATGCAGCTGTTACATGCTCTCCTTTTTCTTGAACAATGTCTTTCACATCTAACTTGTAACACCTTAAGTTTTAGCACTTCATGATGGTATTAAAAGTCTAGACATTACTTACCTCTAAGTTTTTCACAACAGTATATATTCAATAACCTTTGTCTGAGTTTGGCTTCCAATGTCATAACCTCTGTAAACAACCTTTGTCTTACAGGTGCGACTCTCTTGAGTTGATGTATGCAAACATAACCTCTATAAGTGATGCTAGCGAAGATCGTCGTCGGTCTAGATTTTCTTCTTAAAGTAAGGAATCAATTCGTTGTGAGCATAACTCCAAACCAACAAACAATCCTCGCAATCAAATTAAAATATGTATATGGTTTTGTCACAAGTAACAAATCCCAATGAAAATTAATCGAAGTATTTGGACTCCGGGTCGTCTCCCTAGGAAACAATGTAATGCTTAATTATTGGCTATGAAGGGGTAAGGGGGTTTTTGGTTCATAAGAGGGCAAGACAGTAAATTAGGCAAGTAGTTAAGGAAAACAAGGTAAAGAACTCTTGGCTAAGACTTAGGTAATTGAGATCACTATCCTTGTCAACAAACCAAATATTAGTAATTATGAGAGGCCAACCCATTAAGTCTACTTCCCAAAAGCCTTAAGTACGTAATATTTACTCATAAGCTCGAAGTACGTCAAATAGGTTTAGTCACATCCACCCTTAAGTCCTAACCTACCTACTAATTAACTTAGTAGTGGGTTAGCGTCAATGGGTATCAAATTGATCACCATGGGTTCTCAAATCACCAAATCTATCATACCTAATGACTCAAGTTTACCCAATTTCCTTAGCTTAAACCAAGAGTTGACAAAACTACTCAAAAACTAAAGAAAATATTTCATCAAACACATAGAGTGCAATAAAAGTAAACATCATAAATTGCAAGACTAGTAAAATCTAACAACTACCAAGTGCAAGAAAAGTAAGAATACAATTCAATTCATCAATAAAAAGAACATCAACATCAAAATTGCATTAAATGTAAACCAAATCCAACATGAGTTCATCATTACAAAAGAGAGCAAAATGAGAAATTAACATCACAATTAAGAGAATCAAGATGTAGAGATAAGACATTATAAAGAAAACAAGATGAGATAAAGTAGTTAAACATGGATCTATAATAATCTATCCTAATCCTAACCTAATTCTAGAGAGAAAAGGGAGCTTCTCTCTCTAGAAAACTAACTAAAGGCTCTTGTTGGCTAAACTAATTGCTCTCCCTTTGCTTGGACTTCAATTCTGCATGAAATACACTCAGAAACAAGTTGGATTTGGGCCTGGGCAGCTCAGAAATCGCCCCCAGTAATTTGCCTTTAAGTGGGCCACGTGAGAGTACCGGCGCGTACGCGCCATGTGTGCGTGCGCGTCAATTGGCAAATTCTCCATCCGCGCAGACGCGGCATGTACACGTGCGCGTCTGCAGGCGAGACCACATTTGCGCGTGCGCGCCTTGTGCGCGTGCGCGTCCTTGGATGCATTCCCAATCTTTGTTTCTTCATGCATTCTCCTCTTTGTATGCTTTTCTACTCATTTCTTCCATCCAATACTTGTCTTATAAACCTAAAATCACTCAACACACACAATAAGGCATCAAATGGAATTAAAGTGAATCAAAATTACTAATTTTAGGCCTAAAAGGCATGTTTTTACACTTAAGCAAAATTCAAGGGAGAATTACAAAACAATGCTATTTCATTGAATAAATGTGGGAAAAGGTGGTAAAATCCCCTAAAATAAGCACAAGATAAATCACAAAATCGAGGTTTATCAAATCTCCCTACACTTAAACTAAGCATGTCCTCATGCTAAAATCAAGAAAGAAGCAAAGTGTATTAACATTTATTCAATGCAACTAACTAAATGCAATCTATCTATATGCAACCTATCTTCATGATGTAATGACTTAGTCAAAATAAATCAATTTTCAAGAATACACCTGCAAGCACAAGGGCTAAGGTATTAGCAATCAAAGCAAACCACAATTGGATTGAATCATTGAAAGAGTTCACAAACTTGCAAGAAAAGATGATCATGGGTGGAAACATGTAATTGAGTGATTGAACCCTCGCCGGATGTGTATCCGCTCTATGCACTCAAGTGTATGGGGTTGATTCACTCAATTCTCCCCTAATCATGCTTTTCAAGATTTGTTTTTCATCTAACAATCAACAATTACTTTATGCATGCATACAAATATCAAGAGGACTTTCCATAGGTTGTAATGGGGCTAGGGTCAAGGTAGGATGCATATGGTCAAATGAGCTTGAAATTTGAATCTTTGATTAACTTAAACTTCCCACCTAACCTATGACAACCTAAATAATTCTAAACAAACCTAGCTATCCGTTCTTCACTTTTCACACACTCATGTATTTCCTTTTTAATACCTCACATATGCATTGATTATTATTAGACTTCAAACTTTGGGACATTTTGTTCCTTTCTTGTTGCATTATAAATTTTCTAAATTTATTTTTTTAAGCTGAAATATATACAAGAACATCAATGCATATGGTTTACATATGATTAATACATGAGTATGTACCCAATTCTTGAGAAATTTTCAACAAAAACATAAACACACTTTTATCTCTAACCAATGTATCCAACCTTCCCAAAATCAAGTAATAAACACTCTCACTAGTCTAAGCTAATCAAAGATCCAAACAAGGGACATTTATTATTTTTTCACTTAAGCTTGTAATGTGCTACAATTATGAACAAATGGGTTAAGCATAGGCTCAAGATTGGTTAACAATGGAAGATAAAAGGTTAGCTATTTGGGTAAGTGAGCTATTTGAACAATGGCCTCAATCATATGAATGCATGTATACACAAAATAATGGACATAAAGAATCAAACAAATCAAAGATTACACTCATAGGAAGAGAATAATACACACAATAATGAAAGTGAGTGGTCATAGGATGTAACCACACAATTAGGCTCAAATCTCACATACTTGTGTTCTTTGCTCAAAACATGATCCACAAGTGTATAATTCAAGCAAGTTCTAAAAAAAAAATTTCAACCAATTGGGTGGTACCCTAAAAATGAATTTCTTGAAAATTTTCATCATATTAACTAAGCTTATTCTAGTGCAATGTTGTGATTTAGAAAATTTTATCTGATGTCATGATGGGCAAGTTATCTACATTAGAATAAGATGATTTACATGTATATTTAGTTACTTTACCTCGAATAGATTGGCATAGTTAAAATTAAAACCGGTGATCATTTATCAATCCACACATCATATGCTTCTCTATTACAAAACTAACCATATGGACTTGCATAGAACTTTTAAACTATGAACTTTCAATATGATGTAAATAACTAAAAATATTCAACCACTAACGTATCTCAAGGACTAGTTTCTCCAATTCTTACTTAATTGATTCCTCTTCGTAAGATTGTTCCCCTTTTTCCTATTCTTGAGGGAAGGTTATTCTGAGATCTCATTTATGTGTTAAGAGCCGAAGAATTAATTATGATTGAGTGAAGTATCACTGAGTAAATTATAACAAACAGCATCTTTTGGGACCCTTGTTCTTTCAGAGTTAGGTTCTCCCAACGACAAACACTCATGACAACCCATGTAGGCTTTTTATGAATTGATCTATGGTTCAGTGACAAGAAATTGAAATGAAGTGAGTTGCATGGGCATCATCTGATGATTTTATAAGCTCAAACTAAAGCATATTGTTGGATTATTGATGAGTGCATATTTTTCGATGTATTTTGACTCAATTTAGATGGATTCTAAGCACATTAACTCACACTTAAGCACCAAAATAGCATACTTTTGTGTTTGATCCCTAATTTGATTTTAAATGTGAAAACCTGCATTTTAATGCTTAGATTAGTGATTTTTAATTCCACTTTTGTGTCATTCGATGCCGTGATATGGTTTGTGAGTGATTTCAGGCCTTGGAGGCAAGAATGGATAGCCAAAAGTGGAGGAAAGCATGTACAAGAGAGAAAACATGAAGAAAACAAGAAAAAACACACACAGCGAAGTGTGCATGCGCACATCCCTGCGTGCGTGTGCACAAGCGAGGATTTCCACGCGTGCGTGCGCACGAGCACCTGTGCGTATGCATATGTCAATTTTTAGCCGAGTGTGTGGACGCACACGTCTGTGCGTCCACACATATCCCAACACGTGATTTCATTAATGAAACACGTGCTGCGCGAATTTGGAGGCCCTTGGCTTATTTTTGGAAGGCTGAAATGTTGTTTTGAAGTGCTATATAAGGGGGGAATCAACACATATGAAAGCATTAGGAATTAGATTTTATTTTCCATAGTTTTCATATAATTAGGAGTAGGAGTAGGAGTAGTATAGCATTGCTCTCCTAGGGTTTATCAATTTCCATTGTAGCATTTTATAGCAAGCTTTGATTTTGAATTTACTTCTTCAATTGTAAGTACTCTAAATTTCCTCATTAATTACATTGTCTTTACTTTCCTTCCTTTTGGTTCAAGTTACTTGTTCATATTTTTAATTTTGTGTTACTTAAAGTTTTTATTAATGAATTTTATGTTCCATGCTTCCTTTATGTTTGATTGCTTGTTTATGTTTGGTTTTGTTGGTAGTTGGTTATAGTTTTCTATTTTACTTTGCAATATTTCATGTTTTACTTTTATGCATACAAGGTGTTTGTGAAAATGTCAACTCTAGATTTTGATTATATTTTCCCACCTTGGCTTGTGGTTTGAGTTCCTAGGATACTAGAGTCATAATGTCTGACATTTAGTGGTAATTCTTGGGTAGTTAGTTGATTCTTATTTCCATTGACGCTAGCCTTTTATCAACTAGTTTGGTAAGTTAGTTAGGACTTATGGATTAAGGTCAATTATGCTTGCTTAACTTTCTCCTCGATGGTTGGGGTTGACTAGGCGAGATTGACTTATCATAATTACCATAGTTGTGGTTATGGCGATGATAGGATCCCTTGGATACTCATTCTCAAGTCAAGGCTCTTTTCTTGCATTTATAGCATTTTCACTAAGTTTTGATCTTGTATTCTCTTTACTTGCATTAATTACAATTTTGATCATTGCTTAATTCTTTTATTGCTTAGTTTCTTTAATCTTTCGTTCTTTAATTCAAAAACCCCTTTCGTCCCTTTAACAACCAAAAGCGTAACATTTCATTTGCATTCCTAGGGAGAACGACCCGAGGTTAAAAGACTCTCGGTTTAGATTAGAAATTGTAAACTTTGATCGAGCATTACTTGTTGGTTGAGAACTATACTTGCAACGAGGTTAATTCTCCTTTACTGAGAAGGAATTCTTAACCGACAGTTTTGCTTGCATCAGTTATGTTGGAGACTTATAGGTTCATGGTTGAATTGAGATAGAGGAATGATGTATCAAGAATGGCACTCAATAAAAGTCCTGCATTTTGTGGTACAATTGCTAATTATGATTAATAATTCATGCTATGCCCAAGTTTAAAGTCATGTATATGCAGGTTCATTTTGTAGTTGCAGCTTGTGAGAATAGGATTAGTGGATAAGGTATGAGGCCTGGAGACATTGTCACATCTTCAAATGGAAAGACTATAGAGGTAAGGGTTTATTTGATTATAATCACAACTTACTATACACATTATTGGAACATAGCATTTGTTATATTTTGATCCTGTTTCAACCATTACATTGCAGTCATCTCATCTTTTCCCTCCAGAAATCATATATTTCTTATATTGAGAACATTTTTTGTGCTTTTTGGATGTTTAATTTTAATATTTGGATGCAATGTATTTGTCACTTGAATTATCGTATGGCAAACCTATTGTAGAAATATCTGGTACAAATAAATATTTGTGTAAAACTGGAAATCAATGATTAGAGATTTTGGCCTCTAGGATCAATATAATTAAACATGTGTAGTAGTTTTTATTATTTTTTTATTATAATATTACCATTTGAGATCATTTACTAAGAATTTGATGTTGGATTTCTTTTGTAGGTTAACAACACTGATACGGAGGGTAGGCTTACATTGGCAGATGCTCTGGTATATGCTTGTAACCAAGGTGTTGAGAAGGTATGAAACTCTGCATTTACCTCTTTCTATCCCTATAATCTCCCCATGATTTATACAGATTAGGTTAATTGCCCCAACTGGATGGTCTGCTTAATATTCATCAGTTTGGTAGATTTGGTTGTTTATTATTTTCTCTAATAAGAGTTAGAGAAAATATTAGAAGCTTTTTCTAACTTGTATGTAAGCTCAGTTGCTCAAATACTCAATTATTTGGAGTATGCAATTGCAATTCCTTAAGAAGTGTATGTGTATACTTTGGTTTTAGAATTGTGCTAACAGGTTGATCAACTATTCTTCAGATTGTTGACCTGGCAACTTTAACTGGGGCATGTGTGGTTGCTCTTGGACCCTCAATTGTAGGTAACTTTGATCTAAAGTACTATTATATTGTGTATGTATGGGTTTGATTTATTTTCTTATTGATCCTATATCAAGAGTTGCTAGTGGAAACCATAAAAAGGTCAAATTTTTAGTTGGCATTGAAAGTGCCATGTTATTTGGGGGCAAGAATTCATCTGATACTATTTCAACTGTTGCTTTTGAAGGTATTTTTACACCCAGTGATGAGCTGGCAAAAGAAGTTGTTGAAGCCTCTGAGGTGAGTGGGGAGAAACTATGGAGGATGCCATTAGAAGATAGTTACTGGGAGTCAATAAAATCAGGAGTCGCTGATATGGTTAACACTGGTGGTCGACAAGGTGGTGCTATTACTGCCGCCCCTTTCCTAAAACAGGTATGTATGATGTGTCTGATTGATGATTGGACTTTTGACAGTTTAGAATTCACAATAAATTCTCATTGCAATATAGTTTCTAAACCAACAATAATCCTTTCATACAAAAATTTGTTTGTCACTAGTACAAACCCCTAAAATTATAAACTGAAGTATTAAACCTCGGGTCGTTCTCCCTAGGAATTACAATGAAGTGTCTTGTTATTGGTTATAGAGTATGTTTTGGGGTTTTTGATAAGAGGCATGAAAAGTAAATGGAAATGAAAATAAACTAACAACTAAAGAGGTCTTGGCAAAGGTTGGTGGTCAAGGATCTCTATCCTAATCACTAACCACAACATGAGAATTGGCAAGGACCAACCCCACTAAGTCATCCCCTAACTAATAGTAAAGGAAAGTCAAGTGAGCTATGTCAATCCAAGTCCATAAGTCCTAGTTCTACACCAAATCAATTAGTGAGATCTAGAGTTAATGGCTCCCAACCGTCAATCACTTGGACATTAGTAACTCAAGAGTTCCTAAGTTACCTTCCCAAGCAAAGAACATAAAATTCTACTCTAAAATCCAACTAAGCATTTTATCAAAGACTTAGAAGGCATAAAAGAAAAGCATAGTAAAATTGCAAGGAATGTAAATCTACACTAAAATCCAACCAAGCATTTCATCAAACACTTGGAAGGCATAAAAGGAAAACATAGTAAAATAGCAAGAAAAGTAAATCTACACTACTCAATTGCAAGGAATTAAACAACAAAAAATCAAATCAACAATAAAGGAACATGAATCATAAATTGCATTAAAAGAGAGATAGAAGAACAAAAGTGCATCAACATAAAAGTAGAGAATTACATGAATTAAATACTAAACTAGAGAGAGAAAAGGTATAAGAAGAAGAATTGCAAAGAGAAAAGTAAATCAAAGCATGAAATTAAACTAGATCTAGGAGTTCCTAATCTAGATCTAACCTACTCCTAATTCTAGAGAGAAGAGAGAGCTTCTCTCTAGAAACTAACTAAAGCATGTGAAAACTAAAATAAAACTAAACTAATGACTAGATGTCTCATCCTTCTTTAATCCTTGGATTAAATAGCATCAGAAATGAGTTGGATTGGACCCACAAGGCTTTAGAATTCGCTGGCCACTAATTTGCTTTTAATGATTCACGTGCAAATCGGCGCATGTGCGCCCCCTCTATACGTGATGCAACTATGGCAAATCTTATATCATTTTGAATCCCCGGATGTTAGCTTTCCAACGCAACTAAAACCGTATCATTTGGATCTCTGTAGCTCAAATTATGGTCGATTAAGTGCAAAGAGGTCGGCTTGACGGCTTTTGCAATTCCTTCATTTCCTCATGAGTTCTCCACTTTTACATGCTTTTCCTTCATTCCCTTTATCCAATCTTTGCCTCCTAAACCCGAAATCACTTAACAAATATATCAAGGCATCTAATGGAATCAAGGTGAATTAAGATTAAACAATTAAGGGCCTAAAAAGTATGTTTTCACTCTTAAGCACAATTAAAGGAGAAGTTGTAAAACCATGCTATTTCATTGAATAAATGTGGGTAAAAGGTCATAAAATCCCCTAGAATCAATACAAGATAAACCCTACAAATGGGGTTTATCAACTTCCCCACACTTAAACAAAGCATGTCCTCATGCTTAAACCAAGAGAGAAACAAGGGGTATCAACATTTATTTAATGAAGTCTAACTAAATGCAATCTACCTATATGCAACTATCTACATGAATGCAATTTCTTGGTCAAAATAAATCAATTCCCAAGAAGCATATATGCACAAGGGCTAAGGACTAGCAAGTCTAATCCACAATTGAATTGAGTTATTAAATATTTTTACAAACTTGCATGAAAAGAGATGATCATAGGTGAAAACATGTAATTGAGCATCAAACCCTCACCGGATGTGTTTGCACTCTATTCGCTCAAGTGTTTAGGGTTGATTCACTCAATTCTCCCCTAATCATGCTTTTCAAGATTTGTTTTTCTTCTAACAATCAACATTTATTTTATGCATGCATACAAGCATCATGAGGTCTTTTCATTGTTTGTAATGGGGCTAGGGTTAAGGTAGGATGTATTTGGTCAAGTGAGCTTGAAATTTGAATCTTTGATAAGCTTAAACTTCCCACTTAACCTATGACATCCTATACAATTAAGTTCTAACCTAACTACCCGTTTTTCACTTTTTAACATACTCATGCATTTTCTTTTCATTTCACAACTCATATGCATTGATTTTATTGAGCTTCGCTTTGCTTTGGGGCATTTTGTCCCCTTTTTATTTCTTTCTTTCTCTTTTTCCTTCTTTTTCTATTTCTTTCTTCTTTTTCTTTTCTTTCTTTTTGTTTCTTTTCCTTTTTCTTTTGTTTTTCTCATTTTTTTTCTTTTCAAACTATATACAAGAACATCAATGCATAAGGTCTATACATTTTTATCAATACATGAGTATGTACTTAATTCCCAAATATAGAAATACAAAACACCCTTTTATTCACCCAATGTCCCAAGGCTCCCACACTTGAATGATACACACACACACTAGCCTAAGCTAATCAAAGATCTAAATAAGGACATTTATTGTTTTTCGCTTTAGGCTTGTAATGTACTAAATTAAGAACAAAATGGTTAATCGTAGGCTCAAATTGGCTAACAATGGAAGATAAAAGGTAAGGCTATTTGGGTAAGTGAGCTACATGAAATGATGGCCTCAATCATATAAATGCACGTCTACACAAAATAATGGACATAAAGAATCAAACAAATCAAAGATTACAATCATAGAAAGAGAATAATGCACACAAGAAGGAAAAATAAGTGGTTATAAGATGTAACCACGTCATTAGGCTCAAATCTCACTTGTTTGTATTCTTAGCTCAAAACCATATTCCACAATATGTATATAATTCAAGCAAGTTCTATGAAAAGTTTTCACTCAAATCAATTGGTGCCCTATAGATAGAAATCTTAGAAAAATCTCATTATTTTGACTAAGCTTATTGTGTATATATATATATATATATATATATATATATATATATATATATATATATATATGAAAAAATAAGAAAATGAAACAAAAATCCTAAAAGACCTAAAATGAAATGCAAAAGTGTTGGAATTAGAAATTTGTCATCCAAAATCGCCGACCGGTCGGACGACCTCCCCATACTTAAAAGTTTGCACCGTCCTCGGTGCACTCAAAGATGAGCAAGGGGTACGGCGACTTTCCAAGTTGCTACCTTCAGTTGGTAGATCAACCGGTTGCTGCGTGTTTTTTCTTCTGCTTCCATTTTTGCATGCGGTGCATCAATCATGAAAAGTAAAGAATAACACCATAAGATGAGAAGATACAAAAGCAAGGAAGCATACATTGCTGGAACGAGGTAAAAACCACTAGAATGGAGTGAGTGGATTAGTGTGACATTAATGAAAGTTAGTGTGAATTCTAAATTAGGCGCCTTTTAGAACACACATTAGCATAAAAAGCGATGTCACAAAAGAAGCATGCACTTCACTTATCCTAGTGTGCTTGAGATGCTTTAAGTAAACTTGTAAGGTAAAACAAGCATTAAAAAAGCATGAGAGCATTCAAGCCATAACATATGGATGCATATAATCATGAAGCACAATGCATTAAGGTAAATGCACACCATCCAATGTCAAGAGATTGCATAATCAAAGCATAGGGTTCAAATCACATGGTGGCCAAATCATGCAATTCAAGAAGAGTTACAAGCTCAAAGGCAATTCTCATCACTTGGTATTCTTAAAAGGTAAGCATGAAAAACTCAAAACCAAGTAGCAAAATATAACCTCAACAATAGAATCCAACAAAGATTATAAACATAATGATGTTAAGATAACATCCCATTTTAATACTCAGCAGCAATTAATGGTAAACAAGAATAACAATCCAACACTTACAAAAAAAGAGAAAATGAAATAAAAACTAACTAATCAACTAACTAACTAACTAATTAATTAATTAACTAACTAATTAGTTAACTAACTAATTAGTTAACTAAAATAAATGGTTATCAATGGTGTTTGGGAGTGTTGGATGAGGGGTAGAAGAATGGAAGAAGAAAGGAGAAGGAAAGAAATGGAAAGAGGAGAAGAAAAGAAGTGTAGTGAAGGAAGGACATCCGTGCGTACGCGCGCGCAGATGGTGGTGCAATGGACGCGACGCGTACGCGTACATAGCGCGTTTGTGTCGATGGCTTATTTCAAGAGTGACGCGTACGCGTCATGTGCGCGTACGCGCGAGTTGGTTTGTGCGAAAGGCACAATGCGCGCGCAACGTTCGCACAACTCTCGAGTTTTTGGCTTGGGGGTGGAATTCTCAATCCACGCGTACGCGTACATGGCGCGTCTGCGTGGGTAGGCGAAAATGCTTGAGGCACGCGTACGCGCGCAGTGCACGTACGCGCGGATGGTGCTCTATTTTTTTTTCTATATTTTTGCACCAATCTAAGCATTCCAAACCTCTAAATAGCTACCAAAACACCATAAAAGCTTATTTAACATACTAAACTACCAATTATACTCAACAAATCAACCAAAAATATAAATTTAAACTAATTACCAATATGTACAAAAAGAGAAAATAAAAAGAATTTACCATGGTGGGGTGTCTCCCACCTAGCACTTTTGTTTATTGTCCTTAAGTTGGACTTATGGGGAGCTCCTCTCAAGGTGGCTTGTGCTTGAAGCCATCTTCGAACATCCACCAATGCTTGCATTTCCAATAAGCTCCATTCTTCAATTTTTCCAAGCTTTGATGGAGTTCTTCACAAACCATGGGCTCCCAAAGTTGATCCTCATGTATTCCGGGATCCCATATCTTGTTTCCACACCCATCTTCAAGTTGATTATCATTATTCCATGGGGGTGGTAAACAAGGTGAACTCTCAATAAAGTGAACAAACATCATCCTAGACCCAAGCAATCTAGTTCTACACCAACCCTTGCTATTAAGCTTTGGGCATGCAACCATCATGAACTTTGATTTACCTTGCCAACCACTAATCATCTCCCTTTTGCTCTTAAAGCCACAAATATATCTAAGTTAACCATCCGTCTCAAGCAAACCAAATTCAAGGGGAATAATAAAGCTTAGGTATAAGGAATTTACCCACTTGAATGGAAGAATAGATGGTGGTGGCTTGGGGAGAGGTATCTCCAATGTCCTTGCAAGCTCTACTCCCTTATGTTCTTCTTTGACTACCTCCACCTCTTGACAACTTTCTTCAATTTCAACCCTTTGTTCATCAATTTCATCTACCTCTTCTCCGTCACTCAAATCATAAATAGGAGGTTGAGAGAAATCTACCTCCACATTGCTTTCCATCTCATTGGGAGAAGGTTCATCAAATTCAAAGGATTCACCACTAAGAAGGTTGGATGCATGATCCTCATCACCAATGGAACTCAATCCTTGCTTCATTCCCTCCAAGTCTTCATTCAATAATTATTTTGGCAGTTGTGCACTCTCCTCCTCAACATCAAATTCAATCGCCTTGGAGAGATTCTCTTCGACTCTAGGTTCCCAAGGAGGTTCCGCATCTCCTAAGTCTTCAACCACTTCTTCCTCTTCTTCAATGATCATAGGCTCCTCCAATTATTCTAACACAAAGTGGCATTCTTTATTCTCCACTGGAGTTTCCAATCTCTCCTTCATGCTTTGTTCTTCAATTGATTCTCCACATGTGACCATGGGAGTGCTTTGAGTGCTCAAGCATTAGGAGGTTAAAATGATTACTACCTTGGTCAAGGTAGCCACAAATTCTAGTGTCTTCCTTTGCATCTCTCCTTGCCCTTGAAGTATAAGGCCAAAGGTTTCATCCATTGAGGATTGGGGTGGATAGGAGGGTTCATTGTCTTGGAGAAGGGGTTCATGATAGGAAGGTAGTTCTTCTTGGTAAGGATATGGTGGTGTATATTGAGGTGGTTCTTGGAAGTATTGATATTGGAATGGTGGTTCCATGTATGGCTCATATGGTTCAAAAGGTGGTTGGTAGGATGGATATGGGTTAGGGTCATATGGATGTGTTTGGTGAAAGGAGGCTTGTGAGTGTGGTTGAGGTTCATGTTGAGGATATGATTCATAGGCATATGGTGGTGGTTCTTGAAAGTAACAAGGAGATTCACCATAGCCATTGGATTGATATGCATCATAGAATGACTCTTCTTCATAGTGCTTTGGTGGAGGTTGTTGCCAAGAGGATTGATCATATGCATATGGCTCCTCCCACCTTTGATTGTTCCATCCTTGATGCATTTTTTCATTGTAGCTCTCATTTCCTACAACACAATTAGAACTAAACTCATAGCGAAGGTGAGAATTCATGATAGCAAGAGAAAATAAAAGCTAATAACAAATAAAGGAAACAAAGTCCTACAACTACCAAAAGCTAACAAGCAATCCAAAAATCAATCTATTTACAATATTCACATATATACAATAACCAATAATACAACACCATTGCAATCCCCGGCAACGGCGCCATTTTGATGATTGGACTTTTGATGGTTTAGAATTCCCAATAAATTCTTGTTGCAATATAGTTTCTAAACCAACAATAATCTTTTCGTACAAAAATTTGTTTGTCACTAGTACAAACCCCTAAAATTATAAACCGAAGTATTAAACCTCGAGTCGTTCTCCCTAGGAATTATAATAAAGTGTCTTGTTATTGGTTATGGAGTATGTTTTGGGGTTTTTGATAAGAGGCATGAAAAGTAAATGGAAATGAAAATAAACTAACAATTAAAGAGGTCTTGGTAAAGGTTGGTGGTCAAGGATCTCTATCCTAATCACTAACCACAACATGAGAATTGGCAAGGACCAACCCCACTAAGTCATCCCCTAACTAATAGTAAAGGAAAGTCAAGTGAGCTATGTCAATCCAAGTCCATAAGTCCTAGTTCTACACCAAATCAATTAGTGAGATCTAGACTTAATGGCTCCCAACCGTCAATCACTTGGACATTAGTAACTCAAGAGTTCCTAAGTTACCTTCCCAAGCCAAGAACATAAAATTCTACTCTAAAATCCAACTAAGCATTTTATCAAACACTTAGAATGCATAAAAGGAAAGCATAGTAAAATTGCAAGGAATGTAAATCTACACTAAAATCCAACCAAGCATTTCATCAAACACTTGGAAGGCATAAAAGAAAAACATAGTAAAATAGCAAGGAAAGTAAATCTACACTACTCAATTGCAAGGAATTAAACAACAACAAATCAAATCAACAATAAAGGAACATGAATCATAAATTGCATTGAAAGAAAGATAGAAGAACAAAAGTGTATCAACATAAAAGTAGAGAATTACATGAATTAAATACTAAACTAAAGAGAGGAAAGGTAGAAGAAGAAGAATTGCAAAGAGAAAAGTAAATCAAAGCATGAAATTAAACTAGATCTAAGAGTTCCTAATCTAGATCTAACCTACTCCTAATTCTAGAGAGAAGAGAGAGCTTCTCTCCCTAGAAACTAACTAAAGCATGTGAAAACTAAAATAAAACTAAACTAATGACTAGATGTCTCATCCCTCTTCAATCCTTGGGTTAAATTGCATCAGAAATGAGTTGGATTGGGCCCACAAGGCTTTAGAATTAGCTGGCCACTAATTTGCTTTTAATGATTGACGTGCAAATCGGTGCGTGCCCCCCTAAACGTGATGCAACTATAGCAAATCTTATATCATTTTGAAGCTCCAGATGTTAGCTTTCCAACGCAACTAAAACCACATCATTTGGATTTCTGTGGCTCAAGTTATGGTCGATTAAGTGCAAAGAGGTCGGTTTGATAGCTTTTGCGATTCCTTCATTTCTTCATGAGTTCTCCTCTTTTACATGCTTTTCCTTCATTTCCTTGATCCAATCTTTGCCTCCTAAGCCCGAAATCACTTAACAAACATATCAAGACATCTAATGGAATCAAGGTAAATTAAGATTAAACAATTAAGGGCCTAAAAAGCATGTTTTCACTCTTAAGCACAGTTAAGGGAGAAGTTGTAAAACCATGCTATTTCATTGAATAAATGTGGGTAAAAGGTCATAAAATCCCCTAGAATCAATACAAGATAAATCCTACAAATGGGGTTTATCACTAATTATATATAATCTTGTCATTCTCTTAATATTACTCCATAAACTTATTGGGAAATTGCTACCAACAACTGCTATTTTGCAGTTTGTTAATGAAAAGGTTCAATGGATGCATATCGACTTGTCCAGTCCGGTATGGAACAAGAAGAAATGCTCAGCAACAGGATTTGGTGTTGCTACTTTAGTAGAGTGGGTTTTGAAAAATGCTTCTCAAAAGTGAACTGATAATTGATATCTCCAAATCTTGTTATATGGTGAGTGAATCAGAGAGGATAAGATAAATGCATCTTGTGGTGTTCTTGGTTCAATGGGTTTGATTTTATGAATAAGTTTAGGGGAGATGTAAAAGGGGGTCAGAGGAGGAGGCATATTTCACTGTATTCAAATATTTTTCTATTTTTGACTTAGTTCAGAATTCCATTAGTCTCTTGGCAGTTTTGTTTTGTTTTACCTACCGACGATTTGTGATTCTTACATCTCCATTAGTGTCCTTAAGTGAAATTGGTGCATTATGCATATGCCATAAATAGCACCATGTGCATTACTTTGAAATAAGGGAAGTAACTTTACTGTGTCATTAGACTTAGACTGAATCCCTTGCCCTATACTGTATTTGATTGAAAAAAATATATAAAATAAAATAAAATAAAGGAAAGATAAATAAAGGAAAAAAGGGAATACTCTTAGGGTTTTTTTGTTTATTTAATGTCTTTTACATTTTTCTTAAAATTTTCCAATTTCGGTATACTAACAAAGTAACAACACCTTTTTTTTAAGCCTTTAAAATTGAACTAACAATGAAGGTTAAAACTTGCTAATGCATCATTAATTCATTATTATTTCACAAAATTAAGAAATTTAATAAATTTTTAAAAAATTATAACTTCACAAATCTAAATACAAGCAAGTTCTTTTACAATAAAATGGACAAACCATTAAGATTTAATAAGTATATCTCACCCTAGTAATATTAGATGAAATCTTGTAGTTAGCTCTCTAATTTTCTTTTTCTCTCCCTTTTAATTTTTGATCCCCAACAAAGAACCTATAAGGGTAATTATTTAGATAAGAAAAATACCTATACATATTATCACCTAATTAAGCTTTATGAACCCAAAAATGAATTTACTTTATATGAAAATTCATTTGATTATATCAAGTAAGGATTATTATCACAATAGAACTGGAATTAATAAGATAGGCGTTACTATAGATTCAACACAAGTATTCGATCCATAATAATTTTTAAGAAAATTCACACTAAATGAAAATTTCCAAATGAAGCTTTTTCTAATCTTGCTGTTATATTTTCTACAAAGTGGGAAATCATGGCATAGTGGACGCCATTTTATGGAACATTAATAAAAGTGAAGAGAACTAATTTGGGTTAGTCTAGTGGTTAGTTCATTATTCTTTTTAAATAAGTATCATTTACGAATGATTAGTCTTAGGTATGTCCTGTTCGAGATACCGTGGAACAAAAAAAAAAAAAAAACAAAAGCTAAGAGAACAGAAAGTCAGAAATAGCTTCCTTATGTAAGACCTTAGACCATGTTGCTTCCTTAGATTAGTGAGATATACTTCACTTACAGTTTAGTTTAAGTCTCCTTTCACTTGCACTTGCACTTGCACTTCAAACTTTCACACACAAACCTCTCTCTTCTCTTCTCTTTTCCTCTCTTTCACACCAAACCAAATAAACAACAGAAAAAAGGGCCCATAAAAATAGAAAATAATAATAATATTTATGGGTACTATCCATCTTCTTATTTTCCCATATTTGCTGAGTTTATGCTTCCTCACACCGTAAGGATGCTAGAATCGCCTATACAAGAGGATAACTAAAACTTGCCTTCTTTCTATACCTGGATTCCCACCGGCTGCACCTCTTTTCGTCCTTGTAGCTACAACCCCCCATGAATATGTCTTGTAGTTATATTTCTGGGATTGGGATATTGAAGTATACTTTATGGACCTCTGAAAATTGTGGACAAACAAATCATTATGAGCAACATTTGTCAGCTGAAATCTGTCTCCAAGTGAGGATAATGTATTGTGCAAAATTCAATTTTCTTGTCAACTTAAGTGGTTCATGTTATTTATTTCTCAAGATGTACTTTGAAATACCACATAAGAAACATATAATATTTATTATTGATGATCTTTGAAATTGAGGGGTGCTGTGTTGCTGATAACTGCTAAAGATTATGAGTAACAAGTTAAAACTTTTGGATATCACTTGATAAATTACATAAAGGAATCAAACATGGAAGGTATAGAAAGAATGGAAGGTATGAACAATAACATAAATTACTGACCTCAACTCCAAGAGGTTTGATTTGACCAAGAGCTTTCGTTACACCCAAAACAGCAGATGAACCACCCATGTCAAATTTCATGAGTTCAATTGAACAGCCAGGTCCAGTCTTGATGTTGTAGCAACCACTAATAACACGCAGATGAAGAAATATGATATGTAAGAGCAAAGGAAAAGTATAAACTGCTTCGTGAAATCCAACAAGAAATACATGGCAGAATTTCACAAGAAACACAATATACATTTATCCAATGATTTCTATGCCATGCTGGTAAATTGACAACCCAATTAGAAAGAAGAGAACGAAGAAATATTGGACACCCCATATCATAGATTTATCTTGTAGTAATGACGTTAACATCATAACTAACTCAAATTACTTAACACCATGATCAAAACCATGAATAACACACTAGGGAACATCACATATCAGATTCAACACTCTTTTCCACTTATACATTAAAATAGTTGTCCATCAATATAGAGATGGTGTTCCAAGAAGATCAGTCATAAGATCCAATTGATGAACAACATTCTTCCCAGGGAAAAAAGGCTTTCAAGTCAAAAGTTCTGCAAAAATGCAGCCAATGCTCCATATGTCTATGGCTGGTGTATACTGGAAAGAAAATGGTTTCAGGCAATAGTGATTTACTGAGTAAAAGATAATAGATCAGTGAAAGACACACAAGTAGATTATAATCCAACTAAAGTATTTAACATACGGCAAGGAAGCATAAACATTTGCAAGACGAATTATTATTTATTAAACAAACACATAAGCCCCATATCCAACACACAACTAAGACAGAAAAAACAGAATACTAGATTGTATAAAAGAACAAAATTTCAATCACCAAAAGAGTATAAATTCATATATAGGCAATAGATACATTCACAAGTCACCACACATATCATTCCCTACCCCTCAACATCCACTAGATTCCCCCCCAAAAAATACAAAACACCAATCCAAAACATATTAAGATACATCCATGTGAATCTAAATATACATATGAGCTGAGTAACTTTACCTTTTTGCTCTTATCAGGCAGCATCTTCAAAACTGAGCATAAATGAACTTTTAATTATTTAAGCAAAAGCTGCATCAACCAACCCTTTCTCTCGGGTATAATCCAAATCACCCGAACTCCCACTTCCACTTCAAAACCCCAGAAAAAAGGGAAAACCACACTTGCACTAGAACTCCCACATCAAAAGGGAATGATCAAAATGCAAAGAAATATCCTAAAGAGCTAATAAATAAATAAGATAAAACAAAAGTAAAAGAAAAAATCTTCACTTTAAATCCCAACAGAGCTCAATTCATATATCAAAGATACTAATATTAGCTAATATGTATTGATTCTAAATCTATCTAATTATGATCAAATCAATCATAATGTCAAAATGGCATAATAATAAGCACCACTAGCAGAAAAATCATAAAACATAGAAGTAACAATGATGGTCAAGAAAACCCACCTTTAAAAATAATAATACTTATATCTCTAGTCAAATGGAGACATTAAATAATCCGGCAATCAAATACGAACACAAACGTAAACAAAATATAATGCATATGTCACTAGATGGTTTATATGCCCACAAGAAAATAATAAAAAAGGCAATGTTATAAATCTAATCTTGTGGGAATTCATAATCATCACGATGGTGATTATCATACAGCTTTCTAAGATTTTCAATGGCATTTCTTTTGACCCTATAGCTGATCATATTATGATTCTTTGACACGAGTGAGACTACAATCTTCATTCGAACCCCATCATCAACCTAATAAAATTTGAATAATTACACATTAGGCTTAACTACCTAAATATAAAAGAAAGAACAAAGGAAAAGATTAGTGCATAATATTAACTTTATGTTAAAATAATCATCTTCAAAATAAGCTATCATCCAACTTGCAACCCACACAACCGCGTCATTCCTACATATCGAGCGAGCTATATTAGAGTATTATATAATTGCATAAAGTTCATATCAATAACTACTAATTATACAATCTTACGATCCAGCTTCGAGGGTGGGAAGGCCTTCTGGCTCTTCAAATTCAAACTGTGAAGAAATCAGATTTGGAGTGTGATGAGCGGATAATTTATACACTTTTTGGCATTATTTTTAGTATGTTTTTAGTATATTTTAATTAGTTTTTATTATATTTTTATTAGTTTTTAAATAAAAATCACTCTTCTGGACTTTACTATGAGTTTGTGTGTTTTTCTGTGATTTCAGGTATTTTCTGGATGAAATTGAGGGACCTGAGCAAAAATCTGATTCAGAGGCTGAAAAAAGACTGCAGATGCTGTTGGATTCTGACCTCCCTACATTCGAAGTGAATTTTCTGGAGCTATAGAAACCCAATTGGTGCTCTCTCAATTGCGTTAGAAAGTATACATCATGGGCTTTCCAGCAATATATAATAGTTCATACTTTGCCCGAGATTTGATGGCTCAAACAGGCGTTCCAAGTCAGCTCAAGAATTCTGGCGTTTAACGTCGGAACTAGCACAAAAGCTGGAGTTAAACGCCCAAACTGGCACAAAAGCTGGCGTTTAACTCCAAGAAAAGTCTCTACACATGGAAGCTTCAATGCTCAGCCCAAGCACACACCAAGTGGGCCTGGAAAAAGATTTCTGCATTAATTACTCATTTCTGTAACCCTAGGCTACTAGTTTTCTATAAATAGGACCTCTTGCTATTATATTTTAATAATCTTTGGACGTTTAGTCCCTAGACCTTGGAGGCTGGCCATTCGGCCATGCTTACACCATTATTACTTTTGTATTTTCAACGGTGGAGTTTCTACACACCATAGATTAAGGTGTGGAGCTCTGCTGTTCTTCATGAATTAATACAAGTACTATTGTTTTTCTATTCAACTCAAGTCTATTTCTTCTCCAAGATATTCATTCGCACCCAAGAACATGATGAATGTGATGATTATGTGACACTCATCACTATTCTCACCTATGAACGCGTGACTGACAACCACTTCCGTTCTACATGCAAACAAGCTTGAATGCATATCTCTTGGGTTTCTAATCTAAGATTGGAACCGTCGTGGTATAGGATAGAATTATTGGCGGTCATTCTTGAGATCCGGAAAGTCTAAACCTTGTCTGTGGTATTCTGAGAAGGATCTGGGAAGGGATGACTGTGACGAGCTTCAAACTCGCGATTGTTGGGCGTTTGACAGACGCAAAAGGATCAATGAATCCTATTCCAACATGATCGAGAACCAACAGATGATTAGTCGTGCGGTGACAGTGCATTTGGAACGTTTTCACTGAGAGGACGGAAAGTAGTCATTGACAACGGTGATGCCCAACATAAAGCTTGCCATGGAAAGGAGTATGAATGATTGGAAGAAGGCAATAGGAAAGCAGAGGTTCAGGAGGAACAAAGCATCTTCATACGCTTATCTGAAATTCCAACCAAAGAATTACATAAGTATCTCTATCTTTATTTTATGTTTTATTTATCTTTTAATTATCAATTCTCCATCACCATCTGAATTCGCCTGACTGAGATTTACAAGGTGACCATAGCTTCCTTCAAGCCGACAGTCTCCGTGGGATCGACCCTTACTCACGTAAGGTATTACTTGGACGACCCAGTGCACTTGCTGGTTAGTTGTGCGGAATTGTGACAAAGTGTGATTCATGTTTAAGAGCTCCAAGTCCTTTGGCACCATTGTTGATGATCATAATTTCGTGCACCAAGTTTTTGGCGCCGTTGCTGGGGATTGTTCGAGTTTGGACAACTGACGGTTCATCTTGTTACTTAGATTAGGTACTTTTCTTTTTCAGAATTTTTAAGAATGAATTCTAGAGTTTCAAGGTGATGTTCTTATCATCACAAAAGATGATTGATTCCCATCAATTTAGCTGTTGAATGTAATGTCCTGCTGAAGCTTGGCTAGCCATGTCTAATCCTTTCTGGACTGAAGCTTTAGACTAACATTGCATGATTCCTGGAATTCTTATTAAAAGTTTTGAATCACTTTATTTTCTTTTCCACTCAATTTTTGAAAAATCACAAAAAAATTTATAAAACCATAAAATCAAAAATATTTTTATGTTTCTTGTTTGGGTCTAGTGTCTAATTTTAAGTTTGGTGTCAATTGCATGTCTTTATTCTTCTTGCATTTTTCGAATACATGTATTATGTTCTTCATTAATCTTCAAGTTGTTCTTGATGATTTCATTGCTCTGATCATTAAATTCTCTTGTTTTGTGTGTTTTGTTGTTTCTCATATGCATTCTCAATTTGTTAGTGTCTCTTATATGAAAATTTTTAAGTTTGGTGTCCTGCACGCATTGTTTGTTTGATTTGAGTTTCCTAAGATTAGTTGTATTTTGATTGTTTCTCATCATTGAAAAATTCAAAAAAATTCTCAAAACTATGTCTTTTCAAGTCAATAATACAGAGAATTGAAGATTCAGAACATTCAGCAGAGGAATCAAACAGAAAAAGCTGGGCGTTCAAAACGCCCAGTAAAGAAGGAAAACTGGCGTTTAAACGCCAGCCAGGGTACCTGGCTGGGCATTTAACGCCCAAAAAGGTAGCATTTTGGGCGTTAAACGCCAGAATGGATGCCATTCTGGGTGTTTAATCCATTCTAGGCGTTTAACGCCAGGATGACACTAGAGGGAAGATTTTGTTTTTAATTCAAATCTTTTTCAAATTTTCATAATTTTTCAAAATCAAATCTTTTTCAAATCATATCTTTTCAATCATATCTTTTTAAAATCAATTTCTTTCCTTTTTTTATTATTATAATTTTCGAAAATCCTTGCTATAATTAATGATTTACTTCAAAATTTTCAGGTTGTTACTTGCCTATTAAGAAAGGATCAAATTTTAAATTTTAGAATCATATCTTTTAATTTCTTGTTAGTCAAGTAATCAACTTTAATTTTTAAACTTTCTTTTTTAAAATTGATTTTCAATCATATCTTCTCAATCATATCTTTTCAATCACATCTTTTTCAAAATTAACTCTCAATTATATCTTTTTTATTTCTAATTTCAAAATCTTTTTCAAAAATCACTTAATTTCTTTCCTAATCTTAATTTTCGAAAATCTCAATCAAATTTTCAAATTTCATTTTATTATTTCAAAATCTTTTTAATTTATTTTCAAAAATTCTTCCCCTCTTCTCACATCCTTCTATTTAAGGGACTAACACTCCTCCTCAAGGTGCAATTCGAACTCTATCCCTCTTGATAAGTACGAATTCTCTTCTATCTACCTCCTCCTTCTATTCTTCTTTTCCTCTGACACCTCAAGGAATCTATATACTGTGACATAGAGGATTCCCTACTTTCTTTTTCCCTTCTCTTTCATATGAGCAGGAACAAAGATAAAGGCATACTTGTTCAAGCTGATCCTGAACCTGAAAGGACCTTGAAGAGAAAGCTAAGAGAAGCTAAAGCACAATTCTCTCTAGAGGGCCTAACAGAGCTTTTCAAGGAAGAAGAAACCATGGCAGCCGAAAAGAACAATGCCAACAATGCAAGGAAGGTGCTTGGTGACTTTACTGCACCTACTCCCGACTTCTATGGGAGAAGCATCTCAATCCCTGCCATTGGAGTAAACAACTTTGAGCTTAAGCCTCAATTAGTTTCTCTAATGCAACAGAATTGCAAGTTTCATGGACTTCCATTGGAAGATCCTCATCAGTTCTTAGCTGAATTCTTGCAAATCTATGACACTGTCAAGACCAATGGGGTTGACCCTGAAGTCTACAGACTTATTCTCTTCCCTTTTGCTATAAGAGACAGAGCTAGGACATGGTTGGACCACAACCTAAAGAAAGCCTGAACTCTTGGGAAAAGCTAGTCAATGCCTTCTTGGCAAAGTTTTTTCCACCTTAAAAATTGAGTAAGCTTAGAGTGGAAGTCCAAACCTTCAGACAGAAGGAAGGTGAATCCCTCTATGAAGCTTGGGAAAGATACAAGCAATTAATCAGAAGGTGTCCTTTCGACATGCTTTCTGAATGGAGCATCATAGGTATCTTCTATGATGGTCTGTCTGAACTGTCTAAGATATCATTAGACAGCTCTGCTGGAGGATCTCTTCATCTGAAGAAGACGCCTGCAGAAGCTCAGGAACTCATTGAGATGGTTGCAAATAACCAATTCATGTACACTTCTGAAAGGAACTCTGTGAATAATGGGACAAATCAGAAGAAAGGAGTTCTTGAGATTGATACTCTGAATGCCATACTGGCTCAGAATAAAATATTGACTCAGCAAGTCAATATGATTTCTCAAAGCCTGTCTAGAATGCAAGCAGCAACAGGCAGTACTAAGGAAGCTTCCTCTGAAGAATAAGCTTATGATCCTGAGAACCAAGCAATGGAAGAGGTGAATTACATGGGAGAACCCTATGGAAACACCTATAATCCTTCATGGAGAAATCATCCAAATCTCTCATGGAAGGATCAACAGAGACCTCAACAAGGTTTTAACAACAGTAATGGTGGAAGAAATAGGTTTAGCAATGGCAAACCTTTTCCACCATCTTCTTAGCAACAGACAGAAAATTCTAAGCAGAGCCATTTTGACTTAGCAACTATAGTCTCTGATCTAATTAAAACCACTCAAAGTTTTATGACTGAAACAAGGTCCGCCATTAAAAATTTGGAGGCACAAGTGGGTCAGCTGAGTAAGAAAATTACTGAACTCCCTCCTAGTACTCTCCCAAGCAATACAGAAGAGAATCCAAAGAGAGAGTGCAAGACCATAAACACATCTCACATGGCCAAACTTGGAGAGGAGGAAGAGGCAGTGATTTCCACTGAGGAAGACCTCAATATACGTCCACTGGCCTCCAAGGAGTTCCCTAATGAGGAACCATGGGAATTTGAGGCTCACACTGAGATCATAGAGATTCCATTGAATTTACTTTTGCCATTCATGAGCTCTGATGAGTATTCTTCCTCTGAAGAGGATGAAGATGTTACTGAAGAGCAAGTTGCTAAGTATCTTGGAGCAATCATGAAGTTAAATGCCAAGTTATTTGGTAATGAGACTTGGGAGGAAGAACCCCCCCTTGCTCATCAAAGAACTGGATGACTTGACTAGGCAGAGATTACCTCTGAAGAGACAAGATCCTGGAAAGTTCTCAATACCTTGTACCATAGGCACCATGACCTTTGAGAAGGCTCTGTGTGACCTAGGGTCAAGCATAAACCTCATGTCTCTCTCTGTAATGGAGAAACTAGGGATCATTGAGGTACAAACTGCAAGAATCTCACTGGAGATGGCAGACAATTCAAAGAAATAGGCTTATGGACTTGTAGAGGATGTCTTGGTAAAGGTTGAAGACCACTACATCCCTACTGATTTCATAATCCTAGAGACTGGGAAGTGTGTGGATGAATCCATCATCCTTGGCAGACCCTTCCTAGCCACAGCAAAAGCTGTGATTAATGTTGACAGAGGAGAATTGATCATTCAAGTGAATGAAGACCCCCTTGTGTTTAAAGCTCAAGGATATCCCTCTATAACCATGGAGAGGAAGCATGAAGAGCTTCTCTCAATAAAGAGTCAAACAGAGCCCCCACAGTCAAACTCTAAGTTTGGTGTTGGGAGGTTCCAACGTTGCTCTGAACATCTGTGAGGCTCCATGAGAGCCACTGTTAAGCTATTGACATTAAAGAAGCGCTTGTTGGGAGGCAACCCAATCTTTAACTATCTATATTAAGTTTCTATTTTCTTTTGTTATTTTATGTTTTCTGTAGGTTGATGATCATGTGAAGTCACAAAAATAATTGAAAAAGCAAAAACAGAAGGAAAAATAGAATTAAAAATAGAACACCCTGGAGGAGAAACTTACTGGAGTTTAAACGCCAGTAAGGGTAGCAGAATGGGCGTTAAACGCCCAGTCTGGCACTATTATGGGCGTTTAATGCCAGAAATGGGCACCAGACTGGCGTTTAATGCCAGGAATGGGCAAGAAGCTGGCGTTAAATGCCAGAAATGGGCAGCAGCCTGGCGTTTAACGCAAGGATTGGTAGAAAGGGGCATTTTTGCACGCCACTTGGTGTAGGGATGAGATATCCTTGACACCTCGGGATCTGTGGACCCCACAGGATCCCCACCTCTCTCTCTCTTCTTTACCCATTCACCAATCACCTCAATACCTCCTCCCCAAAAACTCCTCACCTATCAAATCCCAGCATTCTCTTCACCACTCACATCCATCCTTCATAAAACCCCACCTACCTCACCATTCAAATTCAAACCACTTTCCCTCCCAAACCCACCCATAATGGCCGAACCATACCCCCCTCTCTACTCCTATATAAACCCATCTTCACTCCTTCATTTTCACTCAACATACACACTACTTCTCCCCTTTAGCCGAAACACTAAGCCCCCTTCATCTCCTCTATTTCTTCTTCTTCTACTCTCTTCTTTCTTCTTTTGCTCGAGGACGAGCAAACCTTCTAAGTTTGGTGTGGTAAAAGCTAAAGCTTTTTTGTTTTTTCATAACCATTAATGGCACCAAAGGCCGGAGAAACCTCTAGAAAGAGGAAAGGGAAGGCAAAAGCTTCCACCTCTGAGTTATGGGAGATGGAGAGATTCATCTCAAAAGTGCATCAAGACCACTTCTATGAAGTTGTGGCCAAGAAGAAGGTGATCCCCGAGGTCCCTTTTAAGCTCAAAAAGGGCGAATATCCAGAGATCCGACATGAGATCCAAAGAAGAGGCTGGGAAGTTCTCACCAACCCCATTCAACAAGTCGGAATCTTAATGGTTCAAGAGTTCTATGCCAATGCATGGATCACCAAGAACCATGATCAAAGTGTGAACCCGGACCCCAAGAATTGGCTTACAATGGTCCAGGGAAAATATTTAGATTTCAGTCCGAAAAATGTAAGGTTGGCATTCAACTTGCCCATGATGCAAGAAGATGCACACCCATACACTAGAAGGGTCAACTTTGATCAAAGGTTGGACCAAGTCCTCATGGACATCTGTGAAGAGGGCGCTCAATGGAAGAGAGATTCAAGAGGGAAGCCGGTTCAACTAAGAAGGCATGACCTCAAGCCCGTGGCTAGGGGATGGTTGGAGTTCATCCAATGCTCAATCATTCCTACTAGCAACCGGTCTGAAGTTACTATAGACCGGGCTATCATGATTCATAGCATCATGATTAGAGAGGAAGTAGAAGTTCATGAGGTTATATCCCAATAACTCTACAAAGTGGCGGACAAGTCTTCTACTGTGGCAAGGTTAGCCTTTCCTCATCTCATTTGTCACCTCTGTAATTCAGCTGGAATTGACATAGAGGAAGACATCCTCATTGATGAGGACAAGCCCATCACTAAGAAAAGGATGGAGCAAACAAGAGATCCCACTCATGGACAAGAGCATGAGGAAACTCCTCATCATGAAATCCCTGAGATGCCTCAAGGGATGCAATTTCCTCCACAAAACTATTGGGAGCAAATCAACACCTCCCTAGGAGAATTAAGTTCCAACATGGGACAACTAAGGGTGGAGCACCAAGAGCATTCCATCCTCCTCCATGAAATTAGAGAAGACCAAAGAACCATGAGAGAGGAGCAACAAAGGAAAGGAAGAGACATTGAGGAGCTCAAGCACTCCATAAGATCTTCAAGAGGAAGATCAAGCCGCCATCACTAAGGTGGACCCGTTCTTTAATCTCCTTGTTCTTTATTTTCTATTTTTCGAAAATTATGCTTTATGTTTATTTATATTTGTGTCTTTATTACATGATCATTAGTGTCTAAGTGTCTATGCCTTAAAGCTATGAAAATGAATCCATCACCTTTCTTAAATGAAAAATGTTTTTAATTGAAAAAGAAAAAGAAGTGCATGAATTTCGAATTTTAAAACAGTTTAGTTATTTTGATGTGGTGGAAATATTATTGTTCTTCTGAATGAATGCTTGAACAGTGCATTTTTTTGAATTTGTTGATTCATGAATGTTAAAATTATTGGCTCTTGAAAGAATGATGGAAAAGGAGAAATGTTATTTGATAATCTGAAAAATCATAAAATTGATTCTTGAAGCAAGAAAAAGCAATGAAAATCTTGCAAATATATATATATATGCGAAAAAAATGCGAAAAAAAGGAAAAAAAAGAGAAAGAAAGAAAAAGAAAAAGCAAGCAGAAAAAGCCAATAGCCCTTTAAACCAAAAGGCAAGGGTAAAATAAAAAGGATCCAAGGCTTTGAGCATCAGTGGATAGGAGGGCCCACAGGAATAAATTCCTGGCCTAAGCGGATAAACCAAGCTGTCCCTAACCATGTGCTTGTGGCGTGAAGGTGTCAAGTAAAAACTTGAGACTGAGCGGTTAAAGTCGTGATCCAAAACAAAAAGAGTGTGCTTAAGAGCTCTGGACACTTTTAATTGGGGACTCTAGCAAAGTTGAGTCACAATCTGAAAAAGTTCACCCAATTATGTGTCTGTGGCATTTATGTATCTGGTGGTAATACTGGAAAACAAAATGCTTAGGGTCACGGCCAAGACTCATAAAATAGCTGTGTTCAAGAATCAACATACTTAACTAGGAGAATCAATAATACTATCTGGATTCTGAGTTCCTATAGAAGCCAATCATTCTGAATTTCAAAGGATAAAGTGAGATGCCAAAACTGTTCAGAAGCAAAAAGCTAAAAACCCCGCTCATCTAATTAATACTGATCTTCATAGATGTTTTTGGACTTCATTGTATATTCTCTTCTTTTTATCCTATTTGATTTTCAGTTGCTTGGGGACAAGCAACAATTTAAGTTTGGTGTTGTGATGAGCGGATGATTTATACGCTTTTTGGCATTGTTTTTAGTATGTTTTTAGTATATTTTAATTAGTTATTATTATAGTTTTGTTAGTTTTTAAATAAAAATCACTCTTCTGGACTTTACTATGAGTTTGTGTGTTTTTCTGTGATTTTAGGTATTTTCTGGCAGAAATTGAGGGACCTGAGCAAAAATCTGATTCAGAGGCTGAAAAAGGACTACAGATGCTGTTGGATTCTGACCTCTCTGCATTCGAAGTGGATTTCTGGAGCTACAGAAGCCCAATTGGCGCGCTCTCAATTGCGTTGGAAAGTAGACATCCTGGGCTTTCCAGCAATATATAATAGTCCATACTTTGCTTGAGATTTGATGGCCCAAACAGGCGTTCCAAGCCAGCTCAAGAATTCTGGCATTTAACGCCGGAACTGGCACAAAAGCTGGAGTTAAACGCCCAAACTGGCACAAAAGCTGGCGTTTAACTCCAAGAAAAGTCTCTACACATGGAAGCTTCAATGCTCAGCCCAAGCACACACCAAGTGGGCCCGGAAGAAAATTTCTGCATTAATTACTCATTTCTGTAACCCTAGGCTACTAGTTTTCTATAAATAGGACCTCTTGCTATTGTATTTTAATAATCTTTGGACGTTTAGTCCCTAGACCTTGGAGGTTGGCCATTCGGCCATGCTTACACCATTATCACTTGTATTTTCAACGGTGGAGTTTCTACACACCATAGATTAAGGTGTGGAGCTCTACTGTTCTTCATGAATTAATACAGGTACTATTGTTTTTCTATTCAACTCAAGTCTATTTCTTCTCCAAGATATTCATTCGCACCCAAGAACATGATGAATGTGATGATTATGTGACACTCATCATCATTCTCACCTATGAACGTGTGACTGACAACCACTTCCGTTCTACATGCAAACAAGCTTGAATGCATATCTCTTGGGTTTCTAATCTAAGATTGGAACCATCGTGGTATAGGATAGAATTATTGGCGGTCATTCTTGAGATCTGGAAAGTCTAAACCTTGTCTGTGATATTCCGAGTTGGATCTGGGAAGGGATGACTGTGACGAGCTTCAAACTCGCAATTGTTGGGCGTGTGACAGACGCAAAAGGATCAATGAATCCTATTCCAACATGATCGAGAACCGACAGGTGATTAGTCGTGCGGTGACAGCGCATTTGGAACGTTTTCACTGAGAGGACGGAAAGTAGCCATTGTTAACGGTGATGCCCAACATAAAGCTTGCCATGGAAAGTAGTATGAATGATTGGAAGAAGGCAATAGGAAAGCAGAGGTTCAGGAGGAACAAAGCATCTTCATACGCTTATTTGAAATTCCAACCAAAGAATTACATAAGTTTCTCTATCTTTATTTTATGTTTTATTTATCTTTTAATTATCAATTCTCCATCACCATCTGAATTCGCCTGACTGAGATTTACAAGGTGACCATAGCTTGCTTCAAGCCGACAGTCTCCGTGGGATCGACCCTTACTCATGTAAAGTATTACTTGGACGACCCAGTGCACTTGCTGGTTAGTTGTGCGGAATTGTGACAAAGTGTGATTCATGTTTAAGAGCTCCAAGTCCTTTGGCGCCATTGTTGATGATCACAATTTCGTGCACCAGAGTGGTCTCAAAGTCATAGAATGAACGATCTTCCAATACCTCATCCAAATAAGTGGCCTGTTTATGTTTATGTTAGAGTTTGCTTTTTTAGTCATATATGTAGATAATTAACAAAAAAAAAAGGAAAATATAGTTACTAATTTCAAGGCTGTCCTCTTTCAAGGCTGTCCTCTTTCGTAAAATGGTTTGTCTTTTAACACGATCAATATCTATGAGGTACCAGTGTTCATGACCCTCGTCAGTAGTTTCAGATACAGGAATAAAGACCTAATCAAGAGAAAGCCATTTTAGTTATTAAAATTATTTTATGCTAATATTTGCTAATATGAATTTAAAATGATATAAACTTACTCTTTTTAAGCAGTCAACTTTGCCCAAATAAACGTCTGTGATACAAGATGGCAGACGAATGAGATCCAATTTTGTCTTCTCTGACAGCTACATTATTTCAGCCACTAGTTTATATGCGCAATACAAATAATAACTACCAATATAATTTTAGTATACACTCCTATATACTTACCACAAAAGTTGTAGGTAAAAACCAATAACCACTTTCTCTGGTCAACTCTGTCTTCATCATATCTTCTACTAAGTCTAGCACAAGAGAAACGATTAGCTTTCATGGCATCAAGCTCCTGAATACATCTCTGCGAGCTGTTAACTCTGAAAATACTATATCCTCCTCGTAGCTACCAAAGATAAATTAACATAAATAAAAATAGCTAAACAAATCAACAACACCGTTAAAAAATAATATTCTAATTGAGTTTACTTACTTATCCATCAAATGATTACCATACAAGTTTGCTGCAATTGCAAGTTCAGTATCGTCTAAACCCATCGAAGCTGTTGGTCTAAAACACACTTGCACCCACTAAATATATAAAAAACTGTTATTAGTGAAATAATAATAATAATAATAATAATAATAATAATAATAATAATAATAATAATAATAATAATAATAATAATAATAATAATAATAATAATAATAATAATAATAATAAACTACTTATTACTTAGTACTCACACTAGGTACCACTAATCCTTGAATATTGATTGGAGCAAGTGAATCTGTTCTCTTTTTTTTAGCATTGGACAGATCTGTCTTGGCCTTCTCAATACAGCATAGCAACAATAGATTATTCGACACACTACTTTGTTGGTTAAGAGTCTTAGAATTAGAACCAAAGACCTTAAACACCTTAGAGGGAAAGCTGACATTATTTTCCAATCGTTGAACAAGAGATTGGACTATTTGGGTCAATTGCTCAACAGAATTAGCTAATAAGTCTAAAGTCACTTTGTCCTTCAATGATGGATTGGGTTCACTGTAACATTAAAAAAGTTAACAAGGATGTTAAAATAAAGATAATAATGAGATAGTTATGAAATGACAAATTAAAATTTACAATATACAACAAAATTCAGAGCATAACAAATCATTCATCAAATTACAAATTCAAATTTAATGTAACTATATGCAACATTATAATAAAGTATATCATCAATTATCAGAATTGATGGAAGCATCTAAAGAAACACATTATTAGACAATAGCACAAAAATTCAGATCAAAGTACAAAAAATAACCATACCCGAAAATAACTGCTTTAACGCCGCACGAAGTAAAAGTAGAATGAAACATAAAACAAAAGGCAAAAGCATCGTAATTTGAGTAAATTAATTAGATTAATATGAGATTAAGTAATGTTATGCATAACATTTTTTAATTATTTAATTTCTAAGTTATCCTGTTTAGAAAAGAGGTCAATTTGTAGGCTGAATAAAACATAAAAAATATTCACATGAATAATTTTGGAATAGAATAGCAGTGTTAAAAAATATGGTCTCTTTTCTAATAAGATTCACGTATATAAACTTCAAATATTTTATAAACAATTGGTTTAAAGAAGCAGTTTCCTTACAATGGAAGGTGCTTACTACTTAAACCAAGGTCTAAAACTAGAATATATAAATGGCTGCTAAGCTTAGTGGTGCACGAAAATTACTTCACACTATGTAAGTCCGCACAACTAACCAGCAAGTGCACTGGGTCGTCCAAGTAATACCTTACGTGAGTAAGGGTCGAATCCCACGGAGATTGTTGGCTTGAAGCAATCTATGGTTATCTTGTAACTCTTAGTCAGGAAAACAATTCACTTATCAAATTGAATTACGAAAAATAAGAGAGTATGAAATAAATACTTATTATGCAGTAATGGAGAATATGTTGGGGTTTTGGAGATGCTTTGTCTTCTGAATTTCAGCTTTTCTCTTGTATTCCTCTTCCCTCATGCATGCAAAAGTGCAAAGTTCCTTCCATGGCAAGCTCTATGTAAGGTGTCACCGTTGTCAATGGCTACTTCCCATCTCCTCAGTGAAAATGGTCCAATTGCTCTGTCACAGCACGGCTAATCATCTAGAGGTTCTCGATCATACTGGAATAGGATTTACTATCCTTTTGCATCTGTCACTACGCCCAGCACTCGCGAGTTTGAAGCCCGTCACAGTCATCCAATCCCATAATCCTACTCGGAATACCACAGACAAGGTTTAGACTTTCCGGATTCTCCTGAATGACGCCATCAATTCTAGCTTATACCACGAAGATTCTGATTATGGAATCTAAGAAATACTCATTCAATCTAATATAGAACGGAGGTGGTTGTCATGCACACGTTCATGGGTTGAGGAAGGTGATGAGTGTCACGGATCATCACCTTCTCCATAATTAAGCGCGAATGAATATCTTAGATAGGAACACGCATGTTTGAATGGAAAATAGAAGTACTTGCATTAATTCATCAAGACGCTGCAGAGCTCCTCACCCCTAACAATGGAGTTTAGAGACTCATGCTGCCAAAAGGTACAAATTTCAGATCTAAAATGTCATGAGATACAAAATAAATCTCTAAAAGTTGTTTAAATACTAAACTAGTAACCTAGGTTTACAGAAAATGAGTAAGCTATGATAGATAGTGCAGAAATCCACTTCTGGGACCCACTTGGTGTGTGCTGGGGCTGAGACTAAAGCTTCTCACGTGCCTGGGCTGTTTTGGGCGTTCAACGCCAGGTTGTAACCTGTTTTTGGCATTGAACTCCAACTTGTAACATGTTTCTGGCGCTGGACGCCAGACTTCAACATGGAACTGGCGTTGAACACCAGTTTACGTCGTCTATCCTTGAGAAAAGTATGGACTATTATATATTGCTGGAAAGCCCTGGATGTCTACTTTCCAACGCAATTGAAAGCGCACCAATTGGACTCTTGTAGCTCCAGAAAATCCATTCCGAGTGCAGAGAGGTTAGAATCTAATAGCATCAGCAATCCTTTTCAGCCCGAATCAGATTTTTGCTCAGCTCCCTCAATTTCAGCCAGAAAATACCTGAAATTATAGAAAAGCACACAAACTCATAGTAAAGTCTAGAAATATGAATTTTTTCTAGAAACTAATGAAAATATACTAAAAACTTAACTAAAACATCCTAAAAACTACATGAAATTAACCCCAAAAAGCGTATAAAATATCCGCTCATCACAATACCAAACTTAAACTGTTGCTTGTCCCCAAGCAACTAGACAAATAAAATAGAATACAAATAAGTCACGAAGCAATAATATCTCCGAGTTTTTGAGTGAAGCTCAGATTCTAATTAAATGAGCGGGACTAGTAGCTTTTTGCTTCCGAACAGTTTTGGCATCTCGCTTTATCCATTGAAGCTCAGAATGATTGGCATCTATAGGAACTTAGAATTCAGATAGTGTTATTGATTCTCCTAGTTCAGTATGTTGATTCTTGAACACAGCTACTTTTATGAGTCTTGGTCGTGGCCCTAAGCACTTTGTTTTCCAATATTACCACCGGATACATAAATGCTACAGACACATAATTGGGTGAACCTTTTCAGATTGTGACTCAGCTTTGCTAAAGTCCCCAATTAGAGGTGTCCAGGGTTCTTAAGCACACTCTTCTTTTTGCTTTGGATCTTGACTTTAACCGCTCAGTCTCAAGTTTTCACTTGACACCTTCACACCACAAGCACATGGTTAGGAACAGCTTGGTTTAGCCGCTTAGACCAGGATTTAATTCCCTTAGGCCCTCCTATCCACTGATGCTCAAAGCCTTGGATCCTTTTTACTACCTTGCCTTTTGGTTTTAAGGGCTATTGGCTTTTTCTGCTTGCTTTTTTTTTTTTGCAAGCTTTGTATTCACTGCTTTTTCTTGCTTCAAGAATCATTTTTATGATTTTTCAGATTATCAATAACATGTCTCATGTTCATTATTCTTTCAAGAGCCAACATATTTAACATTCAAGAACATCAAATTCCAAAGACATATGCTCTGTTCAGGCATTCATTCAGAAGGCAGAAAGCATTGCCACCACATGTAAACAATTAGAATTTGTTTTATTAAAAATTCGAAAAATATTGCCTCCTTATTCTAAAGAAAATCTTCTATTTTATTCATGTTTAATGATGATGAGAAAAATAAATTATAGCTTAATTAGAGATAAAATAACTACTAATTACCACTATAACTTCTAAGGTAAAACTAAAATAAGAACAATTATCACAGAGTTAAGGTTAAGATTAGAGCTCAACAACCATGAGTTTGGGATGTGGATGTTCCTCTAGTCTGTGGAGTGCTTGGTCCTTCAAGAGATAACTTCTGACGCTTTAGTTCTTTTAAGTCACGCCCTTGCTCTTCTTGTTCCCTGAGCAGTTTGCAGAGCATACTATTTTGATTTTGCTATTCTTCCTTTATTTGGTCCATAGATTCTTGCAACTTGGTGACAGATGCTTCAAGCTGTTCCCAATATTCAAATTGAGGGACTTCCGGGAGGAATTCTTACGCCCTCCTCTTGATGGGGTCATCCTGCATTTGTTGTTTTTCCATTGTGGTTTTAGTGATTGGTTGCTCTACTGAGATGTACTCCGTTATTCCCATCCTTACTCCAGCATCTTTGCAGAGCATAGAGATTAGGCTTGGATAAGCTAACCTGGCATCTTTGGAGTTCTTGTTTGCAAGTATGTAAAATTCAGATAGAATCAGTTGATGAACTTCCACTTCTTTTCCCAACATAATGCAATGGATCATCACTGCTCTTTTGACGGTGACTTCAGAACGGTTGCTAGTGGGCAATATAGAACACCCAATGAAGTCCAGCCATCCTCTGGCGACTGGTTTGAGATCTTCTCTCTTGAGTTGATTTGGGACACCCTTGCTGCTGGTGGTCCACCTGGCTCTAGGGATGCATATATCCTCTAGAATCTTATCCAGGCCCTTGTTTGTTCTCATCATTCTCCTATTGAAGGAGTCTGGGTCATCTTTCAACTGAGGTAGCTTAAAGATCTCCCTGATTTTGTCAGGGTGGATGTGAACAATCTTTCCTCTGACCATAGTCTGATAGTCATAAAGGGCAGTTCCAGATATTCTCTGCCTGTCTGTTTGCCACAGATTAGCGTAGAACTCCTGAACCATATTCCTTCCCACTTTTGTTTCAGGATTAGCTAGGACTTCCCAGTTCCTGTTTCGAATCTGCTCTTGGATCTCCGGATATTCATCTTCCTTCAGATCGAACTTGACTTCCGGGATCACTGATCTTAGACCTATTATTTTGTAGTAATGGTCTGAATGTTCTTTGGTTAAGAACTTTCTTTGATTCCAAAGTGGTTTTGGAATACTCTCTTTCTTGCCTCTTGGAGTGGTTTGTTTTCCTTTAGGAGCCATGATCTTAGTGGGTATAATTTAGTGATCACGGATAAACACACCAAACTTAGAGGTTTGCTTGTCCTCAAGCAAAAGAAAAGAAAGGAGAGGGATAGAAGGAGAGCTAGTGTCGAATGGTGGGTGAGAGGAGGGACGCCGAATGTGGATTTAAAAGGGAGAGGGTGGGTTTTCGAAAATTTTAAAAAAAAGATAAGATAGAAGATATGATTTAAAAAAAAATAAGTATGATATGAAAAGATGTGATTTAAAATTGAAAAGATATGAAATATATTTGAAAAAGATAAATTTGGATTTTGAAAAAGATAATGTAGAGATTTGAAAAAGATATTGATGATTTGAAAGGATTTTAGAAGGAAAAGAGATAGATTTGTTTTGGAAATTTTTGAAAAAGAGTTGGATTGGATTGAAAAAGAATTTGTGTTTATGGATTAAGATACATTTGATATTTTTAAAGTAGGGTTTTTAGAAATTAGGGATTTTAGAAATCAGGGTTTGTAACATGTTTATGCAAGAAATCATGAATTGAAACATGAAAATTAAAATTAAAATGAAAAATATGAAGTAAAAACGAATTTACCTCCTCCCCACCATCCTGGCGTTAAACGCCCAAACGCTGCATGTTTTGGGCATTTAACGCCCAATTGCTGCTTCTCCTGGGCGTTCAACGCCCAGCTGTTGTTTCTTTCTGGCATTGAACGCCAGGAACTCCTTTGTCACTGGGTGTTTTTCTGAACGCCCAGGACGCTGTAAATCTGGCGTTAAACGCCCAGATAGCTATCCTTACTGGCGTTCAACGCCCAGCGGATGCTTCTTTTGGGCGTTGAACGCCCAAAACAGACTTTTACTGGCATTTTCTTGCCAGTGAGCTCTCTTTCTCTGTTTTGTGTGCTAAATCCTTCTGTAACCCTGTGAACTTATATAATTGACTCTTTACCTTAGTAGCAATGAACTTTATATAAACAAATAAAATCAAGAATAGGGCAAAATAATAGAAAAAGTCTTCCCAATGGCTGGGTTGCCTCCCAGCAAGCGCTTCTTTATGTCTTTAGCTGGACATTACTGAGCTTTTAATCTAGCTTCAGCCTTGAGCACTCTTGCTCAACATTGCCTTCAAGATAGTGCTTGATTCTCTGTCCATTAACAATGAACTTCTTATCAGAATCAATGTCTTGAAGCTCCACATAACCATATGGTGATACACTTGTAATCATATATGGTCCCCTCCACCGGGATTTCAGTTTCCCTGGGAATAGCCTGAGCCTAGAGTTAAACAACAGAACCTTTTGTCCCGGTTCAAAGATTCTAGATGACAACTTTCTGTCATGCCACCTTTTAGATTTCTCTTTATAAAGCTTGGTATTTTTGAAAGCAGTGAATCTGAATTCCTCTAGCTCATTCAGCTGGAGCAATCTTTTTTCTCCAGCTAATTTGGCATCAAAGTTTAGGAATCTGGTTGCCCAGTAGGCCTTATGTTCCAGTTCCACGGGCAGGTGACAAGCCTTACCATACACAAGTTGGTACGGAGAGGACCCTATAGGAGTCTTGAATGCTGTTCTGTAAGCCCACAGAGCATCATCCAAGCTTCGTGTCCAATCCTTTCTACGGGTACTTATAGTCCGTTCCAGGATTCGTTTCAGTTCTCTGTTAGAAACTTCAGCTTGCCTATTTGTCTGTGGATGATATGGAGTCGCCACCTTGTGGCGAATCTCATACCGGACCATGGCAGAGTAAAACTGTTTGTTGCAGAAGTGAGTGCCCCCATCACTGATTAGTACCCTAGGGACACCAAACCTGCTAAATATATGTTTTTGGAGGAACTTCAGCACTGTTTTAGTATCATTGGTGGGTGTGGCAATGGCCTCTACCCATTTTGATACATAGTCAACTGCCACCAGAATATAAGTGTTTGAGTATGATGGTGGGAAAGGCCCCATGAAATCAATTCCCCATACATCAAACAACTCAATCTCCAAGATTCCTTGTTGAGGCATGGCGTAACTATGAGGCAAATTACCAGCTCTCTGACAACTGTCACAGTTACGTACAAACTCTCGGGAATCTCTGTAGAGTGTAGGCTAGTAGAAACCACATTGGAGGACCTTGGTGGCTGTTCGCTCACCTCCGAAATGACCTCCATATTGTGACCCATGGCAATGCCATAAGATGCTCTGTGCTTCTTCTTTAGGTACACACCTACGGATTATTCTGTCTGCACATCTCTTAAAGAGATAGGGTTCATCCCACAAGTAGTACTTTGTATCAGAAATTAATTTTTTCTTTTGTTGCCTGCTGTACGCCTTGGGTATGAACCTTGCAGCTTTATAGTTTGCAATGTCTGCAAACTATGGTGTTTCCTGAATGGCGAACAAATGCTCATCCGGAAAGGTTTCAGAGATCTCAATAGAGGGAGAGGGCGCCCCTTCTACTGGCTCTATTCGGGACAGATGATCAGCCACTTGGTTTTCTGTCCCTTTTCTGTCTCTTATTTCTATATCAAACTCTTGCAGAAGTAATACCCATCTTATAAGCCTGGGTTTTGAATCCTGCTTTGTAAGTAGATATTTAAGAGCAGCATGGTTAGTGTACACAATCACTTTTGATCCTACTAAGTATGATCTAAACTTGTCAATGGCATAGACCACTACAAGCAATTCCTTTTCTGTGGTTGTGTAATTTTTCTGGGCATCATTTAAAACACGGCTAGCATAATAAATGACATGCAGAAGTTTGTGATGTCAGGGCATTTTGGTCAGTTTCACTGACCTTTTCTTTACTGTTTTTAGGATAGTTTCATGCATTTTCTTAGGAAATAAGCTAGTTTTGGGTAGATATTCACTTACACCTTGATTCAAGTATACATTGTGCATTTTACATGATTTCATGAGGATTTTGCATGAGTTTAGTGACAAATTGTATGCTGCATTTCCCATGACTTGGACTAGAACTTTGATGCACTCTATTGCCTGATTTCAGGACCAAAGGAAGCAAGGAATGGGAGGTAACTTGCAAAGTTAATGAGAAAAGTGACTGCCAATAACGCTCTCGAAGCCATCATTACCCACGTTAAGAGTCACGTTAACTAAGTTAACGTGAACTCTAATGTGAAGAAGGAAATTTGAGCCAACGTTAGTGACACTTAACATTATCACTAACATTGGCCAATGCTCATAAGTGGCCACGTTAGAGTCCACGTTAAAAGGGGGAAAGGAAGCAAACGTTAGTGACATTCAACATTGTCACTAACGTTGGCTTAAGTGCACAATGCCACGTTAACTCCCACGTTAACTTGGTTAACTCCCACGTTAACTTGGTTAACGTGGGAGCTAACGTGAAGAGGTAAGGATGGTCGACAACGTTAGTGACACCCAACATTGTCACTAACGTTGGAAGCAACCACACAACTCCAAGGAGCCACGTTGACTTCCACGTTAACATAGTTAACGTGGAGGCTAACGTGAAAGAAGAAGGTGATGGCCAACGTTAGTGACACTCAACATTGTCACTGACGTTGGAAGGAGCCACACAAACCACTATGAGCCACGTTAACTTAGTTAACGTGGAAGCTAACGTGGATGAGTAAAAGATGAGCCAACGTTAGTGACACTCAACATTGTCACTAACGTTGGGGATGGCTAAGCAATGCCACGTTAAAGAGCCACGTTAACTAAGTTAACGTGGGCTCTAACGTGAGACATGGGGGCACATTGGAACGTTAGTGACAATGTTGAGTGTCACTAACGTTCTCGAAGGATGGCAAGCCCACGTTAAAGAGCCACGTTAACTAAGTTAACGTGGGCTCTAACGTAGGAGCAAGGGGGCTTTTCAACGTTATTGGGAAAGTTAAGCCCCAATAACGTGTGCGAAGGACCTAGAGGCAATGTTAGTGGCAACGTTTGTGCCACTAACATTGAAGTTAATGTGGCTTTTACTTAGGAACGTTAGTGAGAAAGTTGATTGTCACTAACGTTCTCGAACTCATATTTTTACTAAACGTTAACACCCCTAACGCCCTGAGCTAAAGTCTCTGCCCACTTCACACTTTCTCTCTGCAAGTAAAGCCAAGCCCAAATGAAGAAAAGAACTGCTTCAAACTCAAGATCCAAAGGCCCAAGACTTGAAGAGCCAACTAGAAGATGAGAAGAGTAGTATATATAGGAGTAGCTTTGAATTATTTTGGGAGTTCCGGGAGTTGGAAAATAGCATAGAACTACTCCCTGTATTTACTTTCTCTACACTTCTAGTTTTCATTATGTATTCTCCATCTTTGTTTTCACTTTCCAGAGCTATGAACAACTAAACCCTTTTCATTGGGTTAGGAAACTCTGTTGTAATTTGATGGATCAATACTAGTTTTCATTATTCTTCTTCTATCTTTTCTCTTGATTTTACTTGAAAGCTTTCGATCTTCATCCAATTGGATAGTTATCTTGGAAAAGAAACTATTCATACTTGGATCTCTTCTGAACCTTGGAAGAGGAATGAAGAGATCAAGCTAGAAATGCTTTCTCATGCTGGACCAAATTGGGTTTGGATGGATACGTGACTATAATCCTCTCAATGCTTGATTTGGGAAATGCATGTGGTATAATCAGTGACCATACTTCATCTCTTCTCATGAGCAATTGACCAAGGAATTGGCTATTGATCAAGATTTGAGAGATTGAATTACAAGAAATTGTAATTCAATCACTTAAGATTGCCAAGGAGATCAATGAGTGCATTGATTGAGGAAGAGATGTAAATGAGATTGATCCGGAGAATGCAACATCTCCTAAGCCCAATGAACTCCCCATTTCTGATCTTATCCATTCTCTTTAATTTCTGTCATTTACATTTATGAGCAATTCCCCCATTCCCATTTAAGATTCTGCAATTTACTTTCTGTCATTTACTTTCCCGCCATTTAATTTTCTGCAATTCTCGACTCAATTTCTGATTCACTCAACTAGAACATTCCTCTAATTAAAGTTGCTTGATCAATCAATCCTTGTGGGATTCGACCTCACTCTATTGTGAGTTTTTACTTGATGACAAATTTGGTACACTTGCCGAAGGAAATTTGTTATGAGACAAGTTTTCCGTGCATCAGTTTGTCATGCCTCTGCCCCAGTACTGCACCAATGGCGTGATTACTGGCATCACACATTAATTTGAATGGTAATGTCCAGTCTGGTACAGAGATAACTGGTGCTGTGACCAGCTTAGCTTTCAGAGTTTCAAATGCCTGCAGGCACTCTGTGTCAAACAAAAATGTTGTGTCAGCAGCTAGCAGGTTGCTTAGAGGTTTTGCAATTTTTGAAAAATCCTTTATAAACCTCCTATAGAATCCTGCATGCCCCAGAAAGCTTCTGATTGCCTTAACATTGGTAGGTGGTGGTAATATTTTAATTACCTCTATTTTAGCTTGATCCACCTTTATTCCCTTGTTTGAAATTTTATGCCCAAGGACAATCCCTTCACTCATCATAAAGTGACATTTTTCCCAGTTTAAAACCAGGTTGGTCTCTTGGAATCTTTTCAAAACCAGTGTCAGGTGATCAAGACAGGAGCTGAATGAGTCTCCATATACTGAGAAGTCATCCATGAAGGCTTCCAGAAATTTTTCCACCATATCAGAGAAAATAGAGAGCATGCATCTCTGAAAGGTTGCAGGTGCATTACACAGCCCAAATGACATCCTTCTGTAAGCAAATACTCCAGATGGACATGTGAATGCTGTTTTCTCTTGATCCTGGGGATCTACTGCAATTTGGTTGTAGCCTGAATAGCCATCCAAAAAGCAGTAATAATCATGACCTGCTAGTCTCTCTAGCATCTGGTCTATGAATGGTAAAGGAAAATGATCCTTCCTGGTGGCTGTATTGAGCCTTCTGTAGTCAATACACATGCGCCACCCTGTAACTGTTCTTGTAGGAACCAGTTCATTTTTTTCATTATGAACCACTGTCATGCCTCCCTTTTTGGGGACAACTTGAACAGGGCTCACCCAGGGGCTATCAGAAATAGGATAAATAATCCCAGCCTCCAGTAATTTGGTGACCTCTTTCTGCACCACTTCCTTCATTGCAGGATTTAGCCGCCTCTGTGGTTGAACCACTGGCTTAGCATTGTCCTCCAATAAGATCTTGTGCATGCATCTAGCTGGGCTTATGCCCTTAAGGTCACTTATGGACCACCCAAGAGCTGTCTTGTGTGTCCTTAGCACTTGAATTAGTGCTTCCTCTTCCTGTGGATTTAAAGCAGAGCTTATGATCACTGGAAAAGTATCACCTTCTCCTAAAAATGCATATTTCAGGGATGGTGGTAATGGTTTGAGCTCGGGTTTAGGAGGTTTTTCCTCTTCCTGAGGAAATTTCAGAGACTCTTTCAATTCCTCTGAATCCTCTAGATCAGGCGGAACATCTTTAAAGATGTTTTCCAGCTCTGATTTAAGACTCTCAGCCATGTTGATCTCCTCCACCAAAGAGTCAATAAGATCAACTTTTATATAGTCTTTTGGTGTGTCTGGATGCTACATGGCATTGACAGCATTCAACTTAAGCTCATCCTCATTGACTCTCAGGGTGACTTCCCCCTTTTGAACATCAATGAGAGTTCGTCCAGTTGCTAGGAAAGGTCTTCCTAGAATGAGAGTAGCACTCTTGTGCTCCTCCATCTCCAGCACTACGAAGTCAGCGGGAAAGGCGAATGGCCCAACCCTGACAATCATGTCCTCAATCACGCCTGATGGGTATTTAATGGAGCCATCAGCAAGTTGGAGACATATCCGGGTTGGTTTAACTTCTTCAATTAAACCAAGCTTTCTGATAGTGGATGCAGGTATTAGGTTGATGCTTGCCCCAAGATCACATAAGGCTGTCTTGGTGCAATTACCCTCTAATATGCATGGTATCAGAAAGCTTCCAGGATCTTTAAGCTTTTCAGGGAAGCTTTTCAGAATGACTGCACTGCATTCTTCAGTGAGGAGAACTTTTTCAGTTTCTCTCGAATCCTTCTTATGACTTAAGATCTCTTTTATGAACTTGGCATAAGAAGGTATTTGCTCAAGTGCTTCTACAAACAGAATCTTTATTTCAAGAGTCCTGAGATAATCTGCAAAGCGAGCAAATTGCTTATCCTGCTCCTCTTAGCGGAGTCTTTGAGGATAAGGTATATTGGCTTTATATTCCTCAACTTTGGTTGCTGGAGGTTTATTTCCTACAGAAGTGGTTGAAGAAGCCCTTTTAGAGGGGTTGTCATCAGCACTTGTGTGTGTTTGATCCCTCACTGGCAATTGAGTGCCAGGGTTGGAAGCTGGAGTGACGTTAGATGCCAACTCCTCAGCTGTTCCTGGCGTCTAAACGCCAGAACTGTGCTTCCTTTGGGCGTTCAACGCCAGTTCCTTGCTTGTTTCTGGCGTTGAAAGCCAGTCTTGAGCATGGTTTGGGCGTTCAGCGCCAGCCTTCCACCCAATTTCTGGCGTTTTAGCGCCAGAATTATTTTTCCCTGGGCTCTTACTGTCCTCAGATGGAATTTGGGTAGTTTGCTCATTTCTTGGCTTCCTGCTGCCTTGAGATGGGGTATTTAATGTTTTTCCACTTCTTAATTGAACTGCTTGGCATTCTTCTGTTATTTGTTTTGATAAATGCTGCTTTGTTTGCTTTAATTGTTCTTCCATATTTATATTAGCCATCCTTGTCTCTTGTAGTCTCTCCTTGAATTCGGCTAACTGTTTTGTTAGAAAATCAAATTGCTGATTGAATTCAGTAGCTTGTTCAGCAGGACTGAGTTCAGTAGTCACTGTTTTAGCCTCTTCTTTCATGAAAGGTTCGCTGCTTAAGTACAGATGCTGATTTCTGGCAACTGTATCAATGAGCTCTTGAGCTTCTTCAATTGTCTTCCTCATGTGGATAGATCCACCAGCTGAGTAGTCTAGAGACATATGAGCTCTTTCTGTAAGCCCATAATAGAAGATGTCTAGTTGAACCCACTCTGAAAACATTTCAAAGGGGCATTTTCTTAGCATCTCTCTGTATCTCTCCCAGGCATCATAAAGAGATTCATTATCTCCTTCTTTAATGCCTTGGATGTCCAGCCTTAGCTGTGTCATCCATTTTGGAGGAAAGTATTGATTCAGGAATTTTTCTGTCAGCTGTTTCCATGTCTTTATGCTAGCCTTAGGTTGGTTATTTAACCACCTCTTAGCTTAGTATTTTACAGCAAATGGGAACAGTAATAATCTGTAGACATCCTGATCTACTTTCTTATCATGTACTGTGTCAGCAATTTATAAAAACTGTGCCAGAAACTCTGTAGGTTCTTCCTGTGAAATACTGAAATACTGGCAACTTTGCTGCACCATGATAATGAGCTGAGGATTCAACTCAAAGCTACTGACTCCAATGGAGGGTATACTGATACTACTCCCATATGAAGTAGTGGTGGGGTTAGCATATGACCCCAAAGTCCTTCTGGACTGTTCATTTCCACTTAGATCCATGATGGAGAAAGGGAGATGATGTAAAATAGAAAAAAAATATTTTTATTTATTTATTTATTTATTTATTTCAAAAATAAATTAAAATAAAATAAATAAAAATGGGTGAAGATTTTCAAAAAATGGAGAGAGAGAAAGAAAAAAAATGGTTAGGAAGTTTTGAAAAAGATATGATTGAAAGGATTTGATTGGAAAAAATATGATTTGAAAAAGATATGATTTTTAAATTTGATGACTAATTTAATGCTAATTTTTTAAAAATTATGAGTAGAATAAAGAAAATATATTATTATTATTATTATTAATTTTTTTTTGAATTTTATGATGAAAGAGAAAAACACACAAAAGACACACAACTTAAAATTTTTTAGATCTAATGCTCCTTGTTTTCGAAAATTTTGGAGGGAAAACACCAAGGAACACCAAACTTAAAAATTTTAAGATCAAAACACAAGGAAGACTCAAGAACACTTTGAAGAATCACAAGAACAACAAGAACATGAAGGAGGAACACCAAACTTAAAATTTTTAGAAAACCAAACTAAAATTTTCGAAAATTATAAAAAGATTAACAAGAAAACACCAAACTTAAAGTTTGGCACAAGATTTAATCAAAGAAAAATTATTTTTGAAAAGAAAGATTTTAAAAAGAAGATACCCAATTAATTACCAAGAACATAGACCAACGCTCTAGCCAATTAGGCAGTAAATGTAACACTTGTTTTGAAGAAGTATTTTTAATAACTAAGAATAAAAATTTTTTGAAAACTAATGTTTTGAAAAGGCACAAGAAAAACAAGAAAAGATGCAGATCAAGAAAAACTAAAGATCAAACAAGAAAAATAAACAAGAACAACTTAAAGATGAAGAAAGAACAAAGAACACAAATTTCGAAAAAAAAAAAGAGAAAATAAGGATTTAAAAAAAAAAAGAAAATTTCAACCAAAAACAATAATAGAAGACTCTAAACCAAAAAGAAAATTTTTTCCTAATCTAAGCAACAAAATAAACCGTTAGTTGTCCAAACTCGAACAATCCCCGGCAACGGCGCCAAAAACTTGGTGCACGAAAATTACTTCACACTATGTAAGTCCGCACAACTAACCAGCAAGTGCACTGGGTCATTCAAGTAATACCTTACGTGAGTAAGGGTCGAATCCCACGGAGATTGTTGGCTTGAAGCAATCTATGGTTATCTTGTAACTCTTAGTCAGGAAAACAATTCACTTATCAAATTGAATTACGAAAAATAAGAGAGTATGAAATAAATACTTATTATGCAGTAATGGAGAATATGTTGGGGTTTTGGAGATGCTTTATCTTCTTAATTTCAGCTTTTCTCTTGTATTCCTCTTCCCTCATGCATGCAAAAGTGCAAAGTTCCTTCCATGGCAAGCTCTATGTAAGGTGTCACCATTGTCAATGGCTACTTCCCATCTCCTCAGTGAAAATGGTCCAATTGCTCTGTCACAGCACAGCTAATCATCTAGAGGTTCTCGATCATACTGGAATAGGATTTACTAACCTTTTGCGTCTGTCACTACGCCCAGCACTCGCAAGTTTGAAGCCCGTCACAGTCATCCGATCCCAGAATCTTACTCGGAATACCACAGACAAGGTTTAGACTTTCCGGATTCTCCTGAATGACGCCATCAATTCTAGCTTATACCACGAAGATTCTGATTATGGAATCTAAGATATACTCATTCAATCTAATATAGAACAGAGATGGTTGTCATGCACACGTTCATGGGTTGAGGAAGGTGATGAGTGTCACGGATCATCACCTTCTCCATAATTAAGCGCGAATGAATATCTTAGATAGGAACACGCATGTTTGAATGGAAAATAGAAGTACTTGCATTAATTCATCGAGACGCTGCAGAACTCCTCACCCCCAACAATGGGGTTTACAGACTCATGCTGCCAAAAGGTACAAATTTCAGATCTAAAATGTCATGAGATACAAAATAAATCTCTAAAAGTTGTTTAAATACTAAACTAGTAACCTAGGTTTACAGAAAATGAGTAAACTATGATAGATAGTGCAGAAATCCACTTCTGGAGCCCACTTATTGTGTGCTGGGGCTGAGACTAAAGCTTTTCACGTGCCTGTGCTGTTTTGGGTGTTCAACGCCAGGTTGTAACCTGTTTCTGGCGTTGAACTCCAACTTGTAACCTGTTTCTGGCGCTGGACGCCAGACTGCAACATGGAACTGGCGTTGAACACCAGTTTACGTCATCTATCCTTGAGCAAAGTATGGACTATTATATATTGCTAGAAAGCCCTGGATGTCTAATTTCCAACTCAATTGGAAGCGCGCCAATTGGACTCCTGTAGCTCCAGAAAATTCATTCCGAGTGCAGAGAGGTCAGAATCCAACAGCATCAGCAATCCTTTTTCAGCCCGAATCAGATTTTTGCTCAGCTCCCTCAATTTCAGCCAGAAAATATCTGAAATTACAGAAAAGCACACAAACTCATAGTAAAGTCCATAAATATGAATTTTTTCTAGAAACTAATGAAAATATACTAAAAACTTAACTAAAACATCCTAAAAACTACATGAAATTAACCCCAAAAAGCGTATAAAATATCCGCTCATCACTTAGTACTGTCAATTTGATGTAAAATATATTTTGATGGAAATGTGAAAAAAAAAAGTCCAAAATCAAAGGATATTTTAAATGGGTATTGGCAGAAAATTTATAGCATGCTCTGCTTATATTAGACCATGCATGACAAAATATATTATTCATCATAATAATATGGACTATATAACATTAGAACATTGCATGCAGGTCAAAATTTCATTTTATTCACTATGAAAAAACCAAAGTCTATTTAGCTTTTACATAAAAGAATATAAAAATATAACTAACGTGAAGAATATGTACAACTAACTGAGAACAAAACTCTAAGATTCATATCAATAGCACAAAAATTCAGATCAAAGCAAAAAAATTAACTCCAAAACTTGAAAAAAATCAATAATAATTAACTCAAAAAAAACAACAATCAACAATTCTTCCTGTTAACAACAATAAAAAATCAAAGAAATTAACTCAGAAAAATAAGAATACTCAAAGAAATTGAATGAAGGAGGAGGAGGCGAGCGCGGCAGAACAGGGGATCTGCGATAGACGAACGAGACGGAGGAGATGAGATGCGACACCACATAAGTTGCGATGCAAGATGCATTACAATGGAGGAGGTGAGCTTGAGTAGTGGTACCGGCAAAACAGGGGCAGTGCAGCGAAATAGGAATGAGACAGATACAAGTTGCGAAGCGAGACACGTTGCGACGGAGGAGAGGAGCTTGAGCAGTGGGGATTGCGGCTGGAGGAGATGCGACGACGGCGCCGATAGTGGTGAGGATGCCTAGTTGCTATTCTGCTCTAATGGGATTTTTACCTTTTAGGATTGGGTTTGGTCCGCTTTTGAAGAAAGAAGGGGGAGGGGATATTAGCTGCATTTGTCTTTTTTCTTTTTTTATTTTTTTAAAAAAATCAACATAATTTCTATTTTATTCTTTTAATCGAAGATGTGAATAAATATACTCATTATCAAAAAATCATAGAAGACCATTGCGAATAAATTTATAATACAAGAATCCAAAAAAAAAGTACGTATTTGTTCAGAATTTCAGTTGGTTCTTGACAATTCTTCATGTTAGGAATAGAACTTGCCCCAACAGAAGCAGCTCGATTATTTCTTCGCGTTTACACCATTGTAACTAGCTTGTAGTGTTATGTGTTTGAGAAAAAAATATATAACAATAATAAAAGAGAGTTGTTATTATATATCAATTTACGCTAAATCTATATTAAATGCAAATTCATTCTAATTATTGACAATTTAATTAGTTTATAATCAACATGAATCACATCAATTATATTATTTATAAGTAAATCATATATTCCGCCAAAATCAATATTACAAATTTAGATGCTAGTATTACGTAGAGTAATAAATTAGAATAAGTTAAAATAATAATATCTATTTTAAATCATGTTTAAATAAAAATAATAAATTTTCAGATATATATGACTTAAAAATATTATATATTTATTGTCACGTTGAATAATAAATTTAAATAATAATATCTATTATAAATAATTTCAACATAAAATAATAAGTTTACAATAGTATATATTTTTAAAAATATTATACCTTTACTATTAAATATTATGTATTATTATCACGTAGAATAATAAATTTAAAAATAGCAAGTTTTCGGTAATGTTGTGATCTTTAAAAAAATTAAATATTAATTATTAAATATTATGAATTAATACGCAAATCTTTTCAGATTATCACCTACATTATAATATCAATTTAAAATAATAAATTTGAATAATAATATCTATTTTAAATAATTTGTAAATAAAAATAATATCCACTTTGAATAGTAAATATTTTTTAAATTACAATCATAAAAGATACACATACTTTGTAATTATATTATATGATATAAATATAAAACAATAAAATTTTTTTGAAAGATATTTTTCAATAATAAAGAACGAACAAACAAAATTTTATTCTATATATAAAAATACTGCTCAACGTATCATTAGCAAATCACCTTCACATTATAATTCTAATTGTGTTACATATATGCTTGAGTGTTTGACATGGGTAAGCGAAAATCATCCGAATCACCTCAATGTAGTGAGAACAAAATAGACACAAGAGAGGTTAGCATTAATGCTATTGATAACCAAATCTTACATTATCCGTATTTCAACCATATACCCCATATACCCCAATTTTTCTATTCTATGTACCATGGTTTTTATACTGCTGCAGTATATTCTAACCAATCTCCGACAATCATGCATCCATCACTATACAACATATTTTCACCATCATTTATTGTAGGTCCAACTGTCACAAATTTTCAGCCTCCTACTCTCTTATATCCTTTTCAATCTACTAATCCAAGAGATACAGATAAAATTCTTAAACTGCTAAAGTCTCCATAACATCACCAGTCTGACTCTGTTACAAATAAGAAAGCATCAAAGCAAACAAATGTACACAATAAGAAGATATCTACGGCCAAGAGAAGAATTGTCTGGAATTCACATTTGTCTGAAAATATGGTTGGTGTGAATACTGCTTCCATTAAAGACAAATTTTCAAAAAAAAAAAAAAAACTACAGTAGGGACCTCACACAAATCTCTAACTGAGGAGCAAAAGGCACTCTTAAAAAATAGTACACCAAGTGGATACTCTATTAGCATGCCTACCCTAAACCAGAAAAAAATCAAGCACAATAAACGGAGAATTGAATGGCCATCTGTAAGTTTTCATATCACAAGCATTTGCTGTTAGGAAATTATTTTAATTTCCTAATTTTTTTGTGGGAAATACATAAATTAATTATAATCACAAATTATGCTATTTCAAATTAAATGACTTATATAATGGTGATCTCATTTATTGTTATAAATGTTAAATTGAATAAGTCATTATTACTTTTGATTTGAAATTAAATGAGAATAAAATCAGATATTATCTTTTGTTCCTTAGATAATTATCTTTTGGATTTTAGATATATTATCTTTTGGACTTTAGATACTATCTTATTTGGGTTTTAGGGTTTAATGGGTGCCATACTCAAATATAAATAGGCTTTCAGGGTTTCGGTCCCTAATATGCCAAAGCCGCCTTTGTTGCTCTTTCCCCATCAAAAGAGTCACAGTTCAGCCACCTAAGAATACAGAAGGCTTTGGTTGAGGAAGATCGAAAGAACCACAAGACTGAGTCTTTCTATCAATTTCTAATTTCTACGAGTAAAAGATACGCTTCTGCATTATGATGATATTTTTAGTGATTCAATATGGATGATCTGGATTATTGAAATTAATTTATTCCAACAAGTGGTATCAGAGCCATCCATAATTCAATCATAAAAAATATTCGATTTTATTTTATTAGATCAATATAGATATACATATGCATGTTTGCATTATATATGAAATTGATGCACTCTTAATTAAATTGTTCTTGATTATGTGCGTGCATTGATACGTATATATTCGCGTTATATATGTAAAAGAATCCCCTCCATGCCGTTTTGGTTGCTTTTATATATATATATATATATATATATATATATATATATATATATATATATATATATATATATATATATATATATATATATATATATATATTCTTCACGGTATACAATATATAATTACTCAGAGGTTAATGTTGTCTTGGTTGCATTTTTTTTATATACGGTTAATTAAATAGATATTTTTTATCATGTATTTTTCTGTATATTATTGTAACCCCTATACAATTGGTATTTAATTGTATGTGCCATTAATTTGGTGTAAAGATAATTGATTATCCGTATGGGATATAAGGATTATTATGTATATGTCACTTATGCGAATATTGATCTACCCAAAGGAAGATTTATATTTGGCCAAGTTATGAGTATACATCAATAATATTTAAGTAATAAAAAAATATTAATTATTACATAAGAAAACTAGTAACAATTTGGATTATTATACTCACTTATTTTATAAAGATTTGGTTTTGAAATAAATTGATTGAACATTAAGCTGCCAAAGTAGCCTCTTTTGTGAAAATTAATTTATTTAAAACATTAGAAATATGGTGTTATGTAATTCATACGAATATTGGTCGGCCCAAAGGAAGGTCTATACTTGACCGAATTACATACACATATTGATAGTAAATACATGTTTGGGTAACAAATTAAGAATAAAGTAATGCTTATTATTTATGTGGACAATAATCGGCCCAAAGGAAGTTTATTGTTTGGCCAAATAATAAGCATTGCACATTTTTGTTTATTTTCTATTAATTATGCGGTCAATAATCAGTCCAAAGGAAGGTTATTGTTTGGCCAATTAATAGAAAATATATGCGGTAATAAATAGGTTGCGAAGTTGAAGTCTCCATGTGCGCATTAAGTCGATCCAAAGAAAGGCTTCATGTGTGACAGGAATTTTGACAATATTTGATTACTGCAATGAGAGTATCACTTACAGTTAATTTTTCTATCCAAAGTTGAAAATTAATGTTGTTCTAGATATCTCAATATGGATTTTTTTTCATTATTTAACTAATATTTACTGTATGTTCTTTTTATTCTAATCAAGAAACTATGGCTTTAGCTACCAATGTTTCTGCACAAATTAGCAGTATTCCTATGCTGAACGGTTCAAACTTTAAAGTTTGGAAGGATACTGTAGAGATTGTCCTCGGTTGTATAGATCTAGATATAGCTCTTCGAGAGGAGAAACCCACTTCCACTCTGGAAAACCATAATGAGGAGTTAATACTCAAAATGACCCTTGAAATTTGACCTCTAACTCAATTTAGCCCTTGAATTACCAATTGTACCCTGAAATTTTAAGACGTGACTCAAGTTAGCCCTTCCGTCTATTTCCATTACCGGAAAGCTGACGTGGCACATGTAATTGACACTTGGCAGCCTCAACGGTTGTCTGACGTGGCAAAATTCTTGTATGCATCAATTTAGCCCCCAATAATTTAAAAAAAAACCCTTGCATAAGTCTTCTTATCAGGCTTCACCTCTTCCTTTATAAACCTTGTACAATTTAACTTCACCCTCTTCCACTATGCCTCAGATCCCTCCTAACTTTCCTATCACCACCACCATCTTCTTCACCATAACCACCATTTTCTTCTTCACACCCATCTCTCCTCCGCCTCTCATATCTATCCTTATCCTTATCCCTACCCTATCGTTCTCTCTATCCCTTCCCCTTCTCCTAGAATCCCCTTTTTTATCATCATAATCATCATTATCTCTATCTCTATCTCTATTCCTATCTCTATGCCTTTCATCTCTATCATATTTATCATACCTGTCCCTTCTATCTCTTCTATCCCTTCTATCTCTGTCTCTTTCTCTGTGCCCATCTTCACCGTGTATTTTTCTGTCTCTATCACCACCATGTTTCTCTTTGGCTTCAGCTTCAATCTCCTTCTACAGCTCCGTAACCCTATCCCTATCATCTACAATAGTCAATGCCTTGAACTTCCCCTTCGAACCACCACCGTCCTGCTTCGAACCCTTGACGTCGTTGTTCCCAGAACCCTTCTTCGGAGGGAGAATAGAGTGAATTATCGTGAGAAGTGTACCAATAAATTGGAAAGCTTGTGGAGTTCTCCACTGCCATGGCTCTGATGAAGAACCGAAGCGCGAATGACGAATTGGGAATTAGCGTGGATTCGTGGAGTTACCTGAGGTTTAGTTGCTGCCTCCCAACTCACCAGAAACGACTATGATTTGGGAGAAATGGGGTTGCTAGGTTTTTTTTTAAATTATTGGGGGCTAAATTGATGCATACAAGAATTTTGCCATGTTAGACAATTGTTGAGGCTGCCAGGTGTCAACTACATGTGCCACGTTAGTTTTCCGGTGACGGAAATAAATGGAAGGGCCAACTTGAATCACGTCTTAAAATTTTATGGTACAATTTGAGTCAATTGGTAATTCAAGGGCTAAATTGAGTTGCAGGTCAAATTTCAGGGGTCATTTTGAGTATTAACTCCCATAATGAGATTAAAATAGAGAAGTGGGAGAGATCCAATCGAATGAGCATTACGATCATGAAACGCTCAATTCCTGAGGCATTTCGGGGCTCAATTACTGAGGATAAAGATGCCAAACAGTTCCTAAAGGATGTTAAAAAATTCTTTACTAAGAATAAAAAGGCGGAGACAAGTAGTCTTTTGAGCAAACTTGTCTCCATGAGGTATAAAGGTAAAGGGAACATAAGGGAGTACATTATGGAAATGTCTCGTCTTGCTTCAAAATTGAAAGCACTAAAGTTAGAGTTGTCTGAAGATTTACTCATGCATTTCATTTTGATTTTCCTTCCTGCACACTTTGGGCAATTCAAAGTGAGTTATAACACTCTGAAGGACACTTAGTCCAATGAAATTATATCTCACTGTGTGCAAGAAGAAGAGAGGCTACAGTAAGATAAGACTGAAAGTGCTCACATGGCTTCATCTTCTCAGTATAAAAGAAAGTGTGATACTACTACGGATGTGCCTTCTTAGCAGAGAAAAGGCTAAGAAACAGGATTAAGTTTCAACTTGTTTCTTCTGTAAGAAGGTGGGACACATGAAGAAGGATTGTACCAAATATGCCACTTGGCGTGTAAAGAAGGGTATAATTCTTACTTTCATTTGTTCTGAGGCTAGTTTAAGTTATGCACCTATTGATACTTGGTGGGTAGATTCTGCTGCTACTACTCATGTAAGTATTACTATGCAGGGTTTCCTGTGGAGCCGACCGCCAAGTGATGCTGAAAGATACATCTATGTGGCAGACAGCAATATAGTTACAGTCGAAGCTATAGGAACCTTTAGATTATGCTCCACGAGTGGATTTTACTTGGATTTATTAGAGACATTTTATGTACCGTCATTTAGACGAAATTTGGTTTCTATTTCTCGTTTGGACAAATCAGGTTATTTTTGTTCGTTTGGAGACAATAAAGTCAATCTCTTCTATAATTCGAAAAATATTTGCTCTAGTCATTTGGTGGATAATCTATATAGGCTTGACTTAAATTCCTATAATAATGAAATACTGCAAACGGGTACAAAACAAAAACTAAATGAGAATTCGGCATCATTATGGCACAAACGCCTAGGTCACATCTCTAAACAGAGAATTCAGAGGCTCGTGTCGGATGAAATTCTTGGACCCCTAAATTTGGCAGACTTTGAAGTCTGCATTGAGTGCATAAAGGGGAAAAGGATAAACGAAAGGAAATTAGGTGCCGAGAGAGCTAAATATGTCTTAGAACTAATACATACCGATATATGTGGCCCATTCCCTACTGTCTCTTGGAATGGACAACGGTACTTTATTACGTTCATAGATGATTACTCTTGTTACGGGTATCTATATTTAATTCATGAAAAGTCCCAAGCCTTGGATGTTTTCAAGTCTTTCAAAGCTGAAGTTGGACTTCAACCTGGAAAGAAAATTAATGCTGTCAAATCTGATCGTGGTGGTGAATACTACGGAAGATATGATGGTTCAGGTGAGCAACGTCCCGGGCCCTTTGCTCTTTTCCTAGAGGAGTGTGGTATTGTTCCGCAATACACCATGTCAAGCAAACCTAGCATGAATGGTGTTGCAGAGCGAAGGAACCGAACTCTTAAAGACATGGTGAGAAGTATGATTAGTCATTCTTCCTTGCCTGAATCACTCTGGGGAGAAGCCTTAAAGACCGCAGTGTACATCCTTAATAGGGTGCCAAGCAAAGCAATTAACAAAACCCCATATGAAATTTGGATTGGGAAAAGGCCCAGTATAAAGCATTTGCATATTTGGGGATGTCTAGCTGAGGCGCGACCTTATAGGCCACATGAAAGAAAATTGGACTCAAAGATAATTAGTTGCTACTTTGTTGGTTACGCTGAGCGTACACGGGGTACAAGTTTTACAATCCTGCATCAAGGTCTATTTTTGAGACGGGAAATGCAAGATTTCTTGAGGATGTTGAGTTTGGGGGGGAAGGAAATATTAGAAATGTTGCTTTTGATGAGGATTCTATAACTGACAATGATCAGGTCCTTGTGCCTATTATTATTCAAGATACAGTTACAGTACAAGAGCATAATAAGAATTCTACTGTAGATCCAGTTATAGTACAAGAGAACAATGAGAATATCATTGTTGCTCAAGATACTGCTACAGTATAGGAAAATAATGAGAATCCTCCTTAACCCCAACCCATACAGTAAGCTCAACAACCTCAAAAAGTGTCATTAAGGAGATCCAACAGAAAAGAGGAGAAAATCCATCTATGATCTCAAACAAGCTTTCTGTCAATGGTATCACAAGTTTCATCAAGTCATTACCTTATATGGTTTTGAGGTAAATATTATAGATAAATGTGTATACCACAAGTTCAGTGGGAGTAAATACTTTTTTGGTCTTATATGTTGATGACATTCTACTTGCCAGTAACGATATAGGCTTGTTGCATGAAACTAAGAAATTTCTATCGAAGAAATTCGAAATGAAAGATTTTGGTGATGCCTCTTTTGTATTAGGAATCGAGATACTAAGAGATCGCTCTCAAGGTATTCTTAGATTAACACAAAAGAACTATATCAAAAAGATTTTAAGTAGATATGTCATGGAAAGTTGTAGACTGGTGCGGAATTTATAACCACAAATTAACCGGCAAGTGCACCGGTTTGTACCAAGTAATTCCTCAAGTGAGTGAGGGTCGATCCCACGAGGATTGACGGACTAAGCAACAATGTTTGATTAATTTACTTAGTTAGACAAACAGAAAATAGTGTTGAGAGTTCAAAAAGCATTAAATTAAAGATAGGCGAATAAATAAGTTGGGAATAAAATATGGAGAGGGCAGTTAAGGCTTCAGAGTTATCTATTTTCCGGATTTACTTTTCTTATTAACTTATTTTAATCATGCAAGATTTAATTCATGGCAAACTATATGTGACTAGACCCTAATTCCTTAGACCTTCCTAGTCTCCTCTAAAATTCATCAACCGCCAATTCCTTGGTCACTTAATTCCAATTAGAGGGTGAAGTTCAATTCTAGTTTATATGCCACAGAAACTCTAATTACCCAAATATAAAAGGATTATATGTCACGTATCCCGTTAAATCCAGATAATTAAAATTTAGGAGAATTTGTTTTCAAGCTATTGTTCAAGTAAAGAGCTTTTCCAAGTTATACAAGAACTCAATTAGAACATGGGTCATACTTCCGTTCCACCAAAATTTATAAAATAAAGAACAAAAACAATTCTTGAAATAGAAATTAATACATGAATTAAAATAGAAAAATAATAGAATCAATCCATACAATAGACAGAGCTCCTAACCTTAACTGTGGAGGTTTAATTGCTCATGGCAAAGAGAGAAAAATAAGGATTCTGATAAAATGTATTTTGGTTAAGGTCGAATGGAATCCCCTGAAGGGAAGTTTCTTTTTTCCTTTTATATCTAATCCTAATTAATCTAAAATCTATTTTCTAAAACTAAAATAACATCTTTTCCTATTTTAAAAATAAAATAAAGTTTTAAATCAGAATTAATTAATCAGCATTTTCTGCGTTCTCTGCATGTGGCGCATGTCACGTGTACGCGTCAGTCACGCGTACGTGTCGATGGTCTTCTTCACATGTCACGCGTATGCGTTAGGTACACGCACGCGCCGCCATGGAAAGCTCTAAATCACGCGTACGCGTCAGGTATGCGCACGTGTCACTCCTCGCTGGTCATCTCCTTTAATTCTTGTGCTCCTTCCATTTGTGCAAGTTTCCTCTCCATCCTCTAAGCATTTCTGCCCTATATAGCCTTCTTTTCTTTTTTTGCAGAAGCTCCATCAAATCCAACTAAATGCTACCTAAAATAAACAGAATTGCACAAGACTCAAAGTAGCATCCATAGTGACTAAAAGATAATTAATTCTTGATTAAACTCAACAAATTGAATGCAAATTCACTAGGAAAAGATAGGAAAGATGCTCACGCATCACAACACCAAACTTGAATTGTTGCTTGTCCTCAAGCAACTAAACTAATATAGGCTTAGAGTGTGAATTTGCATGAGAATGAGAGTTCGATTAAGCTCATGTCTCTTCTTACAGTGGGGTTCACAACTGCAATCTTGAATAGTTTTGGCATCTCACTCTCCTTTGAATCAGAAGAATGTCATTGTCATTCGAAATTAGAATCCGGATAATATTATGAATTCTCTGATCTTTTGTAACTCAATTTAACCCTTGAACACAGCAATTTTTTTATTCTCTTTTCTTTGGTGCTTTGCACCTTGAGCCTAGCCGTGACTTTAAATGTTTTGTCTCACGCTTCACTTGATACAGAAATACCACAAGCACTTAACTGGGGAACTCTTTTGAAGTTCTGATTTTTCCTTCAGCTACTCCCAGACAATAGTGCCCAAAGCCTTTGGCATACTCTGCTAATTGCAATTGATCTCGACTCTAAATGTTTTCTCTCAAGGATTACTTGACACAAGAACACCACAAGCATATGACTAGGGAAACAACTCTTTGAGCTTTTAATCATGTCTGACCTCCCTAGTTATTGATGCTCAGAGCCTTGGACCTTGCTTTTTTTTTGTTGTTTCTTTTTGCTTCAAGGATTAAATTTTTGTTTATTTTAGGGAAGTCATAATAATTCTCTAAATCCTTGTTCCTTGTACATCAACATTTTTTTTATTCAAATTTAAATATGCACTGTTCATATCATGCATTCAGAGTCATAGAAAATACCACCATATTTAAATAAATGAGACTACTCTAAAAATTAAACTCAATTTCTCATGTAATACACCTTTTTCTTCTTTCTTTTCTTATGAATTCAAGTTCAGTGAGTAATACATGAGAACTTTTCAGAATTAAAAACAAATAGCAGCAAAAATAGCAAATTAAACTGAAACCTAGGAATTTATCTAATAAATGATCATGCAATAAACAAAGAAAAATAAAAGAGCAGGAAGAAATATAGAATGAAAGGAATTCAACCACCTCAGTTGTGTTGGTGGCCATATCATTCCTCCGGCTATGCTCCTCAGTGAAGATGATTTGCCTCCCTTTCGTCCCATAGAAAAGCCATAAGCGAAGTGACAACACCAAACTTAAAGGTTTGCTTGTTCTCAAGCAAAGAAGAACTGAAAACAGAGAGGGACATAAAAAAACATAAAAAAATAGTATGATGAAAGAAGAATAAAAGGATAAAAGAACAAGAGAGAATTAGGATTGGGGGTGGATGATTTGAAATTAGGTACTGAGGTGGTTTAATTGGGCGTCGCACGCATACGTGTCGATCGCGCGAATTTCAAGCGACGTGTAAGCATCTGGAACACGTACGCGTGCCCTTGGTTTGTGCGAAACGCGCGAAGGCGGCCGCGCGCATGCACAACTCTCTGTTCGCGTGGCCTGAGAACCAAAATTCTCATATGACGCGTGCGCGTCAAGCACGCGCACGCGTGGATGGCCAATTGTCGAAAGGACGCGCACGCGTCAGGGACACGCACGCGTCAGGGATGCGTATGCGTGATCAAGTTTGTGCCTCTAGCACACTTCAAGCCCCAAGCCATCACAACTCTCTGCCCAAACACTCATTGACACCGATTTTCAAGGTCACGCGTACGCGTCAGGGGCGCGCACGTGTGGGTGGCTAAATACGCAAACGACGCGCACGCGTGAGGTACGCGTACGTGTGGGCCTGTTTGTGTGCAAAACATAGTTTCAGCACCACTCCTGCTCAACTCTCTGTTCACTTTTATTTTTTGCGCACACACATATGACGAGTACGCGTCAGCGACGCTTGCGCGTCGTGTGCTCGTTTTTTTTATGTCGCCTGAATTATTCGATTCCTGTTATAAAATAGCTGCATGATCAGAACACACTTAAAACGAAAGAAAAACAGTAAAAATTCAATAAAAATCAAATAAGTAAGAAAATCACAACTACGAAAAATAACTAAGGATACGAAATTATCGGGTTGCCTCCCAACAAGCGCTTCTTTAATGTCACTAGCTTGACACTTGATTGTTGAATTTTCTTCCTCTTCTTCCAGTTGATTAAAAGAAATGTCTCCAAGTGGGGAGAGGTGAAAATTAGTGCCCCCTGACATAAATTCCTCCGAACAAGCTTTCTTTTATTGTGATTAACTTGATTCACCTTGCTTGTTGGTGTAGAGGTTGGATTGTTCTTTTCTGACCTTCTCTTTTTCATGGATATTTTCTTCTGTTTCTTGGTCACAATCCCCTTTTCAGTGCTTTCCTTGGTTTCTTTCACTTCTTTGATTTCAAAATTTGGATGTTGTGTGATGGTTAGAGTGTATCCTTCATCAAGAACTTCTTGAATTGGTGGTTCAATAAACTCACTCTCTATGCCAGTCTCTACTTCATTGGAGCGTAGATTCCCATAATTGGTTTCCTCCCTTACAACCTCCTTTGTTTTTGCATCTTCCTTTTCTTCCATGTGTGAGGGTGGAAAGTTCTCTAATTCATTGGAGTATAAACTCCTTTGATTGATTTCCTCACTTTCCTCTATAGGATCTTGCATTATATCTCTTGGGAAGGAATTTGCTTGTTCCTCTTCCTGAGACTTGATAATCGACTGCACATGTTTCTCTACATTTTTAAGACTCGTCTTTATGTCATGTATGAATTCTTTCATGAGAAGCTCAAGATCTGATGGTACTTGATATGAATAAAGAGATGGTGGCTCTTGATATGAATAAGAAGGAGATGATGATTCTTGATAAGAGTAGAAAGATGATGGTTCTTGGTATTAATAGGGAGATAGTGGCTCTTGATATGGGTAGAAAGATGATGGTTCTTGATATGGATAGAGAGATAGTGGTTCTTGATATGAATATGGAGATGGTGGTTCTTGATAGTTGGAACATAGAGCACTGAAGTTTCTTTGGTTTTGACTTTGCCAACCAAAATTTGGGTAGTTTCCCCATTCATAATAATATGAATCACTCCTTGGGTGTGAGTAGTAACCCATGTGATTTCTCTCCATTATTTTTCTTAGCACAAAATACCAAAAAGAATTAAACGCACCATGTGGTAAACAGGAAAGCAAAGAAGAAAGAGCAGAATTCTTTTTTTTTTTGAAAAGAAATAAAATAAAGAATAATAAAAATAAAAGAAGAATTCCAAAAATAAATAAAAGGAGGTCAACTAAAAAATTCAAAAATTAAACAAAGAAAAATACTAGTATTTAAAATAAAATATTTTTAAAAGAAAACTTACTACGGGACACCAAACTTAATTTCAGAAATTAAAAAAAAATATTAGTGCTATTTTTTTTTTGAAAATACTAAAGAAAAATTTAAATAAAATTAAAATTAAAACGCCTAATCTAAGCAATCAAACAACTAATAGTTGTTAATCACTATCAATCCCCGGCAACGGCGCCAAAAACTTGGTGCAGAATTTATAACCACAAACTAACCGGCAAGTGCACCGGGTCGTACCAAGTAATACCTCAGGTGAGTGAGGGTCGATCCCACGAGGATTGATGGACTAAGCAACAATGTTTGATTAATTTACTTAGTTAGACAAACAGAAAATAGTGTTGAGAGTTCAAAAAGCATCAAATTAAAGACAGGCGAATAAATAAGTTGGGAATAAAATATGGAGAGGGCAGTTAAGGCTTCAGAGTTATCTATTTTCCGGATTGACTTTTCTTATTAACTTATTTTAATCATGCAAGATTTAATTCATGGCAAACTATATGTGACTAGACCCTAATTCCTTAGACCTTCCTAGTCTCCTCTAAAATTCATCAACCGCCAATTCCTTGGTCACTTAATTCCAATTAGAGGGTGAAGTTCAATTCTAGTTTATATGCCACAGAAGCTCTAATTACCCAAATATAAAAGGATTATATGTCACGTATCTCGTTAAATCCAGATAATTAAAATTTAGGAGAATTTGTTTTCAAGATGTTGTTCAAGTAAAGAGCTTTTTCAAGTTATACAAGAACTCAATTAGAAAATGGGTCATACTTCCGTTCCACCCAAATTTATAAAATAAAGAACGAAAACAATTCTTGAAATAGAAATTAATACATGAATTAAAATAGAAAAATAATATAATCAATCCATACAATAGACAGAGCTCCTAACCTTAACTGTGGAGGTTTAGTTGCTCATGGCAAAGAGAGAAAAATAAGGATTCTGATAAAATGTATTTTGGTTAAGGTCAAATGGAATCCCCCGAAGGGAAGTTTCTTTTTCCCTTTTATATCTAATCCTAATTAATTTAAAATCTATTTTCTAAAACTAAAATAATATCTTTTCCTATTTTAAAATAAAAATAAAGTTTTAAATCAGAATTAATTAATCAGCGTTTTCTTCGTTTTCTGCATGTAGCGCATGTCACGCGTATGCGTCAATCACGCGTACGTGTCAGTCATGCGTACGCGTCGATGGTCTTCTTCGCGTGTCACGCGTACGCGTCAGGTACGCGCACGCGTCCTGAGCAACTTTGATTTTCGCGCGTACGCGTCAGGTACGCGCACGCGTCGCTCCTCGCTGGTCATCTCCTTTAATTATTGTGCTCCATCCATTTGTGCAAGCTTCCTCTCCATCCTCTAAGCATTTCTGCCCTATATAGCCTTCTTCTCTTTTTATGTAGAAGCTCCATCAAATCCAACCAAATGCTACCTAAAATAAACAGAATTGCACAAGACTCAAAGTAGCATCTATAGTGGCTAAAATATAATTAATTCTTGATTAAACTCAACAAATTGAATGAAAATTCACTAGAAAAAGATAGGAAAGATGTTCACGCATCATAGACTAATGCACACACCCGTAGCTAAAGGAGACAAGTTCAGTCTCAAGCAATGCCCTAAAATGATCTTGAGAGGACATCAATGCATAATAAACCTTCTGCATCAACACTAGGGAGCTTAATGTATGCTCAAGTCTGCACACCTGTTGGGTAGATACTTGAGCAATCCGGGCAGGAATAATTGGATAGCTGATGGGTTGAACATTTCCGTCGACTAGGAAATTTAATCTCAAAATAAGATTGGCATGTAAGTATAGTTCCTAGCCAACAAGTAATGCTCAAATCAAATATTCCAATTCAAAACAAAATATAAACCGAGAGTAATGAAACCTCGGGTCGTTCTCTCTAGGATGCAATTGGAAGTGTTTCTCTTTTGGTTGTGAGGGAAAAGGGGTTTTCAAGCAAGAATTGAAAGATTAAAAGAACTAAGTAATAAAAGAACTAAGGAATGCTCAAAATTGTAATTAATGTAATTAAAGGGAAATGAGATCAAAACTAGTGAAAATGCTATAAATGCAATAAAAGAGCCTTGACTTGGGAATAAGGATCTAAGAATCCTATCATTGCCATAACCACAACTATGGTAATTATGATGAGTCAATCTCGCCTAGTCAACCCCAACCATCGAGGAGTAAGTCAAGCAAGCATAATTGACCTTAATCCATAAGTCCTAGCTAACTTACCAAACTAGTTGATAAAAAGCTAGCGTCAATGGAGACAAGAGTCAACTAACTACCCAAGAATTACCACTAAATGTCAGATATTATGACTCTAGTATCCTAGAAACTCAAACCACAAGCCAAGGTGGAAAAATCTACTCAAATTCTAAGGTTGGCATTTTCACAAACACCTTGTGTGTATAAAACCAATACATGGAAAATTGTAAAGAAAAATAGAAAGCTATAACCAACTATGCTTGAACATCCAAACAAGCATAAAGAAAGCATGAAAAATTAAATTCATCAATCAAAACTTCAAGAACTCAAAATTGCAATTACAAACAAAGTGCTTGAACCAAAGGAAATGGAAATAAGACAATGTAATTAAAGAGGAATTAAAGAGTACTTACAATTAAAGATGCAAAATCCAAGGGAAAAGCTTCTATAAAATGCTATGGAAATGGAAATTAAACCCTAAGAGAGCAAAACTACACTACTCCTACTCCTACTCCTACTATATGAAACTAAGGAAAAATAAAATCTAAGTCCTAATGCCTTCAAATGTGTTGATATCCACCTTATATAGCCTTTCATTTCAGCCTTCAAGCCTTCCAAAATGGCCCAAAAGCACCCAGAAATCTTAAGGCACGCATTTCATTAATGCAACGACGTGCAGGGACCTGTGCAGACGCACAGATGCGTGCGTCCACACACTCAGCTGAAAATTGACCTGTGCACACGCACAGGTGCATGCGTACACACACATGGAAATTTCTTCTTATACGCGTGCACGCAGGGCTATGCGCACGCACACAGGAATTTTCTCGCTTGTGCGCGCGCACGCAAGGCTGTGCGCACACACACTTTACTGTGTGTGCTTTTCCTTGTTTTCTTCATGTTTTCTCCCTTGTACATGCTTTCTTCCACTTTTATCCTTCCATTCTTGCCTTCAAGGCCTGAAATCACTCACAAACTATATCACGGCATCGAATGACACAAAGGTGGGATTAGATTGCTCTATTAAAGCACAAAATTGCATGTTTTCACATTTAAGTTCAAATTAGGGATCAAACACAAAAGTATGCTATTTTGGTGCTTAAGTGTGAGTTCATATGCTAAAATCCATTCAAAGTGAGTTGAAATATACCATCAAATATGGACTCATTAACTCCCCCACACTTAAATAATAGCATGTCCTCATGCTAAACCAACAAGAAAAATGATCAAAAAGGGATAATCAACTTATTGAATGCAACTACCTATATGCATGCAAGTATAAATATATATATATATATATATATATATATATATATATATATATATATATATATATACTTGCATGCATATAGGTAGTTGCATTCAATAAGTTGATTATCCCTTTTTGATCATTATATATATATATAGTATCTATATGAAATTGGTGAAAACAAACAATCAAATTTTCAAGCAAGTGTATGGACAAATAGGGCTAAGCAAGGAAATAATCAAATGCCTCCACAATCTAAGGAATTGATTTAACTCATAAAAAGAAGCAACTTGCAAGAATGTATGATAAGAAGGGTGAAAACATAGAATTGAGTAATTGAACTCTCACTAGGTGTGTATACACTATAATCACTCGGTGTTTAGGGTTTCAATCACTCAAGTCTCCTCTAATCATGCTTTCATAGATTTACTTTTCATCTACCAATCAACAACAAGTAATGTATGAATGCACTTATCATGAGGACTTATTAGGGTTGTAATGGGGTTAGGGTCAAGGTGGGATAGATATGGCTAAGTGGACTAAAATGGTTGAATCCTTGATTAGTTTAGGTATCCAATTCAACCCATATCAATCAAATCAAAATCAAATGCAATCCTAACTTTCCATCAATTCTTTTCACTAATTCATGTATGCTTATCTCATAAACATCACATATGCAATTCTTTATTCATTTGTTTACCCCTTTGGGTGACTTTGCGCCCTTTTATGATGAAGGTTTTTTTTTATTATGAAAGTAAGATGCATATGGTTTTAGTAGCTCATACATGAATGCACCCATTTTCCAAAATTTTCAATAAATACCCAAAAATAATCTTTTTCAATCACTACCAATGTTTTCCAATATTCTCCCCCACACTTAAATGAAACACACTTCTCCAACCTAAGCTAATCAAGGATATAATCCAAGGTTATTCATGGTTTTTCCGCTTAAGGTTGTGATGTGCTAATATTACAAACAATGGGGTCAACAAGGCTCAAAGGGGTTAACAATGGTAGATGCAAAGGGTAGGCTTTATGGGAAAGGTAAGCTTTTAACAAAGATGGCATCAATCATGTTCAATGCAATTCAAAACATCAAACATTGGAAATAAAGAATTAAGCAAAACCAAGATTACAATCATAGAAGAGATATATCACACCATGAACAAAATTAGTGGTTAAAATGTGTAACCACTCAATATAAGCCCAAAACTCACAAAGTATTTGTTCTTTACACTTCTATGTTCCAAAAAGAATCATTCAAGCAAGTTTGAAAACAATTTTCAAATCAATTCAATAGAATGCCCTAAAAATAAAATTCTTGAAGAATCCTTGTTGTTTTTCACCAAAATTATTTCCTATATGTATGTATGATGTGATGGATGCAAAATTTTTTCAAAATTTCCTAGTTCTTTCCCTAATTTTCAACATTGCAAAAAATTAACATGAACAATTAGGATCAAGATAACTAGGCATATGCTATTCACATCATCCAATCACAATCTATATCTATACTATATACCACGCAAAAAAAAATGCATAATGCAATAACTATATATAAGCTATGATATATATACCAAAAGAAAATGCAATGCAACAATAGAAAACACTCCAAATGTCCACAAGAAACATAATAAAAAGGAAACATAAATTAAAGTGCAAAGTGTTCGGAAGAGAAAGTTCACTCCCCAAAATGACGAATCCTCCCCCACACTTAAGCGTTGCACGGTCCTCCGTGCATAAACACGATCCGGGGGGAAATGTCTCTAAGTTCCTCCACCTTCGGTGTCCTCCTCCTCTCCCGGCTCCTTGCCTTCACGTCTCATCCTCAAAAAGAATGCATAAAGTATAATTAGAACTCATATGGCAAGTAGCACAAAAAGATAAATGAGGGAACTATTAAACATCTAATTGAGGAAGCTTGCATAGTGGTGTGGAATACACACAACGGCCGATTAAAGTGGCATTCACATAATCAGAAAGTAAGAATGAGTTCCTCAATTAAATGGCCTAAGACGCAACAAAGAGATGAGCATCAATTAAAACACAAGCAAGCTCAGGCAATTGCAACAAGAGTGAATTGAATGTGGAAATTATTGGATATTGAAGTTGTGCAAGTAAAAGCGCAAGATTAATATAAAATAGCACAACCAATAATAACCAATGCAATGATGAAGAGAATTACCTATTCATCCTTAAGAATAATCAAATAATCACATGGGAAGGTGCTTGCTATAAAAAGTGACAAGTCTTGATAAGGATCAAGTCAAGTCAACTCAAACAAATGCAAAGCATTAACAAGGAGCAAATACCTTGTGATGTGATTATATTGACTTAAAGACCATGACGAACAAGCAATTCCATTCAATTCACTAAATTCAATATGTACTTGTTAAAGATTACACCAAATAAGAGTCAAAAGGTCAATTCCTAAGTCAATTTGGTGCTAGCGACTCAAAACATTAAACAAGTACGTTATTGAAATTTCGATCCCAAATAATATCATCATCATTCAAAAGTGCACAATTCTTAATTACAATGCCAAACAAGGGTGAAGTTTAACACATATGGTCATGACAACATATGAATTAAACAAAAAGTTCATTCAAACATTTAAATAAACACATTGTATGCAGTGCACATATTCATCATTTCAAGCAAAGATCTCAAACATCAATAACCCATAAATAAAAAATTTTGAACACTTGCAATGTAATAAACAAGCACTTAAACAAAAGTTATGCTAAATAACCAAAGTTAAATAAAGAAAAATAGAAAGCAAGCAACTAAACATAACAAATAAGATTAAAACAAGAAAAGTGAAAAGATGCAGAATATAAAAGAAAGGGATAGGTAGCAGTGGCACTTGTAATAGCAATGGCGAGGCTCACGGCGACGTGTTGGTCGTCGGAAGAAGGGAAGAAATAAAGAAGAAAAAGAAGGAAGAAAGAAGAAGTACAAGAAAGAAGGAAAAGAAGAAGAGAGAAAACACCTGTGCGGATGCACGCAAGGAAGAGAGATGGTTGTGCGCACGCACTGCACGTGTGAGTGCTGCGAACAAAAGATGCGTCGCATCCTGTGCGGGCGCACAAGGTGTGTGCGGTCGCAAAAAATGAGGAAAGGGGATAGTTCACACGCACAACCTGTGCGTGTGCTGCGACCAGAGGGGTCGCTACAGGCTGTGCGGGCGCACAGAGCTATGCGCTCGCACAACAGTTTTTCTTTTTTTTTTATTTATGAAAGAGGTGAAAATGACCATGTGTGCATATGCACAGAAAGGTGTGCGCACGCACAGAATGAAAATATTTTGGGGTGCGCACGCATGGAAGGTGCAAGCGCTGCGAACAGAGCGTGCTACAACGTGTGTGCGGGCGCACACTGCTTTCGCTCTCAGTGGACCTTAGTTTCTCAGTGGAAGAGGACCTTAATAAAGAAAGAAGTCAACTTTCTATACATAATTTTCTGAATAGCCGAATAAAGGGCTTGATAGCCACTCCCCTGAAAAACTTAAAAGAAGACGATTCGCTACTTCTGAATCACTGCATCCAGCTCCTCCAGTCTCCTCGATTGGCCCCCTTCGCCGTTGTGATCCCCTTAGTTCACTATTTTCTTGTATATAGAGTTGAGTGCCTGTCTGTGATTCGGGTTTGGATATTCTCCCATCTTCCCTGCCGAGTAATCCCTCTCTCTTTACCTGCTATTGTGCTCAGGCTTCCCTTCTAACAGCAAATAGGCCAGACCAAGTGCTAGAAAGCAAGTAAAGAATTCGCTCAGGTAAACGAACAGAAAGAAGAAAGAATCAAAAGAAGAAGAGCCTCAAACTTGGCAAAGTGAGGTCAATCCTGTAACAAGTGCTATCCTGAAGTAGTGCTCTCGCTAGCTAGAACAGAACTATCAAATGGAGGAACAAGTCAAGCGTAGGCCTTCTTTGAGTATAGCTTCAAGTAGCTGCCTTAGCTAGCTCCCTTTCGTAGCGCTTCCCCAAGGTGTGATTCAGCCCTTAACCGTGGAGATAACGAGATTCACAAAAGATTTTCTCGGTGCGAAGACTCCTATATCCTAAAATCGAATATTTGAGTTAGCTACTCACTCAGTCCACAGATTCGAATTAGTCAAAATAAAACTAGACAGATCAAGGAGAGAGAAGGTTCATCGATCAATCTTAGCTATGGTTCCATTTCTTTATTCAGTCAGCCAGGCAGAAGTGGAAAATCAAATAGATAGAGTAGATCCTATTCTAGAAGGATTAGAAACCTTACCTTAGCGTGATTCCATGCCTGACTTTCCCGATAGCGGAATCTATAGATGTTCCCATGGAGCGGTAACTAGGTCCAGTGCTCAAAAAGGGAAGCTTATCGAAAGGAGGAGTGGAAGCTGCTCTGCTAATTTCCTAGCCAAGAGATGACTTCTATCTACATCTATCCTCATAGCATAGTAAGAAAAAGCCAGCGAAAGCTCTCTTCTAGGCGCTTATTCCCACTACAGACTCCATAGTAGCAGTTACGGATTCAATTGCGACAAGATCTTATTCTTCCTTTTCTGATTCACGTGCAAAACCCTTTTGTCCAATTCTAGGAACTGTTAGGTAAGAACCGATTCACTTCCTCACAACCTAGCATTTTTTGTCCCTGGGTACCTTTACTCTAGTTTCAAAAGTTTCAAAGGTTTGTAGCACTTGCTTACTGAGCTCTGGGGCAGGCCATCTATTCCTGCTTTACTTTCTTCAAAGAAGCCTTAGATCTCTTTATCAGTCGAGGTGGGAGTAGGCAGTTCTCTATGAACTGGATGTTGAATTATCAAAAAGATGAGAGGAAGGCGCGTCGTCGATTAGGTGTCTCGTGGCAGGGGCTGTGCACAATCAAAGAGGGGCGGCTACTTTCCAGCTTGCTGACTTCACTATAAGAGAAGCCCCAAAACTACGCTTGAAGCTTCATTCAGATCGATTCCAGTCGCTGCTACGCCACATCAATCCGTTATGGCTCGACCCTCAAAAAAGTAAGATTTTGATCCCCAACGACAGGTGGTATGCGAAATTGTTACTCAGGTTGTGAATTATTGTTCCAAATTCATTCCTTGGCAATGGCACCAAAAACGGATGCACAGAACCATGGTCTAAACATATCTTTACAACTTCGCATAACTAACCAGCAAGTACACTGGGTCGTCCAAGTAATACCTTACGTGAGTAAGGGTCGAATCCCACGGAGATTATTGGTATGAAGCAAGCTATGGTCACCTTGTAAATCTCAGTCAGGCGGATATAAAATAGTTATGTAGTTTTCAAAAATTAGTAATAAAATAAGGATAGAAATACTTATGTAAATCGTTGGTGAGAATTTCAGATAAGCGTATGGAGATGCATTCGTTCCTCTGAACCTCCGCTTTCCTGCTGTCTTCATCCAATCAGTCTTACTCCTTTCTATGGCTGGCTTTATGTAAGGATGTCACCGGTGCCAATGGCTACTTTCAATCCTCTCGGAAAAATGGTCCAAATGCTCTGTCACAGCACGGCTAATCGTCTGGAGGCATCACCCTTGTCGTTGGTTGCATCCTATTCCTCTCTGTGAAAATGGTCCGATGCGCTGTCACTGCATGGCTAATCATCTTGGAGGTTCTCGATCATACTGGAATAGAATTTACTATCCTTTTGCGTCTGTCACTATGCCCAGCACTCGCGAGTTTGGAGTTCGTCACAGTCATTCAATCCCAGAGTCCTACTCGGAATACCACGGACAAGGTTTAGACTTTCCGGACTCTCATGAATGCCGCCATCAATCTAGCTTATACCACGAAGATTCTGATTAAGAGATCTAAGAGATACTCATTCAATCTAATGTAGAACGGAAGTGGTTGTCAGGCACGCGTTCATAGGGAATGATGATGATTGTCACGTTCATCACATTCAGGTTGAAGTGCGAATGAATATCTTAGAAGCGAAATAAGATGAATTGAATAGAAAATAGTAGTACTTTGCATTAATCTTTGAGGAACAGCAGAGCTCCACACCTTAATCTATGGAGTGTAGAAACTCTACCGTTTAAAAATACATAAGTGATAATGGAATTCATTGGTCTCGGCCCCAGAGGGGAACCGGAGTAACCAAGACTGCGAATACAATGATAAAAAGTTCTATTTATAATAAACTAGTCACTAGGGTTTACAGGAGTAAGTAATTGATGCATAAATCCACTTCCGGGGCCCACTTGGTGTGTGCTTGGGCTGAGCTTGAAGTCTACACGTGGAGAGGTCATTCTTGGAGTTGAACGCCAGCTTTTGTGCCAGTTTGGGCGTTGAACTCCACTTTGCAACTTGTTTCTGGCGCTAGACGCCAGAATTGGGCAGAGAACTGGCATTGAACGCCAGTTTGCGTCATCTAAACTTGGGCAAAGTATGGACTATTATATATTTCTGGAAAGCCCTGGATGTCTACTTTCCAACGCAATTGGAAGCGCGCCATTTTGAGTTCTGTAGCTCCAGAAAATCCATTTTGAGTGCAGGGAGGTCAGAATCCAACAGCATCAGCAGTCCTTCTTCAACCTCTGAATCTGATTTTTGCTCAAGTCCCTCAATTTCAGCCAGAAAATACCTAAAATCACAGAAAAACACACAAACTCATAGTAAAGTCCAGAAATTTGAATTTAACATAAAAACTAATGAAAACATCCCTAAAAGTAACTAGATTCTACTAAAAACATACTAAAAACAATGCCAAAAAGCGTATAAATTATCCGCTCATCACAACACCAAACTTAAATTGTTGCTTGTCCCCAAGCAACTGAAAATCAAATAGGATAAAAAGAAGAGAATATACTATAAATTCCAAACTATCAATGAAACATAGCTCCAATCAAATGAGCGGGACTTATAGCTTTTTGCCTCTTGAATAGTTTTGGCATCTCACTTTATCCATTGAGGTTCAGAATGATTGGCATCTATAGGAACTCAGAGTTCAGATAGTGTTATTGATTCTCCTAGTTCAGTATGATGATTCTTGAACACAGCTATTTTATGAGTCTTGGCCGCGGCCCTAAGCACTTTGTTTTCCAGTATTACCACCGGATACATAAATGCCACAGACACATAATTGGGTGAACCTTTTCAGATTGTGACTCAGCTTTGCTAAAGTCCCCAATTAGAGGTGTCCAGAGTTCTTAAGCACACTCTTTTTTTGCTTTGGACCTTGACTTTAACCGCTCAGTCTCAAGTTTTCACTTGACACCTACACGCCACAAGCACATGGTTAGGGACAGCTTGGTTTAGCCGCTTAGGCCAGGATTTTATTCCTTTAGGCCCTCCTATCCACTGATGCTCAAAGCCTTGGGATCCTTTTTATTTACCCTTGCCTTTTGGTTTTAAGGGTTATTGGCTTTTTGCTCTTGCCTCTTGGTTTTAAGAGCTTTTGGCTTTTTCTGCTTGCTTTTTCTCTTTTTTTTTTTTTTTCTGCAAGCTTTGTTCTTTGCTGCTTTTTCTTGCTTCAAGAATCATTTTTATGATTTTTCAGATTATCAAATAACATGTCTCTTAGTCATCATTCTTTCAAGAGCCAACATATTTAACATTCTTAAACAACAACTTCAAAAGACATATGCACTGTTCAAGCATTCATTCAGAAAACAAGAAGCATTGTCACCACATCAATATAATTAAACTAAGTTCAAGGATAAATTCAAAACTCATGTACTTCTTGTTCTTTTGAATTAAAGCATTTTTCATTTAAGAGAGGTGATGAATTCATAGGACATTCATAACTTTAAGACAAAGTTACTAACTACTAATGATCATGTAATGAAGACACAAACATAGATAAGCACATAACATAGAAAACGAAAAAAAACAGAAGAAATAAGAACAAGGAATGAATCCACCTTAGTGATGGTGGCGTTTCCTTCTTGAGGAACCAATGATGTCCTTGAGCTCTTCTATGTCTCTTCCTTGTCTTTGTTGCTCCTCCCTCATTACTTTTTTATCTTCTCTTATTTCATGAAGGATGATGGAGTGCTCTTGATGTTCCACCCTTAATTGTCCCATGTTGGAACTTAATTCTCCTAAGGAGGTATTGATTTGCTCCCAATAGTTTTGTGGAGGAAAATGCATTTGAGGCATCTCCGGGATCTCATGGTGATGAGCTTCCTGCGCCTCTTGAGCTCCATGAATGGGCTCTCTTGCTTGCTCCATCTTTTTCTTAGTGATGGGCTTCTCTTCCTCAATGTGAATGTCTCCTTCTATGAAAGCTCCAGCTGAGTAACATAGATGGCAAATAAGATAAGGAAAAGCTAGCCTTGCCCCAGGAGAGAACTTTTCGGCTATTTTGTAGAGTTCAAGGGAGATGACTTCATGAACCTCTACTTCTTCTCCAATCATGATGCTATGGATCATGATGGCCCGATCCACAGTAACTTCAGATCGGTTGCTAGTGGGGATGATGGAGCGTTAGATGAACTCCAACCATCCTCTAGCCACAGGCTTGAGGTCCAATCTTCTTAGTTGAACCGGCTTGCCTTTGGAGTCAATCTTCCATTGAGCTCCTTCCACACATATGTCCATGAGGACTTGGTCCAACCTTTGATTAAAGTTGACCCTTCTAGTGTAGGGGCGTTCATCTCCTTGCATCATAGGCAAGTTAAATGCCAACCTCACATTTTCCGGACTAAAATCCAAGTATTTCCCCCGAACCATTGTAACATAGTTCCTTGGATCCGGGTTCTTACTTTGATCATGGTTCTTGGTGATCCATGCATTGGCATAGAACTCTTGAACCATTAGGATGCCGACTTGTTGGATGGGATTTGTTAGAACTTCCCAACCTCTTCTTTGAATTTCATGTCGGATCTCCGGATACTCATTTATTTTGAGTTTGAAAGGGACCTCGGGGATCACCTTCTTCTTGGCCACAACATCATAGAAGTGGTCTTGATGAGCTTTGGAGATGAATCTTTCCATCTCCCATAACTCGGAGGTGGAAGCTTTTGTCTTCCCTTTTCCTTTTCTAGAGGATTCTCTGGTCTTAGGTGCCATCAATGGTAATGGAAAAACAAAAAGCTTATGCTTTTACCACACCAAACTTAGAATATTGCTCGCCCTCGAGCAAGAGAAGAAAGAATAGATGAAGAAAAAGAAGAAAATATGGAGAGGAGGGGGGAGGTGTGATTCGGCCAAGAAGAGAAAGGAAGGTTGTGTTGTGAGAAAATAAGGAAGAATGGAGGGTTATATATAGGGAAGGGAGGGGGGTAGGTTCGGCCATTTAGGGTGGGTTTGGGTGGGAAATTGATTTTGAATTTTGAAGGTAGGTGGTGTTTATGAGGTAGGTTTATGGGGAAGAGTGGATGGATGTGAGTGGTGAAGTGGTGATAGGGAAGAGAGATTGAGGTGATTGGTGAAGGGTTTTGGGGAACAGTGTTTATGGGATTGTGTGAAAGAGGGGTGAGAAGAAGTGAGTAGAGGTAGGTGGGGATCCTGTGGGGTCCACAGATCCTGATGTGATCCTGTGGGGTCCACAGGTCCTGAGGTGTTCAAGGATTTACAACCTTGCACCAAATTGGGCATGCAAAATGCCCTTGCACACAACTCTGGGCGTTCAGCGCCAGATTGATGCTTGTTCTGGGCGTTGAATGCCCATTTGTAGCCTATTTCTGGCGTTGAACGCCAGAACCATGCTTGTTCTGGGCGTTCAGCGCCAGCTCTTCTCCAGGGTGCATTTCTGGCGTTCAAACGCCCAGATGCTGCCCATTTCTGGCGTTCAGCGCCAGAACCATGCTCTGTTCTGGCGTTGAACGCCCAAAACATGCTTCTTACTGGCGTTTAAACGCCAGTAAGGTCTTCCTCCAGGGTGTGATTTTTCTTCTGCTATTTTTGATTCCGTTTTCAATTTTTTTGATTTATTTTGTGACTCCACATGATCATGTACCTATAAAGACATATAACTAATAAAAAATATAATTAAATAAAAATTAGGTTGCCTCCCAACAAGCACTTCTTTAATGTTAATAGCTTGACAGTGGACTCTCATGGAGCCTCACAGATGTGCAGAGCTTTGTTGAGACCTTCCAACACCAAACTTAGAGTTTGGATATGGGTGTTTGACACCAAACTTAGAGTTTGGTTGTGGCCTCCCAACACCAAACTTAGAGTTTGACTGTGGGGGCTTTGGTTGACTCTACTTTGAGAGAAGCTTTTTATGCTTCCTCTCCATGGATGCAGAGAGAGATCCTTGAGTTGTAAACATAAGGTTGTCCTTATTTAAATGAAGGATCAATTCTCCTCTGTCTACATCAATCATAGCTCTTGCTGTGGCTAGGAAAGGACTTCCTAGGATGATGGATTCATCCTCTTCCTTTCCAGTATCCAGGACTATGAAATCAGCAGGGATGTAAAGGCCTTCAACCTTTACTAACACGTCCTCTACTTGTCCATAAACCTGTTTTCTTGAATTGTCTGCCATCTCTAATGAGATTTTAGCAGCTTGCACCCCATAGATTCCCAGTTTCTCTATTATAGAGAGGGGCATGAGGTTTACCCCTGAACCAAGGTCACACAGAGCCTTAAAGATCATGGTGCCTATGGTACAAGGTATTATGAACTTTCCAGGATCCTGTTTCTTCTGAGGCAATGTCAGTTGATCCAGATCACTTAGTTCATTGGTGAACAAGGGAGGTTCATCTTCCCAAGTTTCAATACCAAATAATTTGGCATTTAGCTTCATGATTGCACCAAGGAACTTGGCAGCTTGCTCTTTAGTAACATTCTCATTCTCTTCAGAAGAGGAATACTCATCAGAGCGCATGAATGGCATAAGGAGGTTCAATGGAATCTCTATAGTCTCTAGATGAGCCTCAGATTCTTTTGGTTCCTCAGAGGGAAACTCCTTATTGATCACTGGACATCCCAGGAGGTCTTCCTCACTGGGATTCACGTCCTCCTCTCCCTCTTTGGGTTCGGCCATTTTGGTAATATCAATGGCCTTGCACTCTCTCTTTGGATTTTCTTCTGTATTATTTGGGAGAGTACTGGGAAGGATTTCAGTGATCTTCTTTCTCAGCTAGCCCACTTGTGCCTCCAAATTTCTAATGGAGGACCTTGTTTCATTCATGAAACTCACAGTGGCCTTAGATAGATCAGAGACTAAGTTTACTAAGCTAGATGGATTCTGCTCAGAATTCTCTGTCTGTTGCTGAGTAGATGATGGAAAAGGTTTACTATTGCTAAACCTGTTTCTTCCACTATTATTAAAGCCTTGTTGAGGCTTTTGATCCTTCCATGAGAGATTTGGGTGATTTCTCCATGATGAATTGTAGGTGTTTCCATATGGTTCACCCATGTATTTTAACTCTGCTATTGCAAGGTTCTCAGGATCATAAGCTTCTTCCTCAGAAGATGCCTCTTGAGTACTGTTGGATGCAGCTTGCATTCCGTTCAGACTCTGAGAAATCATATTGACTTGCTGAGTCAATATTTTGTTCTGAGCCAATATGGCATTCAGAGTATCAATTTCAAGAACTCCCTTCTTCATAGGCGTCCCATTACTCACAGGATTCCTCTCAGAAGTGTACATGAACTGGTTATTAGCAACCATGTCAATGAGTTCTTGAGCTTCTGCAGGCGTTTTCTTTAGGTGAATGGATCCACCTACAGAAGTATCTAATGACATCTTAGATAACTCAGACAGATCATCATAGAATATATCCAGGATGGTCCATTCTAAAAGCATGTTAGAAGGACACTTTTTGGTCAGCTGCTTGTATCTTTCCCAAGCTTCATAGAGGGATTCATCTTCCTTCTGTCTGAAGGTCTGAACATCCACTCTAAGCTTGCTCAGCTTTTGAGGAGGAAAGAACTTGGCTAAGAAAGCCGTGACCAGCTTATCCCAAGAATTTAGGCTGTCTTTGGGTTGAGAGTCCAACCACACTCTAGCTCTGTCTCTTACAGCAAAAGGGAAAAGTATGAGCCTGTAGACTTCAGGATCTACTCCATTAGTCTTAACAGTATCACAGATCTGTAAGAATTCAGTTAAGAACTGAAAAGGATCTTCAGATGGAAGTCCATGAAACTTGCAGTTCTGCTGCATCAGAGAAACTAGCTGAGGTTTCAGCTCAAAGTTGTTTGCTCCAATGGCAGGAATGGAGATGCTTCTTCCATGTAAATTGGACTTAGGTGCAGTAAAGTCACCAAGCATCCTCCTTGCATTATTGTTGTTGGGTTCGGCTGCCATCTCCTCTTCCTGTTCGAAATTTTCAATAAGGTTGTCTCTGGATTGTTGTAATTTAGCTTCTCTTAGTTTTCTCTTCAGAGTCCTTTCAGGTTCTGGATCAGCTTCAACAAGAATGCCTTTTTCCTTGTTCCTGCTTATAAGAAAGAGAAGAGAACAAGAAAAGAAGAGGAATCCTCTATGTCATAGTAAAGAGGTTCCTTATTGTTAGTAGATGAATAAATAATTAGAAGGAGATGAGGGAGAAGGATTTTCGAAAATTATTTTTGAAAAAGAGTTAGTGATTTTCGAAAATAGTTTTTGAAAAAGGTTAGTAATTTTCGAAAATTAAAATCAAAAATTAAAATAATTAGTTAATTAAAAAGAATTTTTGAAAAAGAGGGAAGATATTTTCAAAAATTAGAGAGAGAGTTAGTTAGGTAGTTTTGAAAAAGATAAGAAACAAAAAAAAAGTTAGTTAGTTAGTTGAAACAAATTTTGAAAAGATAAGAAGTTAGGAAGTTAGAAAAGATATTTTGAAATCAAATTTTTGAAAAAGATAAGATAAGAAGATATTTTTGAAAAGATATGATTGAAATTAGTTTTGAAATAGATTTGATTTTTAAAATCACAATTAATGACTTGATTCACAAGAAATCACAAGATATGATTCTAGAACTCAAAGTTTGAATCTTTCTTAACAAGCAAGTAACAAACTTGAAATTTTTGAATCAAAACATTAATTGATGATGTTATTTTCGAAAATTAGGAGATAAAGATAAGAAAAAGATTTTTGAAAAAATATTTTTAAAATTTTCAAAAATAACTAAAAAATGAAAAAGATTTGATTTTTGAAAAAGATTTTGAAAAAGATAAGATTTTTAAATTGAAAATTTGATTTGACTCATAAGAAACAGTTGAATTTTAAAAATTTTTGAAAAAAGTCAAATCTAATTTTCGAAATTTTGAGAGAGAAAAAGGGGAAGATATTTTTTTTTATTTTTGAATTTTTTTAATGATGAGAGAGAAAAACAATGAAAATGATGCAATGCATGAAAAATTTGGATCAAAACAATGAATGCATGCAAGAATGCTATGAATGTCAAGATGAACACCAAGAACACTTTGAAGATCATGATGAACATCAAGAACTTATTTTTGAAAATTTTTAATGCAAAGAAAACATGCAAGACACCAAACTTAGAAATCTTTAATGCTCATGCAATAAGAATTCAAGAATGCATATGAAAAACAAGAAAGGACACAAAACATGCAAATGCAAAGATCAAACAAGAAGACTTACCAAGAACAACTTGAAGATCATGAAGAACACTATGAATGCATGAAAATTTTCGAAAAATGCAAGATGAGTATGTAATTGACACCAAACTTATAACATGACTCAAGACTCAAACAAGAAACACAAAGATATTTTTTATTTTTATGATTTTATGAATTTTTTTGGATTTTTCAAAAATTATTTGAAAAAGAAAAATAAGGATTCCAAAATTTTTAATATGAATTCCAGGAATCTTGCAATCTTAGTCTAAAGCTCCAATCTGAGGGTTAGACATGGCTTAATAGCCAGTCAAGCTTTAGAAGATATCAGAATATACTGCTCATTACTTATCAAATTAACTTGCATCTATGCTGATGGTTTGGAAGCCTCAGTCCAAAAGAATTTAGACATGGCTTTACAGCCAGCCAGGCTTCACATGCTTCATGAAACACTAGAATTCATTCTTAAAAATTTTGAAGAACATAAAATTTTTGAAAGATTTTTTTTTTTGAAAATTTTTTTGAAAAGAAAACAAAAAGAAAATTACCTAATCTGAGCAACAAGATGAACCGTCAGTTGTCCAAACTCGAACAATCCTCGGCAACGGCGCCAAAAACTTGGTATGCGAAATTGTTACTCAGGTTGTGAATTATTGTTCAAAATTGATTCCCTGGCAATGGCACCAAAAACGGATGCACAGAACCATGGTCTAAACATATCTTCACAACTTCGCATAACTAACCAACAAGTGCACTGGGTCGTCGAAGTAATACCTTACGTGAGTAAGGGTCGAATACCACAGAGATTGTTGGTATGAAGCAAGCTATGGTCACCTTGTAAATCTTAGTCAGGCGGATATAAAATAGTTATGTAGTTTCGAAAATTAGTAATAAAAGAAGGATAGAAATACTTATGTAAATCATTGGTGAGAATTTCAGATAAGCGTATGGAGATGCATTCGTTCCTCTGAACCTCCACTTTCCTGCTGTCTTCATCCAATCAGTCTTACTCCTTTCTATGGCTGGCTTTATGTAAGGATGTCACCGGTGCCAATGGCTACTTTCAATCCTCTCAGGAAAATGGTCCAAATGCTCTGTCACAGCACGGCTAATCGTCTGGAGGCATCACCCTTGTCGTTGGTTGCATCTTATTCCTCTCTGTGAAAATGGTCCGATGCGTTGTTACTGCATGGCTAATCATCTTGGAGGTTCTCGATCATACTAGAATAGAATTTACTATCCTTTTGCGTCTGTCACTACGCCCAGCACTCGCGAGTTTGGAGTTTATCACAGTCATTCAATCCCAGAGTCCTACTCGGAATACCACGGACAAGGTTTAGACTTTCCGGACTCTCATGAATGCCGCCATCAATCTAGCTTATACCACGAAGATTCTGATTAAGAGATCTAAGAGATACTCATTCAATCTAATGTAGAACGGAAGTGGTTGTCAGGCACGCGTTCATAGGGAATGATGATGATTGTCACGTTCATCACATTCAGGTTGAAGTGCGAATGAATATCTTAGAAGCGAAATAAGATGAATTGAATAGAAAATAGTAGTACTTTGCATTAATCTTTGAAGAACAGCAGAGCTCCACACCTTAATCTATAGAGTGTAGAAACTCTACCGTTTGAAAATACATAAGTGATAATGGAGTTCATTGGTCTCGGCCCTAGAGGGGAACCGGAGTAACCAAGACTGCGAATACAATGATAAAAAGTTCTATTTATAATAAACTAGTCACTAGGGTTTACATGAGTAAGTAATTGATGCATAAATCCACTTCCGGGGCCCACTTGGTGTGTGCTTGGGCTGAGCTTGAAGTCTACACGTGGAGAGGTCATTCTTGGAGTTGAACGACAGCTTTTGTGCCAGTTTGGGCGTTGAACTCCACTTTGCAACTTGTTTCTGGCGCTGGACGCCAGAATTGGGCAGAGAACTGGTATTGAACGCCAGTTTACATCGTCTAAACTTGGGCAAAGTATGGACTATTATATATTTCTGGAAATCCCTGGATGTCTACTTTCCAACGCAATTGGAATCGCGCCATTTTGAGTTCTGTAGCTCCAGAAAATCCATTTTGAGTGCAGGGAGGTCAGAATCCAACAGCATCAGCAGTCCTTCTTCAACCTCTGAATCTGATTTTTGCTCAAGTCCCTCAATTTCAGCCAGAAAATACCTGAAATCACAGAAAAACACACAAACTCATAGTAAAGTCCAGAAATGTGAATTTAACATAAAAACTAATGAAAACATCCCTAAAAGTAACTAGATTCTACTAAAAACATACTAAAAACAATGCCAAAAAGCGTATAAATTATCCACTCATCAACAGGCGAACGGGCATTTTCGGGGACTAGCCCGCTTCCCATTGCTCAAGCAAAAGGAAAATTCCTAGCAAATAATTAAGGGAGCCATGGAAAGGTGACTGAAACACCAGAAACGGTGACTACCCGAGCTAATAATAGAGGCAAGAACACTTTCCAGCCAAGTCCCATTAATTGATCATCACGATATCGTGAAAATGTTGCGCGGACCCATATATAAAGAAAAAGAAACAGAATCACCTTGATACTAAACCAGATCAAACCTGGGATCCTCTTGAAAATGGGAAGATCTAGGATAGGTGGCCAACCTCCTGGAGAGAGCGATGTGCATGGACCAGGTGAGTAGGGATACAGCTTCGTGGACCGCTCATCGGGCCTGATAGGTGGTGGTATCACACCCTTCTCAAAGGAACCGTACGTGAGACTCTCGCGTCATACGGCTCCACCCCGGAAGAAGGACCCCCCTTTCCTTTGACCAACGGGTCCTCGAACCAACCTTCCCGTTTTCTTGCTCGTTAGCGCTTTAGTTTTCAATAAGTTTAGGCTTTACTAATAGAATAGAAAGGGCTTTTTTCGCTTGTTTAGTATTGCTTTGGCTTCGCTGTCCGTATCTTGCTGGCGCGGAAGCTGCCGCAACTAAAAAAAATGAATGAAGGAAGAAGGCATTAGCATTAAAAAGACTACAAAGGCATTCCAGGCCGACTACAATACAAGTCATGAGCGATAGCGAAGCCAAGCCGGATAGGCTTTTTGATTTATGTCGAAAGCCCCAAAACTAGCTATCTTTTAGCAGACAACTAACGCAAGCCTACTCAACTAATCTCATAAGTAAATGCATGTCTGCATCGCAACTAAACTAATAGAAAAAAACGACTAGACTTGTAGTGGAGTGCTCCTTGTTGTTCGGATCTTGACCGGGTCCGAGCTTCCCAAGCTCTATGCTGTTGGGGAACTCTGCAAGGGTCTTACCACCTTCTTGATTTACTATATTTGAGTCTTTGGAGTACTTGGGGATTATATTCAGCGCCGAGGATTTGTGCTTGTGGGCTAAGGTGAATATTGCAGACCAGCGGAGCCGGTGGTCCGCACAGGAAGTGAAAAATAGGTGAAGTGTGCGTACGCACGAGGCTGTGCGCACGCATAGAACTCTGTTTCTGCAACATTTTTAAAGCCTCTAAGGCACCAACCATGATATTAATCAAACTTTTTCAAGCCCAAAATACATCATTCTTTAAAAACACATTATCAAACATGAAATGTAACTAATTTAAACCTAGAATGCAATCAAACTAAGCTAATTAAAGAGACAAAATTGAGTAAACAAAACTAAAAGAAAGAAGGGTTGAAAGGATATTACCATGGTGGGTTGTCTCCCACCTAGCACTTTGGTTTGAAGACCTCAAGTTGGACTTTTGAGTGAAGCTTGTGTCATGGTGGCTTATACTTCCACTCATCCTTGAGTTGCAACCCATGTTTGTTCTTCAAGAATCCTCTAGGATCCCAAACAAAGGACATTAAGCTCCTAAGCACCCTCAAGCAGGAATTTGGGATCCAAAACTGTTGATTGTATACATGTATGCCCAGATCCCACACTTTGGTTTCTCTATCACCCTCTTGTTGACCTTCACTTATGCCTTTAGATGAACAACCTCTCCAAGCACCTTTGAAGCACCCAATTGAATATTGGACTCCTCCAAATTGGACCTTGCACCCTCTATGCCTTGAATTCCTTTGGAACCCAACACCCATTCCTTCACCACTTAACACTCCAAGAAGCACCTTTAGTTGATAATCCATTTCTAAGAGAGCAATTTGATGCGGGCCTATGAAGCTCATCAAGGATATTGTTACCCACTCAATTTGTCCTTGGGGCGGAGTTATCCTATCAAGCTCTTGCACTCTTGCTTCCACTTCATGGGTGATCACCTCTTCCTCACCACTCTTTTCTAGCTCTTTCCTTTCTCTCTCAAGCTCAAGAGTGGAAGGCTCCTCAAGATCATTGAGGGGGTTGACCAAGGTGGACAAAAAATCATTGATGATGCAATCCACTTCTTGATCAAACTCCCTCAATTCTCCATTTAACTCTTCCGGTTCACTAGTTCTACCTTTCTCTACTTGTGACTCAAGCTTCAATTCCACTTCTTCAAATTGAGGCTCCATGTTTCCCTCCTTACTACACTCCTTAGTTGCTCCTCCACCTTCGTCAAAGGGGGTGGCTTGAGTGGTTGAGTGTAGCAAGGCCAAGCGGTTCACTGCTTCAGCTATAGTAGCAACAAACTCCCCTTGTGTCCTTTGAAACCCTTCTTGCTCTTGGAAGAATGCTTGAAGGTCTTGTTGTTCTTGGGGCAAGGGTTGAAAAACTTCATGTTAAGGTGGAAAAGAAGGTCCAAAGGTTGGAAGAAATGTTGTATAGTTGGAAGGTGTGTCATGTGGATGAGGGTATTGAGGTGGTGTATAATGGTGTGGTTCATATGGTTGGTAACAAGGTGTATAGACATTTTGATTCCATGAAGGTATATAGGGTGGTGCTTGAAAGTTTGATGGTTGAGGGTTGTGTATGGGGTATCTCTCATATGTTTGGATTTAGTACTCATATAGGGGAGTGAAGAGCGAAACTCTCGCGCGATCTAGAATTTTCACAAATAAATTCGCGTTGTAAGTATAGCTTCTAGACCGACAAGAATTCCTTTCTTACAAAAGTTTTGTTTGTCACTTAAGCAAACCCAATAAAATTGATAACTGAGTATTTAAACCTCGGGTCGTCTTCTCAAGGAATTGCAGGGAGGTATGACCTATTATTAGCTATGGAAAAGGTAGAATTTTGGGGTTTTTAATGTATAAGATAAAAAGCAAGAATAGTAAATGGCAAGAAAGTAAATTGTAAGGAATTAATTTAAATAAATAATAAAACTCTTGGCAAGGTATAAGAACTGGAAGTCCTATCCTAGTTATTCTTATCAATTGTGATGAGAATTGGATTTTTCTCCCACTTTGTTAACCTTTAATTATGAAGGTAAGTTAAGTGGATGCATTAATTTGAATCCTCAAGTCCTAGTCTTTCCTTGGGAAAGGCTAGAGTTAGTGGAACTCGATTTAATTCTTGAAGAATTCCAATTTTCAGTCAACACCTCGAGTTTGATAACTCAAGCGTCACCAATTATTTAACCAAAGCCAAAAGGAAGAAAATATCTAAATTAAATTAAAAGCATTCATAAATAGAATAAAGCAATCATAAATCTAAAACACATCAAATTGCATTAAATAGAAATTATAATCTAACATGAAGAGTTTATAAGCCAATTTGGTTAAAAAGAAGAGAATCAATAAGAAAAATAAATAAACCAAAGTACTAGGATAAATAAAAGTAGAAGAGAAACTAAATTAAACGAACATTGAACCTGTGATGAAGAAGAAATAATCTTAAATCCTAAAACTAAATCCTAAGAGAGGGGAGAGAACCTCTCACTCTAAAAACTACATCTAAAACTAAAGGAAAAAGTATTATAAGGAGGAAATGCGAAGAAAAACTTATAATTCTAATATATTTCTAACACTTATTTTTTGAAATCTTTAAACTGAGCATAAAAAAAACTGAAGGAAATGCGAAGAAAAACTTGATACTAAAGAAGAGATATTATAAGGAGGAAATAAAAGGAAAAAGTATGTGCGTCTTAATTGAAAATTTGATACTAAAATATACTGTTAGGAAAAAGAATTTCTAAATCAAACATTGCAGATTTTATTTATTATCAATTTTACTATTCAGTTCATGTGAAGAAAGAAACAAATGTAGAAATAATGTGAAAACAAGCTGATAAAAAAATAGAAAGTATAACTTATATTAAGCAATTTAAAATAAAAACAACATAAGAAAATGGTTTTAATCAATGTTCTGGAAATCGATTCGGACTAGCCGGTCGAACCGGTTGAACCGTGATCCGCTGCAAAAAATGACTTGGACAAATGTTAAAACCGCCAATTTCAAAAATCGTAATTGAACCGTTGAACCGGCTGGGAACCGGTCGGTTGAACCGAATCGTGACCCGTCCGGTTTTTTGAATAAGGGGAAAACGAAGAATGCGTTGCTCTGTGCTGTGCCCCTCCCCATTTCGTTCCTAACTTTCCTTCCTGCATTCATTCTTAAGGTTCTGAAAATCGGTGCGAATCGGCCGGTCGAACCGTAAATCGATAGAGAGAACGACTCGGGTAGATGCTACAACTGGCATTTTGAAAAACCAATTTTAGACCGTCGAATTGGTTGGAAACCGGTCAATCGAACCGAACTGGGACCGGGCCGATTTTCTGAATTTTTGCAAAAAGCCAAAAACGGTGCCGCTTGGATTGAACCCTAACCATTACCCAACCCTTACTCCAAAATGGCAAAACGCGCAGCACTTCCCCCATCACCCTCGACCTTGAGCTACTCCTTCCTCATCTTCATCGAGCTCCTCCCTCACTCCCTGACTTCCGTCCAGCCACCGGCCTGCTACTACTGCCGTCGCAACTTCGAGCTTCGAAGTCACCGTCGAAACTTCCTTTCCCTCCATCGTGCATCCACCGTTTGAGCTTCGAAACCACCGTCACCGGTCTCGCCTCCTGCCTCCTGCCTCTGTCCCGCAGCTACTGTCCCGCCGGTGCCAACTCTGTTCCACCGGTCAGCCCTTCGGATTATATACTCTTTCTGAGCCGGAGGTGTGCTTGATATGTAGTTTCCCTATTTTGATTTTAACATGGTGCTCATTTGAAGGGCAATATTATTTAAAATACTCTGCTTTTGTCTTACTTCATCTATACAGAAACCTAAAAGTGTAACATTTTGTTTGTCATTGTTTTAAAAAAGACTTCATATATGCATTTTTAAAACTTTTGTTGGTGCAGGTGAACTTCTTAGCCAAAGTGGTGGCTTTGAAACCCGGAGATACTATGCTTGGCATGATAAGAAATGTAATGCAAGGAAAAGATGAAGGTGTTGACAATGCTGGTAATGATGATGAAGGAAATGCTGAAAAGGGTAAGTTGAATCGGCAAATGTTACTTAACTGGACTATGTTAAGTGTGAGTAGTAAGAAGTAAAAATTTAAAATGGGGTAGAAAAGCCTAAGATTAGCAGAACACACTGTGTTATGCAAATTTTAGGCAATAAAAATATTATACGCAGCATATCAAGTGCTCCTTTTCTTCTGTCATTTAGTTGTTAGGGGGATTTTTAGCAAATTATTTAGGAAAATAAATTATCTCTCTTTTCCTGCGTGAGAACTTATTTAAAATTTTATACACAAATCTCATCTATGAAACATTCTCCCCCATCTTGATTATGTTAACATACTCACCCTAAGTTTTATGCATGAATGCAAATTATAGCAACATAACATGTATAACTTTCATTATAATCAGGTGAGTGCGACAGGAAGGAAGTCGCATCTAGTACGTCCTGGCATGTTTCTTGAGACCGTCTCCAAGTTAATGTCAAAGTCATGCTTGTTACATTTTATTCTTTGGTATAAAGCAAATTGGACTAAGATGATATCTTTTATGCACTTTTTTTATTGTTTTTGTTGTCTATAGTGAATTTGAAGTGTCGCGGGTTTCACCCATGTGATCATCTTATTAAATTAGAGCTTGTGAGTTTATGCTAATTTTGTAAAAGAGCTTATTTGGTTTATGTTTCTTTTGTTGAAAACTTTATGTTCCTGAAGAATTTCTTTGTAAAGATTTTACCATAGTATATGTTACAACTTATAAATGGAAATCAAATGAGCTCTAACTCTCTTGCATGCTTATGTCTTTCTGTTTGTTTGATTAAAGTGCTTGACTTATGTATTCTTAGGACTGAATGAACTTATATCAAGACAAATTGGAATGTTTGCTTGATTTAATGCAAGGTATGTGCTTGGTTTTTAATAATGTGTTGAATGTGTGGCTTGTTTTTATTTCTTGTTTATTCTGAATTTTGGTTACAATTTGATCTAGTTGGAAGCAGGGAAGCAACTTTTAACTCACCGAGGCTATCTTCGCTTCCGACCGTAAATGAAGAAGGAGAAGCATCCTAGAGAAGCTTTTTGTTTGTCATCAAATTAGAAACCTTGGACAATGATTCTTTAGAGTGTTTTTATTTATAATTATATTTTAGAGTGTTTATTTATAATTTATTTACTATTTTATTATAAAACGGTTTTTTCGGTTGGACCACGGTTGAACCGATTGGACTAGTAAACCAGTGAACCAGTGACAAGAACGGTTTGATGATCGATTCGGTTTTCAGAACTTTGGACTTTTAATATAACATCAATCCCAAACTATGAACAAGTAAAATTGTTTATGATGATTACCATACAATAATATACATAATAAAACATGTTCCACTCTTTCTACAGAAATTAATAAGATTCTACATCACAATTATAGATCAATTAACATAGAATAATGGACTGTAGTTACCATACCATGTACACAAGCCAACAACCAGAAAAGGACAGATACTTTCCACTATCTCAGGCTTTCCAAAAGAGAGAAAACAAAGTGTACCGAGGACAAAATTATGATGGTGGTGGATACTGCCATGGGTTGAATTCAACGGATTTATTATCAACCTCATCAGTGACTATGCTATCTATAGCAGATCTATGTTGAGTGTATTTACTATTGTATTAACAGATTTCCAAGTCATCCTAAGGAGTGGTTGCCACTTCTTCAGTTATATCAAACCACTTTGTTTTGAAGGTTTCCCCTTTGGCCTCCCTTATTTTCTTTTCAGCACGTTGCCTCTCCTCCAACCTGTAAGGTAACAGACACAACCTTATTACACATGCAATGTAAGGTGAAACTCAAAACATATTTTTATGATCTTGTATAGCCTCAGTGAGGGACAGATCACAGATCACAGATCACAGATCACGATAACATAAATTTTTGGTCTTGTCTTGGTACAATTACCTCATGCAAAACTATATATCAGTCAATATTGAATATTGATTGTAGGATGGTGATGGTTTACTATATTTCTGAAACAGAATGCAAGAGGAGTGAAAGAAATGGTAAGGGACCTGCTCCTTTTCAGCACCAGATTTGGTTATGTTACCCATCTCAAGTGCATATCTATCTGGGCGTAAACGGGAGTCCGATGGCAAGAGTTTTCTTGGAGCTGTGTCGAAACTATTTAATTTGTGTTCAAAATATGTATAATCAAATTTGTCCTCCTTTGGAACATCAGCAACATGCCACACCTGTGCAGTCAGCATGCTTAGCTTGGAGAATTTGATCTTTCACCATTTAGCTTATCAGCAAAATAAAAAGCATAATGTATGAAATCAAACTCACTGACCTCTTTCAATTCTATACCTGGACGAGGCTCTCCTTCTAAATTACAAGATTGATATTGCATTGACTCATTCCATTTCCCAGTTATCAAAATTTCAGGCTCCTCTACAGCATTATAAACATACCCATCTACCTCATAGCGACCAGCCCTGCAAAATAATATTGATATTGATTGAGAATGAAAAAACAGCATTAATGGAGGAGTGAATGACAAGTTAAGGTAAAATATAGAAATATGAATAGCACAATACTAAGTTTCTTACCCAAACCATCCACATGGTTGAAATAAAGGAGCACTTAAGTTGCACTGCTAGAAGTGAAGGAAATCGTAAGCGAAGCACCTGAGCTGCATTTTAATAAACACTTTCCTTTGCTTTTCTTTCTCAACTGATTTTCCCACTTTACATATACTTTCTTTGGCTTGTTGTGGTGGTAGATTTCAATTCTATTTGTTTGAACAAAACATTTATCTTATTCTTTTAACCCTGTAGGAACTTGAATTTTCTATAGTTTGAGCATATAGGATTTTTTTTTCTTTTGACCTTTCCCCCGGGAGTAAGGGATCCAAACATCTTTCTTGTTATGTTTAAAGGTTGTGAGGGCAAAGAAGAAGGACACAGGAATCATGTATGCGATGAAGATCATGGACAAAAAATTCATTACTAAAGAGAACAAAACAGCCTACGTGAAGTTGAAACGCATAGTTCTCGATCAATTGGATCATCTTGGAATTGTGCGCCTATATTTCACATTTCAAGACACGTTTTCTCTATGTGAGTATTCCTGGATGCTTTTTCTCTTTGTACTTGCTTTTGCACTCTCTTACTCCTCTCTGCGATTTCTTCTCTACTTTCTTCTCCTCAAGTTTGCCAGGGTGGCCTATTTGCTATTTGACATTTTATCTCCTTTTTTTCGCTCTGTTCCTTTTTCATTCGAGAAGACATGGCACTTGAATCCTGTGAAGGTGGAGAACTTTTTGATCAAATAATCAGGTTAAGCTAACATAAAACTTGAAGGCATGTGTTCAATGTGCTGCAGTATATATCTTGTTTGGAAAGAAAATTAAAAAAATTTCCATGGCACCTGCTGAAGGTGTGTTGGTCCCATAGGACAGAAAGTTTATTCCGATGTTAGGTATTGATGCAAAAAGAATTAAACCATGACTTGCGCTTTGATTTTATTATGCTCTTTATGGTTTTCCTTGGAGAGAAAAATTTTTTGTAAGGGTTCCCAAGATTGAAGATAAATAAATATGATATCAAACTAATTTAGAAGTCTTATATCAAACTAATTTTTTGCCTTAAGCTTCCATTCTACTGATTTGATTGGATTGACTAGCTGCCATAGTAAATTTATTCATAAAGTATTATTCTAACCCTAGCTAACCATAGTTTACAGTATGAAAGTATGAATATGAGATGTAATATCTACATATTGAAAACTAATGACCTTGTGCTCTTTAACAAGATTCCTTTATTATAACAAGATCGTTTGGCCAAAATTTCACAAAATTCATTACTTATACCTGAACATAAAAATCAACTTCTAACTATAGGTATCATTCAAACGCATTAATGTGAAGTACTTGAAGGAAATGTGCAATCAACTCCAATTCTAAAACAAGATATCAGATAGCAAATTTACCTAATTGGGAAAGAAACTAGGATTCACGCCATTCCACGGAGAAGGATGCTCTTCAGTTGCAACCAACCTTTTTGAAGATGGATTACCAATTACCAAATTAACATTGGTTTCCACCTGCAAACGAAGAGAGCCCGACATGTTATGATCACTAGGTAGGACAAAGATGTGAAGAATTAATAGAACTATACAACAAACTTTCAAAAAGAGAAATCCATATTTGAATGAAGGCTTGTGAAAGCATAATTTTGAATGAACTTTAAAAAAATGTAGATTTGATGTTCAACTATACCATTGTTCTTCCAGCATGCATGCTGTAAGGGACCCAGGGGAACTGGAGTTGCCCCCTGTTTTCTTTCAGACCATGTCCTAGAGTTGCTATGCCCAAATTAAGTTCAAGATTAGGACTGCCACCGGTAGAAAACAAACACAAATTCAATTTTACAGTGACATTAGTCACTTGTACATTAAGAGGAGCAAAATAGATCATTGTTATACCTTCATTGATGGCTGGAGATTTCATCTCTCCTTCATATGTACTTGGCTCAAAGTTAGTCACTGCTTCCCTTCCATTGTATTTGATAGCAGCCTTGTCATAAGTCCTGATTTCCAGAAAATCAAAAGGGATACACATGTTGGATTTGAGCCCTAATGAGCTTGAAAATTCAGGGTAATAAATTCAGTGCAGGTAGAATGTAATTCACGTATCACTAGGACCTTGCAGCTTCTACTTCGCTGTCGAATAGCCCAAGATATATATACCTGCATCAGGAAAAGCATCACAATCTCCATAACCGAAACGCCTTTTACCAATCGTTTCTTTGAAACATGCATTTTTTGTCAGAGCAGGGCCACTAACCTTCGACGGAGACACGGCGGCAACCAGCGAGAGCAGAGACGACGGCAAGCGGTGACCCGACGGCGAGCTGCTCCAAGCCACGGACAGAGAAGCCAGCGAGGATGGGGACAACGTGCCGAGCTACCTGGGTTCCGGACAGGGGAAAGAGGAAGAAGCGGAAGCGCTGAGAACCTGGGGACGGCGGCGGCAAAGAACCTAGGGCTAGAGTTTTGCTGTTTTGGTTTGGGACTTTCACTGCATTGCTTCAGGGGCACGAATAATTAATGAAATGTGCTTCTCATACCCGAAGCAGAAACAGTGTCGTTGTGGTGACATGAATGGATTTAGCAGTGGAGATTGAATGAAATTGAGAGCAACTTGAGAAGATAAAGAACGATCAAAGAAAAATTTTGATTTTCTGATTTTTTGATATGTTTTTGTTTTGTTGTTTAAATTATTTAAAACTATAAAATTAAGATGAATTAAATTCTAAAATTTAATTAATTTAAAAAGGTATTTTTGTCTAATCAAATAAAGTAAGGGTACAAATTATAACACATTATCAAATTACTCCGTACTCTCAGAGAGAATGAGAGAAGGAGAGAGCGGGAACGAGTGTTTGAGGGCGAAACACAGTGAGGATGGCGGCCATGCCGTCGGAAGAGATAAGGGGGAGAGTGTGGGTGGGGGTGCATTCGGTGCCAAGGAGGGTTTTTCACGAGGGGGTTTTTCAAATCCTACAAAGATCTCCTTTAGAGATAAAGTCATTGGGCAAGAGAAATCGAAGGCGTTTGCACTTGCAGGATCTCTATCTGGGGATAGTATAGCCACGGTGGTGGGCAAGCAGGGCAATTCCCAACCTCCATGTGTAAACTTCACTGAAGAAGCCAAGCTTTGTTTGGCAGAGCCTTATCGAGAAGCTTTAGTGATTAAGGTTCTTGATAAAAATTATAGTTACACAGCTCTTTCACACAAGCTTCGGATGGTTTGGCGCATCAAAGGTGGCTTTGATCTGCTTGATGTGGGGTTTGGATACTTCATGGTAAAATTCGATGCATGTGAAGATCGTGAGAAGGTCATGCTTGGTGGCCCGTGGTTGATTGAGGGGCACTATGTTGCTGTAAAACCGTGGGATATAGATTTTCGGCCATGTGAGCAATCCTTCGGGTCTACGCTTGTATGGGTTCGGATTTCGGGACTCCTAATTTGGTGCTATCAGGAACAGGCCATGATGCGTATTGCTTCTGCAATAGGAGTTCCCATCAAAGTGGACTTAGCCACTAAGTTGGCTGAGAGGGGACGATATGCCCGAGTATGTGTTCAAATAAATTTAGGACTGCCAGTGATCAAGCATATCATTGTGGAAGGCGTAACTCGTGTAGTGGAGTATGAAAGTTTAAATTTAATTTGTAACTCTTGTGCACGTTATGGTCACGATATGGCACAGTGCTTGGGTAGAGACTCTAGGGAAGGAAAGAGTGCTGATTCCGATGCCACCAAGCCATGGGACGGTATAAAGGCAGTGCCACATCCTGAGACCAAAATTCACAATTCAAATGAAGTAGAACCTAATGTGGTAGGTGGCGTTACTGGCAAAAATCCTGCATCGAATTTGCAAGAGGATTTGAAGGCTAATAATTTGGAAGGAAATAATGTTGAGGAGGCTTGCATGCATGATGAACCAGGCTGGGAGCAAGTTGTGAGGAAAGGTAAAACCAAGCTGGGTCAGAAGCAATTTAACAAGGTCCAAAGAGGCATTCAATCCAAAACTGATTCAAGTAGAGTAATCAGGCCCACCATTCACTTCTCTCACACGAATGGATCCAGCTCCTATCGCGCTAGGGTCGGGTCACGAGTCAAGGTCGGACACAGCGCTTCCCGTGTTGGTGAGACGTCGATCTCCTCAACCCGACACACCCCAGTGCTTTGTGGGTCCTCTCTCCGGAAACGACCAAGGCCGGGGTCCCTACAGAGCTCGCCAGTTGAGAAGAATGGAGGCACGGTGGTGGAAGCATCGTCATGTCTTCCTGCAACCGTGAAGGAGGGTGTTACCGTGGCGGTTCCATTGGAGAAGGAAGGCGCATTGCCGGCTGTTACTGCGTCGGTAGGCGGGATTAAGGAGATATTCCAGGGAGATTCGGCAAACCTGAAGGTCACGGGAGTCACTTCCGCTGGGCAAGCCTCGGTTTGAGGTTGGTGAAGCACTTTGATTTTCTTGTTTTATATCTTTATATATTATATTATGGATAGTTTAAATATAATAGCTTGGAATATTAGGGGTGCTTCTAATAAGTTAGCCCGGGTGAATTGTAAAGAGTTGGTTAGGAAATTTAAACCTGTAATTTTTATTGTGGTTGAAACTCACTGTCGTTTTCAACACTTGAAACTATTCTGGGAAAGACTTGGTTATCACCCTATTGGTATAGTGGAGGCGTCAGGACACAAGGGGGGTATTTGGTTCCTTTCTGCAATACAGGGTGTTCACTGCAAATGGGTTGATGCTTTCGATCAGTGTGTTACAGTTGAGGTTCAGGTAAATAATGTGATTTGGAGGTGCAGTGGTATCTATGGTAGTCCTCAATTTAATACCAGAGTTCTGCTATGGGATTATCTTGTTACTCAGTCTTCGCCTTTCTGCGGGCCATGGATTGTTCTTGGTGATTTTAATGAAGTACTATTCTCTCATGAATCTAAGGGTTGCCTCTTCTCGAGTCGTCATGCAGATCGGCTTGCTGCCTCTCTAGGGGATAGTAATCTGTTTGACTTGAAGACTATTGGAAGACAGTTTTCTTGGTACAGAAGGGTTAAAAATGGTGTTGAGGTGGCGAAAAAACTTGACCGGGTTTGTATCAATAGTGGCTGGCTATCTCTCTTTCCAGAGGCTTACGCAGAAATTTTAAATAGGCTTCAGTCTGATCATTGTCCTATCCTAGTACGCTGTATAGGTCGTCCCCAACCGAAAAAGAATAGACCTTTTCGGTTTATTGCAGCTTGGGCAACTCATCCGGGGTACATAAATATTGTGAACCAGTCATGGCAGACTGGCTACAGAGAGATGCATGGCAAGCTTTCAGAAGTGCAGAAGAACTCTTTGGAGTTTAATTCTAAAGTGTTCGGCAACATTTTCGTTAGGAAATGCAAATTGGAGAGACAGATTAATTTCCTTCAGAAGCGACTTGAAGTAATGGAAGATTTGTCTATGCGGCAAAAAGAAAAACAGCTGATTGAGGAATTTAATAACACGCTTGTGCAGGAGGAACTTCTATGGTTTCAAAAATCCAGAGAGCAGTGGGTAAAATTTGGGGATAGAAATACCAAGTTCTTTCATGTCCAGACTCTTGTGCGGAGAAAGCATAATAAAATTCATGGTCTCTTTCTTCAAGATGGGGTGTGGGAAACGGACCCGGATGTCCTTAGAAAGGAAGCTGAATCCTTCTATAAATGCCTATTCTGCCAGTCAGAGGATGTAGACTTAGGTTGTCTTGGTGATGTGCCGCTGCCTTCCCTGAATGATGAAGCCTGTTGTAGCCTCACAGCGCCAGTCACTCTGGAAGAAGTTAAGTCGGCTATTTTCAGTATGCATTCTTTTAAGGCGCCGGGCCCTGATGGGTTTCAGGCTTTCTTCTTTAAAGAATACTGGAAGATTGTTGGTTTTGATGTTTGGACTATGGTTCGTCATGCGTTCTCTGGTTTGGATATGGATCCAAGGATGATGGAAACTCTTGTGGTTCTTATTCCGAAGGTAGAAAACCCGGTTTCCATGAAGGATTTCCGACCAATTAGTCTCTGTAATGTGGTTTACAAAGTTATAACGAAGGTCCTGGTCAATAGACTTCGTCCCCATCTCAAAGAGATTATTGGGCCCCTTCAAGGAGGGTTTATCCCGGGGAGAGGAACCCCTGACAACATCATTGTAGCACAAGAGGTTCTCCATTTTATGAAGAAGACAAAGTCAAAGAAAGGCACCCTGGCCTTTAAGATTGATTTGGAGAAAGCGTACGATAGAGTGGATTGGGGATTTCTGAAACAAACCCTGGTGAGTTTTGGCTTTCCTCCTCCGACAGTCAATCTGATTATGCGTTCTGTCACTGCTTCCTCACTGTCTATCCTCTGGAATGGGGATAGATTAAATAGCTTTACTCCGAGCAGGGGTCTTAGGCAAGGAGATCCTATATCACCGTATCTGTTTGTGTTGTGTATGGAGAGATTGTCCTGTTCAATTAATTAGCAAGTTGATAAAGGCTTGTGGAAGCCAGTTGCGGTTTCTAGAGGGGGTCCAAGAATTTCTCATTTGATGTTTGCCGATGATTTGCTTCTTTTCTGTAAAGCTGAAAAACAACAAGTTCAAACTGTAATGGTAGCTTTGGAAAATTTCTGCAGAGCCTCTGGGATGAAGGTTAATGTGGAAAAATCTAAAGCGCTATGCTCCAGGAATGTTTCAGCGACAAGAAAAGAGATTTTCACTGGAGTCTCCTCCATCAGATTCGTCCAGAACTTGGGCAAGTATTTAGGGGTGAACCTTAATCACTCTCGGGTGACACGCGCAACTTTCAACGATGTTTTGGACAAGATTCGGGGAAGGCTAGCCAGCTGGAAAGGGAGATTGCTTAATAAGGCAGGCAGACTCTGTTTGCTCAACTCGGTAGTGACTACGATTCCTACTTATCGCATGCAAGTATCTCTCTTCCCTAAAGGGGTAACTAATAAGATAGAATTCATGATAGGAAACTTTTTATGGAAGGGTCAAGCTGATGGTAGAGGCCTGAATCTAGTTAACTGGAAAGTGTTGGTCACTCCTAAGAAGTTTGGAGGTCTGGGAATTAGAGATCCTTTTTGTGCCAATATTGCTCTTCTTGGAAAACTAGTTTGGCAACTTTTTCACCATCCCGACAAGCTATGGGTTCAACTGTTGACAGAGAAATACCATTCTTCTAAGGCTGATTGTTTTAGTCGGTCTCGAGGAAGGGGATCTTATGTTTGGAAGAGTATATGTCGAGCTTGGGATATCCTGAAGGAAGGTTTTAGTTGGTGCATTGGGATTTGGAACAGAACTTTTGGTTTTCTAAATGGAGAAGAGAGGGGCGACTATGTCAGGAGATGGATTATGTTCACATTTCTGATTCGGATCTCAGGATCTTGGACCTTTGGTCATCTGGACAGTGGAACCTTGAGAATATCTATTCTCATCTGAATCAGTCTCTGCAGAGCAACATTAACTCTTACAACCCAGATGTTCAAGCTGGTTCAGAGGTCGGTTGGTGTTGGACTGGTGCGGCCTCAAAGGTTTATGATGCTCATAGTGGTTATTTGTGGCTCAGTAAGAAGATGTTTAGTTGGGAGGATAGGGGTAATTGGCTTTGGCTTTGGCGTCAACATGTTCCAGAAAAGCACAAATTTTTGGCTTGGCTATGTCTTCGGGAGGCTCTTCCTACTGCTGCATTTCGTTTTAGGAGGGGCATTTCGCACACGGATAGCTGTCCACGATGTTTCTCAGGTCAGAAATCGGTTTTACATTGTATTCGGGATTGTCCAAAAGCCCAACTTGTTTGGCAAGCTTTAGGGATCTCCGATCAACCAGTGGATTTGATGAGTTGGTTCTTATATAATAGCAAACAGCGCCCTTTTAGATTCTTTTCTGGTCTCTGGTGGATTTGGTATTCGAGAAATAACGAGATCTTTCATCCTCACGAGCATTGGACCACAGACAAGGTGATTGGTATGGCTTTGTCCTTAGAAAAGGAGCTCCAAAATATTTTTGAGTTGCAACGACTATCTATCCCCTCAACCATTAGTGGCTCTTGGATTCCCCCCTTAGTGGGTACCTTTAAGATTAATTGTGATGCTAGCTATTCTGGCAGTGGTGCTCGAGTTAGTTTTGCTTGTGTTAGCAGAGATTGGAAGGAAAGGTGGCAACGAGGCTGTCTGGGAACAATTGAGAGTCGTAGCATTTTGCAAGGAGAGTTGTTTGCTATTTGGAGAGGCTTTCTTTTAGCATGGGACTCGGGACAAAGAGACATTATATGTGAGACAGACTGTGTGGAAGCATTTACTATTGTCAATAATTTACAAGATTGCTCTGGGTTTATTAATCCTTTGGTGTTAGAAATCCGAGATATCATGTCTTGGAAATGGCGTGCTGATCTTCGGTTGATCTTGAGAGATGCAAATACAGTAGCAGACATCATGGCAAAGACTGCAATGAGGACTATTTCTCCCCAAGTGGAGCTTCCATTGCCTTGGAAGGAGTTTGAGAGTAGTATTCAGTGGGACTACCTTTCTTAAGGAGTTTCTTGTTTTTTTTTCTTTCTTAGTTTTTGTTTATTTTCTTTTAAGTTACCAAAAAAAAAATAAAGTAAGAATGTTTAATATTTTTTATAAAATTAAATAAAAAATATTTTTTTATTTTTATTTAATTAAAGGGTATATTAATAAAGTGGTGATATAATATATATTTAAAAAAATAAAATTAAATATTGATGTGAAAAATAAATTTCACGTGACTTATTATTACTTGTCCATATTTTAAATATATGGATACGTATGAATTTATCATGTTATTGAAGCAATCACCAAAACACAAATATCTTTTGCATATAATAAAAAATGAGTCACGAAATAATTCTCAAAGATTTTTTATAAATAAAAATAATTTGAAATTTTGTATGAGCGAGTTAACAAGGTATGACGTGTTTGGAGGTACTCCTAAACGCAAGGACGAATACTATTGGGCAAAACGATTCATTGAGGAGCTTCAATTGGTCCACGTCAGCATGAATGACATGCTCCAAGTCTCGCTGTAGTCGGGAGTGACCAGTATAAAATGCGAAGGGCAAACGGGGCGTACCATTTTTCATTCAATAAACGAAAACCAATCTAACAAACCAGCCATCAACTTGGCCACCAGAAAACCCAACACCACCGTTAACAACCACTTCACCGTTTACAGAGCGCAACTACAACACGGTGACGCCATGACTGGCTCGTGGGCTCGCGGGTCTCTCATTGTTCTCGCCATCGTTTCCCTCGGTAATTACTAATTAGATCTCTCTCTCTCTCTCTCTCTCTCTCTCTCTCTCTCCGTTCCCATACTTTCCCCTGCATTGTTTCGATCTACGATATTCATGGATCACTTCTTTTCACTTAGTAGATAGTGTTTGGATCTTACTGCGGTAGCTTCTTATTCTGATGTGACTGACAGAACACCTCGAAATTCAAATTACTATTAAGCGAAGCACAAATGTCTTAAGAAATATTCTTCAAACTCTTCTTTTTTTTTTTTTTCTTTTGTCAGGGTTTAGATTGCACGCATAAACTTAAATTGATCGTGTACTGTAGTTTGTTATTTTTCATGAATTAAAATAGAAACAGCTATGTAATATTCCTCTTCCTCGATTACTTATTGATAATACGTATCTGTTTGTTACTTATATCTTCAGATCATAGATTTCAATTCTCTAAGAGAAGAAAGATGTCTTTGTATAATGCCGTTACATGATTTGATTATACATCTCATTTGGCAATCAGAGTTTGTGTTGCAATTAACGTTGAGAATGTTCCATTTCACAGGATGTATGTTTGCAATTTCCATTGCAAAAGAGGAAGCAACCAAGTTGGGTACAGTTATTGGGATAGATCTTGGAACAACTTATTCTTGTGTTGGTGTTTATAAGAATGGCCATGTTGAGATCATAGCCAATGACCAGGGTAACCGTATCACCCCATCATGGGTTGCTTTCACCGACAGCGAGAGACTGATCGGGGAGGCTGCCAAGAATCAGGCAGCTGTCAACCCCGAAAGGACCATCTTTGATGTCAAGAGGCTTATTGGAAGAAAGTGAGGACTGAGGAATATTCATGTTGTTAATTTATGTTAATTAATCAGACTTCTTGGACATATAACTCACGTGTATGTATTTACAGGTTTGAAGATAAGGAAGTCCAAAGAGACATGAAGCTTGTGCCATATAAGATTGTGAACAAGGATGGGAAACCTTACATACAGGTAAAGATTAAAGATGGTGAGACCAAGGTGTTCAGCCCTGAGGAAATCAGTGCCATGATTTTGACTAAGATGAAGGAAACAGCTGAAGCATTCCTTGGAAAGAAAATCCATGATGCAGTTGTCACTGTCCCTGGTAAGTCCACCAAATTATGATTGATTTCTCATGCCATCTCGATTGTTAGATTCCTGCTTTTTGACTTTATTCTAATTTTTGTCATTTTCTTTTCAAATGTACAGCTTACTTCAATGATGCTCAGAGGCAGGCCACCAAGGATGCTGGTGTTATTGCCGGTCTGAATGTGGCTAGGATTATTAATGAGCCCACTGCCGCTGCAATTGCGTATGGATTGGACAAGAAAGGTGGCGAGAAGAACATCCTTGTCTTTGATCTTGGTGGTGGGACTTTTGATGTCAGTATTTTGACGATCGATAATGGTGTTTTCGAGGTCCTTGCTACAAACGGAGATACTCATCTTGGAGGTGAGTACTTTTCAGTTTTCACTACAAAATAGAATAATTTGAAATTAAGCAGGAAAAGATAGTTTCGATTCAAATTTTCTTTCTGCAATTAATGCCTGTTCTTTCTTCTTACCTTAACACCAGGTGAGGACTTTGATCAGAGAATAATGGAATACTTCATTAAATTGATCAAGAAAAAGCATGGAAAGGACATTAGCAAGGACAACAGAGCACTTGGCAAGCTCAGGAGAGAGGCTGAGCGTGCCAAGAGAGCTCTCAGCAGCCAGCACCAGGTCCGAGTGGAAATTGAATCACTTTTCGATGGTGTTGATTTCTCCGAACCACTTACCCGAGCTCGGTTTGAGGAGTTGAACAACGATTTATTCCGTAAGACAATGGGGCCTGTGAAGAAAGCAATGGAAGATGCTGGATTACAAAAGAGCCAGATCGATGAGATTGTTCTTGTTGGTGGAAGCACAAGGATTCCAAAGGTGCAACAGCTTTTGAAGGACTACTTTGATGGAAAGGAGCCCAACAAGGGTGTCAACCCTGATGAGGCAGTTGCCTATGGTGCTGCAGTCCAAGGAAGCATTTTGAGCGGAGAGGGAGGTGATGAAACCAAAGGTATACTATAGTTTATGTACTTGGTCACAGATCATAAGTTTTAATGATGCACAGGTAGAATGCCAGTTATTAATCTATCTTGTTATTATATGGCAATCTGTTTCAGATATCCTTCTCTTGGATGTTGCTCCACTCACCCTTGGAATTGAGACTGTTGGTGGGGTGATGACAAAGTTGATTCCCAGAAACACAGTTATCCCTACCAAGAAATCTCAGGTGTTTACTACCTACCAGGATCAGCAGACTACTGTCTCCATTCAGGTACTGTTCTCTTATAAATTAGTAATGTCTAACTGGACAGTGAACTTGAATTGCTAAAGGGGTTTGATTCTAACTTTGATGCCTTAATAAATGATCAGGTATTTGAAGGTGAGAGGAGTCTTACAAAGGATTGCCGACTGCTTGGGAAATTTGATCTGTCTGGAATTCCACCAGCTCCAAGGTTTGTTTTTTCCTGCTCTCATTCAGGCCTCTCTAATAAGTTCTATCGCGTTGATGTGAGGACTTCATCTGTATCTTGGTTGTCAACTGAACAGGGGTACCCCTCAAATTGAAGTGACCTTTGAAGTTGATGCAAATGGCATCTTAAACGTCAAAGCAGAAGACAAGGGCACTGGTAAATCAGAAAAGATCACCATTACAAATGAGAAGGGACGCCTGAGCCAGGAGGAAATTGAGCGAATGGTTCGCGAAGCAGAGGAGTTTGCCGAGGAAGACAAGAAGGTCAAGGAGAGAATTGATGCCCGCAATGCTCTTGAAACTTATGTTTACAACATGAAGAACCAGATCAGTGACAAAGACAAGCTGGCCGACAAGTTGGAATCCGATGAAAAGGATAAAATCGAGGCTGCAGTGAAGGAAGCGTTGGAATGGCTTGACGACAATCAGACAGTGGAGAAAGAAGATTATGAAGAGAAGCTGAAAGAGGTTGAAGCTGTTTGCAATCCAATTATCACCGCGGTCTATCAGAGGTCAGGTGGGACTCCTGGTGGTGGTGCTTCTGGAGAGGACGAGGATGATTCTCACGATGAACTCTAGACATCTTTCCTCAAACTTATTTTTGGACTGTTCTACATAAGCCGAGGCTGGAATTTATGAGAAAGTAGCAGTTTAGGTTGAGTATGTTAATTTTCTGATAGGAGGGGAATTCAGAAGAATGTCCCTGCTCTTGTATTTTTGGTGGCGTAGATACTTCATAGAATTACTTGTATTTCTTTCTTCCTTTTATGTCTTCATATAACAACTTCTTGTTAACCTTTGCGTGCCTTGTTTCTTGTTTTGCACTGACTTCTATTTCTCCACGTTCGTTCTTCGCTTCAATGTTTGGACTTTCCTCGGTGTCTTAAGAAAGAAACTCAATAAACCCCCCATTTTAACCCCTTTTTTATTTTTAATTCCTTGCAAATCCCTTTTCACCTCTTTTATCTAAAATATAAAAAACCCTAATTTTTGTTACGAGATGGATGTCCATATCCATCTACTCAGCATGATTTATTCTTCCTTTGAAGTTTTATTGGGAAGCACAAATATTAAAGGCTATGCCGTACATGCTTTTTCAATATTTGTAAAGTGAATCTTTTTACTAGTATAAATAGGGGAATAAGGCTGAGGTTTCGATACACAAGCAAGTAATAAGAAATCAATTCTCTTTTTATGTTGCAATCAAATACTTTTCTCTTTATATTTCTACTACAATTTTTTCTCTTCTTTTATTTTATAAGTATTTTAAACACTCTTTTCTATTACTCTTTACATATAATATTAATAGCAATATTAATCATTTGAGATAGTAATTATAGTACTAGAGTCTTCTATTTATACTTCTTTATTATTTTACAACAATTTTAACCTGTTACAATTTATTAGAGGGTATTTCTCTAGAGTCTATTCTTTTATGAAGTTTCTTTTATGAAGTTAGAATATGTGTAATTTGTACGTATCATAAAATGTACCCTTTATCAAGTTGCCGCCATTTTAAGTTTGTGTTGAGAAGGTTTCTTTTGCTCTATTCTCACTCTCAAAAATCAGAATCATCCAATGAGCCATCTCACTCAGTCTCGCCTTGATCTGCCCGTAGCCGGCTTGCCTCTATCTCTGTCCCACCATACCTCCTTCTCGTTCCTTCCTGTCACCGTGTTTCTGATTGGTTCATCGTCGTGACTTCTTTTTTTTCATCTCCCATAGTTTGATTGTGTATGAGAGCTTGTTTAGATTACTAGTAATTAGAATTCATTCAAGATTTAAATTATTTTTTAGAATAATTAAAAATAAATTCACTAAAGAGTTAATTTTTTTTTTATATATAAATTAGACCAAAAAAAATTTGGTTTTCAAATTCACTCGTACACTCTTTATCTTTAAATTTAAATTTAAATTTAAATTAATATATTATAATCATTCCAAATCATGGAATTAGATTTTAAATAGAAATCAATTTTTTTCTTAAAGAAAATAATTTTTTTTCTCATATTAAATAGTTTTCAAATAAGTTTTAAATATAAAATCTGATTAAATCAAATTACACGAGTAAATTTTTGAATTAAAATGTAGCTCACCTCTCCTGATTTTACATTATTTTATACCTTATGGAAAAGAAAAATATAATTCCTGTTACATAAAAAGAGAATCGATACTAAATTTAAATACATAAAATGTGACATAATTGCATCGTTTTCAGACTGTGTATTTTTTTTTTGCTAAATATTATTGCGGTTCAATTAACGGCATCTATAAGTTTTAGTATATAATGGTATTAAAAGTGTATTTGGTTAACGAATTAAATAAAGTTCATCTATAAAAATGTCCATGTTACATATTAAGCATACCGTTATGGACTCTGACTCCCGAATTTCCTTGGATCCCTCGCGAACCGGCCCATTTGGAACCATCCGAGATTCCAACTAACTCACCTAGAATCTGGCGCAACGAGACCCACTTTATCCCTAGGAAAGGTAACTTACGCTATATATAAAAGAGAGCTTAGCTACTCTCCCAGGTACGATCCAATTTTACCCTAACATTCAAACCCTGCCTCAATAACTCTCTGATTTGGGCGTCGGAGTGTCTTTGTAGGACCAACTCCCACTGTTCTTGAGGCCAGATCACGCCATCCGTCGAGACCGACAAGTTCCTAATCCATCTCTTCAACACGTCCAAGGCCATCCTTGTACATTGATGCCGTCTGTGGTAAACTTGAGATCATGATAGCATGGCAGACGTCCATGAGGAACCGCCCAACCAAAACCCATAACTTAACCCCATCAAAAGCCTGATAAGCCTGAATCTCAGAACCACGGTCACCCCCAGACCACGGGAGGGTAACTAGCGTGGTCCACAACCATGCAACACGTAGTCAGCCTAGACAGTGGTCACAAGAAGAAGATCACTAGTCTAACAGAAGTAGGCCATTTGGTGGCCTAGGTGAAGATACAAACTGTATAATCCAGGAGCTCCGACACCGGGTTCAAACCCTAGAAGGTAGGATCACCACAAACGAAAGCTATCAACCAAAGCACACGGACGAAGTGGTCTCCCGAGCCGCCCCCAGAAGGGAGCACAGAGCGAGTAAAACCCCAAAGTGATACCACGAAAGATGTAAGAATCGTAGTCGATCTTGAAATTCTGACCGAGATGACCATAGAGAAGGATACTATCGAGATTCCAATCACAGGAGACACGAATGCATGGTAATGGGAGAAACCCCATTCACTGAGAAAGTCTTAAGAGTGAAATTACCAAAGCATGCAGTATGATGGCACCAAAGATCCCCAAGAATACATAAAGGCCTTTGTGACCAGGATGAACCTAAAAGGAGCAATCGACGTCATCCGATGCCGAGCCCTTTCCGGTAACCCTAGCCGGCCCGACTGTCAAGTGGTTCAATGCGCTTCCATACGGCTCGATATCATGTTTTGACGAAATCTTCCAAAAATTTCTGGCGCAATTCACCACGTGTATAGCAAAGGCAAAGCGCCTGATAAGCCAACTAGTACTTAGACAGACTCAACGATGAGTGCTTAACCATCGACAATTTAATAGACTCAATAACCAACCTATGCTTAACTAACGGGCTCATAAACGAGGACTTTAGGAAACACCTTACAACTAAACCAGTCTGTACAGTGCACGAAATCCAGAATGTGACAAGGGAGTACATTAATGATGACGAAGTGAGCCAAGTCATGGCGGTCAATAAACAGCACCACAACAACACGGCACCACGAACCAAGCCCCACCCCCAAACAGAAATCAGCCGAGACTTCCCGTCCATAATCGAACACCAAGGGTGAAAAAATTCACCAATTACATCCTTATCGGCCGCAATCACCAAAATTTACCACCAAATAGCAGAAAGGGGCGTGCTCCCGAAAGCTAGACAACTAAAAGAATGCACAAGTGGCAACAAAATCCTGCACTGTGATTATCACAAAGGATGGAAAGAGAAAAATTCCAGAGGACAGAAAGTCATTCGAGAGCCCCACAGGATGGAAAGAGAAAAACTCCCCGAACACGAAGGGCAAAACTAGAGGGGGTGTAAAAATGGTCTGCCGAGAAAGTTGGGAAACCGATCCAACCATAGTAGTAAACGTCATCACAGGAAAGATTCCTCCCGAGAAATCCAGGTCCACATTGAAAAAAGACCTCAGAATATTAGCCATCAAAGACAAACAAAGAGGTCACTCTACCACACCAACCATGACATTCTCATCCGATGACTGCAGAACGGCAAGGCTGAGTGATGAGCGGATAATTTATACCCTTTTTGGCATTGTTTTTACATAGTTTTTAGTATGTTTTAGTTACTTTTTATTATATTTTTATTAGTTTTTATTCAAAAATCAAATTTTTGGACTTTACTATGAGTTTGTGTGTTTTTCTGTGATTTCAGGTATTTTCTGGCTGAAATTGAGGGACCTGAGCAAAAATCTGATTTAGAGGCTGAAAAAGGACTGCAGATGCTGTTAGATTCTGATCCTGCTGCATTCGAAATGGATTTTTTGGAGCTACAGAAGCCCAATTGGTGCGCTCTTAATTGCGCTGGAAAGTAGACATCCTAGGCTTTCCAGCAATATCTAATAGTCTATACTTTGCCCGAGATTTGATGGCCCAAATTGGCGTTCAAAGCCAGCCTAAAACATCTTGGCGTAAAACGCCCAAACTGGCACCAGAATTGGAGTTAAATGCCCAAACTGGCACCAAAGCTGGCGTTTTACTCCAGGAATAGCCTATGCACGAAAAAGCTTCAATGCTCAGTCCAAGCACACACCAAGTGGGCCCCGGAAGTGGATTTGTGCACTATCTGCACTTAGTTACTCATTTTCTGTAAACCTAAGTTACTAGTTTAGTATAAATAGCACTTTTTACTATTGTATTCAAAGTTTTTTGAATCTCTGGACATTTAGTCCTTAGACCTTTGGCATGGAGGCTGGCCTCACGGCCATGCCTAGACTTTTTTCACTTATGTATTTTCAACGGTGGAGTTTCTACACCCCATAGATTAAGGTGTGAAGCTCTGCTGTTCTTCATGAATTAATGCAAGTACTACTATTTTTTATTCAATTCACGCCTACTTCTTCTCCAAGATATACTCTCGTACTTAATTCAGTTAAGTCAAAATGAAGGGGTGACCCGTGACAATCACCCAATCTTTGTTACTCGCTTAGCCAAGATCGCGTGCCTGACAACTACAAAGCGGTCTACATGATGTTCAACGTAGTCATTGGACGACAGCTGGAGTATATTCTCTTGGATATCTAATACACGGACCGAGTCCGTGAGATTAGTATCTTCGTGGTATAGGCTAGAATTATTGGCAGCCATTCCTGGGATCCGGAAAGTCTAAACGTTGTCTGTGGTATTCCGAGTAGGATTCGGGAAGGAATGACGGTAAAGATCTTCAAACCTGCGAATGTTGGGCGCAAGTGATAGTGTGCAATAGGATCAATGGATTCTATTCCGACGCTAGCAGGAACCGACAGATGATTAGCCATGCGGTAGCTGTACCTGATATTTTTCATCCGAGACGAGAAATCCGACAGTTGATTAGCCGTGCAGAAACCATAGAGGACCATTTTCATTGAGAGGATCATACAGCTTGACACATGGAAGGAGGTAACGCATGGTTGGAAGAAGGCAATAGGAAAGCAGAGGTTCAGAAGCAACAAAGCATCTCCAGACGCTTATCTAAAATTCCCACCAATGAATTACATAAGTAATTCTATCTTATTTTATGCTTTATTTATCTTTTAATTATCAAATCCTCATAAACATTTGAATCCGCCCGACTGAGATTTACAAGGATGACCATAGCTTGCTTCAAGCCGACAATCTCCGTGGGATCGACCCTTACTCATGTAAGGTTTATTACTTGGACGACCCAGTGCACTTGCTGGTCAGCTGCACGGAGTTGTGAGAAAAGTGTGAGATCACGATTCCGTGTACCACTGAGGAAGACGCCCCTTTTGTCATGTTGGCCAAAGTCGGAACAGATATGGTTAAATGTATATTAGTAGACACAGGCGCAGACTGAAAGAGGGAAATCGTCGGTTTGAAATTTCACAAAGTAATTCTGTTAAAGTATAGATCCAAACCAACAGATAACTCTCAATCAAACTTTAATTTTGCATGTCACAATGCAAACCAATAATAACTGAGAGTATTTAAACCTCAGATCGTTTCTTAAAGAAATTGCAGGAAAGTGTGCATATTATTGGTTATGAGAGATATTTGGGGGTTTTGGAGTGATGAACTAACAACTAAGATAATATAAATGCTAAAAGGCACTCATGGCAAGGATCAAGAGTCAAAGCTTCCTATTCTAGATCATTGACCACAACATGGTAATTACAAAGGGTTAATTCCACTTAGTTTTCCTCTAACATCGGAGGGTGAAGTCAAGTGGACATAATTGATCCTAAAACTAACTAACAACCCTAAATTACCAATCACACTGGACATCAATGATTTCAAGGCACCTAAGTCCTCAATCTCAAGCCAAGAGTGCTAAAATTCTACTCTAAAACCAAATCAAGCATTTTATCAAACACTTGGAAGCATAAAATAAAAGCATCATAAAATTGAAATAATAAAATCTAAATCTACCAAATACAAAATAACAATAATAGCAACTCAATTAAACATTAATAAATAAAGAAACATCAAATTGTATTAATAGAAATCAAAACTACAAAGAGTTCATAAACATGAAAGTAACAAAATAAAGGAAACAACAAGTAAAACTAAGAGAATCAAGGCAATTAAACAAGAAAATGTAAATGAAACTAGATCAAAACAAGAATTAAAACCTAAATCTAAGATGGATTTAACCTAAATCTATCCTAATTCTAGAGAGAAGAGGGAGCTTCTCTCTCTAGAATATAACCTAAAGCATGTTGCTATTCTAAACCTAATTGCTCCCTCCTTGTTCTCTCTTGAATTTGGCCTCAAATACTTCAGAAATGAGTTAGATATGGGCTCGAATAGGTCCAGAAATTGCTAGACACATTTTCTTTAAGTGAGTCACATGCTTCAAAACTCACATGGTTGTGCTCAAAAACCATGTTCCACAATATATAATTCAAGAAAGTTTTAATGAAGAATATTAACTCAAATCAATTTTGGAATGCTCTATAAATAAATTCCTTGGAAAATTACATTATTTTGACTAAGCTTATTATATATATTAAAAGAAATGCAATAAACTAAGAAAAATGCAACTAAGAATTCAAAAAAATGTGAAAGTGTTTGGGATTAGAACTTTTCACCCAGGATTGGCCGATTGGTTGGACGACCTCCCTACACTTAAAAGTTTGCACCGTCCTCGATGCATATGAAGCAAGCGGAGTGGAAGGAGTCATCATCACCCCACTTTCAGCTGGTGGGTCATCTGGCTACTGCATATGTTTTGTGACTAAAAAAAAAGGAATTGTAGGGAAGTATGCGTATTATTGGTTATGAGAATTTTGGAGTTTTTTGGTATGATGAACAAAAAAGTAAATCAAATAAGGAAAATGACAATCAATCAATATAGAAAACCTTGGCTAGGGGTGAGAATTAGAAGTTCTATCCTCATTATCATCTTCCATTATGATGGTAATTGTCTATTACTCTCAGTTAGTTAACCTCTAATAATTGAAGGAAAGTCAAGTGAGGATAATTGGCTATAGTCCACAAGTCCTAATCAAATCATATGGAATGACTAGCTTTAGTGGAATTCAAGCTAACTAGCAACTTTCATTTACCAATCAACATTAGACTTTGACAATTCAAGAGTCTTCAGTTACTCAACTCCAAAGCCAAAGGTGCTAAAATCTACTCTAAAATTAAAAGAGGCATTTTAACAAACACTTTGAAGGCATAAAATTAAAGCATGGTAAAAGTGCAATAATAATAAAATCTAAGGCTACCAAATGCAAGATAACAATAATAACAACTCAAATAAACATCAATAACATAAAATCATTAAAATTGCATTAAAGAAAATCCAAATCCAACAATAGTACATGAACATAAAAGTGACAAAATAAAGGAAATAACAAGTAAAACTAAGAGAGCAAAGATGTAGCAATAAGAAATTGCAAGGAAAACTAAATCAAGATAAGAATTAAAACCTAAATCTAAGAGGAATTTAATCTAATCTACCCTAATTCTAGATAGAAGAGAGAGCTTCTCTCTCTAGAATATGACCTAAAACATGATACTAACTAAACCTAATTTCTCTACCCTTGTTTTCTCTTGAGTTTGGCCTAAAATACTTTAGAAATGAGTTGGATCTGGGCTTGAAGAGGTCCAAAAATTGCCAGCTACATTTTCTTTAAGCGAGTCATGTATTTTGTGTCACGCGTACGTGCAAGGCATGCATACGCGCGAGCGATTAGGCAGAATTTCAAAACATCATTTCTTCATGAATTCTCCACCTTTACATATTTTTTTCCTCATTTCTTCACTCCAATCGTTGCCTTCTAAGCCTGAAATCACTTAACAAACACATCAATGCATCGAATGTAATTAAAGTAAATTAAATTTGACAAATTAAGGGCCTAAAAAGTATATTTTCAATCTTAAGTGCAAATTAGGAAGAATTCATAAAACTATGCTATTTCAATAAATAAATGTGGAAAAAGTTGATAAAATCCACCAAATTCAATACAAGATAAACCATAAAATTATGGTTTATCACAGACTCAAACATCCTCTTCAGAGGGGCCTTCGACAAACTCGGCCTCCAAAATGAGGACTTGCAGAACTAACGGGGTAACTAGACTCGGGGACAACTTCATTAAACCAGACAGTTCTGTGGTGATCCTAATCACTATCAGAACCAGCAGCCAGAAGAAAATTGTGCTTTCCGAGTTTGTAGTCCTAAAAGACTCTAAAACCTGTAATGTTATCCTCGGAAGAAAAGCCATCAACGACATCTCTGTAAGACTCAGAAAAATATTAATTAGATAATTAGTTAACTGATTAATTAAGAGTGAGTTAAGAGGATTTCAAACCGTCCGGACTGGGTTAAAAATTTAAAATTTATAGTTTGAGAATTTTTCGGTAAAAATTTAACTTAGAAAATTAACTGGAGTGCGAAAATATAAATAATTGCGAAAAAATACGTACCGACGTTATAATTAACTGTACAGATTTAGGTCTTCCCGATACTGCGTTTAAGAAAAATAAAACTATAGAAATAACCAGAAAAATATTTAGAATAAAAAGCAAGACACTTATCTTTAAGATTTTGGTCCTAGGTGGGGCCAATGGACAAAAGGTCAAAAATGCCCCTCACCCACTTAATATAAAATGTGACTCACCCCTTTGTTACAGAAAAAATCACAAAATTCACCAAAGAGAAGGAGAGGGCCAAGAAGAGAAAGGAGAAGAGAAGCTTTAGTCATTATTCACCTCAACCTTCAATTCCACTTTTCTCCTAAACCATAGCTCCAATCAAATACCTATTTGCAGCCACGCATTTATCTCGACTTCCTCTTTATTTCTATTTAACTTTTACAATGAGTATTCGTGTTAACTCTACCCCATTTTTGGTTTTCATGTTGAATTCGTGTTTTGGTTTTCATTTTGTTGTTTTGATGTTTAGTGGAAGCTTAATCTCAACTTCTAGTAGGTTTTGACTCAAGATTATGTGGTACAAGGTAAGAAAACTTAATCCCTCTATTATCCCCTAGTTTGAGTAAAATCCTAGTGTAAATATTTGAGGATTTGATGTAATTAGATTGAAATGGAGAAGATTGAATGCTTAGTTTGATTTGGTATGGAATTGGATGCACCACTTGATTAGAGGAGGATTTTGGTTAAAGATGGTTGCGTTGATTAAAGCTTGGGAGTGATCGGAGAGGAGATTCAAAGGATTTGGAAACCACTGTCACTTAAGGTACATGTTTTAGTTTTGAATAAGCATTATGTAACGTTATATGAAAACCTAGGTTAGACGACCCTAGGATAGTGTTGAAGTGGTATGATTGGTATTGTGATGATATTGGTTTAGTGTAAATGCTTCTGTTGGATAATTGATGATTGTGAGTGAAATTGTGGCCGGAGGCCTTAATTAAATGAATTATGTGTTTTGGTATGTTTTAAGGTTGGATGATTTATGTTGAGTTGTGTTTAATGATGGTTAATTGTGTGAATTTTATTGGTGAAAGGCTATTGAATAAAAATTGGGGCAGAGGCTGTAATTGGGTAAGTTTTGGTAAGTTTATTACTATTGATATGTTGAATTGATGTGGTTGATATTGATGGTTTAGTGTGAATAATTAATGTGGGATAATGGCTTGAATGTGGATGTGTTGCGGCATGATTATGAGAATGCAAATTTTGATGAGCAATATATATGTATGATTGAATTTGGGTAGGTATTGTTGCTTGATTGGAAGAATTTCATGAGGAATGAGATGGAGGTGTTGGAGTTGGAGTTGTTTAATTGTGTGATTTTAGGACGTTGGAGGATATACAATAATTGAGGGTGATAAATGAGTTTTGAATGATGCAAATGTTTATAAAACTGGGTTTGTGCCTTTGAAAGAAGGTTGTGGTGTTGATTTTAAAGGGAAGGGTTTGAGAAAAACTAGGTTTCAAATTATGCAGAAAAATTTGGTAAAAGTGAATTTTAGCCAACTTCGATGGGCCATAACTTGGCGCTCGGAGTTTGGAATTGAGTGAAATAGGCTTTGAATTAAAGTTGGTGATGAGTACTTTAAAACCTTTGAAGAATGAAGGAAAAATAAATTTTGTAGCAAACGTTATACACGTTTGAAAATCGGTGTCAAAAATTGAAAATTATAGATTCTGCAACACACCAGAAAACCTTCTAGTGTGTTTATGTGCATAGGGGTGTGCGTGAACATAAGAGAAAAAATGAACTTGTGCGTATGCACAGGGTGGTATGGTGCATACGCACCACTCGGAAAGCTTGCTAATCCATGCGTGTGCACAGAGGTATGCGTGTGCACACGACTTGCTTTCTGCAAAATGCTATTTATTTTACCGTTTTGTGTTCCAGGCAAGCTTGTGACCCCTATAGCCTCCATATGACATCTGATAAACAATTTTCAAGCTTTGAAAAGAGAGTGGGTAAATATAATCAATTGAATTGATTAATTATCGGATAAACACTTGGTTAACCAGATGAAAATATTGTGGGGATGGTGGTTCGTCCCGTCCATGGTGAGGACGGTGGTGTTATCTCGCTCACGGCTTGAGAATAACCATTCTTGTGATAAATATGAACCAAATGATTATGACTTTGAATTTTATTTCTAATATCATGATAAATATATTTGATTGTGATTACATTTGCGATTGTGATTGATGCACTTGTACTAGGCAAGGATAGTGGTCTTATCCCACTTGTTCGTGGTTGCGGTGTGACATAGAGATGATGGTTTTGTCCCGTCTATGGTGAGGACGGTGATTTAATCCGGCTCACGAGATAATGACATTGATTAGTGATAGACGAATGGGGGTTATGATTGGTTGAGATTATGATTGGTGGAGATTATGATTGATTGAGGTTATGATTGATGGAGATTATGATTGGTTGAGGTTATGATTATGGTTGAGTATAATTCGATTAGAGGCTTATGTCAAAGGTGAGGGTTTATATGAGACTTATGATAAAAAATTATGAATGAGATATATATACTAGTGAATATGATTAATGGTGAATCTGATGAGGATAATGGATCTGATTTATAATGATTGTATTTGTTTTTGGGAGTAGATATGATAAATTTAATAAGTCATTCCCTGATAAAGAATTGTTATGTTGGGGGTAGATATGACGAATTTAATAAGTCATTCCCCGATAAATACTTGTTATATTGGGGGTAGATATAATAAATTAATGAATCATTTCCCAATAAAGACTTGATTTATGAGACAACTGCACCTGGTAGATGCAAGGACGTGGGTTTTTGTCTCACTTTTGCCCAGTGTTGCGGTGAAACACTTGCACTTGGTAGATGTAAGAATGTGAATTTTGTCCCACTTGCTCAGTGTTATAGTGTGTGATGTGTGAATGGTGGTTTTGTCCCACCCACGGCGAGGACAGTGATTTTATCTTGCTCATGGCTTGAGTTTGATTATGAATATGTTTGATTGTGATTATGATTGTGATTGCGTTATGGGATGTAGGGAAGGTGATAGGATATATATATGTGAGATTTTATTCCCCCACGTCCTCTCTCTAATTGCAAGGTGACAAGGCACTCTCCCTACAAGACTTAATTATATATGTATGCATGAGATGATGATACCCCCATTGAGAAGGTAACAGGACACTCTCCCTACGAGACTTGTTTATTCATGCATTGAGATATTTTTCCTCCTGGGGATGCGCATAAGAGAGCAGATGTTCGGGTTATCTACTAGATGTGTTAGCTTTGGTGATATAACCAACATGTGGGCTCACGGCTAGTAGGACAGACATGCATCATACTGCATTTGTTTGAAATTTCTTTAGTCTGCATAACTGTTTTGGTTTGACTAATTGACTTTCTGTTAACTGTTAAATGTACTGTATGTTGTAATTTCTCTCTAGATGTGTTTATTTTGTATTGCTTATTTTTTGTGTATGATTTCACTATTGAGACTTGAGACTTGGGATTAATGGTGATTATGACTATGGAAATGAATGAGGTCAATGGTAGTTCAGAGTATGTTAAACTTAGATAGTTAACCCCGAATTAATTATTATTTATGATTGATATTAGTGAACTGAATGCTGAACTGAGAAATTGAATATTGGAAGTAAAGAGGATGATGTATTAAGAATGATTGAGGCTAGAGGTAATTGATAGAGCTGAGACTTTAGCAAATTGACCTTGTTGGGATTAGTTAAGACCCTAGGCTTGAACTTCTGTGAAGTTGGAGATTAGGATTTCTTAGTGGGTTCATGTTTCTTTATATAGTCTTTATTTAGAACTATTACCCTACTGAAAAACTTTGGGTTCTCACCTGTTGCAAATTTTTTATTTTTCAGATGCAAGGCGTGATATACCTCGCTGAGTGTGCTGAATTTTATCTGGCAAAGTGAAGAAGACTCTTCTTTTGAGATTTATTTTGTTGCTTAGAATTTTCTCCACTTTTGGAAACTTTATTGTATAATCCTCTTAGAGGCTTTTAATTAGAGAAACATGATTTCTATTCTGTACACTTTTTGGTTTGCAATATTCTAGCCGACTTTTTCTTCGCGAGTCGAGACTAGTAAATTTTTATGTATCTTTTTCCAAACTTATATATATAACTTTTGCTCCTGCATATGACGTTTCTTATGTTATCGTTTCATGTGTGAATGTCGGTGCTTGATTTAGTTTATCTTTCCTTCATAGGCTCCTAGTTATATTATTATTCTACAAATATTATGTATGTATTTTTTCTTTTAGGTGTCGTAATACCTCACCACCATTGATTTATGACTTAAGCGTAAAGCTCTGTGTGGTAGGGTGTTACACTTTCCGCCGCTATTTTCACCAAATTCTTAATCATGAAATACCAAGCAGAAGATGGAACCATCAGAACCATCCATGGTGACTGGCTGATAAACCACTATTTTATAGTTTATCTTGTGCTAATTTGAGTGCTTTTTATCAATTCTTTGCTCACTTATTCATATAATTTGCATGATTTTACACTTCCTTCCTAATTCTGTGATATAATTGAAAACATGTTTCCTAGGCCTTTAAACTGTCAATTTTAATTATCCTTTATTACCATTTGATGCCGTGTGGTGCACGAAATTGTGATTTCACTTTTCACAACTCCGCATAACTAACCAGCAAGTGCACTGGGTCGTCCAAGTAATACCTTACGTGAGTAAGGGTCGATCCCACATAGATTGTTGGCTTGAAGCAAGCTATGGTTATTTCGTAAATCTTAGTCAGGAGATTAATAATAAGAGTGATTGTATTTATGAAAAATAAATAACATGAAATAAATAGTACTTGTGATTCAGTAATGAGAAACAGGCTGAGGTTTCGGAGATGCTCTGTCATATGAATCTCTGCTTTCCTACTGCCTTCTTCTCCAAGCACGCATGGCTTCCTTCAATGGCAAGCTTTATGATCCTCTCGGATGAAAAATACTAGGTACGATCTCTGCACGGCTAATCAACTGTTGGATTTCTCGTCTCGAATGAAAAATACCATGTACAGCTACCGCACGGCTAATCATCTGTCGGTTTCCACTAGCGTCGGAATAGGACCCTTGTCCTTTTGCACACTGTCACTGCGCCCAACATTCGCAGGTTTGAAGCTCGTCACAGTCATCCCTTCCCAGATCCTACTCGGAATACCACAGACAAGGTTTAGACTTTTCGGATCCCAGGAATGCTGCCCATTTGGTTCTAGCCTATACCACGAAGGTTCTAACCTCCGGACTTGATCCGTGGATCAGAAACCCAAGAGATACGCACTCAAGCTGTCGTCCAATGACTACGTTGAGCTCAGATAGAACGGAGTGGTTGTCAGACACGCGTTCATAGGGTTAAGGATAATGATGAGTGTCATGGATCATCATATTCTCTATATTGAAGTACGAATGAGTATCTTAGAATAGAATCAAGTGTGATTGAATAAAAAACAGTAGTAATTGCATTAATCCATTGAAACACAGCAGAGCTCCTCACCCCCACCTATGGGGTTTAGAGACTCATGCTGTCAAAGTTACAATATGAAGTGTAAAAATGTCAAAAGGTCCAAAATGAATCTCTAAAAGTAGTTTTTATACTAGACTGGTAACTTAGGTTTATAGAAAATGAGTAACTAAGTGCAGATAGTGCAGAAATCCACTTCCAGAACCCACTTGGTGCATGCCTGGGCTGAGCTTTCAAGCTTTCACGTTCATATGCCCAAAGTTGGTGTTAAACACCACCCTGAGTGCCAGAATGGGCGTTTAACGCCGAAAAAGGTGCTAATTCTAGCGTTTTACGCTAGAAAGTTTTAGACTGACTTTGGACGCCAGTTTGGGACATCAAATCTCAAAAAAGTATAGACTATTATAAAATTCTGGAAAGCCCAGGATGTCTACGTTCCAACCCAATTGAGATTGAGCCAATTGGACTTCTGTAGCTCGAGAAAATCCATTTCGAGTGCAGGAGGGTCAGAATCCAACAGCATCTGCAGTCCTTTTTCAGCCTCTGAATCAGATTTTTGCTCAGCTCCCTCAATTTCAGCCAGAAAATACCTGAAATTACAAAAAAACACACAAACTCATAGTAAAGTCCAGAAATGTGATTTTTGAATAAAAACTAATAAAAATATAATAAAAAGTAATTAAAACATACTAAAAACTATATAAAAATAATGCCAAAAAAGGTATAAATTATCCGCTCATCACCGTGATCTGTGTGTTAAGTGTTTTCAGGCTTTATAGGGCAGGAATGGCTTAGAGAATAGAAAGGAAACATGCAAAAGTGGAAGGAACGCGAAAAAATGAAGTTTTGAGAAGCTGGCAGCGACGCGCAAGCATGGGCGACGCGTACGCGTGCCTAGCGCAGAAAACAAGCGACGCGTACGCGTACCTGATGCGTACGCGTGACAGGAAATTTCGCCAAACGACGCACACGCGTGACCTACACGTATGCATGACATGCGCTACCTGTAGAAATCGTAGAAAACGCTGGGGGCGATTTTGGGCTAAGTTTGGACCCAGTTTTTGGCCTAGAAACGCAGACTAAAGCCAGGGGACAAGCAGAGACTTAGGAGGACTTCTCACTAGACAACATTCATTCATTCATGAATTATTCATAATTTTAGGTTTAGATGTAGTTTTCTAGAGGGAGAGGCTCTCTCCTCTCTCTAGGTTGTAGGGTTTAGGATTTCTCTTAGTTTTAGGTTTATTTCTTCTCAATTCCAGGTTTAATGTTCCTTTAGTTTAGTTTCTCTTCTACTTTTATTTATTCTAGCATTCTAGTTTATTTATTTTCCCAATTTAGTTTATGAACTCCATGTTAGATTTGATTTCTTTATTTAATGCAATTTGAGGTATTTCATATTTATGGTTTTAAATTAGCTTTTTATATTCTTAGCTCTGGTTGAGTAATTGGAGACACTTAAGTTATCAAACTCCTTTGTTGATTGATAATTGGAATTTGCTGGTTGATTAGGATCCCTCTAAGCTAGTCTTTCCTTAGGAGTTGACTAGGACTTGAGGAATCAGATTGATTAGTCCACTTGACTTTCCTTTATTTAGTAAGGGTTAACTAAGTGGGAGCAATGAACAACTCTCATCACAATTGATAAGGATAACTAGGATAGGACGTCTGATTCTCATACCTTGCCAAGAGTTTTCTTAATTATCAATTTACTTTCTTGCAATTTACTTTTCTTATTCCTTATTCAAAAACCTGAAAAAGATAATCTTCCATAACCAATAATAAATACACTTCCCTGCAATTCCTTGAGAGACGACCTGAGGTTTAAATACTTTGGTTTATTATTTTTATTGGGTTTGCTTTAGTGACAAACAAGTTTTTGTATGAAAGGATTATTGTTAGTTTAGAAACTATACTTGCAACGAGAACTTATTTGTGAATTCTTTACTAGCAAAAATCCGTTCGTCAAAATGGCGCCATTGCCGGGGAATTGCAAACGTGTGCCTTAGTATTGGTTATTGTAAATATTTGCTTTTTGCTTATTTGTTAGCTTTTGTTAGTTTTAGGACTTTGTTGCTTAATTTTTATTAGTTTTTGTTTTTATTTTCTTGTGATACTATGAACTCTCACCCCTCTGGCTACGAGTTTGGTTCAAATTATGTTGTAGGGAATGGAAGTTGTAATGGGAACATGCATCAAGGTTGGAACAATCAAAGATGGGAGGAGCCACAAGGATTTGATCAACCCTTCCGGCAGCAACCTCCTCCAATGTGCCATAGGCAACGACCGTTCTACGATGCATCCCAAGGCAATGGTTATGGTGGATCCCTTCGTGACAACCAACCTCCACCAAATTACTATGACCAAGAGCCATTCAAAGAAGCATACCAAGATAACGGCTATGGTGAGCACCCTTTTGATTATCAACAACCACCACCATACGCCTATGAACCCCCTCCTCAACATAATTTTGAACCATCATACTCAAGCACCTTACCACCAAACACCCCCATATGACCCTAATCCTTACCCACCATACCAAGAGCCTTATGAGCCATACATAGAACCACCCCAATTCCAAAACAATTGCCCCCCTTCCTCTTCCTATGACGAGATGCTTCAATCTCTTGCACAAGGACAAGAGACCTTGGAGAGCACACTTACCGGTCTAACTTCTGCTATACACACTCTCGTCTCCCAGATTGGATCATCGAATACCTCCAATATTCAACCCTCAAGCTTTACTGCACCACCACCCCACGTGCAAGAATACCCATATCCATCAATCCAAGAGCAACACGATCCTAATTATGCTAGTGACATGGAACAAGAGAGAAGGGATCGTCTTAGGGACGAAATGGATCTCATACTTCACAAGAAGCTAGAGGAGGCCCTAAAGGTGAAGGTAGTAGAGACCCTTAAGAAAAGTTGTCATGAAGGGGAAGACATCAAGGAGGAGTCTGATTTTTTACTAGAGCAAGTGGAGAAAGCCGAAACTATCAAAGAAGAAGAGGTGGTCGAAGACTTAGGAGATGCAGAACCTCCATGGAAAACTCAAGTCATAGCGCCTTCTTCCAAGACGTTTGAATTTGATGTTGAAGAGGGTGTACAACCTCCAAGGCATATCAGGATTGAAGACTTGGAAGCTGTTGATCATGAGATGAGTTCAATAGTAAATGAGTTTCTACCTACAATTGAACTCTCTCCCGTTAAACTAGAGGAAGATGTTACTGCTGCAGAAGCTTGTCAAGAGGTGGAAGTTGTCAAGGAAGAGCTCAAGGGAATGGAGCTAGAAATCACCTTGCCAAAGTTGTTGGAGACCTCTCCCGCAAAGCCATCACCACCCATTCCTTCATTCAAATGGGTAAATCTTTCATCTCTAAGCTTAATTAACCCACTTGAGTATGCTTTGCTTGAGACAGATGGGCAACTTAGAGCCCTTTGTGGCTATAAGAGTAAGAGGGAGATGGTTAGTGGTAGGAATTGTCATGCAAGGTTCAATACGGTTGTATGCTCCAAATTGAAGTACAAGGATTGGTGTGGAGCTCGATTGAATGGGTCTAGGAGGCTGTTTGGATGTGGCAGTGAGAATTCCGATTGCTCACCACCCAAGTGGAAAAATGATGATCAACAACAAGACGAGTGCAAAAGCAAGGTTTGGGACCCCGGAATTCATTCTAGCAATCAACACTATTGGGGCCTTGTCACTTGCTTTAACTTGCTTGAAGGCTTTATGCAACTAGTGTGGGATTGATGAGCGAGAATTGTTGTGGGTAAGGAATTTCACAAAATATTTACGTTGCAAGTATAGCTCCAAACCAACAAATAACTCTCGCATCAAATTAAATTTTAGGTTGTCACAAAGAACAAACCCTAAATAAGAAATAACCGGAGTATTTTGGACTCCGGGTCGTCTCACGAAGAGTTGCAATGAAATGTATGATTATTGGCTATGAAAGGGGGTAAGGGGTTTTTTTTTTGGTTGGTAAGAGGTCAAGAAAATAAATGACAAGAAAAGTAAATTAAGCAAGTAATAAAGAGAGACATTCATGGCAATGGATTGAGATAATAGGCTTTCTATCCTAGTCATGCATGATTAATTCGCCTTATTTAGTTAGCTCACACATCGGGAGAATGTCAAACAAGACTAATTAATCATGTCACAAATATAAACAAGAATTTATCTCATCACGTCAACTCCAACAAATAGGGAGAAAGTCTAACGAGACTAGCTAATCTCAATCCAAAAGTCCTAATCAACTCACTAATTTAATTAGCAAAAGATTAGCGTCAATGGAAACAATACTAGCTAACAACTCTAGATCACTAACATAAGTTTGGTTTTCATGACTCAAGATTGCCCAATCACTCTTTCCAAGCCAAGAATGCTCAAAATCTACTCTAAATCCCAACCAAGCAGTTTGTCAAACACTTGGTGGGTAATAAAGGAAAGCATAATAAAAGTGCAAGAATAATAAATCTACCAACTACAAATTGCAAGGAAAGTAAATTCACAACTCAAATCAACAATTAAAAGAACATCAAACATTAAGTTTCATTAAAAGAGATCTAAATCCAACATAAGCATCCATGAACATGAAAGAGAGCAAAAGGGAAATTAACATTACAAATCAAGAGAATGAAAGAGTAGAAGCAAGAATTCATAAAAGAAACAAGATGAAAACATATAATTGAACCTAAATCTAAGAGAGATTAACCTAACCTAATTCTAGAGAGAAGAGGGAGCTTCTCTTTCTAGAAACTAACCTACATGATGCTATACTACCAAACAATTGCTCCCCCCTTTGTCCAAGCTTGAATTCTGCATGAAATAGCATTAGAAATGAGTTGGGTTGGGCCCAAAGTACTTCAGAAATCGCTGGGGGTAAATTCACCTTAGTGGGCCACGGCATCATCGGCGCGCACGTGTACATGGCGCGCGCGCCCCTGAGCGCGAAGTAACATATAGCAAATTTTATATCATTTTGAAGCCCCAGATGTTAGCTTTCCAACGCAACTAGAACCGCCTCATTTGAACCTCTATAGCTCAAGTTATGGTCGATTGAGTGCGAAGAGGTCGGGCAAGCTTTCCAGTTCCTTCATTTCTTCATGTGTTCTCCCGCTTTGCATGCTTTTCTCCTCACTTCTTCCATCCAATACTTGTCCTATGAACCTAAAATCACTCAAAAAATACATCAAGGCATCGAATGGAATTAAAGTGAATTAAAATTACCAATTTTAGGGCCTAAAAAGCATGTTTTCACATTTAAGCACAATTCAAGGGAGAATTACAAAACCATGCTATTTTATTGAATAAATGTGAGAAAAAGTGATAAAATCCCCCAAAATAAGCATAAGATAAATCACGAAATCGGGGTTTATCAAATCTCCCCACACTTAAACTAAGCATGTCCTCATGCTAAAATCAAGAAAGAAGCAAAGGGGCATCAACATTTATTCAATGCAAACTAACTACATGCAATCTATCTATATGCAATCTATCTACATGAATGCATCCACTTGGTCAAAATAAATCAATTTCCAAGAATACATCTACAAACACAAGGGCTAAGGCAATAGCAATCACTCAACCCACAATTGAATTGAATTATTAAGAAGATTTTACAAACTTGCAAGAAAAGACATGATCATGGATGAAAACATGTAATTGAGCAATCGAACCCTCGCCAGATGTGTATCCGCTCTAGTCACTCAAGTGTATGGGGTTGATTCACTCAATCCTCCCTTAATCATGCTTTCCAAGATTTGTTTTTTATCTAACAATCAACAATTATTTCATGCATGCATACAAATATCATGAGGACTTCCCATAGGTTGTAATGGGGTTAGGGTTAAGGTAAGATGCATATGGTCAAGTGGGCTTGAGATTTAAATCTTTGATTAACTTAAACTTCCCACCTAACCTATGACAATCTATATAATTCTAAACAAACCTAACTACCCATTCTTCACTTTTCACACACACTCATGTATTCTCTTTTTTTTTTATCACCACACATTTGCATTGATTTTTATTGAACCTTGAACTTTGGGGCATTTTGTCCCCTTTTTATTGCAATTCTTTTTCTTTCTTTTTCTATATATATATATATTTTTTTCTTTTTGTTGTTCTCATTCATTTTTTTTTCATAAAGTATTTATACAAGTACCAATGCATATGATTTTACATTTGATTAATACATGAGTATTGATGAGCGGATAATTTATACGCTTTTTGGCATTATTTTTAGTATGTTTTTAGTATATTTTAGTTACTTTTTATTATGTTTTTATTAGTTTTTAAATAAAAATCACTCTTCTAGACTTTACTATGAGTTTGTGTATTTTTCTGTGATTTCAGGTATTTTCTGGCTGAAATTGAGGGACCTGAGCAAAAATCTGATTCAGAGGCTGAAAAAGGACTACAGATGCTGTTGAATTCTGACCTCCCTGTACTCAAAGTGGATTTTCTGGAGCTACAGAAACCCAATTGGCACGCTCTCAATTGCGTTGGAAAGTAGATATCCTGGGCTTTCCAGCAATATATAATAGTCCATACTTTGCTCGAGATTTGATGGCCCAAACAGGCGTTCCAAGTCAGCTCAAGAATTCTGGCGTTTAACTCCAAAACTGGCACACAAGTTGGAGTTAAACGCCCAAACTGGCACAAAAGCTGGCGTTTAACTCCAAGAAAAGTCTCTACACGAAAATGCTTCAATGCTCAACCCAAGCACACACCAAGTGGGCCCGGAAGAAGATTTCTGCATTAATTACTTATTTCTGTAAACCCTAGGCTACTAGTTCTCTATAAATAGGACCTTTTACTATTGTATTTTCATCTTGGTTCTTCTGGTTCCCTCTCTGGGGCCAAAGCCAATGACCACCATTATCACTTTTGTATTTTCAACGGTGGAGTTTCTACACACCATAGATTAAGGTGTGGAGCTCTGCTGTTCTTCATGAATTAATACAAAGTACTATTATTTTTCTATTCAACTCAAGTCTATTTCTTCTCCAAGATATTCATTCGTTCTTCAACTTGATGAATGTGATGATCCGTGACACTCATCATCATTCTCACCTATGAACATGTGCCTGACAACCACCTCTGTTCTACTAGCAATGGCTTGAATGCGTATCTCTTGGGTTTCTAATCTAAGATTGGAACCTTCGTGGTATAGGCTAGAACTAATGGCAGCCATTCCTGAGATCCGGAAAGTCTAAACCTTGTCTGTGGTATTCCGAGTAGGATCTGGGAAGGGATAACTGTGACGAGCTTCAAACTCGCGATTGTGGGGCGTGTGACAGACGCAAAAGGATCAATGGATCCTATTCCGACATGATCGAGAACCGACAGCTGATTAGCCGATGTTGTGACAGAGCATCAGGACCATTTTCACTGAGAGGACGGGATGTAGCCATTGACAACGGTGATGCCCAACATAAAGCTTGCCATGGAAAGGAGTATGAATGATTGGAAGAAGGCAATAGGAAAGCAGAGGTTCAAGGGGAACAAAGCATCTTCATACGCTTATCTGAAATCCACCAATGAATTACATAAGTATCTCTATCTTTATTTTATGTTTATTTTCATCACCTTAAACTCCATAACCATTTGAATCCGCTTGACTGAGATTTACAAGATAACCATAGCTTGCTTCAAGCCGACAATCTCCGTGGGATCGATCCTTACTCACGTAAGGTTTATTACTTGGACGACCCAGTGCACTTGCTGGTTAGTTGTGCAGAATTGTGACAAAGTGTGATTCACGTATAAGAGCACCAAGCCTTTGGCACCATTGTTGATGATCACAATTTTGTGCACCAAGTTTTTGGCGCCATTGCCGGGGATTGTTCGAGTTTGGACAATTGACGGTTCATCTTGTTGCTTAGATTAGGTACTTTTCCTTTTGATTTTTCGAAAATTTTTTTTCAAAAATACAAAAAGATTTTCTATTTTGTTCTTCAAAGTTTTTAAGAATGAATTCTAGAGTTTCATGATGATTTGTTGAAGTCTGGCTTGCTGAGAAGCCATGTCTAATCTTTTGGACCGAGGTTTCAACTTATCATCACAAGAGCTTGTTGGTTTCTATCAATTTTGCTGTTGAAAGCAATGATCTGCTAAAGCTTGGCTGGCCATTGGCCATGTCTAGTGTTTTGGACCGGAGCTTTCATTGAAAGCTTGGCTGGCTAGTAAGCCATGTCTAATTCCTGGACCGGAGTCTTAGACTAGCATTGCAATGATTCCTGGAATTCTTATTAAAAGTTTTGATTCTCTTTATTTTCTTTTCTATATAATTTTCGAAAATCACAAAAAAAATTTATAAAACCATAAAAACCAAAAATATTTTATGTTTCTTGTTTGATTCTAGTATTAATTTTTAAGTTTGGTGTCAATTGCATGACTTTCTTCTTCTTGTATTTTTCGAATTTATACATATTGTTCTTCATTAATCTTCAAGTTGTTCTTGATGATTTCATTGCTCTGATCTTTAAATTCTCTTGTTTAGTGTGTTTTGTTGTTTTTCATATGCATTTTTACATTGTTATAGTCCTTAGTATAAAAACATTTAAGTTTGGTGTCTTGCATGCATTGTTTATTTGATCTTAGTTGCATTTTTATTGTTTCTCATCATAAAAAATTCAAAAATATTTTTCCAAACTATGTCTTTTCGAGTCAATAATACAGAGAATTGAAGATTCAGAACATTCAGCAGAGGAATCAAACAGAAAAAGCTGGGCGTTCAAAACGCCCAGTGAGGAAGGAAAACTGGCGTTTAAACGCCAGCCAGGGTACCTGGCTGGGCGTTTAACGCCCAAAAAGGTAGAGATTTGGGCGTTAAACGCCAGGATGACACTAGAGGGAAGATTTTGTTTTTAATTCACATTTTTTTCAAGTTTTCATAATTTTTCAAAATCAAATCTTTTCAAATCATATCTTTTCAATTATATCTCTTTCAAAATCAATTTCTTTCCATTTTATATTTTTACTATTTTCAAAAATCCTTGCTATAATTAAAGATTTGCTTCAAAATTTTCAAGTTGTTACTTGCCTATTAAGAAAGGATCAAGCTTTAAATTTTAAAATCATATCTTTTAATTTCTTGTTAGTCAACTAATCAACTTTAATTTTAAAAACTTTCTTTTTCTAAATTGATTTTCAATCATATCTTTTCAAATACATCTTTTCAATCACATCTTTTTCAAAATTAATTTTTTTCAATCATATCTTTTTCTAATTTCAAAATCTTTTTCAAAAATCACTTTATTTCTTTCCCAATCTTAGTTTTCGAAAATCTCAATCAAATTTTCAAATTTCTTTTTAAAATCTTTTAATTAATTTTCGAAAATTCTTCCCCTCTTCTCACATCCTTCTATTTAAGGGACTAAGACTCCTCCTCAAGGTACAATTCGAACTCCCTCCTTCTTTATATGTTCGAATTCTCCTCCATCTAGCTCCTCCTTCTATTCTTCTTTTCCTCTGACACCTCAAGGAATCTCTATACTGTGACATAGAGGATTCCATACTTTCTTGTTCTCTTCTCTTTCATATGAGCAGGAACAAAGATAAAGGCATACTTGTTCAAGCTGATCCTGAACCTGAAAGGACCCTGAAGAGAAAGCTAAGAGAAACTAAAGAACAATTCTCTTTAGAGGGCCTAACAGAGCTCTTCAAAGAAGAAGAAACCATGGCAGCCGAAAACAACAACAATGCCAACAATGCAAGGAAGGTGCTTGGTGACTTTACTGCACCTACTCCTGATTTCTATGGGAGAAGCATCTCTATCCCTGCCATTGGAGCAAACAACTTTGAGCTTAAGCCTCAATTAGTTTCTCTAATGCAACAGAATTGCAAGTTTCATGGACTTCCATTGGAAGATCCTCATCAGTTCTTAGCTGAGTTCTTGCAAATCTGTGACACTGTCAAGACCAATGGGGTAGACCCTGAAGTCTACAGACTTATGCTCTTTCCTTTTGCTGTAAGAGACAGAGCTAGAACATGGTTGGATTCACAACCTAAGGAAAGCCTGAACTCTTGGGAAAAGCTAGTCAATGCGTTCTTGGCAAAGTTCTTTCCACCTTAAAAATTGAGTAAGCTTAGAGTGGAAGTCCAAACCTTTAGACAGAAGGATGGTGAGTCCCTCTATGAAGCTTGGGAGAGATACAAGCAATTGATCAGAAGGTGCCTTTCTGACATGCTTTCAGAATGGAGCATCATAGGAATCTTCTATGATGGTCTGTCTGAACTATCCAAGATGTCATTGGATAACTCTGCTGGAGGATCTCTTCATCTAAAGAAGACGCCTGCAGAAACTCAAGAACTCATTGAAATGGTTGCAAATAACCAATTCATGTACACCTCTGAAAGGAATCCTGTGAATAATGGGACAACTCAGAAGAAGGGAGTTCTTGAGATTGATACTCTGAATGCCATATTGGCTCAGAATAAAATATTGACCCAACAAGTCAATATGATTTCTCAGAGTCTGTCTCGAATGCAAGCAGCAACAGGCAGTACTAAGGAAGTTTCCTCTGAAGAAGAAGCTTATGATCCTGAGAACCTAGCAATGGAAGAGGTGAATTACATGGGAGAACCCTATGGAAACACCTATAACCCTTCATGGAGAAATCATCCAAATCTCTCATGGAAGGATCAACAGAGACCTCAACAAAGTTTCAACAATAACAATGGTGGAAGAAACAGGTTTAGCAATAGCAAGCCTTTTCCATCATCTTCTCAGCAACAGACAGAGAATTCTAAGCAGAATCACTCTGACTTAGCAACCATTGTCTCTGATCTAATCAAAACCACTCAAAGTTTCATGACTGAAACAAGGTCCTCCATTAGAAATTTGGAGGCACAATTGGGTCAGCTGAGTAAGAAAATTACTGAACTCCCTCCTAGCACTCTCCCAAGCAATACAGAAGAGAATCCAAAAAGAGAGTGCAAGGCCATAACCACATCTCACATGGCCGAACCTGGAGAGGAGGAAGAGGCAGTGATCTCCACTGAGGAAGACCTCAATGGACGTCCATTGACCTCCATGGAGTTTCCTAATGAGGAACCATGGGAATCTGAGGCTCACACTGAGACCATAGAGATTCTATTAAATTTACTTTTGCCATTCATGAGCTCTGATGAGTATTCTTCCTTTGAAGAGGATGAAGATGTCACTGAAGAGCAAGTTGCTAAGTACCTTGGAGCAATCATGAAGCTAAATGCCAAGTTGTTTGATAATGAGACTTGGGAGAATGAATCTCCATTGCTCATCAAAGAACTGGATGACTTGACTAGGCAGAGATTACCTCAAAAGAGACAGGACCCTGGAAAGTTCTCAATCCCTTGTACCATAGGCACCATAACCTTTGAGAAGGCTTTGTGTGACCTAGGGTCAAGCATAAACCTTATGCCTCTCTCTGTAATGGAGAAGCTAGGGATCATTGAGGTACAAGCTGCAAGAATCTCACTAGAGATGGCAGACAATTCAAAGAAACAGGCTTATGGACTTGTAGAGGATATCTTGGTAAAGGTTGAAGACCATTACATCCCTACTGATTTCATAATCCTAGAAACTGGGAAGTGTATGGATGAATCCATCATCCTTGGCAGACCCTTCCTAGCCACAGCAAAGGCTGTGATTGATGTTGATAGAGAAGAATTGATCATTCAAGTGAATGAAGACTCCCTTGTGTTCAAAGCTCAAGGATATCCCTCTGTAACCATGGAGAGGAAGCATGAAGAGCTTCTCTCAATACAGAGTCAAACAGAGCCCCCACAGTCAAACTCTAAGTTTGGTGTTGAACCCCCGCATTCAAACTCTAAGTTTGGTGTTGGGAGGTTCCAATATTGCTCTGAACATCTATGAGGCTCCATGAGAGCCACTGTCAAGCTATTGACATTAAAGAAGCGCTTGTTGGGAGGCAACCCAATCTTTAATTATCTATGTTAAATTTCTATTTTCTTTTGTTATTTTATGTTTTCTGTAGGTTAATGATCATGTGAAGTCACAAAAACAATTGAAAAAGCAAAAACAAAGTGAAAAACAGAATGAAAAACCGAACACCCTGGAGGAGACAGTTACTGGCGTTTAAACGCCAGTAAAGGTAGCAGAATGGGCGTTAAACGCCCAGTCTGGCACTATTCTGGGTGTTTAACGCCAGAAAAGGGCACCAGACTGGCGTTTAACGCCAGGAATGGGCAAGAAGCTGGCGTTAAACGCCAGAAATGGGCAGCAGCCTGGCGTTTAATGCGAGGATTGGCAGAAAGGGGCGTTTTGCATGCCACTTGGTGCAGGGATAAGATATCCTTGACACCTCAGGATCTGTGGACCCCACAGGATCCCCACCTACTCCACCACTCTCTCTCTTCTTCACTCATTCACCAATCACCTCAATACCTCTTCCCCAGAAACCCATTCACCTATCAAATCCCACCATTCTCTTCACCACTCACATCCATCCTTCATAAAATCCCACCTACCTCACCATCCAAATTCAAACCACTTTCCCTCCCAAACCCACCCTCTATAACCGAACCATACACAAAGCCCACTCTATCTCCTCTATTTCTTCTTCTTCTACTCTCTTCTTTCTTCTTTTGCTCGAGGACGAGCAACCTTCTAAGTTTGGTGTGGTAAAAGCTAAAGCTTTTTGTTTTTCCATAACCATTTATGGCACCAAAGGCCGGAGAAACCTCTAGAAAGAGGAAAGGGAAGGCAAAAGCTTCCACCTCCGAGTCATAGGAGATGGAGAGATTCCTCTCAAGGGTGCATCAAGACCACTTCTATGAAGTTGTGGCCAAGAAGAAAGTGATCTCCGAGGTCCCTTTCAAACTCAAAAAGAATGAGTATCCGGAGATCCGACATGAGATCCGAAGAAGAGGTTGGGAAGTTCTCACCAACCCCATTCAACAAGTCGGAATCTTAATGGTTCAAGAATTCTATGCCAATGCATAGATCACCAAGAACCATGATCAAAGTGTGAACCCGGACCCTAAGAATTGGCTTACAATGGTCCGAGGGAAATACTTAGATTTTAGTCCGGAAAATGTAAGGTTGGCATTCAACTTGCCCATGATGCAAGAAGATGCACACCCATACACTAGAAGGGTCAACTTTGATCAAAGGTTAGACCAAGTCCTCATGGACATCTGTGAAGAGGGCGCTCAATGGAAGAGAGATTCAAGAGGGAAGCCGGTTCAACTAAGAAGGCATGACCTCAAGCCCGTGGCTAGGGGATGGTTGGAGTTCATCCAACGCTCAATCATTCCCACTAGCAACCGGTCCGAAGTTACTATAGACCGGGCTATCATGATACATAGCATCATGATTGGAGAGGAAGTGGAAGTTCATGAGGTTATATCCCAAGAACTCTATAAGGTGGCGGACAAGTCCTCTCCTTTGGCAAGGTTAGCCTTCCCTCATCTCATTTGTCACCTCTGCAATTCGGTTGGAATTGACATAGAGGGAGACATTCTCATTGATGAGGACAAACCCATCACTAAGAAAAGGATGGAAAAAACAAGAGAACCTCATCAAGAGCATGAGAAAACTCCTCATCATGAAATCCCTGAGATGCCTCAAGGGATCCATCTTCCTCCACAAAACTATTGGGAGCAAATCAACACCTCCCTAGGAGAATTAAGTTCCAACATGGGACAACTAAGGGTGGAGCACCAAGAGCATTCCATCCTCCTCCATGAAATTAGAGAAGATCAAAGAACCATGAGAGAGGAGAAACAAAGGCAAGGAAGAGACATTGAGGAGCTCAAGCACTCCATAAGATCTTCAAGAGGAAGAACAAGCCGCCATCACTAAGGTGGACCCGTTCTTTAACTTCCTTGTTCTTTATTTTTCTATTTTTCGAAAATTGTGCTTCATGTTTATCTATGTTTGTGTCTTTATTACATGATCATTAGTGTCTTAGTGTCTATGCCTTAAAGCTATGAAAATGAATCCATCACCTTTTTTAAATGAAAAATGTTTTTAATTGAAAAAGAAAAAGAAGTACATGAATTTTGAATTTTAAAACAGTTTAATTATTTTGATGTGGTGGCAATGCTATTGTTTTTCTGAATGAATGCTTGAACAGTGCATATTTTTGAATTTGACTGTTTATGAATGTTAAAATTGTTGGCTCTTGAAAGAATGAAAGGAAAAGGAGAAATGTTATCTGATGATCTGAAAATCATAAAATTGATTCTTGAAGCAAGAAAAAGTAGTGAAAAGCTTGCAAAAAAAAAAAAAGCAAAAAAGCAAGCAGAAAAAGCCAATACCCCTTTAAACCAAAAGGCAAGGGTGATAAAAAGGATCCAAGGCTTTGAGCATCAGTGGATAGGAGGGCCCACAGGAATAAAATCCTGGCCTAAGCGGCTAAACCAAGCTGTCCCTAACCATGTGCTTGTGGCGTGAAGGTGTCAAGTGAAAACTTGAGACTGAACGGTTAAAGTCGAGGTCCAAAGCAAAAAGAAGAGTGTGCTTAAGAACCCTGGACACCTCTAATTGGGGACTCTAGCAAAGCTGAGTCACAATCTGAAAAGGTTCACCCATTTATGTGTCTGTGGCATTTATGTATCCGGTGGTAATACTGGAAAACAAAGTGCTTAGGGCCACGGCCAAGACTCATAAAGTAGCTGTGTTCAAGAATCAACATACTTAACTAGGAGAATCAATAACACTATCTGGATTCTGAGTTCTTATAGATGCCAATCATTCTGAACTTCAAAGGATAAAGTGAGATGCCAAAACTGTTCAGAAGCAAAAAGCTAAAAGCTCCGCTTATCTAATTAATACTGATCTTCATAGATGTTTTTGGAATTCATTGTATATTCTCTTCTTTTTATCCTATTTGATTTTCAGTTGCTTGGGGACAAACAACAATTTAAGTTTGGTGTTGTGATGAGGGGATAATTTATACGCTTTTTGGCATTGTTTTTAGTATATTTTTAGTATATTTTAGTTAGTTTTTATTAGTTTTTAGATAAAAATCACTCTTCTGGACTTTACTATGAGTTTGTGTGTTTTTCTGTGATTTTAGGTATTTTCTGGCTGAAATTGAGGGACCTGAGCAAAAATCTGATTCAGAGGCTGAAAAAGGACTGCAGATGCTGTTGGATTCTGACCTCCTTGCACTCAAAGTGGATTTTCTGGAGCTACAGAAGTCCAATTGGTGCACTCTCAAGAATTCTGGCGTTCCAAGTCAGCTCAAGAATTCTGGCATTTAACTCCAAAACTAGCACAAAAGTTGGAGTTAAACACCCAAACTGGCACAAAAGCTGGCGTTTAACTCCAAGAAAAGTCTCTACACGAAAATGCTTCAATGCTCAGCCCAAGCACACACCAAGTGGGCCCGGAAGAAGATTTCTACATTTATTACTTATTTCTGTAAACCCTAGGCTACTAGTTCTCTATAAATAGGACCTTTTACTATTGTATTTTCATCTTGGTTCTTCTGGTTCCCTCTCTGGGGCCGAAGCCAATGACCACCATTATCACTTTTGTATTTTCAACGGTGGAGTTTCTACACACCATAGATTAAGGTGTGGAGCTCTGCTGTTCTTCATGAATTAATACAAAGTACTATTGTTTTTCTATTCAACTCAAGTCTATTTCTTCTCCACGATATTCATTCGTTCTTCAACTTGATGAATGTGATGATCCGTGACACTCATCATCATTCTCACCTATGAACATGTGCCTGACAACCGCCTCTGTTCTACTAGCAATGGCTTGAATGCGTATCTCTTGGGTTTCTAATCTAAGATTGGAACCTTCGTGGTATAGGCTAGAATTAATGGCAGCCATTCCTGAGATCTGGAAAGTCTAAACCTTGTCTGTGGTATTCCGAGTAGGATCTGGGAAGGGATGACTGTGACGAGCTTCAAACTCGCGATTGTGGGGCGTGTGACAGACGCAAAAGGATCAATGGATCCTATTCCGACATGATCGAGAACCGACAGCTGATTAGCCGATGTTGTGACAAAGCATCAGGACCATTTTCACTGAGAGGACGGGATGTAGCCATTGACAACGGTGATGCCCAACATAAAGCTTGCCATGGAAAGGAGTATGAATGATTGGAAGAAGGCAATAGGAAAGCAGAGGTTCAAGGGGAACAAAGCATCTTCATACGCTTATCTGAAATCCACCAATGAATTACATAAGTATCTCTATCTTTATTTTATGTTTATTTTCATCACCTTAAACTCCATAACCATTTGAATCCGCCTGACTGAGATTTACAAGATAACCATAGCTTACTTCAAGCCGACAATCTCCGTGGGATCGACCCTTACTCACGTAAGGTTTATTACTTGGACGACCCAGTGCACTTGTTGGTTAGTTGTGCGGAATTGTGACAAAGTGTGATTCATGTATAAGAGCACCAAGCCTTTGGCGCCATTGTTGATGATCACAATTTCGTGCACCAAGTATGTACCCAATTCCCAAAATTTTTCAACAAAAATACAAGCACTCTTTTATCTCTAACCAATGTTCCCAACTCTCCCAAAATCAAATAGTGAACACTCTCACTAGCCTAAGCTAATCAAAGATCCAAACAAGGGACATTTATTATTTTTCACTTAGGCTTGTAATGTGCTACAATTAAGAACAAATGGGTTAAGCATAGGCTCAAAATTGGCTAACAATGAAAGATAAAAGGTAGGCTATTTGGGTAAGTGAGCTATTTGAACAATGGCCTCAATCATATAAGTGCATGTATACACAAAATAATGGACATATAGAATCAAACAAATCAAATATTACAATCATAGGAAGAGAATAATGCACACAAGAATGAAAATAAGTGGTTATATATGATGTAACCACACAATTAGGCTCAAATCTCACATGCTTGTGTTCTTAACTCAAAAATCATGTTCCACAAAGTATATAATTCAAGCAAGTTCTAAAATTTTTTTTTTTTTCAATTGGGGTGCCCTATAGATAATCTTTGAAAAATATCATGATTTTGACTAAGCTTAATATATATATATATATATATATATATATATGCAAAATAAGAAAGTGCAACTAGGAATCCTAAAATGAAATGCAAAAGTGTTGGGATTAGAAACTTGTTACCCAAAAATGCCGAGCGGTCAGACGACCTCCCCACACTTAAAAGTTTGCGCCGTCCTCGGTGCACTCAAAGATGAGCAAGGGGATATGGCGACTTTCTGAGTTGCTACCTTCAGCTGGTAGGTCAATCGGTGCTGCGTGTTCTTTCTTCCACTTCTGTTTTTGCTTGTGGTGCATCAATCATAAAAAATAAAATAAACACCATAAGACAAGAAAATACAAAATCAAGGAAGCGTGAATTGTTGGAATGAGGTGAATCACTAGAATGGAGTGAGTGAATTAGTGTGACATTGATGAAAAATAGGTGTGTGGGTTCTAAAATTACGTGCGGTTTAGAACACACACACACACTGGTATAAAAAGTTATGTCACCATTGCACAAAAGAAGACATGCACTTCACTCATTCTAGTGTGCTTGAGATACTTTAAAAGGCTTGTAGGTTAAAACAACCCAACAAGTAGTGAAAAAGCATAAAAGCATTCAAGCAAAAATCAAGCAATTGTGAAATTGGATAATGCATGGACATTGATTGATGTGTAGGTAGACTTAGTGAACAAAATGGTATATGAAACGCACACAACAATCAATGACACATATTGAAGTTGTTGCAACACCTAAGTGACATAGAGGTGAAACACATGGATGCTATGGAACTTAGGAGGAAGAAGATAAAAGTGGAAATCAATCACATAGCAAGCATGGCCCACAAAGCTTTACAAAGCTCAAAAATATGTCACTAGGTAAGCTTTCGATCCAAATTCACAATTCCACAAACTCAATGCATGAAATAGGTGATGATCAGTTAGAACAAGCATCCTAAAAAAATGCATTGATAATGTACAATTGCCTAACAATAGATGATGAATGCATGGTGGCCAAAACATGCAATTCAAAGAGGTAAGATGCATGAAGGCAATGTAACAAGTACTTGGTATTCACAAATGTTCAACATGAAAATTCAAGACCAAGTAATAAATTGCAACCTCAACAAAGGAATCCAACAATGACAATAACAACAATGATGTTAAACTAACATAGTATTAGTAATAAGCAGCAGTAAACAGTAAACAAGATTAGTAATCCAACACTTATAATGGAAAACAAAAATTAAACCAACTAACTAACTAAAATAAATGGTGTTATATGATGTTTGGTAGTGTCGGATGATGTTTGAAGGGTGGAAAGAAAAGAAGAGAAAAGAGAAGAAGGAAAGAAATGGAAAGAAGAGAAGAAAAGAAGGTGAAATAGGGCAATCCACGCGTGCGCGTCATGTGCGTGTAAGCGTGGATTGATGAAATGGAAGCGACGCGTACGCGTACACGTGGGTGGGTTATTTCGAGAGTGGCGCGTCCGCGCAAGGTACGCGTGCGCGTGCCCTTGGGCACAAAGTTGGCATACTCCAGGCACAACTCTCGGGAAAATGTATGGTGGGTGAAAAAAATCAATCCACGCGTACGCGTACATGGCGCAGGCGCGTGGATGGTCGAAATTGCTTGGGCACGCGTACGCGTGGAGTGCGCGTGTGCATGGATGGTGCTCTGTTTTTGCACCAATCCAAGCATTCCAAACCTCCAAACAACTACCAAAACATCAGTAAACCTTATTTAACCTACTAAACTCCCAATTAAACACAACTAAGCAATTCAAAACAAAGAAGTAAACCTATTTTACCAATATTTACAAAGAGGAAAAGGGAAAAAGTTTACCATGGTGGGTTGTCTCCTACCTAGCACTTTTGTTTATTGTCCTTAAGTTGGACTTATGCGGAGCTCCTATCAAGGTGGCTTGTGCTTGAATCCATCTTTGAACATCCACCAATGCTTGGACTTCCATTGTGCTTCCTCATTCAAAGATAATAACTCCAAGCTTTGATGGAGTTCTTCACAAACCGTAGGCTCCCAAAGTTGGTCTTTCTTGTGCGATCCGGGATCCCACACTTTGTTTTCAAACCCGTCTTGAAGTTGACTCTCATTATTAGCCCATCCGGGTGGTGAGCAAGGTGAATTCTCTATAAAGTGACCAACAATCCTTCTAGACCCATCTAGATGAGCACTACTCCAACCTTTATATCTCATGTTTGATGCATCAACCATAATGAGCCTTGATTTGCAACGCCAACCACGAAACATCTTTCTTTTACGCTTCATCCCACAAAGCATCCTAAGTTGGCCATCCGTTTCAAGCAAACCATATTCAAGTGGGATAATAAAGCTAATGGAAATGAGTTTCACCCACTCAAATGAAGGTGTAGATAGCAACCTAGGCAAAGGTGATTCCAAGGTTCTTGACAAGGCGTATTCAATTCCCATCCTCCTTTTTCTAAGGACTTCCACCTCTCCACAAGATCTCTTAATTTCAATCCTTTGTTCAACAATTTTATCTAAACCTTTTTCCTTACACAAATCATAAATGGGATGACGAGAAAGATTTACCTCCACATTGCTATCAAATCAATGGGGGAAAGTTCTTCATGTTCAAAGGATTCTTCACCACTAAGACTTGGTGCTTGATCTTCCTCACCAAGGGAACTCAATGCTTGGTCTATCCCATCCAAGACTTCATATGGAATATGCCTTGGAAGGTGTGCACTTTCCTCCCTAGCATCAATTTCAATCATCTTGGAGGGGTTTTCTTCAACTCTATGTTCCCAAGGAGGTTCCGCATCTCCTAAGTCTTCAACCACTTCTTCCTCTTGTTCAATAATCCCTACCTCCTCCTCTTGTTGCATATCTTGCTTTAACTCCTCTTCTTCACCTTGGAGCTTCAAGTTCACTCCCTCGCTAAGCTCCTTGGTTGCTTCTCCACATTCCACAATGGAAGTGCCTTGATCGCATAGGCTTAGGCGGGATGAGACTATGTTGCTAATGGCTTCTACCATGATAGCCGTTTTTGCTCTTAACTCCTCAAATTTCTTTTTATCCTCCTCGTGTTGCCTTAAGATATGAGATTCAAGATCCCTTAATTCTAGCATAAAGGCTTTATCGGGGGTGATGGTGGAAGAGAGGGTTCATTGTTTGAGGGAAAGGTATTATAGTCGGAAGGTGGTTCTTCTTGGCAGGGTTGTGGTGGTTCAATATTTCCCATTCTTTCCATTTGTTGCGCAAAACACTCCATGGTTGCTTAAAATTGATCCAATGTCTCCTTGAAATGATCCTTTGACTCTTGTTCTTCTTGGATATCATGAGTAGGATCATATGACTCTTGGATTGGAGGGCATGAATATTCTTCCATGGGAGGTTGTAGTGGAAAGTAGTATTCATCTTGTGGTTGGAAATTTTCATACATTGGAGGTGGTTCATCTTGGTAATAATATGGAGGTGGTGGCTCTTGAAAATGTTAATGTTGGAACGGTGGTGGCTCTATGTGTGGCTTATATGGCTCATATGGTTGTTGGTAGGATGGGTATGGATTAAGGTCATATGAAGATGGTTGGTAAGAAGGGGCTTGTGAGTATGGTTGAGGGATATGTTGAGGATATGGCTCATAGGCATATGGTGGTGGTTCTTGAAAGTCACAAGGAGATTCACCATAGCCATTGGATTGATATGCATCATAGAATGGCTCTTCTTCATAGTGCATTGGTGGAGGTTGTTGCCATGAGGATTGATCATATGTATATGGCTCCTCCCACCTTTGGTTATCCCATCCTTGATGTACATCTTCATTGAAGTTCCCATTTCCTACAACATAGTTGTAATCACACTCATAGCCAAAGTGAGAATTCAAAGTGAAAGAGAAAATAAAAACAAAAGCTAACAAGAAATAAAGAAAACTAAGTCCTACAACTAGCAAAAATCAACAAACAAACAAAAAATAAAGCTATTCACAATATATACAATAACCAATAACATAACACCATTGCAACTCCCCAGCAACGGCGCCATTAATTTGATGAACGAGAATTGTTGTGGGTAAGGAATTTTACAAAATATTTACGTTGCAAGTATAGCTCCAAACCAACAAATAACTCTCGCATCAAATTAAATTTTAGGTTGTCACAAAGAACAAACCCTAAATAAGAAATAACCGGAGTATTTTGGACTCCGGGTCGTCTCACGAAGAGTTGCAATGAAATGTATGATTATTGGCTATAAAAGGGGGTAAGGGTTTTTTTTTGGTTGGTAAGAGGGCAAGAAAATAAATGACAAGAAAAGTAAATTAATCAAGTAATAAAGAGAGACATTCATGGCAATGGATTGAGATCATAGGCTTTCTATCCTAGTCATGCATGATTAATTTGCCTTATTTAGTTAGCTCACACATCGGGAGAATGTCAAACAAGACTAATTAATCATGTCACAAATATAAACAAGAATTTATCTCATCACGTCAACTCCAACAAATAGGGAGAAAGTCTAACGAGACTAGCTAATCTCAATCCAAAAGTCCTAATCAACTCACTAATTTAATTAGCAAAAGATTAGCGTCAATGGAAATAATACTAGCTAACAACTCTAGATCACTAACATAAGTTGGGTTTTCATGACTCAAGATTGCCCAATCACTCTTTCCAAGCCAAGAATGCTCAAAATCTACTCTAAATCCCAACCAAGCAGTTTGTCAAACACTTGGTGGGTAATAAAGGAAAGCATAATAAAAGTGCAAGAATAATAAATCTACCAACTACAAATTGCAAGGAAAGTAAATTCACAACTCAAATCAACAATTAAAAGAACATCAAACATTAAGTTTGATTAAAAGAGATCTAAATCCAACATAAGCATCCATGAACATGAAAGAGAGCAAAAAGGGAAATTAACATTACAAATCAAGAGAATGAAAGAGTAGAAGCAAGAATTCATAAAAGAAACAAGATGAAAACATATAATTGAACCTAAATCTAAGAGAGATTAACCTAACCTAATTCTAGAGAGAAGAGGGAGCTTCTCTCTCTAGAAACTAACCTACATGATGCTATACTACCAAACAATTGCTCCCCCTTTGTCCAAGCTTGAATTATGCATGAAATAGCATTAGAAATGAGTTGGGTTGGGCCCAAAGTGCTTCAGAAATCGCTGGGGGCGAATTCACCTTAGTGGGCCACGGCAGCATCGGCGCGCACGCGTACATGGCGCACGTGCGCCCCTGAGCGCGAAGTAACATATAGCAAATTTTATATCATTTTGAAGCCCCGGATGTTAGCTTTCCAACGCAACTAGAACTGCCTCATTTGGACCTCTGTAGCTCAAGTTATGGTCGATTGAGTGCGAAGAGGTCGGGCTTGACAGCTTTCCGGTTCCTTCATTTCTTCATGTGTTCTCCCGCTTTGCATGCTTTTCTCCTCACTTCTTCCATCCAATACTTGCCCTATGAACCTGAAATCACTCAACAAATATATCAAGGCATCGAATGGAATTAAAGTGAATTAAAATTACCAATTTTAGGGCCTAAAAAGCATGTTTCACATTTAAGCACAATTCAAGGGAGAATTACAAAACCATGCTATTTTATTGAATAAATGTGAGAAAAAGTGATAAAATCCCCCAAAATAAGCATAAGATAAATCAGGAAATCAGGGTTTATCAGGGATCCCGGAGGCTATTGGAATTACAAACACTGGTGGGGATTCCTAGATGAGTTCAAGCATAAGCCACCATGACAAGGAGCTCACCGAATGTCCAACTTAAGGACTTTAACTAAAAGTGCTAGGTGGGAAACAACCCACCATGATATGATCTTTCATTTTTATTCTTAGTTTTATTCCATTTTACTTTTATTAGTATTCATTCATAATTTCTGCATATTCATCTGCATTATGAATTTTGCATTCTGCATAAAAAAAAGAGAGGCGCAAACCACGCATGTGCGTAGGCCACGTGTGGGCGTCGATTCCACATTTTGCTATCCCATCCAACGAAATGAAAGTTATGATGGAATCATGCGGCTGGTGTGCTCTGCGCACAATTCGAGCTACGCGTACGTGTCTACGACGCGTGCGCGTCGCCTGCAACCTGGGAAATCCACGCATACGCGTCACCCACGCGCACGCATGGATAGGACAATCGGCGTAAATTGGTGTTTGACCCGAGAGTTGTGCCGCCCTTGCGATGGAACTGTGCTAGTGGCACAAATTCATCCACGCGTACGCGTCCCTGACGCGTGCGCGTCATTTCACTTTCAGACCACCCACGCGTACGTGTGGGCGACGCTTTCGCATCGAATGGCCAACTCCGTTTTCACACGCACGCGTGATGCCCGCACGCGCGTTGCGCCCTGTTTTTCAATTTCTTCTCCTCTCTACTATCCTTTCTCCCTCTTTTCTCCTCCTTTCTTACTTTCTTCTACTTCATTCCTTTACAGTATCATCCTTATTCTCTTTCATTCTATTTTCCTTACTGCATTTGCATACCTTCACTCATTGCATTTTAATTTTGTGCATATTTTTATTTTCTTTTCTAAATTTATTATTTTTCCATTGGTATTAGATTTTCTTATTCAACTGTTGCATCTTTTCTTGCATTATCCTGGTGCTTAGTGACTTGTTTTACACTGTTGGGTGATATTATTTTTCTGTCAATGCCAATCTTCTATGATACCTGTATTCCTTTTGCATTGACATGAACTTACACTGTCTTTCTCTTCCCCTTTGTTGCAATGTTTGCACTATTGATACGCCATTTGCTTCTACTATTTTCTCACTTGCATGTTGTAACTATCATGTAATTGAGACCCTTATTATTTGGCATTAACCCACCCATACTTTATTTATTTTCTTATCTTTATTTTTTGGGTTACCTTTCTTCCCTTTTCTCTTCTTTCAGGATGGCCACCGAGAAGGAAAAGGAAGAACCTCTATATGGGGCGACAAACAAATTCCTTTGCACATTCTTTAGAGTGAAAAGCGTCAGTTGGAGCCACCCATCCACTTGCACATCTTAGCATGCACCGAGGACGGTGCAATCTTTAAGTGTGGGGAGGTCGATACCGACTTTCGTGGGTTAGTTATTTCCTTCTTAACACTAATGTTTAATTTTATATGTTAATTTAATTGTTGCATTTGCATATTTGATTGCATGTTTGTTTGATTTTGTGCATATGTTACCACTGCTTGGTCAAAGTAATAATTTCTTTTTAAGACCCTATTTTATAGTATTTCACTAATTTAAATTAAAACTTTTGTGTTAAACTTGTTTGAAGACTGTAATTTGGAACATGAATTATAGCTAAGAACACACAACCTGTGAGATTTGAGCTTAATTACATGGTTACACTATTTAACCATAATATTTTATTCTTGTGTGTTTCCTTCTCTGTGATTGTAATCTATATTTTGTTCTATTCTATATGTCCATTGTTTAGTATATTTACATGCTTGCATATGATTGAGGCTATCATTTGTTATTACCTCACTTATCCCAAATAGCCTACCCTTTCAACCACCTTTGTTAGCCACTTTGAGCCTTTTAATCCCCTTTTATTCTATATTTTACCACATCACTAGCCTTAAGCGGAAAAACAATTAATTACCTCAATTGAATCTTTGGTTAGCTTAAGATAGAGATTGTGTATCAATTAAGTGCGGGGAACTGTGGGAACTTGGGTTGATGAAAGTGCACAGTGTTCTATTGACAAAATATTAGGAATTTGGGTATCTACTCATGTGAGACCAGAAAAAAATATTTATTAAAAAAAAACACAAGTGCATTGATATGTTATGTTTATTTTTATGTTCAAAAAAAAGAGAGAAAAATAAAAAATCAAATAAATAAGTAATTAAATAAATAAGGGGACAAAATTACCCCAATGCTAAGTTAAATAAAAGATCAATGCATATGTGGTAAAATTAAAGAAATATTTGGTACATGAGTATGTGATACACAAGTGGGAATTGTGGTTAGCTAGGCATGATTTTAGAGTTATATAGAGTGTATGTGTGTTAGATAAAAGCTTAGGTTAGTCAAAGATTCATATTATAGCTCACTTGGCCATACATATATCCTCACCCCTACCTTAGCCCCATTACAACCTTGAAAAGACCTCATGATGTTTGCATTGGTATACTAAATATTTGTTGATTGGTTAGATGAAGAACAAAGTTTTAGAAAGCATGACTAGAGAAGAGTAGAGTGATTAACCCTAGACACTTGAGAGATTAGAGTGTATATACACTACCAGTGATGGTTCAATGCTTGATTCTATGTTTCCTGCTTTCATGAGCTATCTTCTTACAAGTTTACTTGTCTTTTATGGTATGATTTGAATTAGTGGAATCTGGTTTATGTTTGTCTGAAGGAACTTATTTATTTTTAACTAAGTAGACAGAACATCAGAGCATATAGTTGCATTCATAGGTTGCATCTCATGAGTCTTACTTTCTCCCATTCATTCCTTATATCTCCTTGAGCTTAGCATGAGGATATGCAAAAGTGGAAGGAACGTGAAAAATGAAGTTTTGAGAAGCTGGCAGCAACGCGCACGCATGGGCGACGCGTACGCATGCCTAGTGTAGAGGACAAGCGATGCGTACGCGTGCCTGACGTGTACGCGTGATAGGGAATTTCGCCAAACGATGCGCACGCGTGACCTACGCGTACGCGTGACATGGGCTACCTGCAGAAATCGCAGAAAATGCTGGGGGCGATTTTGGGCTGAGTTTGGACCCAGTTTTCGGCCCAGAAACGCAAACTAAAGCCAGGAGACAAGCAGAGACTCAGGAGGACTTCTCACTAGACAACATTCATTCATTCATCAATTATTCAAAATTTTAGGTTTAGATGTAGTTTTCTAGAGGGAGAGGCTCTCTCCTCTCTCTAGGTTGTAGGGTTTAGGATTTCTCTTAGTTTTAGGTTTATTTCTTCTCAATTCCAGGTTTAATGTTCCTTTAATTTAGTTTCTCTTCTACTTTTATTTATTCTAGCATTCTAGTTTATTTATTTTCCCAATTTGGTTTATGAACTCCATGTTAGATTTGATTTCTTTATTTAATGCAATTTGAGGTATTTCATATTTATGGTTTTAAATTAGCTTTTTATATTCTTAGCTCTAGTTAAGTAATTGGAGACACTTGAGTTATCAAACTTTGTTGATTGATACTTGGAATTTGCTGGTTGATTAGGATCCCTCTAAGCTAGTCTTTTCTTAGGAGTTGACTAGGACTTGAGGAATCAGATTGATTAGTCCACTTGACTTTCCTTTATTTAGTAAGGGTTAACTAAGTGGGAGCAATGAACAATTCTCATCACAATTGATAAGGATAACTAGGATAGGACGTCTGATTCTTATACCTTGCCAAGAGTTTTCTTAATTATCAATTTACTTTCTTGTAATTTACTTTTTTATTCTTTATTCAAAACCCCAAAAAGATAATCTTCCATAACCAATAATAAATACACTTCCCTGTAATTCCTTGAGAGACGACCTGAGGTTTAAATACTTCAGTTTATTATTTTTATTGGGTTTGTTTTAATGACAAACAAGTTTTTGTACGAAAGGATTATTGTTAGTTTAGAAACTATACTTGCAACGAGAACTTATTTGTGAATTCTTTACTAGCAAAAATTCGTTCATCACTGGCATATTGTGGTAGAATGCTACAACGCGAGCTTACTGTAAAATCCACAAAATTAGTAAATAATTAATGAATAAATTAATTATTTAAAGAAAATAAAAAATAAAATTTTATAGTTTAATGAGATAGAACTTATTAAAATAAGAATTTTGACGCTAATTTTAAAGAATTTAGCCCAAGATTGGGTCGAATGGGCTAAATCGGTTAGACCGATCCCATATTGGGCCCAAGGCCCAACCCAACACCACATTAATGAAGTGGCTTCAGCCACTTCTCCCTCACATTAAGGGAATCAGGTTGGAAACAAGAAAGGGGGAAGAAGGAGAGCTCCAAACCTTTGTCCAACATGAATCTTCCATAATTTTTGATCCGGAGCTCCGATTGACAAGCCGTTCGTGGCTACGCGTTCATCTCAAAATTCTCTACAAAGCCCACTAACTAATTTGGTAAGAAAATTTCAGATTCTCACCCAGCCTTCCTCTTCTTAATTTCGAATTTGGTGATTTTTGAGTTTGATAGATGATGTGATTTTGATGTTCTAGACTTGAGTTAGCTCGAGAAAATTATTGGGTTTTGGTCCTATGATTCTTGAAAAAGGTAAGAACCTCAAACATTTTGTTGATTAGTAATTAGTAAGCTTAAATGTTGATTATAGTAATATATTATTGAATTAGATGGAATATTGTTGATTTGGAGAATATTGTTGATGTTGGGAGGTATTGTTGGACCTTGTGGCAGAGATTCGGTTCGGAGAGGCTTTGGGGCTGTGGACTTTTGATGAGCATTGACCTTGAGGTGTTTTTGGGTTTTACAAGGAATCGGCTATGGTACAGTTTAAGTTTCATTTAAGTACTATGCGGTGTGATGTGAATTCCTAGGTTAGATGTCCCTAGGATTAAGTTTGAATTTAGTATTTGGATGGAGTTGCTATGTGTGGAAGACATGATGTGAGTATTGATGTTTTTGATGATTCATTGTTATTGTGTTGATTGAAATTGGTATTGGATAGTGAATTATATGGTTATGAGTTTATGTATGTTGATTTGACGAAATATTGGGCCAAAGGCCGTGAATTTTGGCCGGAGGCTGTGAGTTTGGGCCGGAGGCTAGAAAGAGGTAAGGACGGTAAGTATATGGTTGATGATTGGTGGTTGGATGATGATTATGAATAACGATAATAATTGATTGTTGATTTATGAATAATGTTGGTTAATTGTGAATTTGTCGGATTGAAATTGATAGAATTTGATATTGATATGTAGAGAGAGGGGTGATAAGGGTATGGAAAGATTTTGGTTGGAAATTGGATTGTTTTAGGTTGAGGAACTTTGGTATGAGAATGAAATGTTGGAAAATAGTGGTTTTGAACTTTTGGGTAAAACTTGGTTTTTAATGAACTTCAGCAATCCATAACTTGAGCCCTGGAATTAGGAACTAGATGAAATCTATTTTAAATTAAAGATAATTTCGAAAGCTTTAAAACGGTATAAAGATTGTGGAAAACAAATTTTTGTAAAGGAAGTTATGTTCATCGGAAGTTTGGTGTAAAAAACTAAAATCCTGCAACATTTAACATTTTTGCCTATTCTGCATAATCTGCGTAGGCATACCCGCTCATTCACGGCCATTAGCTTCTGTTTGATACTCCTACATACGCAGGATGGTGCTGCGTATGCGAGATGGGCCAAAAAGGGGGTACTCGCGTACGCGGACAAAGGACATACTCACGTGTACACGTGGCCCATGTGTATGCGTCACCCCTGTCTTCAATAAAGTGAATTTTATGTTTTAAAACCTAATTTTTAACTTCTAAACCTCTATTTCCACTCTCTAAGAGCCTAGAATTGAATTGTAATGGTAATGAAGGGGGTTGAACTAGGAAAGGATGGTGACTTAGAGGTGAAGAGAGATTTTGTAGTGGGGGATTTAAATTGAAAAGTGTGGGTAGAGCGAGTAACTAAGTAATGAGATGTTGGCAATGTTGAATGAGAAGTGAATGATGATGATGATGATGACAGATGATGAACTTGAGATTGAATTGAGATATGAATTAATGAAATGTGAGTGTACGAGAGAGGGTTATAAGGGTGGTAATGATAAATAGTGAGTGTGATTGGAGAGTGTGACGTGCACTATATCCCTGGTAGACAGTGACTGTGGCTATGATTGATTGATTGGGAAAATGCCTTATAATTGATGAATTCTTGGCGATAATGATATTGAATGAATGAATGTGAATGATCATGAATGAATATGATAATGGAAATCTGATTGAGATTGATGATGTTAAGTATGTTGAGTTTCTCTCTGTTGTAAGGTGTGTCGGGCACAATATCCCATGAGTGCAACAGGCACTATATCCCGAGAGCGTGACGGACACTATATCCCAAGAGTGTGGGAGCACCTTACCCTGAGAAGTGTGTCGGGTACTATATCCCATGAGTGTGACGAGCACTATATCCCGAGAGTGTGGCGGGCGCTATATTCCAAGAGTGTGGGAACACTTTATCCTGGGTAATGCGACGGGCACTATATCCCATGAGTGTGGCGGGCACTATATTCCAAGAGTGTGACGGACACTATATCCCAAGAGTGTGGAGGCATATCAAAGAGACAATATCCGAGTTAGCTACCGGCCTGTCGGGTTCTGGCAAAATAACTGACATGAGAGCTCACGGCCAGTAAGACAGGCATGCATCATCTGCATATGCTTGAATTGTTTGGGTTTGCTTAATCACTTTGGTATGCCTAATTGTACATGCTTCCGGATTATTTGCTAATTGTCTTACTTGCCTTACTTGTGCATTATTTTCTTCTATTGTGTGTGTTTGTATAAAGTTGATTACTCGAGGGATGGTTCAGATCTTGGAATATTATGTTGGAAGGTAGTGGAAGTAGGAAGTATATTTGATTAGAATTAGAATCCCCTATGATAGTCGCCAAGTTATGGATTAGTGAGAACATATGATGGATATGACGAGGTAAGAAATTTAAGATGCTTAGTGAATTTATATTATAGTGCATTGCATTTATTTGGCACTTTTACCGTACTGGGAACCCATGGATCATGAGTTCTCATTCCGTATATATATATTCTCTATTTTTTAGATGCAGGTCTAGGTGCTCAGTAGTGAGTTGGATTCGTCTGGAAGACGGCGAAGTTTACTTGATTCTGTTTTGAACTTTTAGCATCTCTCCTATTTATTTTGAAAAAATTATATTTTGTATTGATCTCCTTTGGGACTTGCCTATAGAGGCCTTTATGTATCATTTGGGAGAGATTAGGAGATATTGTTGTCAATAACTTTCATACTGTACCCTAGCCGGTCTAAACTTTGCGAGTCGCGACTGGTGGCTATTTACTAATGTTATATATATATTTATATACTTTGTCTTATTCATACCCTTCTTTATGGCTTTATCTTTGTATCATTTTCGATGCACGCTTTGTCTTTTGTATTGCCGATACATGAGTGTTACGACTTCGTGATTTTTATTTTCACTCTTTTCAGGCTTCGCGATTAATACTCCCTTTTAATTATACTTATAATTATGTATTATAATTCATCTTGAGAGTCGTACCATGTTATTATCATTGACTTATGACTCGAGCACAAGGATTTGAATATTAGGGTGTTACACTTAGCACTCCAAAAACTATCTCACGATGTGGCTGGAATCTTGCTTGCCAACCTAGACGTGCAGTAAGACGACCTGCCGAGACCAGAACTGGAGGGGGACCTAGAGAAACTGCAGATCGGGCACTTCGCTGTAGAAGCCACCTACATTAACCAAAACCTCCCTTTTTACTTGAAGAGGCAACTCATAAAGTTACTAAAGGAGAACATAGACCTTTTTTATTTTACTTCTGTCGACGTGCTGGGAGTAGTTCCAATAGTAATGTCCCACCAGCTGGCTGTAGACTCCAAAGCCAAACTGATAATCCAAAGAAGGAGAAAGATGTCCTTAGACCAAGAAAATGAAGTAAGAAAACAAGTCAAGAGCCTTCTCGAAGCCAGTTTCATCCGGGAACTACTATACGCTACTTGGCTAGTGAACATCGTACTAGTCAAAAAAGCAAACGGCAAGTAGCAAATGTGCGCTAATTACATGGACTTGAATAAATCTTGTCCAAACGACGCCTTTCCCCTGCCCAATAATCGATGGCCTAGTGGATGCCGCCTTGGGACACCAATACCTCAACTTTATGGACACATACTCCGGGTGCAACTAGATACCCATGCACAAACTAGATGCGGAGAAAACAATGTTCATTATCCCCGAGGGAACGTATTGTTATACGCTCATGCCATTCAGTCTAAAAAATACGGGTGCCACATACTACAGACTCGTGAAGGTCTTCAGGGACCTCTCAAGAATGAAACTAGAAGTTTACATAGACAACATGTTAACCACGACGAAAATTGGTGACGACTGATGAGCTCATCAGGAACCTTAAGCTGATACTCGAAACCTTAAGAAAGTATCGGATGCAGCTCAACTCGGTAAAATGCGCATTCGGAATTGAGGCTGACCGAGCGGCTGGCTTCCCTTTCTCGCTTCCTCGGAGCTTTAGCATAGAAAGCTTTCCCATTCTTCAAACTCATGAAAAAGGCATAAATTTTAAATAGAAACTAGAGTGAGAATATGCCTTCCAACATTTCAAAAGAATATTAGTGGAACCCCGGTCCTCTCCAAACTCAAAGCGGGGGAAATGCTTCTACCTAACCATAACGGAAGAGGCTCTGGTAGCAGCATTGATTTGGGAAGACGAGTTGAAGACTTAACAACTAATATACTTCATAAGCAAAGTGTTCTAGAGCACCAAACACGATATTCCTGGATTGAGAAACTCGCCTATGCCTTACTCACGGCTTCCCGACGTCTCCGTCAGTACTTTCAAAGCTAGACTTCCGAAGCTAGACTTGGCAGGATGAATGCTCGATTGGTCAGAAGCTAGACTTGCCAGGTCTTCTGCTTCTTTTGGGCGTTGAACGCCCAGCCTTTGCTCTATGGCTGGCATTCAATGCCAACTCTCTGTTCTTCTTGGGCGTTGAACGCCCACTCTGCCTTCTTTTTCTGGCCTTTAATGCCAGCAAGATACTCATTCTAGAGTGTTTTGTTTCCATCTCTGAATCTTCCTGTCTCTGTTCTGACTAATGCATGTGATCATGAACCTAAAGAAATAACTAAAGAAAAAAAATAAACTAAAGAAATTAATCATGTAAAATAAACTTTAAAAGAAATATAAATAATTAAATATGGTTGGGTTACCTCCTAACAAGCGCTTCTTTAACGTCACTAGCTTGACGGTTAGCTCCTTACAGAGATGGATATGGCCTCAGAATTTCTCCCCTTACAGTGAACTTTCTTCCTGTCCTTTCATGGATGAGGTTCACATGCTCTAGAGACAAGATACAACTCACTATATGTGGAATGACTGGTTTCTTAGTGAAGACAACTCTCATGCCAGGTGAGAGGCCTTCTTTGGGGATCTTTTTGTCCCTCCAGCCTTTAAGTACTTTCTTCTTAGTACCTTTGGTCTCAGTGCTTGTTGATGGCTGTCCAACACCAAACTTAGAGTTGATGTCTGGGGGCTTAGTAAAGCTCTGCACTGAGAGAGATGGTTGAAACACTAAGTGTTACACAATTATCTCTTTTTTCTCAGAGGGAGAGTTGGGGTGATGCATCTTGAACAAGATGTACTTCTCCCCTAGTTGTAAAATCAGTTCTCCCTTTGCTACATCAATGATATCCTTAGGAGTGACTAGGAAAGGTCTTCCAAGGATGATGAATTCATCCTCATCTTCCCCAGTATCTAAGTATAAAGTTTGCAGAGATGTAAAGGTCTTCAACCTTCACCAAGACATCCTCTACTAAGCCATATGCTTTTTTCATTGACTTGTATGCCATCTCTAGTGAGATATTTGCAGCTTATACCTCAAAGATTCCCAATTTCTCCATCATAGAGAGTGGCATGAGGTTTATACTTGACCCTAGGTCACACAGGGCCTTCTCAAAGGTCATGGTGCCTATGGTGCAAGGAATTAGGAAGCGTCCAGGATTCGGAAGCTTTTGAGGCAGCTTCTGTTGAACCAAAGCATTGAGTTCTTTGGTAAGCACTGAAGGTTCTTCCTCTAATGTTTTTACTCCAAATAACTTGGCATTTAGCTTCATGAGAGCTCCTAGGTACTGAGAAACTTGCTCTTTCCTAGTTTTTTCATCCTCATCAGAGGATGAGTATTCATCAGAACTCATGCATTGCAAGAGTGCATGCAAGGGGACCTTTATGGTCTCTGCATGAGCCTTTGTTTCCTTTAATTCAGGGGGTGTTGAATATCCAGTAGGTATACCCTTACTGACGTTCAACACCACCTCTTGTGGCTTTTTGGGCGTTGAACACTCAGTAGGGACATCTTCACTGGCGTTCAATGCCAGCTTCTCTGCCAATTTGGGCGTTGAACGCCCTTTAGGGAGCTCATCATTGGCATTCAACGCCAGATTACTCCCTTCAGATTCGGCCTTAACTTCAGTAGTGATGGCCTTGCACTCTTCTCTCGGGTTTACTTCAGTGTTACTAGGAAGAGTATTAGAAGAAGTCTCAGGGATTCTCTTACTCAGTTGACCAACTTGTACCTCCAAATTTCTGATGGAGGACCTTATTTCAATTATGAAACTATGAGTGGTCTTAGAGAGGTTGGAGACTATAGTGCCTAAGTCAGAAAGGCTCTTCTTAGGAGTCTCAATATATTCCTGAGAAGATGGGAATGATGGCCTGTTATTGAACATATTCTGGGTTATTCCACTTTGATTATTATTGAAGCCTTGCTGAGGCTTCTATTGATCCTTTAATGAAAGTTTAGGATGATGCCCCATGATGGATTGTAGGTGTTTCCATAGGTTCTCCCATGTAATTCACCTCTTCCATCATGGGTTAGTCAGGATCATAAGCTTCTACTTCAGAGGAAGCTTCTTGGGTGCTGCTAGCTGCAGCTTGCATTCCAGTCAAATATTAAGAGATTATATTGACTTGTTGGGTCAAGATCTTGTTCTGAGCCAATATGGCATTCATAGTGTCTACTTCAAGAACTCCTTTCTTCTAAGCTACCGCATTATTCACAGGGTTTCTCTTAGAAGTGTACATGAATTGGTTGTTTGCAACCATCTCAATGATTTCTCTTGCTTTTTCCGACGTTTTCTTCAAGTGGAGTGATCCACCTACAGAGCTGTCCAATGATATTTTGGACATCTCAGAAAGACCATCATAGAAGATGCCTAAGATAGACCATTCTGAGAGTATGTCAGAAGGACATCTCTTGATTAGTTGCTTGTATCTTTCCCAAGCTTCATAGAGGGATTCACCTTCTCTTTGTCTGAAGGTTTGAACTTCCACTCTGATTTTGCTCATCTTTTGAGGTGGAAAGAACTTGGCCAAGAAAGTATTGACCAATTTTTCCCAAGACTCTAGGCTTTCTTTAGGTTGAGAGTCCAACCATATCCTAGCTTTATCTCTAACCGCAAAGTGAAAGAGCATAAGTCTGTAGACCTCAGGATCCACTCCATTGATCTTAACAGTGTCACAAATTTGCAAGAATTTAGATAGAAACTGATGTGGATCTTCCAGTGGAAGTCCATGGAACTTGCAATTCTGTTGTATTAGAGCGACTAATTGAGGCTTAAGCTCAAAGTTATTTGCTCTAATGGCAAGTATGGAGATACTTCTTCCATAGAAATCAGAGGTTGGTATGGTGTAGTCACCAAGAACTTTTTTTGCATCTCCTTCATTATTAGGCTCGGCTGCCATGCTTTCAGCTTCTTGTTAGAAAATCTTTGTGAGATTTCCTCTAGAGCGTTGTGCTTTATTTTGTTACAAACGCTTCTTTAAGGTCCTCTTAGGTTCAGGATCAAGATTAAAGAGAGGTTCTTTATCTCTATTCTTGTTCATAAACAAGAAAAGAAAAACAAGAAAGAAGAAGAATGGGAGCTCTATGTTCAAGAACAGAGGACTCCTTGTGAGTTGTGAAGAAGAAAGAAGAATTATGATAGAGAGAAGAGAGAAAGAATTCGGCTTTGAGGAATAGAAGAATTCGAAAAGTAGAAGTAAAAAGAGGAAATATTTTTTTATTTTATTTATTAATTAAATTTGAAAATAGAAGCTTAATTAATTAAAAAGATTTGAAAATTAAATAATGAATTTTGAAAAAGAAGACAGAGAAATAGAGAAGATATTTTCGAAAATTAGAAGAGAGAAGAATTAGTTAGGAAGTTTTGAAAAAGAAGAAAGAGAAAACAAGTAACCAATTAAGAAAGATTTGAAAACAAGATAAGATAGAAGATTAGAAAAGATTTGAATTTAAAATTTGAAATTTGAAAAGATAAGATGGAATTTGAAAAGATTTGATTTAAAATTTGAAATTAGAAAAGATAAGATAGGAATTTGAAAAAGATTTGAAAAAGATTTGAACAGATAAGATTTGAAATTTGATTTTTGAAAAAGATTTGGTTTTGAATTTTGAAATTTGAAATTTGAAATTTGAAATTTTGAAATTGAATTTTAAAATTTGAATTTGAAATAAGACAAGATAAGATTTTTGAATTTTAAAGAAAGATAAAAAGATAAGATAGTAATTTGAAAAAGATATGATTTTTGAAAAGATTTGAAATTAAGATAAGATAAGATAGTAATTTTGAAATTAAAATTTAAAAATTTTGTTGCAATTTTCGAAAATCAAAGTAAAAAGATAGAAAAGATATTTTTTTGATTTTTTTGAATTAATGAAGAAAGAGAAAAACAACCAAATGACACCAAACTTAAAAGTTTTAGATCTAAAGACACTAAGTTTCAAAAATTGAAAAAGCAAAAACACCTAAAGACACCAAATTTAAAATTTTAAAGATCAAAACAAAAAGAAAAACAAGAATAACTTGAAGACCAAGAAGAACACCAAGAACAAATTCAAAAAATTCAAAGCAATTAAAGAACATACAATGGACACCAAACTTAAGATTTGACACTAGACTCAAACTAAAGACACTATTTTTGAATTTTTTTTGGAAAAAGACTCAAGAAATTCGAACTCTAACAAGAACAAGAAAAAGAACAAAAGACTCAAACAAACGATAAAGATTAATAAAGAGAAGAAAAGATTTTTGAAAACTTTTTTTTTTGATATTTTTTTTGAAAAAGGAAATAAAAGACTCAAACAAAATTAAAGACAATACCTAATCTAAGCAACAAAATAATCTGTTAGTTTGTTCAAACTCAAACAATCCCCGGCAACGGCACCAAAAACTTGGTGCACAGATTCCCGCACTCCGTACAACTGAACTAGCAAGTGCATTGGGTCGTCCAAGTAATACCTGAAGTGAGTCAGGATCGATCCTACGAGGATTGTCGGCTTGGATCAAACAATGGTTATCTTATAAATCTTAGTTAGGCGGATAGAAAAGTTGTTTAGTTATTTAAGCGTATAAAAGTAAAATAAAGATAACGTTACTCAGTGGTTGTGAATCTAATGATAAGAAGATGGTTAAGGCTTCAGAGATGCTTTGTTCTTCTGGATTAATTACTTTTTTACTGTGTACTCCAACTGTGAATGATTTCTTCTATAGCAGGCCGTAACCAGGTTTAGTGTGCATCCAGTTTGAATGAGGGTGAAGCTCCTGCAGTTCATCCCCTAGGTGATCCTACTCAAAACACCACATACAAGGTTGAATCTTTCGGATCAGATAATGCTGCACCTTGATTCTACCCTTTACCATAAAGACCCTAATCTCCCCATACCTTGGCTGAACTGATGTCTCGAGAAGTCCCAAACGAAGTCGTAGATTAGCCGTCTAAGAAACGTATCCTCAAGCAAGTAGTTCATTGATATCTGATGAAAGACGCTCGCTAAACCCATGTAGAATAGAGATAAATTTTGATGGTTTAACTTATTCATAAGGTTGAAGAACGAAGATACATCTTAGGAGAGAATTAAACACGAATTGAAACAGAATAGTAGTACTTTTATTAATCTATAAAACTCAACAGAGCTCCTAACCTTAACCTAGGAGGTTTAGTGGTGCATACTGTACATAATGGTGTTCAAAAATATGATATGCTAGAGAGTGATCAAGTGTCTCCAACAAAGGGTGATCTTCTCCTTTAAAATGCCACGGATGCTGGCCACCTCTCTATGGGCGTTGGACGCCAGGACTGGGGTATATGGCTGGTGTTGAATGCCAGTTTTGGGCCTTCATCTCCAAAGACAAGTATAGACTATTATATATTTCTGGAAAGCCCTAGATGTTAGCTTTCCATAGTCATTGAGAACGCTCCATTTGGATATCTGTAGCTCCAGAAATGATTGCTTGAATGCATGGAGGTCAGATCCTGACAACATCTGCTACGCTTTCCTTGCCTCTGAATCAGACTTTGTCAAAACTCTCAGATTTCAGCCAGAAAATACCCAAAATCATCATAAAACACAACAACTCATAGTAGCATCCAAAAATATGAATTTTACACTAAAACCTATGAAAACATAATAAAACTTAAACAAAACATGCTAAAAAATATATGAAAATGATGCTAAAAAGCGTATAAAATTTCCGCTCATCACCCTTCTACTCTCCAAGCTTGCAAGCACCAAGCCACACTCTGGAAACTAAACCTTAATTCAGGAAGTTATACATACACCTTCTATATCACCACCAGGTCTAACTTGCATGCCTTTATCTGGGTTACCAACCTGGACGACCCCTATCATCCAATACCTAGATGATGACAAGTTATCTTAAGCGATTTTTAAAGTTCTTTTTTGTTAATTTCTTTTATAATCAAATATGTTTTCTAAATGAATTTAATAAAGACTCAAATATTTGGAGTTAGGAAAGTATTTTTGTATTTTTAGAAGTTTTTGGCTAAAAAACTAGCAAGAATCAAGTTTTTCACAAAGAAAACACAAGTACAAAAAAAACGTGGCCTACAAAACAAAACTGTGCCCTAAGGAAGAGAAGAAATGGAACCCAAGCAAGCAAGGGACACACACGGTGGACCAACTCCCATGCCTGGCAGACTCCCTCCAAGCCTCTAGCACACCTAGTGGCTCCTACTCCATGCCCGGCGGACCCCCTTTTTCCCTCTCTCTCGCCGGGCGTCCCCCTTGCACCAAATTACACGCCCGGAGTGTGTCATTCCCTGAAAGTATGATTTTGGGCTTCTTGCCCAATTTCCTCTAATACAAGCCTGACTTAAAGCTAATTACAACTCTCATGAAGCAACAATTAAGGCCCAAGCTTAATTATCCACATCATTAGAAGCCTTAATTACATCTAAAATATTGAAGACTCTAGAAGATTAGTGATAATTCTTTCAAGAAATATAAGAGATTTGGTTGTTAGGATTTGATTTGAATTATTATTTTGAATTTGAAATTGATATCAGTAAGTAATTATCTTATCTTTCTCTCTGAGAGATAAGATTAGAATAATTTGAATTTGAATTCTAGAATTTAGTATATAAATAAGTGAACCTTGTTCACAAAGAAGGACATTCAGTTCTTTAGCATAGTTTTTCTTCTCGTTTTCTTTACTTTTTGATGGGTAACTAATTTGTCAAAGGGCTAGGAGCTCTGTTTATATTTTCTATGGGTTATTAATCTAAGTTTATTTTGTTTTAAAGTTTTGCATTGATCTATTTCATAATTGAGTTATTCATTCTTCATTTGGATTAGTGGTATCGGAAGATATGCTAATCTCTTTTGAATTCTTTTATTATAATTGAAAATTTGATATTTGAATTATAACTTGAAAACTCTTTTACATGACTCTTTGAAATGGCTAGGAATAGTGGTTCAATTAGTGTGCGACACATACATCATTTTCAATCACTATAATTTTGAATAAGTGACATATAATTCAGATTAGAACAACTTTTGAAAATTGTGTTTTTCTTCTAAGATTTAACTGGACAAGACTAGCTTGAATACGTGATATATAATTCGACCTAAGGACTACTTTTAAATCTTATTTGAATCTAAATCAGTTTCTGTGCTTAATTTCTTTGATTAATTAATTGATGACTAATTAATTATTGAGAAAATAAGGAACCAATGAATTGGAAATCAATTACTAAAGATTTGTCATGAAAGATCTTTGTATACTTCAAGATAAGTAAACAAGGTTTGATTTCTCTAAGAGCATAAACATCTCTGAAGCCCTTGACTCTCACCATCAATATCTTATCTCAAATCAACATTCAAGTTCTCTATCAGTAAGTATTCAGGCATTCAAGCATTCAAGCTCTAAAGTTCTTAGCAAGACTCATTCTTGCACTCTTCAATCCAAGTTTATTTAATTTAATTAGGTATTTAATATGATATATGCTTGTTCAATCCTTTAATCATCGTGGGAACGATATCCATTCATCGTCGTATTACTTGAGCAATTCGGTGCACTTGCCAGTATCCTTGAGCTTCAATTTTTGCTCATCACTAAAAAATGTGAACTACCCAACAATCTGATTGAAGCAAAGCGCATAAAGTGTGAAAGGACCAAATACACCATAATAGCAGGACAACTATACAAGAGGGGAGTCTCCCAACCCCTCCTCAAATGCATCAAACCAAACCAAACAGACTATGTTTTATAGAAAATTCATGAAGGGTGTTGCGGTCATCACATGAGAGGTAAAACATTATATCAAAAGATCATCTGGGATGGATAATTTTGGCCAGCTATCATCAAAGACTCTCTCCAACTAGTCAAGACCTATAAGCAGTGTTGGATTCATGCCAACATCCACCAGACGGCTCCACAGCAACACAACATCATATTGGCTGATTTCCCCTTTAGGACATGGGGAGTTGACCTCATGGGGCCCTTCCTAACAGCCTCAGGAGAACTCATATTCCTTGTCGTGTCCATCGACTACTACACTAAATGGGTCGAAGTAGAGGCGTTAGCTGTAATCACGACCACCCAATGTCAAAAGTTCTTCTGGAGGCAAGTCATCACCCATTTCGGTATCCCTAAAATCGTAATCTCAGATAATGGAACCCAATTCACAGATAAGTGATTCAAAGAATTCTTGGAAGGACTCGGAATCAACCAAAAATTCAGCTTGGTAGAGCACCCACATACCAATGGCCAAGTTGAAGTGGCCAAAGAAATAATCATAGAAGGACTTAAGAAGAGGCTAGATGAATCCAAGGGATTATGGGATGACAAGCTAGGATTCGTCCTTTGGTCATACCGAACTTCACCCCAGAACTCAACCGGAGAAATACCCTTTAAGTTGACATACAACATGGAAGCCGTCATCCCGGTTGAAGTCGGAGAACCAATCCCTCAAAGAATCATCGAAGGACAAGACAAAGTGATGAGCAGATAATTTATACGCTTTTTGGCATTATTTTTACTTAGTTTTTAGTATGATTTAGTTGGTTTTTAGTATATTTTTATTAGTTTTTAATTAAAAATCACATTTATGGACTTTACTATGAGTTTGTTTGTTTTTCTGTGATTTCAGGTATTTTCTGGCTGAAATTGAGGGAGCTGAGCAAAAATCTGATTCAGGCTGAAAAAGGACTGCTGATGCTGTTGGATTCTGACCTCCCTGCACTCAAAGTGGATTTTCTGGAGCTACACAACTCCACATGGCGCGCTCTCAATTGAATTGGAAAGTAGACATCCAGGGCATTCCAGCAATATATAATAGTTTATACTTTGCTCAAGGATAGACGACGTAAACTGGCGTTCAACGCCAGTTCCATGTTGCAGTCTGGCGTCCAGCGCCAGAAACAAGTTACAAGTTGGAGTTCAACGCCAGAAACAGGTTACAACCTGGCGTTGAATGCCCAAAACAGCCCAGGCACGTGAGAAGCTTAAGTCTCAGCCCCAGCACACACCAAGTGGGCCCCAGAAGTGGATTTCTGCACTATCTATCATGGTTTACTCATTTTCTGGAAACCTAGGTTACTAGTTTAGTATTTAAACAACTTTTAGAGATTTATTTTGCACCTCATGACATTTTTGGATCTGAACTTTGTACTCTTTGACGGCATGAGTCTCTAAACTCCATTGTTGGGGGTGAGGAGCTCTGTAGCATCTTGATGAATTAATGCAATTATCTCTGTTTTCCATTCAAACACGCTTGTTCCTATCTAAGATGTTCATTCGCGCTTCACTATGAAGAAGGTGATGATCCGTGACACTCATCACCTTCCTCAATACATGAACGTGTGCCTGACAACCACATCCGTTCTACATCAGATTGAATGAGTATCTCTTAGATTTCTTAATCAGAATCTTCGTGGTATAAGCTAGAATTGATGGCGGCATTCATGAGAATTCGGAAAGTCTAAACCTTGTCTGTGGTATTCCGGGTAGGATTCAAGGATTGAATGGCTGTGACGAGCTTCAAACTCGCGATTGTTGGGCATAGTGACAGACGCAAAAGAATCAAGGGATTCTATTCCGACATGATCGAGAACCAACAGATGATTAGCCGTGCTGTGACAGAGCATTTGGACCATTTGCACTAAGAAGACGGGAAGTAGCCATTGACAATGGTGACACCTTACATACAGCTTGCCATGGAAGGAGCCTTGCGTGTGTGGAGAGGAGTACAAGAGAAAAGCTGAAATAAAGAGGACAAAGCATCTCCAAAACCCCAACATATTCTCCATTATTGAGTAACAAGTATTTATTTTATGCCCCCTTGATTTTTACAATTAAAACTAAGAATTATTATTGATATTATATCCTGACTAAGAGTTACAAGATAACTATAGCTTGCTTCAAACCAACAATCTCCGTGGGATTCGACCCTTACTCACGTAAGGTATTACTTGGATGACCCAGTGCACTTGCTGGTTAGTTGTGCGGAATTACATAGTGTGAAGTAATTTTCGTGCACCAAGTTTTTGGTGCCGTTGCCGGGGATTGTTCGAGTTTGAACAACTAAAGGTTTCTTTTGTTGCTTAGATTAGGAATAATTTATTTTGTTGCTATAGAGTCATCAAATCTGAGTCCTTTAATTTATTTTCAAAAAAAAATTCTTCAAAAACATTATTTTTCTTTATTAATTTTTAATTTTTTTTTGTAAGTTTAGTGTCATGTTTTAAGTTTGGTGTCAACTGCATTCTTATCTTTTTCTCTTAAATATTCGAATTTGTGTTCTTTATTCTTCCTTGATCTTCAAGTTGTTCTTGTTTATTTTTCTTGTTTGATCTTTGGTTTTTCTTGTTCTGTGTCTTTTCTTGTTTTACTTGTGCTTTCTCAAAACATTAGTTTTCAAAAAATTTATTTTTAGTTATTAAAAATACCTCTTTAAAACAAGTGTTACATTTACTGCTCAATTGGCTAGAGCGTTGGTTTATGTTCTTGGTGATTGGGTATCTTCTTTTTAAAATCTTTTTCAAAATAATTTTTCTTTGATTGAATCTTGTGCCAAACTTTAAGTTTGGTGTTTTCTTGTTAATCTTTTTATAATTTTCAAAAATTTTATTGAAGTTTTCTAAAAATTTTAAGTTTGGTGTTCTTTCTGTTGATCTTGTTGTTCTTGTGAATCTTCAAAGTGTTCTTGAGTCTTCTTTGTGTTTAGATCTTAAAATTTTTAAGTTTGGTGTTCCTTGGTGTTTTCCCTCCAAAATTTTCGAAAACAAGGAGCATTAGATCTAAAAATTTTAAGTCTTGTGTCTTTTGTGTGTTTTTCTCTTTCATCATTAAATTCAAAAATATCTTTTCTCTTTATTTTAATTAATTTTCGAAATTTTCCCTTAAAAATTCAGATTTTTATTTTAAAACTTTTTGTTTCATCTTATCTTAGTTTTAAAATTTCAAAAATCATATCTTTTTCAAAATCTTATCTTATCTTATTCCAAATTCAAAATTTAATATTCAAATTTCAAATTTCAAAATTAAATTTTCAAAATTTAATTTTCAAACTTAAAAATCAAATGTTTTCAAAATTTAAATCTCTTTCAAATCCTTATCTTATATTGTTGACTTTTTCAAAATTCAAAATTCAAAATTTCAAATTTCAAAATTCGAATTTCAAATTTCAAAACTTCCTAACTACTTTCTCTCTCTTCATTTTTCGAAAATCCTCACCCACATCTTTTTAATTAATTAATTTAGTTTTCAATTTTCTTTTATTTCTTTTTCTTCTAATTTTCGAAATTATACTCAATTTTTCATTTATTTTATTTTAATTTCAATTTTCAAAAAAAAAAAAAAATTTAATTTGCAATCCGCATCATCTCCCTTTTTCCATCATGGACATAAGTGGAAATGAACAGTCCAGAAGGACTCTGGGGTCATATGCTAACCCCACTACTGCTTCATATGGGAGTAGTATCTGTATACCCTCCATCGGAGTCAGTAGCTTTGAGTTGAATCCTCACCTTATTATCATGTTACATCAGAGTTGCCAGTATTCCGGTCTTCCACAGGAAGAACCTACAGAGTTTCTGGCACAGTTTTTACAAATTGCTGACACAGTACACGATAAGGAAGTAGATCAGGATGTCTACAGATTATTACTGTTTCCATTTGCTGTAAAAGATCAAGCTAAGAGGTGGTTAAATAACCAACCTAAAGCTAGCATAAGGACATGGAAATAGCTGACAGAAAAATTCCTGAATCAATACTTCCCTCCAAAACGGATGACACAGCTAAGGCTGGACATCCAAGACTTTAAACAAGGAGATAATGAATCTCTTTATGATGCCTGGGAGAGATACAGAGAGGTGCTAAGAAAATGCCCCTCTGAAATATTTCAGAATGGGTGCAGTTAGACATCTTCTATTATGGGCTTACAGAGAAAGCTCAGATTTCTCTAGACCACTCAGCTGGTGGATCTATACATATGAGAAAAATAATTGAAGAAGCTCAATAGCTCATTGATATAGTTGCCAGAAATCAGCATCTGTACCTAAGCAGTGAATCTTCCATGAAAGAAGAGGCTAAAACAGTAACTGCTGAACTCAGTCCTGCAGAACAAATTATAGAATTCAATCAGCAATTAGACTTTCTAACAAAACAGCTGGCCGAATTCAAGGAGATGCTACAAGACACAAGAATGGCTAATCTCAATATGGAAGTACAGTTGAAGCAAACAGAATAGCAGTTATTAAAACAAATAACAGAAGAGTGCCAAGCAGTTCAATTAAGAAGTGGGAAAACATTAAATACCTCACTTCAAGGTAGCAGAAAGCCAAGAAATGAACAACCGGCTATCCAAAATCCCTCTGAGGACAGTAAGAGCCCAGAGAGGAATAACTCTGGTGTTCAAACACCAGAAACAGGCAAGGAGTTGGCGTCAAACGCCCAATGGAAGCTCAGTTCTGGCGTTTAAACGCCAGGAACAAGTAAGGAGTTGGCATCCAACGCCACTCCAGCTTCCAACCCTGGCTTTCAAATGCTAGTGAGGAATCAGACACCTGCAAGTGCTGATAATAAATCCCTCAAGAAGGCTTCTCAACCTACCTCTGTAGGAAATAAATCTGCAGCAACTAAGATTGAGGAATACAAAGCCAAGATGCCTTATCCTCAAAAACTCCGCAAAGAGGAGCAAGATAAGCAATTCGCCCGCTTTGCAGACTATCTCAGGACTCTTGAAATAAAGATTCCGTTTGCAGAGGCACTTGAGCAAATACCCTCTTATGCAAAGTTCATGAAAGATATCTTGAGTCATAAGAAGGATTGGAGAGAAACTGAAAGAGTTCTCCTCACTGAAGAATGCAGTGCAGTCATTTTGAAAAGCTTCCCAGAAAAGCTTAAAGATCCCGGGAGCTTTATGATACCATGCATATTAGAGGGTAACTGCACCAAGACAACTCTATGTGATCTTGGGGCAAGCATCAACCTAATCCCTGCATCCACTATCAGAAAGCTTGGCTTGACTGAAGATGTCAAACCAACCCGGATCTGTCTTCAACTTACTGATGGCTCCATTAAATACCCATCAGGCATAATTGAGGACATGATTATCAAGGTTGGGCCATTTTCCTTCCCTACTAACTTTGTAGTGCTGGAAATGGAGGAGCACAAGAGTGCAACTCTCATTCTAGAAAGACCATTCCTAGCAACTGGATAAACCCTCATTGACGTCCAAAAAGGGGAGATAACCCTGAGAGTCAATGAGGATGAGTTTAAGTTGAATGTTGTCAAAGCTATGCAACATCCAGACACATCAGACGACTGCCTGGGCATTGATATTATTGACTCCCTGGTGGAAGAGGTCCATATGACTGAGAGTCTCGAATCAAAGCTAGAAGACATTTTTAAAGAACCTCTGAAAACTCCTCAGGAAGAGGAGAAACCTCCTAAACCCGAGCTCAAACCACTACCACCATCCCTGAAATATGCATTTCTGGGAGAAGGTGACACTTTTCCTGTAATCATAAGCTCTGCTTTAGGGCCACAGGAAGAGAAAGCACTAATTCAGGTGCTAAGGACACACAAGACAGCTCTTGGGTGGTCCATAAGTGATCTTAAGGGCATTAGCCCAGCCAGATGCATGCACAAGATCCTATTAGAGGATGATGCTAAGCCAGTGGTTCAACGACAGAGGCGGCTAAATCCCGCCATGAAGGAGGTGGTGCAGAAAGAGGTCACTAAATTACTAGAGGCTGGGATTATCTATCCTATTTCTGATAGCCCCTGGGTGAGCCCTGTCCATGTTGTCCCTAAGAAGGGAGGAATGACAGTGGTTCATAATAAAAAGAATGAACTGGTTCCTACAAGAACAGTTACAGGGTGGCGTATGTGTATTGACTAGAGAAGGCTCAATACAGCCACCAGGAAGGATCATTTCCTTTACCATTCATAACCAGATGCTAGAGAGACTAGCAGGTCATGAATATTACTGCTTTTTGGATGGCTATTCAGGTTACAACCAAATTGCAGTAGATCCTCAGGACCAAGAGAAAACAGCATTCACATGTCCTTCTGGAGTGTTTGCCTACAGAAGGATGCCTTTTGGTCTGTGTAATGCACCTGCAACCTTTCAGAGGTGCATGCTCTCTATCTCTCTGATATGGTAGAGAAGTTTCTAGAAGTCTTCATGGATGACTTTTCAGTAATTGGAGACTCATTCAACTCCTGCCTTAACCATTTAGCACTTGTTCTGAAAAGATGCCAAGAGACCAACCTAGTTTTAAACTGGGAAAAATGTCACTTTATGGTGACTGAAGGGATTGTCCTTGGGCATAGAATTTTAAATAAGGGAATAGAGGTGGATCAAGCTAAAGTTGAAGTAATTGAAAAATTACCACCACCTGCCAATGTTAAGGCAATCAGAAGCTTTCTGGGGCATGCAGGATTCTATAGGAGGTTTATAAAGGATTTTTCAAAAATTGCAAAACCTCTGAGCAATCTGCTAGCTGCTGACACACCATTTGTGTTTGACACAAAGTGTCTGCAGGCGTTTGAGACGCTGAAAGCTAAGCTGGTCACAGCACCAGTTATTTCTGCACCATATTGGACATTACCATTCGAACTAATGTGTGATGCCAGTGACCATACCATTGGTGCAGTATTGGACAGAGGCATAACAAGCTTCTGCATGTCATTTATTATGCTAGCAGTGTTTTAAATGATGCCCAGAAAAATTACACAACCACAGAAAAAGAATTACTTGCAGTGGTTTATGCCATTGACAAGTTTAGATCCAACTTAGTAGGATCAAAAGTGATTGTGTACACTGACCATGCTGCTCTTAAATATCTACTCACAAAGCAGGATTCAAAGCCCAGGCTCATAAGATGGGTGTTGCTTCTGCAAGAGTTTGATATAGAAATAAGAGATAGAAAAGGGACAGAGAATCAAGTAGCTGATCACCTGTCCCGGACAGAACTAGTAGCAGGAGCATCCCTCCCTCCTACTGAGATCTATGAAACCTTTCCGGATGAGAAATTGTTTGCTATTCAGGAAGCTCTGTGGTTTGCAGACATTGTAAACTATAAGACACAAGGTTCTCCTTCTGTAACCATGGAGAGGAAGCATGAAAAGCTTCTCTCACTGCATAGTCAACCAAAGCCCCCACAGCCAAACTCTAAGTTTGGTGTTGGGAGGCCACAACCAAACTCTAAGTTTGGTGTTGAACCCCCACATTCAAACTCTAAGTTTGGTGTTGGGAGATCCCAACCTTGCTCTGATTATCTGTGAGGCTCTATGAGAGCTCACTGTCATGCTATTGACATTAAAGAAGCGCTTGTTGGGAGGCAACCCAATGTTATTTAATTATATCTATTTATTTTCCATGGCTATTTATGGTTTCTTTAGGTTGATGATCATGTGAAGTCACAAAAACAAATGGAAAATCAAAAACAGAATGAAAAACAGCATGAAAAATAGCACACCCTGGAGGAAGATCATTCTGGCGTTTAAACGCCAGAAACAAGCATCTGTCTGGCGTTTAACGCCAAAAACAAGCACCAAGATGGCGTTTAACGCCAGAAACAAGCATCAGTCTGGCGTTAAACGCCAGAAACAGGCTACATTTGGGCGTTAACGCCAGAAACATGCAGCAGTCTGGCGTTAAACGCCAGGATTGCACAGTAAGGGCATTTTGTACGCTTAATTGGAGCAGGGATGCTAAATCCTTGACCCCACTGGATCTGTGGACCCCACAGGATCCCCAACTACCCCACCGATTCACACACTTCCATCTCCTCCATCTTCTCCACTTCTTTCTTCTTTTGCTCGAGGATGAGCAAACCTTTTAAGTTTGGTGTGGTATTGCTTTTGTTTTTCCATAATTCAGTGGTAGAGCAATTGACTGCAGATCAAAGAGCTATGAGAAAGAGCAACAAAGGCAAGAAAGAGACATAGAGGAGCTCAAGAGCACCATTGTTCTTCAAGAAGAGGAAGACGCCATCCTCATTAAGGTGGACCCATTCCTTAATCTCCTTGTTCTTATTTTCTTGTTTTTCGTTTACTATACTTCATGTTTAATTATGTTTGTGTCTTTACTATATGATCACTAGTATCTAAGTGTCTATGTCTTAAAGATATGAATGTCCTATGAATCCATCACCTTTCTTAAATGAAAATTGTTTTCTGAAAAAGAAAAGAAGTACATGAATTTCGAATTTTAAAATAGTTTAATTATTTGATGTGGTGGCAATACTTTTTGTTTTCTGAATGAATGCTTGAACAGTGCATATGTCTTTTGAATTTGTTGTTTATGAATGTTAAATTGTTGGCTCTTGAAAGAATGATGAAAAAGGAGAAATGTTATTTGATAATCTGAAAAATCATAAAAATGATTCTTGAAGCAATAAAAAGCAGTGAAGAACAAAGCTGCAGAGAAAAAAATACAAAAAAAAAGAGAGCAAGAAAAAGAAAAAGCAAGAAGAAAAAGCCAAAAGCTCTTTAAACCAAAAGGCAAGAGCAAAAAGCCAATAGCCTTAAAACCAAAAGGCAAGGGTAATAAAAAGGATCTAAGGCTTGAGCATCAGTGGATAGGGGGCCTAAAGGAATAAAATCCTAGCCTTAGCGGCTAAACCAAGCTGTCCCTAACCATGTGCTTGTGGCGTGAAGGTGTCAAGTGAAAACTTGAGACTGAGTGGTTAAAGTTGAGGTCCAAAGCAAAAAACAGAGTGTGCTTAAGAACCCTGGACACCTCTAATTGGGGACTTTAGAAAAGCTGAGTCACAATCTGAAAAGGTTCACCCAATTATGTGTCTGTGGCATGTATGTATCCGGTGGTAATACTGAAAAACAGAGTGCTTAGGGCCACGGCCAAGACTCATAAAGTAGCTGTGTTCAAGAATCAACATACTGAACTAGGAGAATCAATAACACTATCTAAATTCTGAGTTTCTATAGATGCCAATCATTCTGAACTTCAAAGGATAAAGTGAGATGCCAAAACTGTTCAGAAGCAAAAAGCTAATAGCCCCACTCATCTAATTAAGACTGATCTTTATAGATGTTTTTGGAATTCATTGTATATTCTCTTCTTTTATCCTACTTGTATTTAGTTGCTTGGGGACAAGCAACAATTTAAGTTTGGTGTTGTGATGAGCGGATAATTTATACGCTTTTGGCATTGTTTTACTTAGTTTTATGTATGATTTAGTTGGTTTTTAGTATATTTTTGTTAGTTTTTAATTAAAATCACATTTCTGGACTTTACTATGAGTTTGTGTGTTTTTCTGTGATTTCAGGTATTTTCTGGCTGAAATTGAGGGAGCTGAGCAAAAATCTGATTCAGGCTGAAAAAGGACTGCTGATGCTGTTGGATTCTGACCTCCCTGCACTCAAGTGAATTTTCTGGAGCTACAGAACTCCAAATGGCACGCTCTCAATTGCGTTGGAAAGTAGACATCCAGGCGTTCCATAAATATATAATAGTCCATACTTTGCTCAAGGATAGACGACGTAAACTGGCGTTCACGCCAGTTCCATGTTGCAGTCTGGCGTCAGCGCCAGAAACAAGTTACAAGTTGGAGTTCAACGCCAGAAACAGGTTACAACCTGGCGTTGAATGCCCAAAACAGCTCCAAGTT